>NW_023425346.1:73663471-74263471 GCF_014108415.1 Molossus molossus
AATTACATTTTTCTCTAGAGACTCGTGCATTAAAAATAATGATATACAAAATAATGCATCTAATTCTAAGTATAAACAATGAAATAAAAATAGAACAATATAAAGAAATATAAATGCCCAGGTACACATTTAAGAACATTATGTACTGAGCCTCAACTGTTATAAACTGTATTTAATTTAACTCAGGTTTTTCCTTACTGAGACTAAATAGGAAAACTCGTATATCTGATTTTATTTACAGGGCCAGAATTCGTTATAACTATACTTGTCCTTGAAATCCTTCTTTCTTTGGGCCTGTAGAAATAAGTATATATTTTTTTCTGCAACTTTAGGCATCAAAGCCTTTTGCAACATTGTAGCCTTCCATGGAGAAATATTAATAATAACATACTACATGGAGCTTCTTCTATATATTTCCTGTTCTAGTTGCTTTTTTCTTGCTCTCTTTCAATAGAAGTATCTCATTTTTTTCCACAGAATTTTCTTGGTGTCTTTTAGTTTTCTTTTTTTGCCAAGAGAATTTCGTTTCCCAACTTTATGTGCATGAGAGTTTGTAAAGTTCTGTGATGCTATTATTTATTATTATTAATAACAATGATGACAATAATGAATATCTTGATGCATTCTTGAACATTGTTTAATTTTATCTTTTCAAATCAGCAAGAATTCCCTTGGCAACAACTCATGTCCTCTTCCCTGGGTGGCATGATTCTGGTGTAAAAGTTATATGATAAAAACTATTCAAAATTATTTTTAAATTAAGCCATCATTTCCAAATAATTTACAACCCACTTCAGACCTATATATTTTTATGAGAAAGGAACAAAACATTTTTGCTGTTTAAGCATTTTTAAAAAATTAAAAACGGTTGTGATTGGAAGAGAGAAATTGTATATACATGACCCCTGCTTTGGATGGGGGGATTAGGAGCTGTTTATTTACCTGACTTGTTACTTTTTTATTGCTTCCCTAAGTTTTTGCTTTTCCATTTCAGAGGAGTTGTAGTCAAACTGAGTGTTAAATGAGCCTTTGTTGTGTGTGTGCATGCGTGCACACACATGTATATCTTGGAGAAAAATAAGCATTGTTATTTGTAGCTTTTATGAACTGAATATTTGTGCCCCCCCCCCCAATTAATATGTTGAAACTGTATCCCCCAACGTGATGGTATTAGGAAGTAGGGC
Organism: Molossus molossus; assembly: GCF_014108415.1. NCBI lineage: Eukaryota > Metazoa > Chordata > Mammalia > Chiroptera > Molossidae > Molossus > Molossus molossus. The sequence goes on from NW_023425346.1 coordinate 73,664,656, forward strand.
CTTTGGGAAGTAAGTAGGACTAGACAAGGTTGTGCGGGCGGAGACCTTATAAGTGGGATTAGTGTCCTTGTTAAGGTCAGGAGAGAGTTTGCTTCCTCTCTCTGATCTCTACCATGTGAGGACTTGAGAAGTCAGCAGTCTGCACCCTGGCAGAGGGCTCTTGCTAGGACTCAAGCATGCTGGTACCGTGACCTTGGACTTGCGGCCTACAGAATAGTGAGGAATACATTTTCATTGTTTATAAGCCATCCAGTCTAGCTAGTCTAATAACCCAAACTGACAAAGACAATAGTCTTAAACTCACTCAAATCATGCAGGTGGAACTAAAGAAATTATTCCATATGTATTTTTATTGATTTTAGAGAGAGAACAAGAGAGAGAGAGAAACATCCTTGTGAGAGAGAAATATCTATCGGTTGTCTTCTGTAGGTGCCCCAACCCACAACCTAGGTATGTGCCCTGACTATGAATCGAACCCACCACCTTCTGGTGTACAGAGCAATGCTCCCACCACCTGAGCCATACCAGCCAGGGCGTGATTCCATGTTTTTATAAACAACTTTAGTTTTCCTTGCTTGAATCCAATTAAATTATTAACAAAGCATTTTTTGGAAAAAATGAAAATCAGGAATTCAACCTTTCTCAATTGTGGGCTTAAATAAGTAGGAAGACGATTAAAAATGCTTATAATCTGTAGTGGCTTGTTCTAGAAACATAAAAGAGGAGAGCACACATTAAAAAAATTAAAAATATTTTATGAACACCGTAAAATGGTATTACACACATTATAGAAAATTTGGCAAATTGCAGTAAAACTAAAAGTAGGAAAAAAATTAAACTTCAGTTCTATCTCCTAAGGACAAGCATAATTAACATTTTGTAATCTTTCTTTTTCATTTTCTAGGATTAGGATTTAAAAAATCAATTTCATAACTCAGAAAGGCCTTATAAGAATTAAAAGCTATTGAGTCATTTCCTTGCTAATGTACTAATATTTGGTAATATATATGTAAAGGTAAAACATAATGAAAGAACATTGTATAACTTTAAGTCAAAATTGCTGTTACGTTGTCCTTTAATTAACTACAGAATTTACTGTTCTTTTGATATACCTATGACATCTAGAAAGCTGTTTTTCAGGGAGAATCTGAATTGCTGAAGGAGAGACTCAAAGATGTTTTTCACAGAATCACTTATTGGAAAATTGTTAGCTAATAGTGTCATATCCATATGACCAAATACTACACAGCTACTAAAAATTATACATTTATAAGGATTTAAAAAATAACATGGGAAATGGCTATGAACCAATGTTAAGCAAAAAAAGCAGATTTCCAAGTTTCATGTAAAATATGATCTTAATTATGTTTTTACAAAGTAGAAGAAATGTGGTACCAAACCATATCATAAAACACCAAGAGCTGTTACATCACAGTGCTGGAATTATGAGTAAATCCGATTTTTTTCTCTATAATTTTCTGCATGTTCAAGCATTCTCTACAACGAATATGTATATTTCTTTTATAACTGTATTTTTGAAAGTAAAAACAGGAACACAAACTATTACCTTGCCCCATTTTCTGGGAACTATACTTGGAACACAAAGGAAGAAATTAATAGCACCAAGCATCCCTTCCTCAGAACATTTCCTGTGTTTCTAATCACATGGCAGCTGTTTGCTCGATAATAGTCTGCTCTGAGTTTTATAGAAGCCACATTTTTTAACTGAGTGCTTTGAAGAGACTTAAGAACCATGTAGAAAGCAAAGTAGGGGCCCTCTCTCTGGCAGCGAGCTTGTAACACAGTTTGAAATGCTTTTCAGGGATGGTTACAGCCCTCCCTGTTCGTATCTACCTTTCTCAGGAGTCAGGGGCCCAGACACAGACTCTGGGAAGCCTGGGCATAAAAACTCTCATGGAGGAAGCCTCGTGGGACTTGTGTGGGCCCAAGCTGTGCCCACTGCACAGGCTCGTCGCCAAGGCCAAGGCCAGGGCCTTGTCCACGCCTGCAACAGCAGGACTCCAGCAGCGGCCGCTTTTTCTTCACTTTCCTCCTGGGAAGGTGAAACCTCAAAACAACACCCATGTTTGATTGTGAAAAAGGTCTGATTTGGTGAAGCCTCATCTCTGTGCTAGGCCTGCCTACCTTTTACTGTAGACTGTGAAAATTTCCCTGAGGGCACATCAGTGGCTTCAAAAGACCTCTCCTTCTATTATAAAACCTCCAAAAGAGGAACCTGGCGTTTTTCTTGACTTTGGTGGGGGCAGGTGGTCAAACAGAGGGAGGGGCTTACACCACAAAATATTAGTGGTGTTACTGTAGCAAAAAAGAAAATACTTTTTTCTCGGCTGGTGGGGAAGGAGGAGATGAGCGGGATCTGGGAGAAGGGGGCACAGGGCTCTTTCGGAGGCCATTCAAGGGCCTGGACATTCCAGGTGGGACACGCAGGTTTTGTGACATCTGTCATAAATGGAAGTCACCTGATCAATTTAGCAAAGTTTCTTCAAAATAGAGAATGTGGCAGAGTCCCTAATTAGAAGAGATGCTGGTTGGTCTCCTAGTTTGCTTTGGCACCAGTGCTCAGAAGGCAGAATCCAAGGGCTGGTCGTCATTTATGAATCCTTCCCTGGTACGACAGGAAATGAAGAAACCAGAAAGCACCAACAATGAAAAAGGCACTTCTCTGTCTGTAGGAGAGGAAGCTGGCACTCCTGGGGCGCAGAGCTGTGGGGCCGATGCGTTGCTCCTGCTGAGCTGAAGCAGCAGTTAACTATTGAGGAGTCATCGATAATTCTTACTAGATTGGGGTTGGCTGTGAAGGGAGCTGGAGGCTGGATTCCTGCCCTCGCTGCTTGCCTCCAGCAGCTTGCCCCAGCCCTGCCTCCTGGAATCTACCTGCCTCTGCCCTCCCCGCCATGCCTTCCTTTCCAGGAGTCTCCCAGCCCAGACCTTATTTTTCTGTCTTCTGGGAATGACCCACCTGAAACCAGGTAAAGAACTGTGGCTGCTGGGCAGATCTTCATCCGTACCCTTCTCACTTCCTTGCCCCTCCTGTCTGTTCTCACACCCAGCACCAGCTCCGTGCCCCCAGCACCAGAAGGGGCTTCCCCGGCGGAGTCAGAGCCCACTTGCATTTCTTTTTTCCTCATTAACAGGAAATAAGCCCTGGCCAGTGTGACTCAGTTGGTTGGGCGCTGTCCTGTGCACCAGGGAGTTGCTGGTTTGATTCTCAGTCAGGGCACAGTCCCGGCACAGTCCGGGCACGTGCCCATGTTTCAGGCTGGATCCCCTTTTGGGATCATTCAGGAGGCAGCCATTTTACTCTCATATGGATGGTTGTCTCTCCTGCTCCTTCCTTTTTAAAAATAATTTTAAAAATATTTTTTCTTTATTGATTTTAGAGAGAGGGAGAGGGAGAGAGAGATGGAAACATCAATGAGTGAGAATATCAATTGACCACCTTCTGCATGTCCCCCACACTGGGGATTTGGCCCACAACCTGGGCATGTGCCCTGACCAGGAATCGAACCAGCGACCTCTTGGTACATGTCAACGCTCAACCACTGACACACTAGCCAGGCTCTAGAAAGAAATTTTTAAAAATCTTTACAAAAATAAAACATAATAGAAAAAAAGGCATTAATTTTTTTTTTTTTTTTTTTTGTGGTACGTGCCCCTAGCAGGAACCAAACCCAGGGCTCTCTGGTCCGCAGGTCAATGCTCAACCACTGAGCCAAACTGACCAGGGCAGGACATTAATTTTAAATTTTGAAATGAAAATAGCTTTAAACTTTTTCTGATTATAAAAATTTGCATTCTCATAATACAGAGTTGAAAGAATATATAAACACCATAAGAAAAAAAGCAAAGAGAAAATTTACTTCGATTCCTAACATTTATTAATAATCATGATTAACATTTTGGTGAACATTCTTCCAATACATACAAAATGGATTATATCCTTGTTATTGGCTTTTTACTCCATTGCTTTCCCACTAAAAGATACTCATTTTTTTCTATATTTTCAAATGGGAATATATCATATACTATGATCTTCTTAAAAGTTTGTTGTTTTTTTTTAAATTTAGACACTTCATTCATTTGTTCTTTAATCTGTTTTCTTTCTTTTTTTTTTATCCTCACCTGAGGACATTTCTCCATTTTTTGTTCAGATAGAGTGGGAGGGAAAGAGAGAGAGAGAGAAACATCGACGTGAAAGGGACACATCAAGTGGCTGCCACCTGCACGACCAACCAGGGCTGGGGACAAACTGCAACCGAGGTATGTGCCCTTAGCGGGAACCGAATCCGGGTCTCTCTGGACCGCAGGCCGATGCTCTAACCACTGAGCCAAACCGGCCAGGGCTAATCTGTTTTCTTTTATATTCAACAATATGTCTGAGATTTCTTTTCATATTGTAAATATAGCACCACATCATTATTTTTGTGATTGTATAATTTTTCATTGTATGGTACACCTTAGGTTATTTAAAAATGCTCTAGATATTTTATTTACTTTCAATTGATATTATTAATAGTACTCTATTTTTATTAGTAGTAATAATAGAATAAAAATATGAGGAACAATATTTGTAGATTTTCCAAATATCTTGATTACATAAACTTCTGGAAGCAGAATTACTGGGTTAAAAGATACTCACATTTAGTATGTTGACTTATATAGTTAAACTGCCTTTCATTGAGTCCTTCTGTGTTTTAATAAACCCAAATAATGGGAAAAGTTTTTGGTGCCATGACAACTATCCTCTTGTGATATGTATTGGAATGTATGGAGTAGATTTATTATTTTCCTCTGAAAGACAGAAATATACAGCTGCCTTTCAGGTAATATTTGTAAATAAAATAAAGTATATGCTTGTGGGCAAGTGGGTTCACTTTTGGGGGACTCTGTGCACTAGAGCAGCGGTTCTCAACCTGTGGGTCGCGGCCCCTTTGGGGGTTGAACGACCCTTTCACAGGGGTTGCCTAAGACATAACAGTAGCAAAATTACAGTTATGAAGTAGCAACAAAACTAATTTTATGGTTGGGGGTCACCACACATGAGGAACTGTATTAAAGGTCAGGGCATTAGGAAGGTTGAGAACCACGGCACTAGACGATGTCTTACATGTTTCAGATTTTATAGTTTTATGATGCCAGGGAAAAAAAGCAGCAGACAAAATCTTACTACTGCCTGCCTTACTTTTTATATTTTATTTTGTCAGTATTCCAATTAGAGTTTTATTTTAGTTACAGATTAATTTGGGACTGATTAACAACTATACAATGTTAAGCCTCCCCATTCTGTCATAAAATTGTTATTTCTTCATTAAAATAGCACAGATGAAATGGATTATATTGATTTTTGGTCTACTATCTACACTCCTCCCTCAGCCCCTAATCCAGGGCTTTTTACCCCCAAAGTATCTGCCTAACTTCTGAGAGTATATATATACTTTGATATATATAAATATAAGCAAAGATAGATGTGTATACACAATGCATATACAACATATACATATATGTTTGCATATGAGTGAGTACATACATACTCATTGCATCTTACCAATAGCTTATATAATGAGAATGCTGAGGCATTTTGTTAAACCTTGATTGAATGACTGAGTTCAAAGGAATTCCACTGCTTATTCTAATTTCACTCAAGCAGCCTCTCTGCTGGACTTATGAAGTCCACCCTACTCAGTTTCTCAGCTTCCTTGTCCAGTGGGCATCTGGAACTTGACACATCTAAACCAGAGCTCCTTATGTGTCCCGCACTCTCCCATACCTGCTCCTCCCACAGTCTCCCCCGTTTTGGTCAATGGCAACTCCATTCTCCCAACAAACACCTTGGTGTCATCCTTGCTGTCTCTTCTCTCACACTGGCCAAGTCTGTTTGTTCGGCCTGCAGGCAGTCCAGTGTCTGGCCATGTCCCACCACCTACAGTGCTATTGTCAAGGTCCAAGTCTCCATCAACTTTCACCTGGATAATTATATGAGCCTTTAAAGTGGGTGCCCTGACTTTACCCTTGTTTCCTCTAGTTTATTTTCCATAAATAAGTCAGAATTATTTTTTTTAAATGGCTTTATTGAGGTATAATTTATATACCATAAAATTTACCTGTTTTAAGCATACAGTTCAACAATTTTTAATGCATGTACAGGAGAGGATGGTGTAACCATCACCAATGTCTAGTTTTAGGACATTTTCATCACTCCCAAAAGATTTTCCACATTCACTTGTGGTCAGTTTCCATTCTTTTCAAATAATTTTTTATCTTTCTTTATTGATTTCAGAGAGAGAGGAAGGGAGAAGGGGAGAGAGATAGAAACATCGAATGGCTGCCTCCTGCATGCTCCCAATTGGGGATCGGGCCCACAACCTGGGCATGTGTCCTGACCAGAAATCAAACCAGGACCTCTTGGTGCACAGGAAGGTGCTTAGCCACTGAGCCACACCAGCAGGGCCAATTTTCATTCTTAATCCCAGTCTCAGGCAACCACTAATCTGCTTTCTCTCTATAGATTTACATATAGAACTCAGAAGTGAGGGCCCCATGCAGATAACTAGCAGCATCATTTGGAAATGGCGTTCTAGGCTCAGACCCATGTCCTAGTGAGCCTTATTCTACTAGGGCCAAGGTAGCAATGCTGAGTAGAGACAAGAAAGACCAGATCATGGATTTAAAAGACATGTAACACATATATAACCATGTGAACCTGTCCATATCTCCTTTGCTCCCCAGTCAGCAAGCAATGAGGATTCAAGAGGCTGATGCAAGAGCCTGAAGGATTTAGGGAGGTTACTTAAACAGACAGACAGGCCAGTGTGTGAGACATCAGGGAGTGGTGGGGACTGTGGTGAATCAGAGAGCTCAGTCCCTGCTGCATTGCAGCCCTCGGGGGATGTAGGCTCAGAGTTTTGCCAGATCTCTGACTTCAAGACAAGGCTGAGATTTGGATTCAATGTGAAATCTTCTGTTTAAAAATTATTGACAGCAAATTAAAACTAAAAACAACAACAACAACAACAACAACAACATTATTTAGATATTGCACCAAATACACTGTGCAAACAGAATGAGCATGAGGCAGTGTATGCACCCTCTTGCAGGAGTGGGATCTCTCGGTTTAAATAATGTTGTTTAAATAATGTTGCTATATCATAATGCCGCCCATCTCCAGGCTACATGTTTTTTTTGTTTTGGTTTTTTCAAAATCCTCACCCAAGGATATGTTTTTATTGATTTTCTTAGAAAGAGAGAAGAAAGGAGGGAGAAAGAGAGAGAAACATTGACCTATTGCCTCCCACACATACCTAGACTGGGGATCAAACCTGCAACTTTTTGGAGTATGGGACAATGCTCCACCCAACTGAGCCATCTGGATAGGACTCCAGTCTACATGTTTTAAGTTGTCTTTCCCCATAAAAGTGCAATCAAACTCTTGTTTTCTCTGCATATAATTCTCCTTGTTCCTGAGTTCCTAGGCATGGTATTTGGAGTTGGCAGGCAGTTACTTAGGATTTCTACTCAAGTGCTTTTTCAAAACAACTTTTTAATTAAAAAGTTAGATCCCCAAGATTTACCAAATACCTGGTTAGTCTGCAGTTCCATTACAAGCCTAGAGAAAAATGTCTGTAATTGTTTGTTGGTTTACATTCTCCTTTAGTTTTAAGGACAGACAGGGCTGCAAGAAACCAACACTGGCTGAAATCAAGTGATGGGTAGAGGTGTTTCAGGTGAAATACGTCTGGCCCTGAAGACTGTAGGGACAGCCAGTAACCTCACTTGTCAGGCAAATGTGGACAAAAAAGAGGTTATCCCAATAGTCATAGTTGCTGAGAAAGGTGGGGTAGTCTCTTGAGGGAAGACTCAAATTGTCCTTTCTGTGGGCTAAATGAGGCAACTCGATAGATGGAGGGCAAGGATATGTAGCCAGAACAAAAGTCTCATTTCTCAGAAGAGAGGGAAATAATGTTTAAACTTTGTTACTAGTAGGCACTTTATCTCCTTTAGGACTATTTTCTGGGGTAAGAGTGAGTGGTGTATTGGCATCTCAAAGAGAGTGTTAAAAAACACATCTGCTTTGTCTCCACCTTTAATTTTCTTTTGACCAGAGTAAGAGATACATTTTCTGGTAACAGTCACAGAGTGGTAAAGGCTGTGGGCTCAGGCCCTGGTCAGACTTCTCTCCAGATCATGGCTCTACAACACTTACTAGCTCTCAGGTCTTGGGGAAGTTTCTTCACCTTTTTGAGCCTCAGTTTACTCATCCGCAAAATGGATATGATAGTTCTTACCGTTTAGTGTGGATGTGAAGGTGAATGCAGGAATTCAAGCTCTGTGCCTGGCGTGTAGTAAATGCTCCATAAATGTTAGCTGCTGTTACTGGTATCATTATTATTGCCCCTCTTATTAGAGTTGAAAGTGGTGTAGGAGTCAGTAGAAGTTCATTTATTGACCCCAGAGCTCAGAGGTTCTTGCAGCTGGTTTCTGGCAGAACCAGTGAGCAGTTCAGCTTCTAGAGCTCGTTTCTCAAACTCATCTTCCTGGTGTCTGAAGTTGGCAATCATTCTTGTCTCTCTGTCAGGTGGATATATTGCAATGGTGTTTCCTCCAGAGTTTAAAGGGAAAGAAATAATTTATAATCTCCATGGGGCCAGGGACCATGTCTGTCTTGGTCTCTCTCATATCCCTAGTATTGCACTGTCTGGCATTTAGTCAGTGCTCAATAAATACTTAATAAATAGACATGTGTGTGTTACATTAAGCATGACTCAGGAAGGAGATGACTACAAACACATTACCAGTGGAAAATTCGCCACCCACGAGCCTGGACTTCTTCTCCCTTGGGAGTCATTTCTGGGCACATTTCCCATGTCTTTCCTGTGCTCGTGGAGCTGGATGAATGAGGCATTTGGCATTTGCATGAGGGGCTGCTGCGTTCAGCCCTCGCATCCCTCCCCTCTCCATTCCTCTCACTCTCTCCTCTCTCCTTCTCAGCTCTTTCTCTTCCTCCCTACTCTCAACTCTTTATCTGTTCTTCTATTTAACCAGGATAGGCCAGGTTATGTTGCAGTAACTAACAACCTCTACATTTCAGTGGCTTAATGCAGCAAGTTTATTTCTCCCTTAAGCAAAATTGCCTGGAGATCTGGGTGACAATTCAGGACCAGTGTTTTCCATGGGTTGGTTCAGCATTCCCGGCTTCTCCAATTTTATGGCTGGCACTCCCCATAGCAATGAGTGCCGCCACTCTCCCCTAGGCTGAGCGTGGAGCCCTCCAGGGGTTCTTGTTGGCATTCAGCTTCCACCTCATGTTGCTTCTACCTGTTCAGTCATGGCCTAGTCCACACGGCCCCTCCCAAGGACTGGGATGTAAGTGGGCCTTGGAAGGCTCAGCCCTTTTCCTCATCAGTTCTTCCTTCTTTTTAATATATGTTCTCTTCTGTCCTCTTTTCTCCCTTCCATTCTTTACCCCCTCCCTGCTTCCTATGTCTTCCTCCCCCACCTCACTGCAGCTACTGCCCTGTACCCTCCCATTCCACACGAGGCCGATGCTAATCAACAAGGACGCCACAATTCTCTGGCCTGCGTGACACTGAGCTCTGGCCTGGGTGTAGACAATGGCAACAGAGTTTTCCTCCTTCTGGGTTCACTGGGGTTATAAGATAAACTCTTTCTTTTGTCCCAAATGCTTGTTTCAGAGGCTGGGAGACACCAGGTAGCCCCAGAAACACTCCCTTCTCCCCTCAGAAGTCAGCCCTTTGAAGGACCTCACCAGTCCCAGCACATGGCTCAGGGTGGCTAGGTGTGCATTTGGAAGAATGTGTATTTGATTCTATGCTCAGGACCTAGGCACTGTCCATGTATGGTTCATTCACCATAAGGAGTGATCAGGTTCACTTCCCAGTAGCATCAAGGGGGTTTCCAGGTGAGTGTCAGGTCGCCACCAAGACCTCCCAGTGCTGCGAGTTGAGATGGAGCTTGTTTTCTCTGTTTGGCTTGTTTCACGTAGGATGATACTTTCCAGATCCCTCCATGTAGTCTCAAAGGATAAGAGATCTTTCTTTCTTACAGCTGCATAGTACTCCATTGTGTATATGTACCACAGCTTTTTTATCCATTTGTCTACTGATGAACACTTGGGCTGTTTCCAGATCTTAGCTATTGTATATAGTGCTGCTATAAACATGGGGGTACATATATTCTTTCTGATTGGTGTTTCAGGCTTCTTAGGGTATATTCCTAGAGGAATGGGGTAGACCCAGAGACGTGGAAGTGGGGTACAGACTGACAATCCCCAGAAGAGGGGATGGTGGGGGAGAGATAAACCACAGAATTTATATGCATGTATGCATGAACAGTGGACATGGACAACAAACTGGGGACAGGGCAGGGAGGGATGGGGAAGGGGGAATTAGTGGGGTGGAAGGAGAAACATCTGTAACAAAAATTAATAAAAATAAATAAATTAATAAAAAAAAAAGAAACTACACACACACACACAAAGAGATGGAGCTGGCTTTTTTTCCACCACATTTGCAAGAGGTGCAGAGAGCTCGTGTGACAGATGGGTGGGAAGCACATGGGTCTCAGTTTCCTCTCATGCAAAGGAGATGGTTGGACAAGGGGAACTCTGAAGCAGTTTCTAGAGTGATGATTCTCTGAGTTTGGCATATCTTGCTTGCTGTGAAGGATAATACATATGGTCAGGAATTAGATGTATTATTTGAGGACTCAAAGGGCCCCATGGTCTCATTGTTCACAGAAAAGAAGGAAGAGAAATAGAGTGAGGAGATTTGGGTTTATGGGAAAATGAGATATACTATGCAGCATCAGGTGGAGGGTTTGATGACCTTATACATATTAAGTGTTTATTTTTCTCCCAAAGTAGCTCAGATCATCTGGTCAATTTTATTCTTTGTAACCCCTTTCTCTCCCTCTCTCCCCACCACCTTGTAAAAATTTTAATGTCAGAAAATGCTGAGGCTGGAAATAGTAGGGAATTTAGGATCAGCTTGTTGAGATATTTAGTAAAGACACATCAGCTTCTGGTGATTTCCCCCCAAGTTGAAGGTTATAATTTTTCTACTCTTCCTAAGAAATAATGGTCTCCTGGAATGTGCAAGTAAATTAGTCATACGGTGTCCTGAGAATTGGTCTGTGTAATACATCCTAGTCTCTGAAAAAGAGCTGCAGTTGTATAATGGATTTTAGAAGTCTCCAATGCTGGTTCAACTAACATATTTGTTAGTCTAATAAATGATATTGCTCTTGTCAAGATTTTTCCATATAGCACAATTTAATAGAGGAATCAATAGTTTCTCAGACATGACAAAAGGGCCTGGGTGTGCTTTGATGGGAGACACAAAGTCGCTTGTTGTTCTAATAAAGCCAAAATGGAAAAAAATAAAGTTTTTTCTTCCCTCTTTCAAGTGTATTTTTATGAAGCTAAAATATACATACCACTTTCTCCAGGAAAATATTTGTTTATCGACATTTTCTCCCACAATGTCTTTTCACTCTGTCATCACACATGAATATGCATGTTACTCTACCTCCCCCTTCGCCTTGTGTGATGAGCGGTAGCTAGTACATGCTTCTTCAGGGAGGACTCTGGTCGGAAGATCTTTTGATCCATTGGGTCTATGGAATATTTCTTCAGAAATCTTTTCAGAAGTGATTTGGGCAAACATTGGCATCTACCTACAGTTCTTCTCATTATACTTTTTAAATGTCCCTAAGTGGTTTGGTGCGTCGCACGGCCCTCCCGTGGCAGCTGCTGCGTCAACGGGCACATCCAGGAGGCGGGGAGGTCGTGCGCCATCTCCTGTGTCCCGCTGCCCTCTCGGTACCCGCTGCCCTCTCGGTACCCGCTGCCCTCTCGGTACCCGGCTGCCCTCTCGGTACCCGGCTGCCCTCTCGGTACCCGCTGCCCTCTCGGTACCCGGCTGCCCTCTCGGTACCCGCTGCCCTCTCGGTACCCGGCTGGCCTCTCGGTACCCGGCTGGCCTCTAGGTACCCCGCTGCCCTCTCGGTACCCGCTGGCCTCTCGGTACCCGGCTGGCCTCTAGGTACCCCGCTGCCCTCTCGGTACCCGGCTGGCCTCTCGGTACCCGCTGCCCTCTCGGTACCCGGCTGCCCTCTCGGTACCCGCTGCCCTCTCGGTACCCGCTGCCCTCTCGGTACCCGGCTGGCCTCTCGGTACCCGGCTGGCCTCTAGGTACCCCGCTGCCCTCTCGGTACCCGCTGCCCTCTCGGTACCCGCTGCCCTCTCGGTACCCGGCTGCCCTCTCGGTACCCGGCTGCCCTCTCGGTACCCGCTGCCCTCTCGGTACCCGGCTGCCCTCTCGGTACCCGGCTGGCCTCTCGGTACCCGGCTGGCCTCTCGGTACCTAGCTGGTCTCAGTCAGTGGGTTCAACAAACCTCCTTCAGAGTTGTTGAAGTTGTTTGGAAAGAAACTGCTGCAGTATTGGGAATATTAGAACATCTGCGTGTCCCTTCCTCAGCCAAAACATTTAGTTTTTGCCATGGACTGTATTATTTGGAGGGTGTCTGATTTTCAGCTATGGGTTCTACCTTTTGGCAGAAACAACGTGCTGACATTGTCCCTTAGCAGTTATCCCCAAATAACACCATCTTCAAATATAAACCTAAGCGTGGGTCAGAAAATGGCTGCTGGGGACCATTTCTATCAAATTGATGGGAGGGTGCTCTTTCAAAAGCCCATTAGAACAGCTGTGATTACTGGTCATGGCTGTCTCTTGAGATAGAGATAGTCTCAGAACATTTCCAGAGAGAAGACAAATGAGTATATTGAAGTTTTAGGGGAGCTAAAATTGGCTGTAGACATTAGTTGTGTTGAGAGTGGTGGTTCTCAACTGGAGTGCACCTTAGAATAACCTGGTAGGCCTCCAAAAAATGCCAGGATTGCCCTGCCTGGGTGGCTCACATGTGGGTTTGATTCCCGGTAAGAGCACATACCTAGCTTACAGTTTCAATCCCTGGTTGGGGTGTGTACAGGAGACAGCCAATCAATGTTTCTCTCTCACATCGCTGTTTCTCTCTCTCTCTTTCTCTTCCTTCCTTCCTCCCTCTATCAAAATAACTAACTAACTAACTAACTAACTAACTAAATACTTACCCTCTGATGAGGATTAAAAAAGTAATAATAAAAATAAAAAAATACCAGGGTTTGACCTTATTTCTATAGATTCCTGATTCAATTGGTCTAAGGTGGGACCTGGGCAGTAGTCTCTTTCTCTCTTTTTCTCTCTTTTCAGATGATTCTAGTGGGAAGTCAGGGCTGAGTACCATGTCCCTAGCCGTGCTCCTCAAAGTGTGGCTCCTTGGCCAGCAGGAGTAGCACCACATTGGAATTTGTTAGAAATATACTTGTGGGTAGGACCCAAGAATCTGGCTCTCCAGAAGATTCTGAAGCTTTTCCTATGATTCTCAAATGTTAGCATTTATCAGAATCACCTAGAGGGCTTGTTAGAAACCCAAGTGCTGGGCTCCATCCCCGCGTTTCCGAGTCAGGAGGCCTGGGAGGGACTGAGAATGTGCATTCTGACTAGGCTTTTGGGTCCACCCTGGGAGCAGCATTAGTCTAGATTAGGCACAGGGACTGGACTCTTTCTGATCTTGTTGCAAAGGTGGCTATTTTAAGACATTAGGATCTCAGCTCTAATATAGATGGACTCATGGAAACAATTGTTTTGGCTAGGATACCTGGCTCCCTTTTCCCAGCAAGGCTGAAAAGCCTGGGATAAAACTCCAAAAGTCAAGCTTTGGCTATTTTGACTTGGACACTTGGCCAGTTTTATCAAGGTAAAATGAAGTACCTTGAAAGCTTTCCCCTCTTCTCTGTATTGATCGGTTGTTTACATGTATTAGACATATTGATGGAAGGTTTTGATTGTCAGACACACTTTATAACAGAATATATTTTTGCCTCAGTGATAGAAGTAGAACATAAACTAACATCTTTAGGTAAATAGAGGTAATACTTTTTTCTATTTCACGGATAGACTGGATGATATTTAAGACAGTGGTTCTCTATATTTGGGATAGAGGTTAAGAGAGGGTGAAAAGTCCTCTTCAGATGATTCTGATAAAACCCTCAGGCGACAACCATTGTTTTGCAGCAGGGGTCACAGACTCAGTTGTCTTCGAGGACTGGATGGGATGAGCCAGGTGGTGGGGTAGTGGGTCCTCTTCAGAGCTGTCTGCAGAGCCGTCCTTCTCCTACTTTGGCCGATTTTGGCCACGTGGGAATACTGCACAGCCCTGGCCAGAGCTTCTGGTTTGGAAAGAAAGCCAAGAATATAGCTTTTCCTCTGAGAAATTTCCTGATCTTTGAATGTGGGCAACAATTTTTCGAAATGTAAAAAAACTTGTGCTGATCAAATGAAATGTACTTGTGGGCAACTAGTTTGTGACCTCTGGGTGCCTTCTGTAAGTCTGACATACCACTATGAGTCATTCAAAATAACTCTTATTCAAAGTAACCTAAGAAATATGCCCAGTTTCCTGGGTTTGCTTTCTAGCATTGTGATTCCATGGGATATAAGGGCAATAGGGAAAATGTTATTGCACACTTTTTAAAAAGGATAATTTAAATATCTCAGGCTCCAGTTTATGTGCTTCCAGATTTTAATGTAATAATCATCCTTGGTATAACATGCTTCTTTGGAAATGAAATTTGGATGAATTTCCATTTTTAATGCATGGAATTAGTAAGATGGGGGTTGGAAAAGTTTCAAACTCCATAGGAGAGTAGCCACAGAAGAACATTCAAAGCAATAACTGAAAATCTCAGTGGTATATGCTTCGATTATTGGATCTGGGGTATTCAGGGCTGACTACATTTTCCTGCATATTGAATTATTGTAGCATTAAGTTCCTGTAACATTTAGGAAATAGATGGCTGAGAAGTGACTGAAAAGAGAAATTTAAAAAGCAGGCATCACATTCCTTTTTATTATGTTTATCTGTCCTCTCAAGGACAGACGAGGCGCTTTCCATCTGTTTAAATCTTGGACTGGCACATCCAGCCCTGAGGTGCTGGGGGGTTTGTGGGTCTCCCTGGCACACCTGCCTTTGTGTTTAACCCTTCAGACCTTCCTTTTCATTAGGGAAATCTGCTATTATGCATGCTCATTCCTGTCTTGTAGTAGAAGTTTTCTTTGCTCTCTGTTGACTTTATTGATAGCTGCCAACAGCGTGGAGAGGCGTGGACAGAACATAATGGTAGCTCTGAGGTAACCCCACCTAGTCCCTGTTATATGTCGCATTTCAGTTCTTTGTTGCCTCTGAAGATGTCATTTGGTGTGTGTTGGCGAGTCGACAGAGGGAAAACGTCCAGGAATAAAATCCAAGGTTGTTGCTATTACTCCTGGAACATAAATATAGAGTAATGGTTAGTAGGATTTCCCTATGGTCCACAACAGTGTATGGGAAATAGGATTCATCTAAGATATTCACATCTGGCTAATAAGAAAGTGGTATTTTGTTTCATTCTTGCTATTTCTCCTTGTGTGTTTTCCGTCTTGAGGTCTCTATGGAGAAGATGGAATTTGTATGTTCTTGGCTCTCTAGCCAAATGCCAGCTAATCTCTCTTTAACCATGAATAAAGCCTTTACAAACACAGATACACCGGAGATCTGAAATTGGGCAGGGGTGCAAGCATGTTGTGCCTGATGTAATTTTTGCCTGATGTAATTTTTGTACTTTGGGAAGTAACAGAGAAAGGATAGGAACAGGCTGATCTTTATGTAAGCAGTCTTAGAAAGGAGAAAAACATTATGGGAATGGAAAAGAAATAGTTTAGATTCTGATTCAAGTTCTGGTATGAGTTAGGAATGTTCTAATCTGTTCAGCATGAACCAGAGATAGTTTCTTAAGGAGAAGGACATAGGCCCTTCAAAGCTGGCCTTGGCCTCTTGATTGCTGTGCCATAGGTAGACTCAGATCCGACGGCTCTTCTGCAGGGTGGCTGCTTAGTGGCACTGATGAAAATTCTAAGGCTGGTCCCTGTGGTGTCACAGGGTGTGCCAGAGTTAATTTATTATCATTTCAAGCTACAAAATTGTCCTCCTTTTTCCAACCTTGTGACCTTTGTCAGTTCTTAATTCTGTGGTAATCAACTGCTTTATTTATAAAGCTGAGGGTGATAATATTTGCCCTGTTGCCTCACAGAGTTTTTGATAGTCAGTTGAGATAATGTATCTAAAAGTGCTTTTCAGCCCAGCCAGTGTGGCTCAGTTGGTTGAGCGTCCACCCATGCACCAAGAGGTCACTGGTTCGATTCCCTGTCAGGGCACATGCCTGGGTTGCGGGCTCAATCCCCAGTAGGGGGCGTGCAGGAGGAAGTCACTCGATGCTTTTCTGTCATCGATGTTTCTATCTTTCTCTCCCTCTCCCTTCCTCTGTCTCTAAATAATCAATAAAAACATATGTTAAAAATAAATAAAAGTGCTTTCCAAATTGCTCAGTGATACAGTGATGTAGGGAGTTTTTAGTCAATCTCTACTACAAGGATGACACACAGAACTGGGAAACTCTTCAGCCTAAGTCAAAAGGTCATAAGCAGTATCAGATGCCCCTAGGCAAGTTGTTTAGGAGCACTGTCCCATTGCAATCATCCTCAATGATCAATTATATTTGAGTTCAAACCTTTGCTTCACCAACTGTACAACTCAATGTTTTTTGAGCCTTGTTTTTCTAATCTATAAAAAGTCTACAAAACCTGCCTGGCCAGTGTGGCTCAATGGATTGAGCATCGTCCCATGGACTGAATCCCTGGTTCAATTCCCAGTCAAAACATATGCCCAGGTTTTGGGCTCAATCCTCAGTGGGAGGCATGCAGGAGGCAGCTGGTTGATGTATCTCACATCAATGTGGCTCTCCCTTTCTCTCTCTAAAAAAAAAAAAAAAATCAATAAAAACATATATTTAAAAAGTTCTACAAAACCTACCTTACATAGTAATTGTGAGGATTAAATGAAACAATATATATGAAAATGCTTATTAGTTAATCAATAGTGTTGATTTGATTCACGGAGTCATACACTGATGACAGTGTAAAGTATGTGCAATGTAAATAAGGGCATCCAAGACACTGTGGACCACTTGTTGGCCCAGCCCAGTTTTTTGAATACTTCTGAAAAAGACAGAATTCAAGGCCTGCTGTACAAGTAGGAGGCCGGCAAAAGGCCCTTCCTCAACAAATATAGCACCTATAACAGTGTTATTCTTTCTGGAAAAAAACATTGCTCCTCCAAAAGTCCTCTTTTACAATGCAGATGTCTCTGCATAGGAAACACATGAATAGATTATTAACCATTAGCTCTTCAACATCAATTGGTTGAGCTTGAGTTAGAGGATGATTTTTGGGACAGGGTTATATTCTAAGTTCAACAACTAAAGGGAATAGTCAATGTAGTCAAAATTACTAGTAAGTTGCTCATAAATGCTACTACATCTGATTTTGTGTGTATATACTAAAATAACACAGTTTTCCTTCAGCATTGGGATAGATGACTGTTTTCAGGTGAGTACCAGATGAAATATTTGACTTGTGTTTAGCGTTCAAGATATAGGAAAAATATTTTGTTTTTGAAGGTATGTAGTTGAATGTATTCAATTTAAATGTACATTTGATGTCATTAATTGTACTTAACTGGGTGGAGTTAGCTGAATATTTGTAGTCCCTCTAGTAGAATGGGTTTCCAAACAGGTTTGTTTTGAAAGGGAAACAAGATAGAGGGATAGGTCTGCATTCCGGGCCATTGTCTAGAGAGCGTGGGTCTGGGCGGAGCATCAGTGATGAGATGCTCTGCGGACTCAGAAGGCAGCAAGACAACACGGGGGGGGGGGGGGGGGGGAGGGCAAAAGAAAGATGTTTTTATTTTACTTATTTATTTATTTATTTACTTATTTATTTAGTAGGTGCCCCTAGCAGGAACCAAACCTGGGACTCTCTGGTTCACAGGCCAGCGCTCCAACTACTGAGCCAAACCAGCTAGTACAAGCAAGATGTTTTTAAAGGTGTATGCCTAGTGAATTTGTAGGTGCTCAACCAAATAATTGTTAAATAAATGAATTAATTATGATCGTCTGCAGAAAGTTTATCCAGCTTATGCCCTCACCCGTAAATATAAGAATGTTTGTTTTACAGCACCCTTGCAAGCATTTAAAATTTTGTGACAACATGATAGAACAATAAATTGTTTCACTTTTGTTTTTAATGTGCATTTAAATGAACTAGTGCACTAGTGCCAGTCTCTTTGTTTCACAGTGTAGGACAGGAAAAATTAACTGACTGCTTCATCCTTGTTGTGATTTCAACCACCTCAATCCAAGCTGCTTTGATGTCCATGAAGTTCTATGACAGTCACTTGCCCTAAGTGGGTTTTTTGATCTGGGCTGCCCCTTAAATGCAGTGGTCACTTGGACTTGGCCTGGTTTAGCACTGACTTTCCCCTGGGCCGGCTTCCCCTCCTGGCCTGACATCTCCCTTAGATACCTTCTCTGCTGAGAACAGGTGGTATCCCCACATCATCGTGCATTCTCAGGACACTCTCCCCCTCTCCTTTCCTCCTCTGCACCTATCCGACGTCCACCTGTCCAACTGCTGATAGCTCAAATCCCAGTTCCTTCTGAGAATGATTTTTTTCCCCATTGGCTACATGACACAGTTGACCAAACCACTCATTTAATGAGACTAAATATCAAGTAAATGACACAGACAATAATCAGCATCAAATAAAGTGTAGGTACCTAATAATAACAATTTATGGTAGGTACTTAAAAACAACAATGGTAGGTGGAGCCAATGGGAATTTCATCAGGACAGCTTCATTACTGAGATGAAGAAGAGTCACATGCCCAGGGTTGACTTCAATAAGTAGTACCTTGGTGGTATAATAGCTCTGAATTCCAGTCTTCCAGTCAGGGACTCACCACCAATCCTGTGCCAAACAGTTTAATCTCCACATCTTGGTTTTCTCATCTGTGGTAGTCTCAGAGAGCTGGATTGCCTAAGGCCCTGCCAAGTGGCTAAACTAAAGGACTGACTTAAAGGGAGTCGAAGATAAAAATGACACCACCCAAAGAGAGTCCATTACTCAACTCAAGTTGCTCTGTTCTGAGGAATTAGAGGCCATGATCTATGATTTGGGTATAACTTAGGGAACAATTTTGGTCTAACAACTTCAACTATATTTACAACAGCCTTTCCCCCATTTTAACCCTCTGCTTTTTACTCTATAAACTTCCTTCTTTATGTCTAAAAAAATTCTGCCTAAATTCCTTGAGGGTCTGACCCTTTCTGAGCCTTAGTTTATGTTCTTTTGTTCTTGTACTTGACATTATCTCAAATAGTCTTGTAAAATCTTGCTTTTGTTCCCTTCAGAATTTTATATTCCTCAATGAGGCATTTCATCCCCTTCCTTTAGAAAAATAGCTGCATTGCTTTGGTAACTTTTTTCTTTTATTAATATAGATAAAAATTTCAAGTTCCTCAAATGATACAGATGGACTTTCTGGCATTATTGCTGTGTACAGAATCACCCAAAGCAAAGTTATTTGAACAAAGTTAACATTTGGCAAATCTATATTAAACCCAGTAATAGCCGTTGAGATGTTTTAGAGAGGATTGCCTGAATGAAGCTGATAATCTAGTCTCCGGGACACTTAGGGAGCCTGAAACCGCCAGTGGACTGCTCAGCACAGTCCGTGTTCTCTGATCAACCCACGGATGAAAGCACTGCATCAGTAGCACTTTTTTTTTTCATTTGTTCATTTATTCAGTAGATGTTCAGTATCTCAGATGCAAATGGATATAGTTTATTTTCAGGAAAAGGTGAACTGTGCAAAAACTTAAAAACAGCAGTTATTTATTTAAGAATTCTTTTTGAGGGTCTGTGCTGTGCCAAGCACTGTGCCAAGAGCAGGGGATATAAAAATACCAACACACGATTCTTGTCCTACAGAAGTTCATTGTTTAGTGGGACAGATGGCCAGACCAATCGTCTATTATAACACAGTGTGACAAATGGCTAGAGGTCAGGACTGAGAGAGGCACCTCACTTCTTTTGGGGGTGAAGCAGGATGTGGAGAGTAAGACTCCTGGAAGAACTGATGTTTCAACCAGGGCAGGAGACAGTATGGAAAGATGGATTGTGGGATGAGGAGGAAGGTATCATATGAATGTATTAGTTTCCTAGCACAGCTGTAACAAAGTATCACAAATTAAATTTCAAATTTCTTAAATGATACAGATTATTAAGTGGTTACACACACCAAAAAAAAACATGCATTATGGAGGCCTGAAGTCTGAAATGAGTCTCCTTGGAATGAAATCAAGGTGCTGGCAGAGCCGTGTTCCTTCTTGAAGCTTTAGGGATAATCCATTTCCAGCTTCTAGAAGCCCCATGCATTTCTTGGCTCATGAACCCTTCCTTCTTTTTCAAAGCCAGTAATTGTAATCTGCCTCCACCCCCCCCCCCCAGCCAAACCTCGCATTTGCCACTGTCATTCCAGTTTTGTTTTTTTTTTATCCTCACCCAAGGACATTTTTCTATTTTTTGTACAGATAGAGTGGGAGGGAGAGAGAGAGAGAGAAACATCGATGTGAAAGGGACATATTGAGTGGCTGCCACCCGCACGACCAACCAGGGCTGGGGACAAACTGCAACCGAGGTACATGCCCTTAGCGGGAACCGAACCCGGGTCTCTCCGGACCGCAGGCCAACGCTCTAACCCCTGAGCCAAACTGGCCAGGGCTCATTCCAGTTTTAATCCCAACTTCTCTTGCCTCTCTCTGTCACTTATAAGGACCCCGGTGATGACACTGGGCCCTCCTGGATAGTCAAGGGTAATCTCCCCATCTCAAATCCTGAACTTAATCTCACTTGCAAAGTCTTTTTTGTCATGTAAAGAACATATATACAGGTTCTAGGGATTAATATGTAGATATTTGAGAGGGGGGTATCACTGTTCTGTCTGCCACAATGAGCAAAGGGCATTTTGAAGAGAAGGAGAAGGGACCCCAATCTGAAGTTATTTTAATATACTTTGAGAGGTTCAGTGCATTGTCTTAAAAATAGCAGAATAACTCAAGTCTAAACTACTTACCTTTAAAATTTTTTTTTCAAATTTTATTTTTGTTACAGATGTTTCTTTTTTTTTTACCCCATTGACACCCTCCTCTCCATCCCCCCCGCCCCATCCCCAGCTTTGTTGTCCACGTCCATTGGTTATGCACACAAGCATATAAGTTCTGTGGTTTATCTCTTTACACCTCCCACCACCCCCTCTTCTGAGGGTTGTCAGTCTGTACCCTACTTCCATGTTATATTCTATATATAAGTAAGATCATGTGGTATCTGTCTTTTTCTGCTTGGCTTGTTTCACTTAGGATAATACTTTCCAGGTCCCTCCATGTCATCTCAAAGGATAAGAGATCTTTCTTTCTTACAGCTGCATAGTACTCCATTGTGTATATGTACCACTGCTTTTTTATCCATTCGTCTACTGATGGACACTTGGGCTGTTTCCAGATCTTAGCTATTGTAAATAGTGCTGCTACGAACATGGGGGTACATATATTCTTTCTGATTGGTGTTTCAGGCTTCTTAAGGTATATTCCTAGAAGTGGGATCACTGGGTCAAATGGAAGTTCAATTTTTAATTTTTTGAGGTAACACCATAGTGTTTTCCACAGTGGCTGCACCAGTCTGCATTCCCACTAGCAGTGTACTAGAGTCCCCTTTTCTCCACACCCTTGCCAACACTTGTTTGATGATTTGTTGATGGCCACCATTCTGACAGGTGTGAGGTGATACCTCATTGTTGTTTTAATTTGCATCTCTCTGATGATTAGTGATGTTGAGCCTTCTTATACATTAATCCGAGCCTAATGTTATTCCTGTAAAACCTCGTTAATGGCCCCATTCAAGGGAAGAACAAAGCCATCCTTTGATAGTTCTTAAAGAAAAATACAAATGAGGACAGGATTGTCTTCTATAATGAAGCTACATGAAATTGTACCTTAAGAAATAGTATTGATTCAGACATAGTTAAGTCTTAAGTAGTTATGGGAAAGCCGTTGCTGGACTCAGTTTACCTTAAGAACTGCCTATCTCAGTTTGCTTTTCTCTTCCTGCTGTTCTCTTCATGTTTACAGTAATAACCTGCAGGTGTGCCTCTTTATCACCTTCCCTGTCACTGAGCCCAAAGTGGGGAGCCTTGCACCACCACTGAATCAGCAAAGGCCTCCCCAGTCGGTGTCAGCTGAGCTTGCCCAGCTGCTTTGTCAGGCTCAACTAACAGGGCATTTCAGGTCCCGCCGGTCTCTCTGCCTTGCTGGGGACTGGAGTAGACAGGATGGTGGCTGTCTGCTCTGATGGAGTGGGGCATGGACCGAGGGTGTCCCACAGCTGCTGTGCTGTCTGCTCTTGGTGGCCAAATATGAAAGTTTAGCTGCTGCAGTAGGTGGAAGGGTGTAACTTTCTTATGTTTAGAAATAAATTTAGAGAGTTGATGATGAGACTTTAATTGAAAAATGACTGATGAACTGACTTCAAAGCTTCTAACACATTTGCCTGATAAGTGTTTTAACATTTATTACAAAATATTTAAATTCGTTTACAAACTCATTAAAAAAGAAATTTTAGACCTCATGCATTCTTAATACAGTCTTTCAAGATAGGTTAAACAGTGCTCATCAGCCAAATGTGTTTACTGGTGCCCCATGCTGCGTTTGATGCCGGGGGACTTCAGAGGTCTGTGTAAGTATGGAGCTGGGTTACTTCTTTCTTGTTAGAATTCCAGATTTGTTCCTGCATTGGCTTACCTTTCGGTCCTGAGCCCTTTCTTTATATTCTGTATAGGACCCTGAAATTGCTGTGGTGGGACAGGGGAAGCATGAACTCTGATGTCTTGGGCCTGGAGCTGAATCCGGCCTCTACCACTTGCTCCTTTGCAAACATGAGCAAGTCACATGGTTGCCATTTGCTGAGCACCATCTGTGCGTGTGACTCCAGGCCCACCTCGCGTCAGGCAGTCAGCACAACCACCCCGTCCTGTTCCAGATGGACAGACAAAGTATACACACACTTAGTCCGTGTAGCTCTTGGGTGATGGAACTGGCTCTGGACGCAGGGCTTTCTGATGGTTTTCTTTAGGCAAAGGGGTTAGCAGGGGGAGGTTTTCTTTAGGGTGAGGGCTGGCTGGTGCACAGTCGGGGTGGCTATGGGTCCCCAACCCCTCCTTCGGGAGAAGTTCTACTGTCATCTGTTTGATCATTATGAATTTATTAGGAAAAAGGTTTGAAGTTAAAAAGATGTTTAAAAACAATTACATTTTTTATTTTATTGTGCCTTTCTAAGTTATTTAAGCTTGTAGAGACTCTTTGTCTGCTGTGAATTCAAGATAATAATAGTATAATCCTTATAGAATCCTTATAGAATTATAGGAAAGAGTAGATGAAGTAAAATGAGTGAATCATCTGGTCTAGGATGGGACCTCCCACACCAATTAGTTCTCTTCCCCCTTATTATACAGAGGCTTTGTGTCTAAGGTACAGCTCAACTGTGTCTGGGGCCCAAATGTCCAAATAGTTAGACATTTTTACATTATTTATAATAATGGCTAATTAATTCAACAAAAATTTATTTTGAACCAACTTTGTGCCTAGAAATGTGCTGGGTGTTTGGCCAGGGCCTCTGGTGCCTAGGTGGGGTAGGCAGCCATCTAATGTGGTGCCTATGTGCATTGTCTCCTCTTGCCCCATCCCACCCTGAGAGAGCTTTGGTCTGAAACGCCCCACTGGGGAGATACAGATGTGTGTGTGTTTGATGCTGGGGGATTTCAGAGGTCTGTGTAAGTATGGAGCCGGTGTTACTTCTTTCTTGTTAGAATTCCAGATTTATTCCCGCATTGGCTTACCTTTGGGTCCTAAGCCCTTTCTTTACATTGTGTTTAGGACCCTAAAGTTGCTGTGGTGGGGCAGGGGAAGCATGAACTCTGGACCTATATATGTATGAATAAATATTAATCACTATTTATTATCTCTAGTTGTTAAAATAAAATAAAATGTATTTTCTTTTTAATTTATTATTATTATTATTTTATTGAATTTAAAGGGGTAACACCAGTCAGTAAGACTATGTAGGTTTCAAGTGAATGTCTCCATGATACATGATTTACATATTACATTGTGTGATCTTGTCTTTGGCTCTCTTTTCAAAATTTCTCACTAAAATTAAAAATCATTAAGAGAGGCC
Source organism: Molossus molossus (assembly GCF_014108415.1). NCBI lineage: Eukaryota > Metazoa > Chordata > Mammalia > Chiroptera > Molossidae > Molossus > Molossus molossus. The sequence goes on from NW_023425346.1 coordinate 73,688,957, forward strand.
ACTTCTCGGTTTTATCCCTATGAGGGGCGAATATAGAGAAAACCAGGTGAAGGCCTTTGGGTGAGGCCTGAGATAAAGGAGATGGATCAGTGGGGAGGCAGAGCACCTCTAAGTCAACATTTATTTGCTCCCTGACTCAGTCAGAGTGAGCCTGTGCCAGTGGTAAAGGGGCTAAAATGACACTCATATTAGGTTCTCCGAGTCTTGGACCTATAGCTCTGGCCTAGGAGTGCCTATTGGAGTCTGTCCACTGATGCAGGTGGGCTTTCATTCAGGAAAGAAGGAAATTCAGGCCAATGAACTCAGAGGAGACCAGCTGATCAGACAACCCAGGATGGGGATAGGGGATGGAACAGATTAAGAAGTCGTAAATCAGGGTAACACATTGTAACTCCCACAGACACTGAGTTGGGGGCGATAGGGTGAAAATACCAATTTCAAACAGCAACTTTCAAATCTAGGAAGAGACTGACTTAGTTGAGAAGTCCTTGAAGATTTTCCTAAATTCAGTAATAGTGAGGGGTTATCCTAGCTCTAGGGCTGCCAAAAATAACTTGTTTCACAAGCAAAAAAAGGCCAGGTAAGAAAATAAAGTTAAGAGATCATTCAGAGTAAGACATCTCTTGAACAGTGTCTTGAATGAAGAGAGTCCAGAATGCCAAGAAGCTGGTCTGGTCAAAAAAAGATACTAAAACTTTTCAAGGAACTAGCAATGAAATACACAGTGACAGTCACAAATGTTGATATGTACCAGGTGCACATCTGAATCCTCTTCACAAATGAGCTCACTCAATTCTAATAACATCCTTATGAAGCAGGTACTATTATTATCCTCATTCTTCAGATGAGCTGAGGAAGTCAGGTTAAGGTTCTTGCCTAAGGTCAGTGCTGAGGCCAGAGTTCAAACTGAGAGCCTGACCCCAGAACCCATGTTCTCACACATTTGCTTTCTCTTTCCAAAGTACACCAGGTGTTTAGGAAAAGTCCAAGGAGAAGCTAAGGCTGGAGCAGTGGTTTTTAACTGGGGCCAGACCTGCTGCAGTGATAAGCAGAAGTTAGTGTGTCTGTTAGTATAGGTTATTTTTCCTAGGGAGGAGGGGAACATAGTATTGGTCTCTTTTCCAGAGAAATCAATGATCCCAAAAAAGTAAGAATCCCAGAGGGTTAGGAGTACACCGGTCTTCTAACCAAGGCTAGGTTTCTGGGGAGCCTGTTGGCCACAGAGCCCAGACTGATTGTGTTCTCAGGGCTGACTGCCTGGTACCTCCTGCTGGATCTCCTAGAAAGTGTTTCCAGGGACTCAGCTATGTGTCCATGTGGGAACTTTGGGAGGGATCATCCCTTAGTAAGCATTTCATTACTCAGTCTTGGCTTGGTGTGAATTTACTAGAAGATGAGGCCTGTTAAAATGGAAAAATGTCACTGCACTGGAACATTTTTATTTAAGTGCCATTATCCATGACTTCTACTGAAGGAAAAGAAAGGCAAAATCCTTATATTCTGGGCAAATATTTTTGCAATTTCCTGGTGACATTGATTATAGCTTATCTAACTTCATAACAGATCTATCATCCATAAGATACAATATAGCTTAAAAATAAGAAGAGATACTGGGGGGTAGGAGAACAGGACATTGCTCTTATTTTCACATAAGATTTTGTATAATTGTAAGTCACTTTTCCCAGAAAACTTAGACTAAGCACAGGTTCTGTCTGTGAAGATCAATATTGTCACTGGACCTGAGCAGCAAAGAAATATATATGTTTTTTTTTTTTTCTACCATCTACACCTACCAATGAAGAAGAATGATGAATCAGGAAAAACTGATGTATTAGAGTCACTTGATTGGTGTCTGAAAAACTGGACCATTTTTCTTTTGTAGACATTAGCATGACTTTCAATACTTTTAGTATTAGATTCAGTAAGAGAAATAGGAAAATATCCCTCTGACCAAAAAGATACGTTCTACAATCAGACTCTGATATCAATATTGTATCTCTTCCTGTCCCTCAATTCTTTCCTTCTGGTTTTAAATCCTACCTCTGTCATAATTCACAACCTCATGAGCCTTAGTTTCACATCTTCTGTGTAGTTACTGATTTTTTGTGCTTGATTTATTGGTTATATATTTGTTTGTACTTCTTTGTGGTTCTGAAAATTTTGGCCTAATATATTCTGAGGTTATAAGTGTGTTCAAGTTTATCTTCCTGGTGAACTAAACTTATTATCTTGCAATACATCCTTTAGCTCTAGCAATTAAATTTGCCTTAAAGTCTATTTTGTCTGATATGAATCAACTAGAGATACCTAAGCCTCTTGTTGTTGGTTAGTCTAGTATTTACCTTGCATACCTTTTCCATCCTTTTACTTTCAACCTTTCATATCCTTCTGTTTTAGCATATTTTTTTGCAACCTGCAGTAGCTGTTTTTCTTTTAAAAAATGCAGTCTTATTAAAGTCTAATCAATATCTTTACCCTTGACCCCAACAATATAAGAACCTTTGAATATTTTAATGCCCATCATCCTTCTTGATTTACATGCTATTTTATCATACATTTTATTTCAACATTTTTTAAATTTTATTTTTGGCATTGCAGGAGGTGCTGTGTGCACTGCCTCAGTTCCTCTTTCAGGACTGAGACATAACTTCTGCCAGATGCTGGCAGTGTTGGTAGCTGATGGCTCTCAACCGAATCCCTCACTGGGAAATATCTTCAGCAAAAGAGAATGCCCTGGCCCAAAGTCATGCCCCTCCCTGGTGGCAGTTCATATCTAAGCCTGGTCAGTGTGTGCATGTGTGTATGAGGGGAATAAAGGTCCATTTCCCTCAAGGTGGAATAACTCTGATGACCAATCCAACTCCAGAGTTTGCTGTGGGATCAGATGATGTTTTGCTGTGATTACATCACAATTCAACTTCTTTCTTTACCATTTCTATTGCATTTCCTCCCCAACAGGTGTGGCCTATTAGAGAACTCTTCTTCAAACCTCCTGCATACAAACCTCAGACTCATAGTCAGTCATTCCCCAGGGAATCCCACTTAGGTTAAGTGTCCATGGCCAGTGTTCATTTAGACTCACTCACATTATTTTCCATTTTATTTGCTAATAATTTTTTTTTCTGCATCTGGGATCAATTTCCTTCTGCCTAAATTATATCCCTTAAAATTACTTTAAACAGAATATGTTGAGTGAAAGTCTTCATTTTGCTTTGTTCTGAAAGATAATTTTAATGGGTATGAAATACCACATTGATAATTATTTTCTTGCAGTTCATTGAATATATTATTCTACTATTTTCTGATTTCCATCATTGCTATTGCAAATTTAGCTGTCAAATGAACTGTCACTTATTTGAAGGAAATCTGTATTTTTTTTAAGACTGCTTTTCAGATTTTTTTGTCTTTGATGTTCTGCAGTTTTATTATTTCTACCGTAGTATGTCTAAGAGAGGATTTATTTGTATTTAACTTACTTGGGTTTCACTGAGCTTTTGTTTCCAGACTGGTAGAGATAGAAGTCTTCTGAGCATCAGTTTTCACTTATGTAAAATGGTAATGATGATATTTTCTGTTTCAGTGGGATTGCTGAAAGAATTACATGCAATAATTCACGCATACTTCCTACAAGGCAGAATTTCCCCAGTTGTGTTTGTTTCACTGAATTATCTACCTTCCCTGTTTAGGCTCCCTCAACAGGGTCTGTGATTAAATAGATCTGGGAAGTGCTGGTTATTGCAGACTCTCTAGGAGAGTTGCAAATCTCATCAGCATTATGAAAGCCCTGAGAAGTCCTCCAGTCTTCTCCACACTCTTGTGTCCTTAGAACGGTCTTTGTCATAAACATGTCTTAATAGCTCATAGACCATGCAACACAGTTTAGGGAAATACTGATGTATAAAATATTGAATGAAATGTTATTATTTAATTAGATATGAGTATTTCCCCCATAAACAGTATAGGGTTTTATATTAAGCAAAAAACAAGAAAAGAATAGATTATGAGGAAACTGGCTTATGAATGCCTTGTTCCAGACTGCTGGAATCCAAGTGGGCTCTTCCCTTGTTGTGAGGCCATGGTGGATACTGGGAATATGGATCCTCCTATGTTGAATCCAGGTCACATATGCAGTTGTCCTTCTGAGTGAAGGATACAGCACTTCGTTCTCCTTCAGAGGAGCTCTATTTGGATCCAAGGGCTAGTTTTAAAAAAGTTTTCTAGTTTAGGAAGGTTACAGTTATTGATTCTAAAGGAATAGACTTGATGTTAATGTGTGTTTGATTTTGGAGGCCTTAACTCAGCGGAGAGCATTTCTCCAGAGAGGGCTAGGTGGAGCAGAGCATCCATAACATATTAAGATTTACCTTGAGGTTGAAACCCCAAATGGTCACATTTCAAAAAGGAGCATTTCTAATGTCACCATGCAGCCTACATCTATTGTCTGTTTTTTGAGAGGAGAGTTAGTCCTTTAAGGGAGATGAAAAAGATTAGTCTTAAGTGTTTGGGGGAATAGCAATACAAGACAATATTCCTACCAGAGGAATAGAAATGTGAATATCTACAGATGTGTAAAGTTGATTTAGGTTCTTTAATTTCTTTTCCTAAGACGTTTCAGGAGCACTGTTTCTATTGCCTTGACCAGTGCCATGAAGAATATTTGTACAGTGCTATTTCCAGTGCGGTCTAGGAGCAAATAACTTCTTGAACCAGTCCTGGTCTTACTGAAAACTAAGACAAAGGCTCCTCTTATTTATCTTGACTCTTGGGAAGCCATTGCATGGGGCAAGTATGTTCACAACCACCCTGGTGGGGAAAAGTGTGTGCTGGGGGTGTGTTCTGCTTACCGGATTTAGAGCTGGGTCTCTCCTTTGACAGCTGTGGACTACCTGCCTCAGAAGGACCTGAGATGCTGGGTAAACATGCAGGCTTCTAAACCCCATATCAGACCTACCTGGAGTATCAGCATTGTTCATTTCCCATGTGATTATTATGCAACTGAAGATTGAGTTTGCTATATGAATAGCCTCAGGTGTGATCACTAAAAATGGCTATTTGTGGCTCAGGTATCTTTGCCTGATTTTTAACGTAAGAAAACAAAATTCCTCCTCATGCAAGTGTCAATGACCTTTAAGTGTCCACTCATTCTTTAGTTCTCAAATTTAGGGTCTGATGGACATGCTCCCTTCTTTGGCTTTTGAAACCTGTCTGGCCAGTTTCTTTGAGGCAATTGGGTTGATATGGGCTAGAAGCAAACAAATATAATTACTAGAAAATTTACATTTCTGGATTAGTGTCTCTACAGTTTTCAAAGTGCTCTTAAAACTAAAGTCAAAACACATTATTCTTTGGAACCTCCCCGTGAATCTGTAAGATAAGTAGAATGAGTATTTTGCTCCCCTTTTACAGAAGTGGACACTGAGACTCAGCTGGATAAAATGATTTGTTGAAGCCCCTGAATGTAGACACTGATGGAGCCAGATGTAGAGTCCAAGGTTTCTCACCTGCCCACCCTCCGTTCTTCCTCTCCCTTCCTGTCCACTGAACTCTATGCACCTCCTTCTGTCTTTCCCTTCCTTAAAATTTTCTCTGCCCTTTCTACTAATCAGTGTTAATCAAGTGGCCTCTGTGTGTTGCTCTGTCTTGACCATTGAGACATGGTTACATTTGCCACCCTAAAACACCGTAGTAATGTACTGCCTTACCAGCCTGAATGCAGGCCAGCCCCGACCAACCGCATGCCCTTACATGTCTGTACCTCCACAGAAATGTGGTGGCAACTCCAAGGCATGTGCTGCTTAATCAGGCTGTTCTGTGCACATTTCCTTCACTTTACCAACCCTTCTAACTCTTGATTTTGTAAAGCTAAAAATAACATAGACCAATAATCGTGCCATCTGGAGGTGTGGTGCACCTGTTCTGTTTTTCCCTCCCAGAACCCGTGTACTTAGCTACAAAAAAAAGGGGGAGAAAGGGGCTACAGTCTATGCAGTTTGGCAGAATGGAACGGGAAGACATTTGCAGAATGTGAATCCTGAAACATTTTTAACTGAAATAATGAGAGTTGCTGTTTTGCTTACCCAGCGCAAAGAGAGTACTTTTCCAATTCTACAATTAATTTGATCCATGCAGATAGCTTATTCTCTGAAACCCATCTAGCACTAAAACTGAAATGATTGTCTGAACTACAGAATTATCCAGATAACTATTTAATGAGCTCTTTACCTTCTGGAGCCTGTATACTTAGTCAGAAGAAAAAAAAAAGTGTTTTAGTTATTTAACTTTTAAGTCTTTGCAATATTTTATCACCCACCTATATTTATTCAGCACCTTTGGGTCTTTTAGGTGTGGAGACTAGATAGCTACACAGAGTACAGAAGTAGTAGATTTGTTCTGCTCTCCAAGAGTTTCACAGCATTATTATGCTTTTGGTGTGTTTATTCTTCAAAGCTACTTTTTTTTTTCCTTCCCCAGCAGTGGACAAGAGGGCATTTCTTAGCTTCTTCTCTTTAAGTCTCTGACCAGAAGGTCCTCAAGGTGAACGATGATGTATTCCCTCCTGACTGCAAGTAAGTGTGTGCAGCCCTGGGCTGCCCGCTGCCAGCTAGACTGATTTAGCCACTGTGTGCCTGCACCCAGAGCTCAGAACCTGAGCTGGGCAACAGCGGAGTCTAAAATAAGCCAGCAGCCACATTCCGGTCACTGAGCTGTGGCCGCATCACATCCTGCAGCATTTCAGCAGGAGCACGGCAGGGCATGTGGGGCCACGCTGTCTGCAGGTTTCTGTGGGCGGCTCTTCTCTGCCATATCAAGTTTCTTAGACAAGTCATGGGATATCGGTGATGGTTTGGTGGAGTTATAACCAGAGACAATGCTGCATTGTCCATCCCTATGCCGGACAGGGGCTTTTCTTTAGTGATCTTAATAGACATATTCCCTGAAAGCTTTCGAGGCTAATTGTGGTGAAAATGTGCCAGGTAGACCCCTTTCATGCCAACCATAATTAATAGTGTTATCATCTTCAAGGCCATAATGCTCATCAGTTATTAATTAGCAATTCATTTTGTTGAATAAATAATACTTATGATTGATGATAGAACTTGTAATTGGGCACTAGAAGTGGCCCTCCTGGGATTGGCTCACTAGCAAATATTAACCACAACATAGTAACGAAAAACACAGAAGATCATCCAGGAAAATTCACGGTAAACTATTGTGACACAGCCAAGGTGTTCCTTCTCAACAGAAAAAAGTCACGTCGCGTGTTGATTGTGTATCCTGGGCCTGAGGGTATTCCTTGTTTCTGGCCACTCAGTGTTGGAGTTTTCCATTTCCTTTTAGGCTTGTAATCAGCCACCTTATTTTTTACCCCCCAAAGCAAATTGTTCTTTGCTAGACATTCTATTGACTTTGACTTATTCTTGTGATAAGTCCTTTTGAAGTGTTGTCATGACATGTGCACACAGACTTGAGGGAAAAAAGTGCTTTTACGAAAAGGTAATGATTGAAATTTTTATTTTAAATGATTCCTTAGATTGAATTCACTTTAGATTAACAGATTTTCCTGCCCAATTGATTTTCTGGCATCCATGCAGTCATTCAGAAGAGATAAAATGGGGGGTTCATTTAGTCCACAGCTCCGAGGAAACTGAGAGCCTGGCAAATTGAACCAGCAAAGCTTCCTTCTCGCCTGCTCGGTTGGAGCAGGACAACCGGGGCCGGTCAGCTGCTGACCAGATGCTGCCTTCAATTAATATTCCAACCCTCAAAGACATTTATCGCTCACTCTCAAAAGCAGAGCAGCTGAGTAATAAAGGGAAACACTAAAGCCGTTTTTTTCGAGAGCATTTATAATGGCTAAATTGCTTGAAATAAATTACCACGAAAAATAAACATGGTTTGTACAGTATCTGTAAAACAAATTCCTGGTCTTGGGAAAATAGAGAGACAAAGTAAGAGCTTGCATTTAACAAGCACATGCAATATGCTTCATTAAGACAGGGCTGCTTTTTTTTTTTTTCAATTTAAAAAGGGTTAATAAACTCCAAGATATCATTGCCAGTTAAACAGGTCCTGCAACATTTTAAGGGAAGTAAGAGGCTACAAAGGAGACAGTTAAAAAGAAACCAAGAGACTGTGTTGTAATGCTAACAGGCAATTAACAAACTCATGGGTGTTAATTATCTTCATACTGTATCATGTTCAATTAGCTTAGTCTCTGCAACAAAGGCAACGATGAACAATTGCTTTGATAGGCATACAGTACTTCATTTGTAGTTAATCGGTTTAAGCCCTCTGGTTGCTAGGTTACCTCCGTCTCCAGAGGTAAAAAGCTGTACAGATGCACTATGTTTAAATGACTACAGAGAACTGTTTAAACTCAAACCATGTATAACTCTTTATTGATTTTTCACAGAAGATCTCAGCTCTGATGATAAGGTTTTGATATATTTTCCTGCTACAGTCGGTTCCTTGGAGTATTGCAGAAAAAAATCTGTCAATATGCTTCTATTATGATCTCTTGATCTGTGCCTATAAAAACCTTTAGCCGCAGCCCTTATTATAAATAATGGAAGAAGCAATATCTGATTTTTTTCCACACTGTAGTACATGAAGATTTTTTTTCTTCATTGCCTTTGGATTCAAATTACAGGACTTCTTTCTGTACCCATGCTCTAAAATAATAAAGAAGAATTTCTAGCTCTAATTAATTTGATTGACTCTCAGCAGGACAGGATCAGCTGTAGCATCATGAACTTTAACAATAACTACCAACTGATGGGCAGTTCACATCAATAAGACCATCACTAGCCTCTCTCTCACCTGTCACTAGGCGGGGAGTGAGCAATAACCAGCCCCCCACAGATGCTCCCCGCTTAGCGCTTTCTGCCCTATTAGCAATTTATAATGGTGATCAAGAAACAGTCAGCGGCAAATCAAGACAACTGTCTGGCTGCCTGTTTAATTGGCCTTGTTTGCTTTTTGATAAATGGCTCGTGACTACTATAGGCCCCTGTATTTTGACTTTTAATAGGCCACAGTGATTAGACTACCAACAGATACTAGGTCAAAACGGAGGAAAGGTGCAAAAAATGTTAATTAATATCAATAATAGGCAATTATTAGTTAGACAGAAGGACCTACTAGCTGCGTGCTCTGATGGCTCAGAGCTAACTGGTGAAGAAGCTCTGCCACATTAGCATAACTGTGTACGCAGACTGCATGGTGGGTGCTAGCAAACATCTGTTATGCTAGTAATTCAAACAGAATTCCTGCCTTTGGAGTGATATTCGCAGAGTCAGCAATCCCTCTTGGCCATTTCAAGGCACTAACAATACCCTAGTGACTGGTGTCCTTCCAAATGGGCTGTGTTTCAGGCTAAGAATTAAATTGCACCTTTTCTTTAGAGTTGTGCTATTGAGGAGCCTAAGGGGGGTCACTGTCCTCTGGCTTGCAGAGGGTGGTGGAGCAGGGTTTGCATGGAAGCCATACTGACCTTAGAGAGAAGTGTGATGTGGGCCCAGCAGACCCCGGGAAGGACACAGGGTTTCCAAGTTTGCTGTTTCATAATTAGCACTGAAAATATGTCTGTGTCCAACATGTCACAGAAAATGCCATATATAATTCTCACAGTATGGTTCTTTATTATTCATTCCTTGAAGTGTGTATGTTTGGGTGTATGTAATGCAGAAAGGCTGACAGTATGTTTTGGAGAGTGAAAAAAGAGGTAAGATGGACTAGCAGTTTTTAACAATGAAATGATAGGAATCATACATACTGTTCACACTTGTTATCAACATTCAGGTCACCTGGGGCAAAACCCAAATGGTAGTCCAAGAATGGTAGAATTGGAAAGGACTTAGGGATCCTTAAGCCTCAATTGAGAGACCAAGACCCAGAGAGGTCAGGAGACCTATTTAGGGTCACCCAGCTGGTTCAGGGCATGGCTAGAAAGAGACAACGTTTCTCCATCTTCCTGCCCAGAGCCCGAGCCTGACCTGGCTGCCTCCCTAAGAAGCTATGTGTTTCTACCTGTGATTTAGAGTCTGGTAGCTATTTCCAAAGAGCATATTTGAAATGTAAGTGGGAAATATATGCAAGAAGTGCTCCTGCCATAGAAATGAGTGACATTTATGCCCTGGCCGGTTACGCTCAGTGGTTAGAGCGTCGGCCTGCGGTCGGTCCCGAGAGACCCGGGTTTGGTTCCCGCTAAGGGCATGTACCTCGGTTGCAGTTTGTCCCCGGCCCTGGTTGGGTCATGCGGGAGGCAGCCACTTAATATGTCCCTTTCACGTCGATGTTTCTCTCTCTCTCTCTCTCCCTCCCACTCTATCTGAACAAAAAAATGTCCTCGGGTGAGGGTAAAAAAAAAAAAAAAGAAATATATGACATTTATGAAATAGTATTTTATCAAACTTACTTTATTTTTAGGATTTTAAAAAACTTGGTTATAAAATTCTAAAATCTACAACCACCTCTTGAGATGTTCCACACTTTCATGTCATGCGCAGACTTTTTTTTAGATGGGTGAATTATAATTATGTTATCCCTTATTTTATTTTGAGCTTGTTTTCTTATACATCTTGCTTGAACCAAACAGGGCAAAGATCTGTGTGTGGTGCCCTTTTCCTTCTCCACCAGAGGACTGACATTTAAGACCCATTTGACTAAACATTTTCAAGATCTTAAAAAAAAAAAGGTGTGTGTGTGTGTGTGTGTGTGTGTGCGCGCGCACAGAGGTAGGGGGACAGAATCTGCTGTTCAAAAATGGAAACTGAACTGTGGATTATAATTTATTGCAGTTCTCTCCCTTCGTTGTCCTATCCCCCCACCTCACCCCAATACTGAGGAAATCTCTTCAGGCTGCATCTTTTTCCTGATTGCGCTGGACCATTAATCCTTTTTAGTATCACAGTGTCTGAGAAAATGGGCTTACTTGTTCTTCTCTATTCCTGCAAAAATACTTTGAAAATTACCTGGTTTCAAGTCTATGAGAAAAGTATATGTATGTTTTAAAATAACATTTCAAATAATTCATTTCTGAGAAAAAAAAACTTTTAAAATGATGGAAATACAATGCTTTTTTTTTTGTATTTCACCCTTTGACTCAACAAAATATTTGTTGAGTTCTGGGCTGGGCTGTAAAAGAATCATAAAGATAATGATCAGAATAGTACATTTACAAATTATTTACTCCTACCATGTGGATCTCTTTACTAAACAATTTATATGTCAACCATTTAATTCTCATAGCTACCCAGTGAAGCAGTTGCTTAAATACCCATTTTACGAGTGAAGAGATGGAGGCTTTGCACATTTCCGTTTAGCTTAAGTTTAAGTCCTTACACTTTGTAATGTAAATTGTTTTCCTTTTTTAAAAAGGATTTTAAGCCCTGGCCGGTTTGGCTCAGCGGTTAGAGCATCGGCCTGCGGTCCGGAGGGACCCGGGTTCGGTTCCCGCTAAGGGCACGTACCTCGGTTGCAGTTTGTCCCCAGCCCTGGTTGGTTGTGCGGGTGGCGACCACTCGATGTGTCCCTTTCACATCGATGTTTCTCTCTCTCTCTCTTCCTCTCTCTCCCTCCCGCTCTATCTGAACAAAAATGGAAAAATGTCCTCGGGTGAGGATGATAAAAAAAAAATTAAAAAAATAAAAAGGATTTTAAGAATTGCCTTAATTCCTCTGTATTAAAAATATCCTAGACAATATGTTTCAAACAAAGTTTGGAAAGCAACAATACCATGGTTCATTTTATAATATCTTCTTCAGATGTTACCTTTTCTTAGGTAGAGAGTATGCATAAGTGTTACTGTGGCATTTTAAACTTTGATATTTCTAGAGTGAAAAGAAATTATATATATATTTAATTATTAGGGTTTTGGTTATTTCATTCCTGTAAAATCAACACATTGTGGCACATTTGCTGCTTAAGCTGTATTCCATTGAATCTAAGATGTCATTGATTATAAGAAATTCCATTATTTTATTTACCACAAAGAAATTTTAAAAAATGCTGCCAACTAAGCTATGATATAATGCTTTCCAATATTTTCTTTTGGGCCATTAAAGCATTGGTGATATAGCATTTTTTTAAAAAGTGCTCCATTCTTACCTCTGGGATTTTCTTCCATGTCAATAACATCTATTCTGCAAGGTTTGATGCTGGTACTTTTAATGTTCTCATGTGAGCAGAACATGACAACCCGGTCAGGACTAGAGGACAGCTAATAATTATAGTATAACACATCTGGATTTCAGAGAAGTTAAAATGTGCAAAACAGTGTACACCTTATAATCCATGAGATGTGTTAGAACGCCCATCAGTTATCTGTCAGTATCCAAATATACGTAGTTATATAAATTTCAGATAAGTAAATTCAGTCATTAACTTTAGCATATTGAGATGATGTGGTCACACATGGTTTTCTCATAGCACTGCTTATAGACAAGCCGTTGGTGGCGTGTTGACTAAACGGTGAATATGGTGAGAAATCCTTAAAATTTTCTATATTATACATAGCTGGATATGAGACTAGTAAATAGAGTCTTTGAAGTTCCTTTTATGTATCTGTTACTCAGATTGGCCTATGAAGTTTTTAAGAGTCAAATTCTACATGTGCCACTTAGGCCTTTAGTGCTTTAGTTGTACCAAGAGCACCACCATGGCCTGTGAATGGAGAAAGTTCTCTCTCTAGCTTGTTGGCACCAGGACCACCTGGAAAGTCATCCTTAGAAAGTCCAGGAAAATGAAGTCTTGGACTTAAGTAGGCGTCAGAGTGTGTGCTACAAGGGAGGAGGCCCTAATGCAATCGACACCGATGGGCCTCAGGTGGGCACCAGTCTTGCTTTTGGTGATGTGCTGGGATGTGTAGAACCAACTATTCCAGAAGGATTCTTTGCTTTATATTCTGCCAAGAGCTAGTCCTTTATTCTATTCTTTTTTCTCCTTGGCAAATGTTAGTGCTTGAATAGATATTGACATTTATGAAGGCCATCTCTATTCATGTCTGATGTAGCCATGACTGCTAATAAGGGGCTGATAGGATTCCTCATGGGAAGTAACATATTAGTCAAGAGCCAGGGTTTTGCAGTCATGCAGGCCTGGGTTTGAATCCCACTGCCGCCACTTATTAGCTGTCTGATTTTGGGCTTCAGTTTTCTCATAGAAACATGGTGAGCCATGATACCTACTCCATATCTGTTTGTAGGTGTCTGAGAAAATGTATGTGACACTCTGTCTAATTCTGGTTGTACTAAATGCACAATTGATAATGCTCATTGTCATTATTATAGACTCTGTGGGGTACCTGGACCTTAAGAGTTCATTGCTTCTCCAGAACTCTTTTCTATGAATGAATAACATTTTCAGAAACAATTTCTTACTGATCAGATGGGAGTCCACTGCTTTCCCAATACCCTTTCCACGTTTGGCTCTCCAAATAGGCACCTACCTTCCCCCCCTACACCTACATTGCATCCACTTCTGATGTTCTGGTTAGTTATGTAGTAATCTATTGTTGATACATTGTCATGGATGTGTCCTTTTTTTTTTTTTATCCTCACCCGAGGACACTTTTCCATTTTTTGTTCAGAGAGAGTGGGAGGGAGAGAGAGAAAGAGAGAGAAACATCGATGTGAAAGGGACACATCGAGTGGCCGCCACCCACATGACCCAACCAGGCCCAGGGACAAACTGCAACCGAGGTACATGCCCTTAGCGGGAACTGAACCCGGACCTCCCTGGACCTCAGGCTGACGCTCTACTGCTGAGCCAAACTGGCCAGGGCTGGATGTGTTCTTTTAATCACAGTATGGTCAGAGGAGAATTAGTGAAAAATATCAGCTTAGGGGTCCTACTCATGGCCCTACCGCCAACTAACTGTGGGACTTCTCTCATCAGTAAAATATTTTCTCCATGATGCTGCCTCATCCTGGTGACCATTGAGTGAGCATCTGCTCAGGTGTTAGTGACATTCCGTGATTCACCTCTACTCCTTGTGATGATTTTGCAAAGCAGTTATTTTCCCCATTTTAAAAATGACGAAAGTAATGCTTAAGAATCTTAACTCTGTTTTTGTTACGTGTGAGATTTGGGGTAACTTAATTAACCCCTTTAAATCTCAGCCTCCTCATCTGGAAATGAGGGGAGTTGCCAGCTGCTGCATCACAGGCACATACGAAAGGACGGAGATGACACATATAGGGCCGTTGACACAGTCACACATACTCCAAGAATATTTGGTGCTAGGACTTGTCAAGAGACACGTAGCTAGAAGGGACACGCTGGATTTTAGTCCAGGTCTGTCTAGCTCTTTGAACATATGCAAGAAAGCGCTTGTGACAAAGTGCCAAGTGCCCTCTGACGGCCCTTCTGTCTGTCATAATCCTGGAAGAGGGAGTAGCTGCCTCACCATCCCTCTCACTCTCGGGGGTTCCTCTTTCTCCTCTTCTCCCTTCCCAACTGTTATCTGCTCCCCCATACCACCTTGGCTACAGGGAAGGACCACAGGCACTGGAGGGAATTTTTCTTCTCTTAAAGGCTACAGGCATATACTTTTTTTAAAAAGTGGGAAATACACATAGTATAAAATTTACCATTAGTGACAGTATATTCATAATGTACAACCATCACCACTGTCCAGGTTCAGAACATTTTCATCATCCCTAAAGAAAATCCCTTAACCCAATGAGCAGTTACTCCACCACCCCACACCCCATGGCGTCTACTAATCTGCTTTCTGTTTCTATGGATTTGCCTATTCTGAATTTCATATAAAAAACTCATACAATAGGTGACCTTTATGTTTGTCTTCTTTCACTTTACATTATGAGGCTTGTCTATGTCTCTTCCCTTCTGTATTTCAGATCCAGGTGGACAGCGAGGAAAGATTTCCCACTGTTTATTTTCAGCAAGTCCTCTTGTCCATCGACTCTCACCACCATAGCGGCCAAACAGCTTTATTATGACTAGGCTGACGATTCCTATGGAGCCTTCCTGCAGTGCACTGGATAGGATCTGTAAGCCCATCAAATGCGGCAGAGTCAGCCTGTGATAGAAAGGTTCTTCCGCCATGATTGTTTGTGGCCTTTGCGTCTGTAGATGGCTCTCTTCTACTAGGAGCCTGTTGGTCCTTTTAGGATGACAAGACTCAAGATGTCTCGGACAAGGCAGAGTTTTATTTTGGTCTCACTCACGATCTATGTAGGAGCCTGTGCCAGCCCCCTTAATAATTTTATCTGGAAATGAAGAACTATATGCATCACTCAAGCAGAGCACGGGAAGAGGGATATAACAGATAATTCACAAGGTGTTCCTAGTCTAAGATACTACCCAATAGGATAGATATTTTTATAATCAGGAGCAATGGATTGCCAAATTACAACATATCACAATGTACATAAAATTAAGAGTTCAGGGGCGGGATTACATAGAGAGAATGGGTTGGGCATTGGAATTGAAGCCTCTGGTTTCTCTGATAATTGTATTTCTCAGTGCAGATGATTACACTGCCATATTGGTTTTATTAAAACAAAAGCAATAGCAAACCAATATACCAAAAGGGGAAGAAGAATTTAGGTTGTGGGTAATGGCAAAAGGCAGGACTGGATAATATCCCGAGGTCATCCCCAGGCCCCAAATTCAGTGTGTCTGAGTTCTTTTTTAACTTCTTGGGGTTTTGTGGGAGAAGAAAGAAGAGATTCCACATGACAGGAAGCAGGGCAACTTATCAGCTCTATACCCATCTTGGCCTATGCATATTTTGTATATTGATTTCTGTTTGGAAATTAATTTACTGTATTGCAGATGGCAGAAGGAGCTTGTTTCAAGGCAGTATTTGAAGTGGAAAAGAAAGGACCTTGTTCAAAGCTTTCTTCAAGGCAGGTCATGATGAGTGAAGGTATCCTGTTGAGAGAGAAAGGAATTCCCCATGGATCCTGTCTTCTCATCCTGCTGACAGCTCTCTTATAGCTATGGTGCCTCCCTAGCTGTCAGTCATTTGAAAGGAACCTCTGACTCCAAGCCTCCCTGGGTTATTAAGGGGGATGACATACGTATGCAGGCTGATGATGGCATAAATGACATAGAAATCGTCACAAAGCAAAGATGGAGGAAACTGAGCACCTGCCTCCCCAAAGTGGCCAGCCACCAAATCATGCCTGATGTCATTGTTTCACTAGAAGGCATATTGGCCAAGGGTCATACATGGTGTGTGTGTGTGTGTGTGTGTGTGTGTGTGTGTGTGTGTGTAGAGGAGGGGTGGGAGAGAATATCTTAATAGGATTTTCTGTTTTTCTTGTTTATTTTAGACACACAAAATTCTGAATTAACACCTTCATTCATGTGCTTGATGTTACTGCTGAATA
This sequence comes from Molossus molossus, assembly GCF_014108415.1. Taxonomy (NCBI): domain Eukaryota; kingdom Metazoa; phylum Chordata; class Mammalia; order Chiroptera; family Molossidae; genus Molossus; species Molossus molossus. Next base: position 73,705,318 of record NW_023425346.1, read on the forward strand.
ACTATATAGAAGGATTTGACATCTGGAACCTTACTTTTTTTCTGCTGCCTATAACACTACAACAGTTGGTGAGCTGTTCACTAGTGAGAACTAAAAGTGCCCAAATAACCATACCCCAGGATTGTTACTTTGGATTTATACTTTGAAAACAGACACACATGTTTCTATACGTGGAACTGAATTTGAAATAAATCCATCAGGAATCTGTGCTTAACAACACATTTAAATAATCACCAGTTGGCACCAATAGCTCTGTAATTATTTATTCTCATTTCAGCATCCCAGACTGAAGAACTCTCCTCAGTCCTTTTGAATTTCTTACCCAGACCCCATAAGTTTGAGAGATTCAGAGAGTTTTCTGTTTGTGCTGTGATCTTCTCCAGTGGTAGCTCATTCTAAACCCGAATCTGTTCCAGGTATAAATATTCGCTAATGAGTTTTGAAAGCCAAAATAATAAGCGATGCTTAGAAATCTTTTATAACAGGACTAGAATAGATTTTTAAAGCAATCTAAAATATATTTTCAATATATGTGTACAGGTATGTAGCTCTGGTGGACAAATTCATTTATCCAATAAATAATTAGATGTGCCAAGTAGATGGTGTTTAGACATGATTAGATTGATGGGCTACTCTTCAAATTTAACTAAAGGGATGGGTGTTTTAAACCTCACGACTAGCATGTGGCTTTGGACTGCATTGAACTTGATGACATAATATACTAAAAGGGGATGATGGAATCCTGCAGAGTTCTAGGAGGTATATGAGCTTCCTTCTTAGCAGCTTCTGGACAGAGAGGGGTTTTTTTCTGGGAAGTTTTAGATTTACACATTTTGAGGAAATTAAGTTCAAGAAATATGGGTTTATTTTGAGATCTGTTCCAGGACTGAAAGTACTCAAAGACTAGCAACATTATTTATCCTGGAAAGATGTATAAAAGGGCGTGATTCTTCAAAAACCCTGAGTATTGCCCTGGCTGGTTTTGCTCAGTGGTTAGAGTGTCGGTCTGTGGTCCGGAGAGACCCGGATTCGGTTCCCGCTAAGGGCATGTACCTCGGTTGCAGTTTGGCCCCCACCCTGGTTGGGTCGTGCAGGTGACAACCACTTGATGTGTCTCTTTCACGTCAATGTTTCTCTCTCTCTCTCCCTCCCTCCCACTCTATCTGAAGATAAAATGAAAAAATGTCCTTGGGTGAGGATAAAAAAAACAACAAAAAAAACCTTGAGTATTTCTGAACTAAATACCTTATTAATACAATATGCCATTTTAATTTCTAACGCTCATCAAAATGTTAGAGAATTTTTTATTAACCTTTGCTAAAAGAAAATGTGTACTCAGGTTAAATTAGGAATATGTAATCCAGTAGCACTGACTAAAATTAAGTTTATTCCTGAAAGCTCTTAACTATCAATGACTAACTTGAGGATACTCTTAATAAGTTAGATATTTTAGTCCAGTAAATGGAAGAATTCTTTCTATTCGTCCCCTAATGTATTTGATTTTGAGACCCCTGATAGCAAGCACTGTGAGGTATCAGTGAGGGTTTGATCAGGAAAATAAACAAACTATGAATGACATGGAAAAATAAATTTATTATAGAGATTAGACCTGACAAAACATGAGAACTGATGAAATCTATTTTATCCAACAAAAATAACTTCCTAGATGGTATTATGTAAGTGATTTAATCTTATGTTTGATTTATTTTTCAATATTGCTTATGAAGAAAAAGCTTTTTGGTTAATTGAGCAAAAGAAAGTCTAATTTTCCTTGTTAATTTTGCTAATCTTTTTTTCATTCCTTATTTATTTTTACCCATTTGCAAAAAATTTATAAAATAGTTGATGTATATCTGTTACAAATGAAATATTCTATAATAGTTAATGTCCATAATACATTTATTGTCTTCTTGTTTACATCTCTATTCCTAATGCTAGTGATTTGCTTAATTAAGGATTTATTTATTGATCAAGATGTGTTATATGAAGGTCATTTTTATGTTTAAAGTTGAAAACTTTAAAGTCTAGATATAACATTTGATGTATAAACCAAAAGATGTGTTATGATATTGCTATTCTTTACCCTATTATGAATCTCATCTTAGGGGTGTGTGTGTGCGCGCGCGTGTGTGTATAATAAAGTAACCAGGACTATCTCATGTAATTTACTAAAATAAAACATCATGTGCAAGGCACTGTGCTGGGTGCTAGGTCATGATGGTAAAACATAATGGTTATGTTATATCCTTACAATTTCTAAGTTGTCTTCCCTTTCTTCCCCTTTACTCTACCGGGTTAGATTTATTTGTTCGTATGAAGTGCAGTATGAACATATTCCCTGTGCATGCTCTGGTAACTGACTGGCCCAAACTGTACCAAGTAGGTACTATAGTGGTTTTGTAGTGTCACTGAGCTAAGGTAGAAATACATTTCCCAGAATCCCTTCTCTGTATGGTTCTGGATCTGGGTCAGCCACAAGAGAGATTTATCTGAGATTTGGGATACTGAAGTAAAGCAGCAGCCACTGTGCTCTGAAAGTCAGTGCAGGGCACCAGCCTCCTTTGTAGCTCATGAACATTGTCGCCAATCTATCTGCTGGCTCTCCGGATAGGTGTTAAGACTGCTCACAGCTTCTGCTAGAGCTTTTTCCTCAGCTCATCCAAGTCCCGGGGCAGGCATGTAAGCCGGACACCAGATTCTTTTTCAGGTCTTCTGCTTCATCAAGGATGGAGTTGATAAGAGATGAAGATTCTAGTGTGTCCTCCCAGGTTCCAATCTGTCCTTTTTCTTTTCTGCTTCATGTTCAGCTTTTCTTCCTGACTGCTGGTCCTGCTGACCTAAAGCAGTTGGTTTCGGGCCTACCACCAGGTTTCTATAAACTTTTCTCAGCTCTCTCAATTGCATAATAAATCTCCTATTCCATATTACTCACAGTGGTCCTGCTTCCTTGATCAAAGTGTCACTGATGCAGACACTGTATCAGGGGTCTAAAAACCAAATGTCCCATTGGCCACTTAAGTAACATAAATATGTGCGGTAGATCTAATGTAAGACAATGTATGCAGCCTTCTCATTCTGTTTTTCATTTTCCCATTTTTTGTTAGAGACATAGACTCAAAGAAATATACCTCTATAGTAAGAAAAACAACAACATGAACATATTGATAAATGACAACTGACTCTTGGCTGAGTACCAAAGAGGTAATTGGGAGAGGTGGGGACGGCCAAACTGGAGAGGGTGTACCTCATCAGTGGGGAAGCCATAACTCAGCTCCAGCTTATCCTCACCATGTTTCAACAGAAACCCAAAACTTAATTCTGAATTGTTATGACTTCTGATTTTTAATGTGTTGACTAATTCACACACACATACACACGCACGCACACAACTATAAAGGCAATGCATGGGCCAAATACACATGTGTAGGTCTGAATGGGTAGACTAATTGCCAAGACCCTGAAATTAGAACAGAGGAGTTAAAAAAAAAAACAAGAGAATTGTTAGGGAGGAGAATATTGAGGGAGGAAAGACCCCTAGTGCTCTTGTGGGGTAGACACTATAGATGGATCTATAGCTCCATGGGAAAAATAATTTTTGTTGCTCTGTGTGTGTGTAATCACCTTATAAGAGCTATCACTTTCACAGTAATTTGCATTATACATAGGGATTTCACATATGCTATTTCATTTATTCTCATTTACTATCTTATCTACTTGGATGTGAGTGGGATCAAAGATAAATCACTCTTGGTTTCTGCCCTCAAGGATTACAATCCATGGGGGAGACTGATATGTTTACAGCCAACTATAAACAAGAATGAATATGATTAAGTGTCATGGTGGCAGGAAGGATTTTGAAAAATGGAAATGGGGAATGGGAAGGGTACTGGGTGACTCAAAAAGTTTGAACCAAGGAGAATTTGGAGAAGTCAACAGTAAAAGTTTCTGTGAGGAATGAATCAGTAGCAAATGTTCTACAAACACAATTAAAATTCATTTGTGAATTCCTGAAACGGGGGTGGGGGGTGGGGGTAGGGAGGTGGGGGTGGTCTTTAACCTGCCTTAGTTAATTCATGGTCAAAATGTTAATCAGTCAATGACCTGAATTCAAGCAGCCTCAGTTTGAGGAGAAAGGAAGTTAAACAACACCCGTTGTCTCTGGTTCCAGTGGTCTTGATGTTTCACACCTTTGCCTTTGCACATGCTATTGTTTCTTTTCCTTGGAATGCCCATCCTTCTCTTGATTATCCTTTAAAACCATCTTAAAGTGTTCTATGGCTCCCTGACTCCCCAATAAATTTTTCTCTGTCGACTCTGTACTGTATATAGTTAATTTTTCACACTTATTATACTGTGATATAATTATTTATATACACATCTGTCATTCCATGTGTACTATTATATATGCTGATATTCGTTCATCAGCTCTTTACTGAGTGGCTACTCTGCATAAAACACCATACAGTGTGCTGTGAATACAACAGTTAATATGATAGATCACATTCCTGGACTCATGAGACTTGCATTAAAAAATGTGTTGAATTGAACTGAAATGAAGTCACAGGACAATTCGAACTTTAAATTCCAATGTTATGAATCGACAAGACACTCATTTTGCTAAATCATAATTTCAACCTGTCTTAAAATGACTGTTTTGTAATTGTGTGCTCCCATTGTGTTGTTGAATTTCTGACTAATGCACTCACAGAGCTTATTCCTGCTACATTCTCTCGGTAGTGGTGGTTGGACTTTTAGGAGTTTTGTGATTTTGAAAATCTTGGCTATGTTTGAGCTGTCTTTCTACAAAGGCTTGGATTGACTTCAGAAGAGCCTTGGGTACAGGGGTTCCACTTTCTTAATTATCATATGTTTATGATGTGCCATTTAACCCTTTATCTCCTACTGTGCATCTGTTTTAGCTTATTTTTGCTCTTACAGACATTTGGTGTGAGTTCTAGGTCCACATTCTCCCTAGACCTTCCTGAAACCTGTTTGATCCATCCCTGGTGCTTCTTTCAGCCACGGACCATCTACTCTGATTCACTCTGGAGAAAGAAGGCCGTGTTTCTCTGATTCTGCCTCCCTGCAAAGCTCTGCAAAGTGTCAGTTCTGTCTGAATCTGGCCCTTTGCACTAGGGTGCTTCTCACATTTAATGCTAATGTTGGTATTCACTCTTTCTTTCTTTCTTTCTTTCTTTCTTTCTTTCTTTCTTTCTTTCTTTCTTTCTTTCATGATCTGCTTGGCTACATGCTAGAATAGTATTTTTCAAACTGAAGATCATAAAAATGACTATGAAATATAGTTACTGTTATATAAGCATTAAAAAATATGAATTGAGTAAAATAAACAACATCAGAATACCTCATGTGTAATAAGGGTAAGTTTTGTAGAATTTGTTATATAGAGATATACATATTGTGATATATCTTTTTGTATAGGAGATGGTAAAATAAGTTTGGGAAATTAGGCTCTGGAATAATGCATTACATTTTTGTCTTCTTTTTTCCTGCCATTTTAACTTTGGTTCTATAACAGGTGTCTTTTTGATATACATTTAAATGATTTTATTTGGCTGTCTACATTTAATAAACCAAGTAACTGGGTAGGTCACCACTTTTCTTTCTATTATACATTCACCTCTAAACTTGAATCTTTTAAGCTTTTAAAGACCATAGTTAATGAAGTACATTTATTTTGATAAGATGTTTAAATTATACTCTATGTAACATTTTGGCAGGTCCCTCCCATTTTGGAAAGTTCTAATTCCATAACATTACTCTTGACCAGGATTCTTTTTCATGGTTAAACTTCAGAGGAAGATCTAGACAAACACTAGTTCAAAACAAAAACAGGAACAAAAACAATCCTTTACCCAGCTTAATCACTTCAACTAGCAATCAATTTTTATACCACATCCAAAATTATGCAGCAGAAAGTGTCATTTAGTTACTAATGATTTAAATAATGCTTATTCAAAAAGGGGTTCATATATAACTTACTTTCACTTGGACTAACTTGAATTAACTGGTTTGATGTTCTTTAGAATAAACAATAACTCTAAGAGAACAAACTATTCTAAAACAAATATTTTAATAGGGGAAATTCAGTTCTTTGTCGCATTTTGATGTTATAAAAATAAACTTGCCTCTTTACAAGGTTCTTTAAAAGGGAACTAACAGAACAGAAGGTCCCAGAAGAGCTGAAATGCAGTGCAGATTTCTGAATGAATCTCTTAGGACTTGTTTTTAATCTGAATATTTAATAGCGTAGCATTGCAAAATTTGAATTATGCTACTCAATTTTAATGGTTAATCTGCCTTAAAAAATACACACGCTTAATTGTGACATACGAAAGCCCTTATTTAGGGTAGATTTCTAATTTGAGTGCTGTCGGCCCTGCTGTGTAAAGAGTCTCCTGGGTGCAGAATTTTCAGTGTGTGTGTGCGCCTTTACATGTCGCCGAGTAACAATTCCTCTTGTGGAGTCACCCCAGCCTCTCTGAAAGCCAGAAGCAGACAATAGATCCATCCTAATGGAGTTGTGTACTTGCCATCTGTAGGAGCAGCTGCTGGCCCGCATCTGCACAATATGTTGGGACAGGGAGCTCCGCTAATCTGCATAATAAGGAGGAGGCTCATTCCACTCCAGCTAATAATCACGAGCAATCGATGCACTTCATTCCCTCACTGAGGAGAATAACTGAGCGGGTTTCCTACTCTGTGTAGACAGGGGTCAAGTGAGCCTGGATGGCCTGGGGCTGAGAAGCACTCTGTTTACAGTCTCGTGTTGCATCAGTCTGCTGGGACCATGGTTTGGTCTTTCTCTTGAGTCATGCTGACACATGATGCAAAATCCTGGGAATTGGGACAAAAAGACGATAGTACATTATTAAGATTGCTAATCAGAAATGCTTTTGGAGCAATTAGTGTATTGAACAATTCGTGTTTTAAAATGCCCCCTTTGTGGGCAAAAGGGCAAAAGCAAGTTTTTAGTTTAATTGTAAACTACTTTGAGTCATTTGGTTTTCATTGATTTTTTTTTATAGCTGCACAATACTGAGATCCGACTTTAAAAATTTTAATATACATACATCTCTATTGTGAAATAGGCAGACTAGGTGAGTTAATGAATCAAATTTATGTTTATTTTTATTTACCACCTCAGGATGAAATGACTATATCGTGAGGGCACTCATATTGGTGGTAGAAGGAAAGATGACTATTGAGATGATACATTACTAGAATGGCCTAACTCACTTTCTTATTAAAGGAAATGCCAAAATGGCTTCATTTAAAAATCTTGTAGCTACAAATATAATTTGAGTTCACAGAGCTGATTTAAAGGTTAAAACATTTGAACTTGGGTGACCTAGATTGAGGACAATGTTTTAAATCAAATTGCAACTTGCCATTATTTATAATGTCTTGTTATAAGAAGTGGTGAGACTACTTTGTCTAATTTCTTGCAGGGAAAATATTTGCATAATTCACCACCCGTCAATGAAGCACAGGGAAAAGAGCATTAATTTGTGAAGATGAAAGTCTTGGGCTGAAGAAATAATTGCTTCCACAAGTAAACAAAACAGCTCACTTAGCATTCATTTCATCCTTTTAATCAAAACCATTTGGTTAAATAAGATAGCATCTTCTGGTGTGATTTAGAAGAAAACTTTATTAAAAGTCATTCTCTAGCTAGAATCAATATTGCTGTACAGTGATAATAAGGGAAAGTCCTGACATTTTAGGAAGATATTAGTCAAACTTTGTTTGAAATCATGGTGAAGTGTTCTGCAAAGTGTGTGCTGTTTCCCACTCACCCAACTGACCAACCCTCACAGATTAATTGAAGTGCAATGTACCGGGTGAGCTGAAAGCATTTGTCCTTGGTGTCCTAATTTTAAAGCCTATGTACTCTCGTATATCAAGAGACTGGCCATATAGTCTTGTTGAAATAGTAATGTCAAACTGCTCCCAAATGCCTCTGGAAGGTTGGGGAGTCAATGAAAGTACTTGAGTTGACCACAAATATAGGGTCCCTTTGTAAAAATATTTAGTAACTTTCCAAGAAATTAGAAAACATAGACAATAGGGGGATAAAAACACTAGTTAGAGACATAAACTTGAAGATCAGTTGGGGGAAGAAAACCAGTTGGTAAACTAAATCTCTAGTGAGATTTTATTACCCTATTTTTGTCTATATAGTACATAAACTGTATTTGGTCCATTTATTTATTTCCTTATTTATTATCTATTTCCTCATACCTGAATGGAAGCCCCAAGAGAGTAGGAACATGTCCTGCTATATTCCCAGCATCTAATAACAAAATAAATCCTCAATAAACATTTGGTTGCATTACTGGTGAATGTAGGTGCAAACCACACCCCCTGCCCCTAATACCTCCCTCCCCACAGAGTAACAAGACTATTTTAGGATTTTTTAGGAGCAGTTTAGGACCATGATTCCTATATTCAGGTTATTTTTATGCCAAAATGCAAAATATCCCTAGTTGAACTTAGAAAACTGTGTAACCTCAAAGGCTGATCATGCTAATGAAAATCCATGAATCTCCTGATAAAGTATAGGGCATTTCTTTTCAGAGTCTCAGAAGACAAGGCCTCCATGTAATACATGCATTTCTGTGCAACAAGAAAATAAAAGCTCTACTTATTTCCATTTATCTCTTGTCAAGAGGGACCTGGATTGACCCTAGAAATGTCCTTGAGTCAAATGCAGAATGAAATTAGTCAATTTTGAGGAACTTTTATAGGCCTAAAAATCCATAACACTTGCCAGACTAATTCTAAGAGAGATGGGCATAATTTGGGAAGTTGTTTATAAACAAATTAGTTATTTGTTAATTTCATCCATCCATTTGTTTATTCATCCCTCCAATTAATATTATTTCAACATTTACTGTGTGTCATGAACTTCTATGGATGCTAGAGGCACTAATGAATGGGTTCTTCTTCTGCATCCCTCTTTCAAATTCTAGAAGGGCATTCTTGAGAGATTTCCTGCAGGAAGATGAGGTAGTTATGAGACACCATGGTTTTATAAGGGTTTGGGTCCAGATATGAACCAAGTTTGTAGGGAAACAGGAAGCTTCAATACTCTAATGACTGTCAACGGTCACTTGAAAAAACAAAGTGAATTCCAAAATGGCAATGAGGTGAATGGAAGCTACACAGACCATCTCCCAGGACCAAACCAGAATTACAACTAAAATAAAAAAAATATTGTTGGGAAAATGCAACAGAAAAGCATCTTGTAAGGACCATATAACCAGGGACACTGAATTGATCCTGGTAGGATTGTGGAGGTGCAAGAGGGGGGCTGGGAGCCCACGGGCAGCAGTGGTCTTAGCTGTGAGCAGTGTCCTCAGGGTTAATATCCCAAGCCTGCTCCACAGCACAGAGGGCTGGGACAGAGTGCTAAAATAGCCACAGCCACTCACCTTGGGCTCCAGCAGAGGGAGGGTGGACAGGACTGGAACTGTGTGGGGACACTCGGGATTTGGAGGGCACTCAGAGCTTTCGCAGAGTTGTGGCCATGCAGGACAGTGGCCATCTTTCTTTTTCCCAGGGCTCTGGGGAGAGGCAGTGGCCCCTCTCTCAAAGATTCAACCCCATCTGGTGGGCCACTGAAATGCAAATTGAGGCTCATTAACAACCAGCATCTACCCCACCCTTGGGAAACCCTCTTATGCAGAACACCTGAGGGAGTTTTTCATTCAACTGAGAAACCAAGGCTCTGCAAGTAACTGCAACAAATAGCCACCAGGAAAAAAGCTAGAGGATAATTGAACCTTTCCTGAGCTTGAAAATCTACCCAGGAAAGACTTGACAGTGGTGTTTAACATGTGACCTCCCTCACTCATTCAAACCCAGTAGAGGAAGCCACAAAAAGTAGAACACCAACACCCACAGGGAAAATTTGGCAAGCTCCAAAATCCACTGAGATAGCCAAAATGGCAAAACAAAGAAACAAATCCAAAATGAAAGAACAAGAGACCTCTACCGAAGATGAGATAAATGAAATGCAATTAAGTAAGTTATCAGAGGTAGAATTCAGAGCCATGATCTTAAGGAAGCTCACAGCATGAGTAAGGACATAGTAACATTGAAACTCAACCAATTTTAAATTAAAAACCACCAAGAAGAAATGAAGAATGACATAGCAGAAATAAAGAACACATTGAAAGGACTAAATAGCAGACCAGAGGAAGCTAAGGACCAGATAAGTGAATTAGAAGACAAGGTAGAAAAAAATCAACCAATCAGAAAACCAAAAGAAAAAAACAATAAAAAAACAGGAAGACAGCTTAAGAGAACTGTAGGACAACTGGAAACATAATAATATTTGCATCACAGGAGTCCCTGAAGAAGAAGAAAATGAGCAAGGATTAGAGAATATATTTGAAGAAATAGTGACAGAAAATTTTCCTAATTTGGTGAAGGAAGAAGGCATTCAAGTTCAAGAAACACAGAGAGTCCCAAGTAAGAAGAACCCAAACAGACCCACACCAAGACACATAGTAATTAAAATGCCAAAAAATAAGGACTGAGAGAATCCTAAAGGCAGCAAGAGATAAGCAACAGGTTACCTACAAAGGAACACCCATTAGGCTATCAGCAGACTTCTCAACAGAAACACTACAGGCCAGAAGGGAATGGCATGAAGTAATCAAGGTCATGAAAAACAAGGATCTGAATCCAAGATTACTCTATCCAGCAAGGCTATCATTCAAAATAGAAGGTCAAATAAAGAGCTTCCCAGACAAAAAACAAAAACAAAAACAAAAACAAAAACAAAAAAAGGCTAAGGGAATACATTAGCACCAAACCAGCACTGCAAGAAATGTTAAAAGAACTGCCGTAATTAGAAGAAATGGGAAGAAAAATATAACCACACTAAATAAAAATGGCAATAAATAAATACATATCAATAATCACCTTAAATGTAAATGAATTGAATGCTTGTATAAGAAGACAGAATAGCTGATTTGATAAGAAAGCATGACTCATATATGTTATTTATAAGAGAACCACCTCACAACAAAAGACTCACATAGGTTGAAAGTGAAGGGATGGAAAAAAAATTTCCAAGCAAAAGGAAAGGAATAGAAGGCTGGGGTAGCAATATTCATATCTGATAAAATAGATTTCAAAATGAAGGCCATAACTAGAGACAAAGAAGGCCACTACATAATATTGAAAGGATCTATCCAACAGGAAGATAGAACCTTGGTAAACATATATGCATCCAATATAGGAGCACCAAAATATATTAAAAATCTTCTGGAGGCCTTCAAAGGAGAAATAGACTGCAATACAATCATAGCAAGGGACTTCAACACCCCACTGACATCACTGGATAGATCATCTAGACAAAAAATTAACAAGGAAACACAGACTCTAAATGAAGCACTAGACCAAATAGATTTAATAGATATCTATAGAGAATTACACCCCAAAACTACAAAATTCACATTCTTCTCAAGTGCACATGGGACATTCTCAAAGATAGACATGTTAGGACACAAATTAAGTCTCTACAAGTTCAAGAAGATTGAAATCATATCAAGCATCTTCTCAGATCACAATGGCATGAAACTAGAAATCAATTGCAACAAGAACATGCAAAGACATTGGAACACTTGAAGGCTAAATAGCATGTTATTAAATAATGAATGGGTTACCAAGGAGATCAAGGAAGAAATTAAAAACTTCCTGGCAACCAATGAAAATGAGCACACAACAACACAAAATCTATGGGATGCAGCAAATGCATTTCTGAGAGGGAAGTTCATAGCACTACAGGCCTACCTCAAGAAACAAGAAAAATTTCTAATAGACTATCTAACCTCACAACTTAAAGAACTAGAAAGCAAACAAAAAGAAAACCCCAGAGCAAGTAGAAGGAAGGAAATAAAGATTAGAGCAGAAATAAATGACATAGAGACCAAAAGAAAAACAATTCAAAGGATCAATGAAATAAAGAGCTGGTTTTTCAAAAAGATAAACAAGACTGATGGACTCTTAGCTAGACTCACCAAGAAACAAAGAGAGACAACCCAAATACACAAAATTAGAAATGAAAGAGGAGAAGTAACAACTGACAGCACAGTAATACAAAGGATTGTTAACAAATACTATGAACAATTATATGGCAACAAATTCAACAATCTCTGAGAAATGGACAAATTTCTAGAAACAAACAGTCTCCCAAAACTGGACCCAGAAGAGATAGAAAATTTGAACAGACCAATAACAACTAAGGAAATGAAAGATGTAATCAAGAATCCCCCAGCAAACAAGAGCCCAGGCCCGGATGGCTTCACGGGGAGTTATACCAAACATTTAAAAAAGAACTAACACCCATTCTCTTCAAATTATTTCAAACAATTAAAGAAAGAAGACTTCCAAACTGATTTTATGAGTCCAATATAATTCTAATTCCAAAACCAGAAAAAGACACTACAAAGAAAGAAAACTACAGGCCAATATTTCTATTGAACATAGATGCCAAAATCCTGAACAATATACTAGCAAATCGGATCCAGCAATACATCAAAAAAAATTATTCACGATGACCAAGTGGGATTCATCTCAGGGATGCAAGGCTGGTACAATATTCACAAATTAATAAATGTGATACACCACATAACAAAATGAAAGATAAAAAATGAAAGCTAAAAACCACATGATCTAATCAATAGATGCTTAAAAAGCATTCGACAAAATCCAGCACCCATTTCTGATAAAAACGCTCAGCAATGTGGGAATAGAGGGATCATATCTCAACATAATAAAGGCTATATATGAAAGATCTACAGCCAACATCATACTCAATGGGCAAAAACTAAAAGCATTTCCCTTAAGAACAGGAACAAGGAACAAGACTTTCACCACTCTTATTTAACATAGTACTGGAAGTCTTAGCCACAGCAATCAGACAGGAAGAAAAAATAAAAGGGATCCAATTGGAAAGGAGGAAGTGAAACTGTCATTATTCGCAGATGACATGATACTATACAGAGAAAACCCCAAAGACTCCATCAAAAATCTACTAGAGTTAATAAATGAATTTTGCAAAGTAGCAGGATACAAAATTAATGTCAAGAAATCGATGGCATTCTTGTACACCAATGATGAACTCACAGAAAGAGAAACTAAAAAAAACAATCCCACTTACCATCGCAGCAAAACAATTAAGATACCTAGGAATAAACTTAATCAAAGAAGTAAAGGACCTATTTGCAGAAAACTACAGGACATTAAAAAAAAAAAATAGAGGAAGATGTAAAAAAGTGGAAGTACATACTTTGTTCATGCATTGGAAGAATTAACATCATTAAAATGTCCATATTACCCAAAGCAATCTATAGATTTAATGCAATCTCCATCAAAATACCAACAACATATTTCACAGAACTAGAACAAGTATTTCAAAAGTTCATATGGAATTAAAAAAAAAAACAAATAGCCACAGCAATCTTGAAAAAGAAGGACAAAGTAGGTGGGATCACAATACCGGTTATCAGGTTATAGTATAAAGCTACTGTAATCAAAACAGCCTAGTACTGGCACAAGAACAGACATATAGACCAGTGGAACAGAACAGAGAACCCAGAAATGGACCCAAGACATTATGCTCAATTAATATTTGACAAAGGTGGCAAGAACATACAGTGGAGTAAAGACAACCTCTTTAATAAATGGTGTTGGGAAAATTGGACAGCTACAAGCAAAAAAATGAAACTAGACCATCAACTTACACCCTACAAAAGAATAAACTCAAAATGGATAAAAGACTTAAATGTGACTCGTGAATTTATAAAAATCCTAGAAAAAAATGTAGGCAACAAAATTTCAGACATCATATGCAGCAGAATTTTCACTGATACATCACCTAAGGCAACAGAAACAAGGAAAAAAATGAACACATGGGACTACAGCAAATTCAAAAGCTACTGCACAGCAAAAGAAACAACTATCAAAATGGAAAAGCAACCCACTATATGGGAGAGCATAACTGCCAATGATACATCAGATAAGGGGTCAATTTCCAAAATATATAGAGTGCTCATACAACTCCACAAAAGGAAGACAAGGAACCCAATTAAAAAATGGGCAGAGGAACTAAATAGACACCTCTCCAAACAGGACATACAAATGGCTAAGAGACATATGAAGAAATGCTCGACATCACTAATCATCAGAGGGATGAAAATTAAAACAACAACGAGCTATCACCTCACACCTGTTAGAATGGTTGCCATCAACAAATCATCAAACAACAAGTGTTGGCGAGGGTGTGGAGAAAAGGGGACTCCAGTACACTGCTGATGGAAATGCAGACTGGTGCAGCCACTATGGAAAACACTATGGTGTTACCTCAAAAAATTAAAAATTGAATTGCCATTTGACCCAGTGATCCCACTTCTAGGAATATACCCTAAGAAGCCTGAAACACAAATCAGAAAGAATATATGTACCCCCCATGTTCATGGCAGCACTGTTTACAATAGCTAAGATCTGGAAACAGCCCATGTGTCCATCAGTAGACGAATGAATCAAAAAGCAATGGTACATATACACAATGGAGTACTATGCAGCTGTAAGAAAGAAAGATCTCTTATCCTTTGAGATGACATGGAGGGACCTGGAGAGTATTATCTTAAGCAAAACAAGCCAAGCAGAGAAAGATAAATATCACATGATCTCACTTATTTGTGGAATATAATGAACATAACAGTCTGAGGAGCAGGGTAGACCCAGAGATGTGGAAGTAGGGTGCAGACTGACAACCCTCAGAAGAGGGGGCAAAGGGGAGTGGAAGAAAAAATCAAAGAAAAAACAAAGTTTTCTTAGCAAAGATTCTTTTTTTTTTTTTTTAAATCACATAGGGCTTTAATATTTGTTTTTGGGAATAAAAATGTTTGGTTATTTTTATGAGTGGAATTTTCTTTCTGTTTATATCTTATAATTAGTTGTTGATAATACACATGAAAGTTGTTGAAATGTAATTACTTTCAAATAGTTTCCTTCATTGATCCCTATTATTCTAACACCTCTTGTTTTTTTGTTCTGTTTTGTAGTTTCTAAAAAGTAGAAATAATGGTAATTTTATCTCTTCCATTTCAATAGTTGAGACATCTTATTTTTGTTTTTTTCTCATAATATTTTGGAAGAAATATTTTCTCAGAACTTATATGCATGTATGCATGAACAATGGACATGGACGACAAAGCTGGGGACAGGGCGGCGAGGGAGTGGGAGGGGGTATCAGTGGGAGAAAAAGGAGAAACATCTGTAACAAAAATAAATTAAGTAATTAAAAAAAAAGAAAAGGTTTATAAAATGAACCTTTGGTTTTATAAAGTAATAAACCAAGCATAAGTATAATGTCAGAAACCATATTTTCTGAGAACTATGTCAGAGAGGATGGAGTCTTTGGGCTCTTTAACAGGAAAGAAATTGATATCCCTACCCCCAACCCAGGTAACAGCCAGTCTGTGCTGGAATTGACTTTCACAGGCTCACAAGAGCACATTTCTTCCCAAATTTATGTTCAGTGATTTTAGGTTGATAGCTTGAAATTGGCCATGGTAGAAATATTTATACTAAAAAATAAGAATAAAAAATTTAAATAAAAAAAATAATAGTGGTGTGATTGACGTTCCTGTCTTCAATCTCATATGGATATGTCTATTTCTTCTTCCATTTCAGTTATTTTTGCTTCATGTACTTTGAAACTCTGTTAGGCGAAAATAACCTTTAGGATTGTTAATTTAGTATATTGACCTTTTCATTATTATAAAATATTCCTTTCTTTCTGTTGATACGCCTTTTTCTGAAGTCTACTTTGTCTGATAATAATAAGCTTTTTGTCGTTTGATTAATAGTTGCTTGGTATGTATTTTTCATTCTTATACTTAAAAAAAAAAAGCTCACTGAAGGATATATTTATTGATTTTAGAGAAAGGGGAAAGGAGAGGGAGAGAGAGAGAGAAACATTGATGTGAGAAAGAAACATCAATTGGTAGCCTCCTGTATGCATCCTGACTGGGGATCCAACCTGCAACAAAGTATGTGCCCCAGTAAGAACCAATCCCCCAAACTTTCAGTGTACAGGACAATGCTCCAACAAACTGAGCCACACCAGCCCAGGCTCCATTCTTATACTTTAACCTGTCTTTGCCTTTATTGTAGAACTGATTTATTTTCTTTTTCTAAAAATACCTTTTCTTTACTGATTTTTAGACAGAGAGGAAGGGAGAGATAAAGAGGTAGAAATATCGATGAGAGAGAACATTGATTGGCCACCTCCTGCATGCCCCCCACTGGAGATTGGGTCCACAACCTGGGCATGTGCCCTGACCAGGAATTGAACCAGCAACCTCTTGGGTCGATACTCAGCCACCAAACATGGGTCGATACTCAGCCACCAAACTACACTGGCCGGACTAGAACTGATTTCTTTATTCAGCATAGTGTTGGTTCATTTTATCCAATTTTTTAATAAGTAGAAAGAGTACACTCTAAAATAATGATAGAATGTATAATACAATAAATACATAAACCAGTAACAGTCGTTTAATATCATTACCAAGTATTATGTACTGGACATAATTATATGCATTGTTTTTTTTTATCCTTACTCGAGGACATTTTTCCATTTTTTGTTCAGATAGAGTGGGGGAGGGGGAGAGAGAGAGAGAGAGACATCGAGGTGAAAGGGACACATCGAGTGGCTGCCACTTGCACGACCCAACCATGGCTGGAGACAAACTGCAACCGAGGTACACGCCCTTAGCGGGAACTGAACCTGGGTCTCTTCTCTCCGAATCACAGGCTAATGCTCTAACAGCTGAGCCAAACTGGCCAGGGCAATGCATTATGTTTTATATGACTGCCAGCACAGTAGGTTTGTTTACACCAGCATCACCGCAAACATGTGAGTAATGCATTGCGTATGACGTCAGGACAGCTACATTACAAGGTGATAGGAATTTGCAGCTCCGTTGTAATCTTACAGGAACACTGTCATGTATGTAGTCTGTCTTTGACTGAAGTGTCATTATGCAGTGCATGACTTGTAGTTATTTTTCGAGAGTTGCAGCAATTGACTGGCATTGTGGAAATTGTGAATAACACGATGGCTGCAGTAGTTCACCAGTGGGGCAAAGAAATAACTGCTCGGTTTTCTAGTTTGCATAGACATGAGCAGGAGACAGTGGGGCTGGAAAGAATGATCTTCCTGCATATTTTGAGATGTGCTTATCACAGAGGTCCTCTAATTTTATTGCCCAACCTAATTCCCTTGATCATGTGGAAGATCCTTTAATATTCTGACTTGAATGTCTTTAGTCCTTATCCTCAGTGGTCTGGTGAGTTTTATAATTTTTCTCTATTTTTGTATGTATTTTAGAGTGAGTTTGGGAGAAGTTGTGTCAGGGGCTGCTAGCATCATTCTTTTTAAAAACAGAAAGTTCTCATTTATGCAGGAAGTTGTCCTGAGGTAGTTCAGGCCATGTAGTTTTTCTGTGTAAAACCAGATAAACTCTTCTTTATTACTTAGGTTTTTTTACACTTAATTTTTTAGTTTAAAATTATCCTACAATGAAATGAACTTTCCCTCTTTTGGTGTACAGTTCTGTGAATTTAATACAATAGACCTGTGTTACCACTACCACAATTACAGAACTGTTCCATCATACCAAAACAACCCTGAGGCTATGGTCCTACCTTTGCCCCACCCCTGTCCCCTAGCAACCACTGAGCTGTTTCCATCACTATAACTTTGTCTTTTCATGAATGTCATATAAATGGACTCATATACAATATATAATCTTTAGATATTAGATTCTTTCACACAGCATAACGCCTTTGAGATTCATCCAAGTTGTTATATGTACTCATAGTTTCTTTAAAATTTTTTTTCTTTTATTGCTGGGGAGTATTTTATTATCTGGATATGCTATAGTTTCTTTAACCATTCCTCTGTTGAAGGATATTTGCATTGTTTCTGTTTTGGGGCAATTATGACTAGAGCTGCTATAAACGTGTCAAGTTTTTGTGTGAACATAAGTTTTAATTTCTCTAGGGCAAATATTCAAGAGTGGGATTGCTGGGTCACATAGTAAGTGTATATTTAGTTTTATGAGAAGCTGCCTATTTTCCAGAGTAACTCTACCATTTTGCATTCTTACCAGCAATGCATGAGTGTTTCAGTTGCTCTGTATTCTCACTGGCACTTGATATTGTCAGTATTTTTTATTTATCACTCTAGTAGGTGCATAGTA
The DNA here is from genome assembly GCF_014108415.1 of Molossus molossus. Taxonomy (NCBI): domain Eukaryota; kingdom Metazoa; phylum Chordata; class Mammalia; order Chiroptera; family Molossidae; genus Molossus; species Molossus molossus. Next base: position 73,723,626 of record NW_023425346.1, read on the forward strand.
ATATATTATGATGGTTTTAATTTGTATTTCATTAATAGCTGATGATGTTGAACATTGTTTCATGTGCTTATATCTTTGGTGAAGTGTGCTCAAGTCTTTTGGTCACTTTTTGTTTTGCTTATTTCCATATTGTTGAATTTTGAGAGTTCTTTACATTCTGAATATAAGTCTTTTGTCAAATATGTGATTTGCAAATATTTTCTCCCAATTTGTCACTTGTCTTTTCATTCTCTTAACAGTGACTTTCAGTGAGCAAAAGTTCTTAATTTCAATGAAGTCCATTTTATTCATTTTTTTCTTTTATGGGTCATGTTTTTGTTTTCATGGCTAAGACCTCTTCAACTAACTCCAGGTCATGAAGATTCTCTCATGTTTTCTTCTAATTGTTTTATAGTTCAATGTTTAATCTTTAGGTCTATGGTACAGTTTGAGTTAATATTTGTAAAAGGTGTGAGGTTTCACTTGAGGTTCATTTCTTTGCATATATATAGATGACACCATTTGTTGAAACCTGTCTTTATTGATCAGCTAATAAATATGTTTATATTTGGAAAACAGTGATAATATTTGAAACCAGCACCTTGGACCTTTTAGACAACATCATTCCCTCAGTGAATAATAAGTTAGTCTGACAACCAATCGGTTAGACATTTAATCATTTAATTACTCAACAAACATATATGCTATGGCTGCCTTGTGTCTGTCATTATGCAAAGTGCCAGTATTTCAAAAGTGTCTGGGACATGATTTGCTTTACTCTTGTGTTTCATGGTCTGTTCAGAGAAACAAAGTGGGACAAATTTATCATGTCAATCTCTGTACAAAAGAAGACTTTCTTTGATTTATGTTGTGACTTCAAAGATTATTTATTTAATATTTAATCATCATTGTGTGGGCTCTAACTTTTTAACTTTTGGCTTCCTTTCCTCAAGTCATTGATATAATCTCTAAATACATAAATGGTTAGAGGAGTACGCTCTGAAAGGGAAGCTGAAAGCAAACCCTTTCACTAAGGGAAATATATATATTTGTGTGTGTGTGTGTGTGTGTGTGTGTGTATAAACACCCTTGGTTTCTCATATTTAAAGTTTAGATTTTTGTACAGTGGTTATCTTTTTTTTTTTTTTTTTTTTTTTATTTTTATTTTTTTTTATGAATTTTTATTTATTTTTTTGTTACAGATATTTTACCTTTTTACCCCATTGGCACCCCCCACCCAACCCCCCCTCCACCCTGTCCCCGGCTTAGTTGTCCATGTCCATTGGTCATGCATACATGCATATAAGTTCTGTGGTTTATCTCTTCCCACCCCCCCACCCCCCATCCCCTCTTCTGAGGGATGTCAGTCTGTGCCCTACTTCCATGTGTCTGGGTCTACTGTATTCCTCAGACTGTTATGTTCATTATATTCCGTATATAAGTGAGATCATGTGGTATTTGTCTTTTTCTGCTTGGCTTCTTTCACTTAGGATAATACTTTCCAGGTCCCTCCATGTCGTCTCAAAGGATAAGAGATCTTTCTTTCTTACCGCTGCATAGTACTCCATTGTGTATATGTACCACAGCTTTTTGATCCATTCGTCTACTGGTGGACACTTGGGCTGTTTCCAGATCTTAGCTATTGTAAATAGTGCTGCTATGAACATGGGGGTACATATATTCTTCCTGATTGGTGTTTCAGGCTTCTTAGGGTATATTCCCAGCAGTGGGATCACTGGGTCAAATGGAAGTTCAATTTTTAATTTTTTGAGGTAGCACCATATTGTTTTCCATAGCGGCTGCACCAGTCTGCATTCCCACCAGCAGTGTATTAGAGTTCCCTTTTCTCCACACCCTCGCCAACACTTGTTGTTTGATGATTTGTTGATGGCGGCCATTCTGACAGGTGTGAGGTGATACCTCATTGTTGTTTTAATTTGCATCTCTCGGATGATTAGTGATGTTGAGCATTTCTTCATATGTCTCTTGGCCATTTGTATGTCCTGTTTGGAGAGGTGTCTATTCAGCTCCTCTGCCCATTTTTTAATTGGGTTCTTTGTCTTCCTTTTGTGGAGTTGTGTGAGCTCTCTGTATATATTGGAAATTAACCCCTTATCTGATACATCATTGGCAATGATGGTCTCCCATACAGTGGGTTGCCTTTCCATTTTGATGATCGTTTCTTTTGCTGTGCAGAAGCTTTTTAGTTTGATGTAGTCCCATGTGTTCATTTTCTCCTTTATTTCTGTTGCCTTAGGTGATGTATCAGTGAAAATTCTGCTCCGTATGATGTCCGAAATTTTGTTGCCTACATTTTCTTCTAGAATTTTTATGGATTCACGGGTCACATTTAAGTCTTTTATCCATTTTGAGTTTATTTTTGTGTATGGTGTAAGTTGATGGTCGAGTTTCATTTTTTTGCATGTAGCTGTCCAATTTTCCCAACACCATTTATTAAAGAGGCTGTCTTTACTCCACTGTATGCTCTTGCCACCTTTGTCAAATATTAATTGAGCGTATTGCCTTGGGTCCATTTCTGGGTTTTCAGTTCTGTTCCACTGGTCTATATGCCTGTTCTTGTGCCAGTACCAGGCTGTTTTGGTTACAGTCGCTTTGTAGTATAACCTGATATCTGGTAATGTGATCCCTCCAACTTTGTTCTTCTTTTTCAAGATTGCTGTGGCTATTCGGGGTCTTTTTTGGTTCCATATGAACTTTTGAAGTATTTGTTCTAGTTCTATGAAATATGTCGTTGGTATTTTGATGGGGATTGCATTGAATCTATAGATTGCTTTGGGTAGTATGGACATTTTAATTATGTTAATTCTTCCAATCCATGAACAGGGTATGTTCTTCCACTTTTTTATATCTTCCTCTATTTCTTTTTTCAATGACCTGTAGTTTTCTGCAAATAGGTCCTTTACTTCTTTGGTTAAGTTTATTCCTAGGTATCGTAATTTTTTTGGAGCGATGGTAAATGGGATTGTTTTTTCAGTTTCTCTTTCTGTGAGTTCATCATTGATGTACAAGAATGCCGTCGATTTCTTGACGTTAATTTTGTATCCTGCTACTTTGCCAAATTCATTTATTAAGTCTAATAGATTTTTGATGGAGTCTTTAGGGTTTTCTATGTACAATATCATGTCATCTGCAAATAATGACAGTTTCACTTCCTCCTTTCCAATTTGGATCCCTTTTATTTTTTCTTCATGTCTGATTGCTGTGGCTAAGACTTCCAGTACAATGTTAAACAAGAGTGGCGAAAGTGGACATCCCTGCCTTGTTCCTGTTCTTAATGGAAATGTTTTTAGTTTCTGTCCATTGAGTATGATGTTGGCTGTAGGTCTTTCATATATGGCCTTTATTATGTCGAGATATGATCCCTCTATTCCTACATTGCTGAGCGTTTTTATCAGAAATGGATGCTGGATTTTGTCGAATGCTTTTTCAGCATCTATTGATATGATCATGTGGTTTTATTCTTCATTTTGTTTATGTGGTGTATCACGTTTATTGATTTGCGAATATTGTACCAGCCTTGCATCCCTGGAATGAATCCCACTTGGTCATGGTGAATAATTTTTTTGATGTATTTCTGGATCCGATTTGCTAGTATTTTGTTCAGGATTTTGGCATCTATGTTCATCAGGGATATTGGCCTGTAGTTTTCTTTCTTCGTAGTGTCTTTTTCTGGTTTTGGAATTAGAATTATGCTGGCCTCATAGAACGTGTTTGGAAGTCTTCCTTCTTCTTGAATTTTTTGAAATAGTTTGAGGAGAATGGGTGTTAGTTCTTTTTTGAATGTTCGGTAAAACTCCCCCGTGAAACCATCTGGGCCTGGGCTTTTGTTTGCTGGGAGAGTCTTGATTACCTCTTCAATTTCCTTAGTTGTTATTGGTCTGTTCAAGTTTTCTATCTCTTCCGGGAATAGTTTTGGGAGACTGTGTGTTTCTAGAAATTTGTCCATTTCGCTGAGATTGTCGAATTTGTTGCCATATAGTTGTTCATAGTAGTTGTTAACGATCTTTTGTATTTCCGTGGTGTTGGTTGTTACTTCTCCTCTTTCATTTCTGATTTTGTGTATTTGGGTTCTCTCTCTTTGTTTCTTGGTGAGTCTAGCTAAGGGTCCATCAATCTTGTTTATCTTTTCGAAAAACCAGCTCTTTGTTTCATTGATCCTTTGAATTGTTTTTTTGGTCTCTATGTCATTTATTTCTGCTCTGATCTTTACTATTTCCTTCCTTCTACTTGCTCTGGGGTTTTCTTTTTGTTTGCTTTCTAATTCTTTAAGTTGTGAGGTTAGACAGTCAATTAGAAATTTTTCTTGTTTTTTGAGGTAGGCCTGTAGTGCTATGAACTTCCCTCTCAGAACTGCTTTCGCTGCATCCCATAGATTTTGTGTTGTTGTGTGTTCATTTTCATTGGTTTCCAGGAAGTTTTTGATTTCTTCCTTGATCTCCTCGGTGACCCATTCATTGTTTAATAACATGCTATTTAGCCTCCATGTGTTGAAATGTCTTTGCATGTTCTTGTTGCAGTTGATTTCTAGTTTCATGCCATTGTGATCTGAGAAGATGCTTGATATGATTTCAATCTTCTTGAACTTGTAGAGATTTAGTTTGTGTCCTATCATGTGGTCTATCTTTGAGAATGTCCCATGTGCACTTGAGAAGAATGTGTATTCTGTAGTTTTGGGGTGTAATTCTCTGTAGATATCTATTAAATCCATTTGGTCTAGTGCTTCATTTAGAGTCTCTGTTTCCTTGCTAATTTTTTGCCTAGAGGATCTATCCAGTGCTGTCAACGGGGTGTTGAAGTCCCCAGCTATGATTGTATTGTTGTCAATTTCTCCTTGGAAGTCCTCCAGAAGATTTTTAATATATTTTGGTGCTCCTATATTGGGTGCATATATGTTTATCAAGGTTATATCTTCCTGTTGGATAGATCCTTTCAATATTATGTAGTGGCCGTCTTTGTCTCTAGTTATGGTCTTCATTTTGAAATCTATTTTATCAGATATGAGAATTGCTACCCCAGCTTTTTTTTGCTTTCCATTTGCTTGGAAAATTTTTTTCCATCCCTTCACTTTCAACCTATGTGAGTCTTTTGTTGAGAGATGGGTCTCTTGTAAACAACATATAGATGAGTCATGCTTTCTTATCCAATCAGCTACTCTGTGTCTCTTTATGGGAGCATTCAGTCCATTTACGTTTAAGGTGATTATTGATATGTACTTATTTATTGCCATTTTTGTTTAGTGTGGTTCTATTTTTGTTCCCATTTCTACTGCTAATTACAGCAGTCCTTTTAACATTTCTTGCAGTGCTGGTTTGGTGCTAATGTATTCCCTTAGCTTTTTTTTGTCTGGGAAGCTCTTTATTTGATCTTCTATTTTGAATGATAGCCTTGCTGGGTAGAGTAGTCTTGGATTCAGATTCTTGTTTTTCATGACTTTGATTACTTCATGCCATTCCCTTCTGGCCTGTAGTGTTTCTTGTGAGAAGTCAGCTGAGAGCCTTATGGGGTTCCCTTTGTAGGTAACCTGTTGCTTATCTCTTGCTGCTTTTAGGATTCTCTCTTTGTCTTTAATTTGTGGTATTTTAATTACTATGTGTCTTGGTGTGGGCCTGTTTGGGTTCTTCTTACTTGGGACTCTCTGTGCTTCTTGAACTTGAATGCCTTCTTCCTTCACCAAATTAGGGAAGTTTTCTCTCACTATTTTTTTGAATATATTCTCTATCCCTTGCTCCTTTTCTTCTTCTTCGGGGACTCCTATGATGCGAATATTATTACGTTTCCAGTTGTCCCATAGTTCTCTTAAGCTGTCTTCCTGTTTTTTAATAGTTTTTTCCTTTTGTTTTTCTGATTGGTTGATTTTTTCTACCCTGTCTTCTAATTCGCTGATCCGGTCCTCAGCTTCCCCTACTCTGCTTTTTAAACCTTCCAATGTGTTTTTCATTTCGGATATGTCATTTTTTATCTCTTCTTGTTGGTTTTTAATTTCCATTTGGCTTATTTTTAGTGTCTCTATGTCCTTACTCATGCTGTTCAGCTTCCTCAAGATCATGGCTCTGAATTCTAGCTCTGTTAACATGCCTAATTGCTCCACATTGATCTCATCTTCAGTGGAGGTGGTTTGCTCTTTCATTTGGCTTCTGTTTCTGTGTTTCACCATTTTAGCTATCACTCTGGGCTTTGGAGCCTGTCAAGTTCTCCCTGTGGGTGTTGGTGTTCTGCTGTTTGTGGCTCCCTCTCCTGTGTTTAGATGAGCGAGGGAGGACCTGCGTTGAACACCACTGTCAAGTCTTACTTTCCTGGTTAAAGTTGCCAGCCCAGGAAACGTACTGTTATCCTCTAGCTTTTTGCCTGGAAGCTAGCAGTCTAGGTTAATTGATGAGTTTTGGGTTGTCAGTTGATTGAAAAACTCCCTCTGGTGCTCAGCCAAGGGGCTTTCACGAGGGTGGGGCAGATGCTGGTCCTTAGTGAGCCTCAATTAACACTTCAATGGCCCACAGGGTGGGGTTGGATCTCCGAGGGAGGGGCTGCTGCCTCTCTCAGAGCCCTGGGAAGAAGCAATGTGGCCACCGTCCTGAGTGGCTGCACTCAGCCAAAGCTCCGAGAGCCCTCCAAACCCCGAGTGTCCCGACACAGTTCCAGTCCAGTCTGCCCTCCCTCTGCCGGAGCCCAAGGTGAGTGGCTGTGGCTGTTTCAGCCTCTGTCCCGGCTGCGCTGCGGGGCCGCCTGGGAGTGTGACCCGAGGGCGCTGCTCCCAGCTGAGACCGCTGCCGAGCTGCCGACCGTGGGCTCCCAGCCCCGTCTCGCGCCTTCGCAAGCCTACCGGGATGGAGTCAGTGTCCCTCGTTGTATGGTCCTCGCAAGCTGCTTTTCTGTTGGTTTTTCCCGTCGATTTGTCTGTGTTATAGTTGTAATTCCAGTTTGGTTCTGGGAGACGGTCTGTGTAGCTCCGTTCACTCCGCCGCCATTTTTCGGTCCTCTACAGTGGTTATCTTAATGTGAGGCACACTAGCACCAAATTTCCCACTCTTTTACCCAGCAGGGGCTAGCAATAAACCAGATATCCTAAATGTGCTGTAGACATAGATAGTTCTGAGACCCATAATTCAGTAATTCTAGTGCCTTTCAGTTAACTTGTGATCATAATAATATTTGGAAATAGAAATTTGAGCCCCACGGGACCCACCAGAAACAGAGGGCCCTGCTGCCCCCATGGGACTCACCAGCAGCAGAGGGCCCCACCACCTCTGTGGGACCTGCCAGCAGAAGAGAGCCACCAACCTTGTTGTAGCCATAAGCTGCCAGCATCACAGGTTCTTCTGCAGAAGAGAGCTATTGTCCCACTGGCCCTGCTGCAGGAAAGAGCCACTGGTCCTGCTGTTGCCACTGAAAACCACTAGTGCCCCTGGACAACTGGACCAGATCCAATATCTGGCACACAGGACCCACCATGACCTGACACACCTGCTCCCGTAACCTGGCCTGCCCCACCTGGCCCTAGATGAATGAACCAATAAAACAACCCTCAAATAAAAAAAAGGGGAAGAATCACCAGAAAAGGAACTAAATGAAATGGAGGCAAGCAATTCATCAGATAAAGAATTTAAAATACTGGTTATAAGGGTGCTCAAACAGCTTAGTGAGAATTACAAACAACTCAATGAAAATTATAAAGAACTCAGTGGAAACTACATCAGCATAGAAAAAGAGGGAGAAGCTATGAATAAAAATCAAGTGGAAATGAAGAATGACATAGCTGAAATAAAAAATACTCTGGAAGTATTCAGTAGTAGATTAGAAGAAGCTGAAGACCGAATCATGAGTAAGAAGATAAGGTGGGAAAAAACACCCAATTAGATCAGCAAATGGAAAACAAAAGTAAAAAGCAGGAGGAGAGTTTAAGGGACATTTGGGACAATATGAAATGTAACAACATTCTCATCATAGGGGTACCAGAAGGAGAAGAATCAGAGAAAGGAATAGAAAACCTGTTTGAAGGAATAATGGCAGGAAACTTTCCTAACCTGTTAAAGGAAAAATTCACACAAGTCCAGGAAACACAGAGAGTCCCAATCAAGGCGAAGCCAAAAAGACCCACACCTAGACACACCACAATTAAAATGCCAAACATTAAAGACAGAGAAAGAATCTTAAAGGTAGCAAGAGAGAGACAGAAAGTTACCTACAAGAGAGCTCCCATTAGACTGTCAGCTGATTTCTCTGGACTGCAGGCTGACGCTCTAACCACTGTGCCAAACCGGCCAGGGCTCAGCTGATTTCTCAATAGAAACACTACAAGCCAGAAAGGAGTGGCATGAAGTATACAAAGTAATGAAAAGCAAGGGAATGAATCCAAGACTACTCTGTCCAGCAAGGCTATAATTCAAAATTGAAGGGGAAATAAAGAGCTTCACAGACAAAATAAGGCTAAAAGAGTTTACTATCATCAAACCAGCACTGCAAGAAATGCTAAATGGACTGTTGTAAAAAGAGGAAGAAAGAGAAAGAGAGAAGAACACAGGCATAAAGAATAAAAATGGCAAAAAAAGTAAGTACCTATCTTTCTTATAGCTGCATAGTATTCCATTGTGTACATGTACCACAGTTTTTTCATCTACTCATCAACTGATGGATACTTGGTTTGTTTCCAGATCTTAGTTATTGTAAATAGTGCTGCTATGAACATAGGGGTACATATATTCTTTCTGATTGGTGTTTCAGTTTCTTAGGATATATTCCTAAAAGTGGGATCACTAGGTCAAATGGCAGTTCAATTTTTAACTTTTTGAGGTAACTCCATAGTGTTTTCCACAATGGCTTCACCAGTCTGCATTCCCACCAGTAGATCTCATCCTTTGAGATGGCATGGAAGGACCTGGAGAGTATTATGCTAAGCAAAACAAGCCAAGCAGAGAATAACAAATATCACATGATCTCACTTATTTGTGAAATATAATGAACTAAACAAACTGCTGAACAAAATTAACATAGAGGTGGGGTACAGACTGACAAGCCTCAGAGGAAGGGAATTGGGGGCGGGGAGATAAACCACAGAACTTACATGCATGTATGCATGACCAATGAACATAGACAACAAAGCTGGGGTGGGGTGGGGGGGAAGGGGAGAAGTGGGGGGGATAATAGGGGAAAAATGAGAAACATCTGTAACAAAAACAAATTAATAAATAAAAATTAATTAATTAATTAAAAAAATAAGTACCTATCAATAATAACCTTAAATATAAATGTCTTAAATGCTCCAGTTGAAAGACATAGGGTGACTAAAACATGACCCATATATATGCTGTCTACAAGAGACCCATCTCAGAACAAGAGACTCACACAGGATGAAAGTGAAGGGATAGAAACACTTTTTTCCAGGCAAATGGAGAAGAAAAAAAACAGGGGTAGCAATACTCATATCTGATAAAAGAGACTTCAAATGAAGGCCAGAATAAGAGGCAAAGAAAATCACTATGTAATATTTAAGGGATCAATCCAACAAGAGGATATAATCCTGGTAAACATATATGTACCCAATATAGAAGCATCAAAACATATTAAAAAAAAACTTCTGGAGGGCTTCAAGGGAGAGATCAACAGCAATACAAACCATAATAGGTGATGTTAACACCCCACTGACATCACTGGATAGATCTTCTAGATAAAAAATTAGCAAGAAAACAGAGACTTTAAATGACACACTTGATCAAATGGATTTAATGGACATTTACAGATTATTTCACCCCAAAGCTTCAAAGTATATATTCTTCACAACTGCACATGGGAATTTCTCAAAGATAGATGACATGCTAGGACACAAACTACGTCTCTACAAGTTCAAGAAGATTGAAATCGTATCAAGCATCTTCTCAGATCACAATGGCATGAAACTAGAAATAAATTACAATAAAAACACTCAAAAACATTCAAACACATGGAGGTTAAATAGCATATTATTAAAGAATGAATGGGTTACCAAGGAAATCAAAAAGAAATAAAAAACTTTCTGGAAACCAATGAAAATGAACACACAACAACACAAAATCTATGGGACGCAGCAAAAGCAGTCCTGAAAGGGAATTTCATAGCATTAGAGTCCTACCTCAAGGAACAAGAAAAATTTCTAATGAACTATCTAACCCTACAACTTAAAGAATTAGAAAGAGAACAAAAAGAAAAACCCAGAGTAAGTAGAAGGAAGGAAATAATAAAGCTCAGAGCAGAAATAAATGGCAGAGAGACAAAAAATACATAAGATCAATGAAACTAAGAGCTGGTTCTTTGAAAAGATTAACAAGATTGATCAACCTTTAGCCAGACTCACCAAGAAACAAAGAGAGAGGACCCAAATAAATGAAATCAGAAGTGGAAGAAGTGAAGTAACTACAGACTTCACAGAAATACAAAGGATTGTTACAAAATACTATGAACAATTATATGCCAACAAATTGGACAACCTAGGTGAAATGGACAAATTTCTAGAATCATACAGTTTTCCAAAACTCAATTAGGAAGAGTCACAAAACCTGAACAGACCAATAGCAACTAAGGAAATTGAAGCAGTAATGAATAAACTCCTAGCAAACAAAAGCCCTGGTCCGGATGGCTTCACAGGGGAGTTTTACCAGACATTCAAAGAAGAACTAACACCTATTCTCCTTAAACTATTTCAAAAAATTCAAAAGAGAGGAAGACTTCCAAATTTTGTTTTACGAGGCCAGTACAATCCTAATTCCAAAGCCAGATAAATACACTAGAAAGAAAGAAAGTTACAAGCCAATATCCCTGATGAATATAGATGCCAAAATCCTCAACAAAATATTAGTAAATTGAGTCCAGCAATATATTAAAAAAAGTATTCACCATGACCAAGTGGGATTTATCCCAGGGATGCAAGACTAGTACGATATTTACAAATCAATAAATGTGGTATACCACAAAAACAAAATGAAAGATAAAAATCATATGATTATATCAATAGATGCTGAAAAAGCATTTGACAAACTCCAGCACCCATTTTTGATAAAAACTCTCAGCAAAGTGTGAACAGAAGGATCATACCGCAACATAATAAAGGCCATATATGACAAACCTACAGCCAATTGCATACTCAATTGGCGAAAACTAAAAGCATTTCCATCAAGAATAGGAACAAGACAGGGATGTCTGCTTTCGCCACTCTTATTTCACATAGTACTGGAAGTCTTAGTAGCAGCAATCAGACAGGAAAAAATAAAAGGGATCTAAACTGGAAAGGGGAAAGTGAAACTTATTATTCGCAGATGACATGATATTGTACATAGAAAATTCTAAACACTCCACCAAAAAACTACTAGATTTAATAAATAAATTCGGCAAAACAGCAGGATACAAAGTTAACATCCAAAAATCAATGGCATTTTTATACAGCAATAATGAACACTCAGAAAGAGAATCTAAAAAAACAACAACAACAACAATCCCATTTACCATTGCAACAAAAAAGTTAAGATACCTAGGAATAAACTTAACCAAGGAGGTAAAAGACCTGTTTTCAGAAAACTATAGGACATTGAAAAAAGAAATAGAGGAAGATATTAAAAAATGGAAGCATACACCTTCTTCATGAATTGGAAGAATCAACATCATTAAAATGTGCACACTACCCAAAGCAATCTGGGTAGATTGCAATGCAATCTAGAGTCAATGCAATCACTATTAAAATATGAATGGTATATTTCATAGATCTAGAACAAATACTCCAAAAGTTTATATGAAACCAATAAAGAACTTGAATAGCCACAGCAATCTTGAAAAAGAAGAACATACTTGGACGGATCACAACACCAGGTATTAGGTTATACTACAAAGCCACTATAATCAAAACAGCTTGGAACTGCCACAAGAACAGGCATGTTCTTGGAACATAACAGAGAACCTAGAAATCGACCCAAGACATTATGCTCAATTAATATTTGACAAAAGAGGCAAGAGCACACAATGGAGTAAAGACAGTCTTTTTAATAAATGGTGTTGTGAAAATTGGACAGGTACATGCAAAAAAACTGAAACTAGACCACCAAATTACACCATTCACAAGAATAAACTCAAAATGAATAAAAGACTTAAATATAAGTCATGAAACCATGAAAATCCTGGAAGAAAACATAGGCATCAAAATCTCAGACATCACATGTAGCAGATTTTTCACCAATACATTGCCTAAGGCAAGAGAAACAAAGGAAATAATTAATAAATGGGACTATATCACTATATCAAACTAAACATCTTCTGCACAGCAAAAGAAACCAGCATCAAAATAAAAAGGGAACCCAATGTATGGGAAAACATATGGCCAAGAAACATATGAAAAAATGCTCAACATCACTAATCATCACAGAGATGTAAATTAAAATGACTATGAGGGTGTCAATGGGGGAAAAAGAAGAAACATCTGTAACAAAAATAAGTTGATTAATAAAAAAATAAAGAAATCCTAAAGTAAAATAAAACGACTATGAGGTATCACTTCACACCTGCCAGAATGGTTACCATCAACAAATCTTCAAACAACAAGTGCTGGCAAGAATGTGGAGAAAAGGCTACTCTAGCACACTGCTGGTGGGAATGCAGACAGGTGCAGCCACTGTGGAAAACAATGGTGTTTCCTGAAAAAAATTAAAAATAGACCTGCCATTTGACCCAGTGATTTCACTTCTAAGAATATATCCTAAAAAGCCTGAAACACCAATCAGAAATAATATATGTACCCCTATGTTCATGGCAGCACTATTTACAATAGCTAAGATCTGGAAACAGCCCAAGCGTCCATCAGTGGATGAGTGGATAAAAAACTGTGATACATATACACAATGGAACACTATGAAACTGTAAGAAAGATCTCTGATCCTTTGAGACAATGTGGAGGGACCTGGAGAGTATTATGCTAGGTGAAATAAGCCAGTTGGAAAAAGACAATTATCACATGATCTCACTTATTTGTGGAATATTATGAACATAACAGTCTGAGGAACAGGGTAGGCCCAGAGACATGAAAGTAGGGTACAGACTGACAAAGCTCAGAGGTAAGGGGTGGGGAGGGGGCGGTAAACCAAAGAACTTATAAGCATGTATGCACAACCAATGGACACAGACAACAGTGTGTTGAAGGCAGGGGGGTGGGACAGGAGTGGGGAGGAAGGTGTCAGTGAGGGAAAAGGGGGGAGGGGCATTTGTAATACTTTCAACAATAAAGATATGTTTAAAATAGAATGAAAACAAGAAAGAAAAGTTGATGGTGTTCCCTAAAGGTTAGACTCAATAAATAGATTGGCTTTTGAGAAAGTAGACAGGGGGCCAGATTTGAGTTAAGAGGCATTAGTAATCTCTCTTGAATGCCCTCCCCCCTTTTTCCAGTTTAATTGACATTCCAGGTTTGTTAGGTTGATAATAGAGTGGGGTTGATTCCAGTTTGCTGGCATTAATATTAGTCGGCTTGGGCTGCCCTGCCTTGACAAATTCCCCACTCTGTTTATTTTGATGTATGCTGAAAACCAATAGGAAGCCAGAAGAGTGTGACTTACAACACATAATAATAAAATAGTAAAAAAAAAAAAAAGGTAGCTAATATGTATTGAGCACTTAAAGCTCTTTATACACATAAACATTTTATTCTTTCAATAATCTGTTAAAGTGGGGATCATTATCACCCCATTTTACAAATGAGAATGTTGTAGTACAGGGATGTGAAGCATAGATTCTAACAGCCTCCAGTGGGCCTTTGTCTCCTGGCATTTGTGCCCTGTATGACCTCTCTCCTTGGGTGTGGGATGGCCTATCAACATTGCTTCTAATCCACAGAAATAGCAGAGATTATGGGATGTTACTTCTGTGATTGGTTACATGAGATAGCAACTTCTGTCTTGCTAGCAGATTTCCTCCCTTGCTGGCTTTCATGAAGCAAGTTGCTGTGTTGGAGGGGCCCATGTCTCAAGAAATACAGTTATCTTTTCACACAGAAGGACATTTTAGAGACTTTTAAACCATTGTCATCCACCAAGGTGGTCTCAACAGGATCCCAGCAATCACAAAGTCTATAGGGTTTAAGTTACCAACATTTACTTAGGAACTGGGACCCTCAGTCTAGTAGCCCTTGCAAAACTGAAAGTCTGCCAACAAATTGAGCTTGGAAGCAAACATGTTTCCAATTGAACCTTCAGATGAGACTCTAATCTTTGCTGGTCCCCTGATTACAGCTTTGTGAGAGACTCTGAGCAGAGAAGCCAACTAAACTGGACTAATTCTTTTTTTTTTTATCCTCACCGGAGGACATTTTTCCATTTTTTGTTCAGGTAGAGTGGGAGGGAGAGAGAGGAACAGAGAGAGAGAGAGAGAGAGAGAGAGAGAGAGAGAGAGAAACATCGATGTGAAAGGAACACATCGAGTGGCTGCCACCCGCACAACCGATCAGGGCCGGGTACAAACTGCAACCGAGGTACACGCCCTTAGCGGGAACCGAACCCGGGTCTCTCAGGACCGCAGGCCGATGCTCTAACCGCTGAGCCAAACCGGCCAGGGCAGCTAAACTGGACTAATTCTTGACCTAAAGAAACTGTGAGATAATATATGTGTGTTGTTCTGAGCTGCTAAATTTGTGATCATTTGTTATGTAGTTATAGATAGCTAATGCAAGCGACATAAAGTAATTTGCCCAAAGTTGCATATCAATCTGGGTACAGGCTATGCATTTACATTTCCTCTTAATGATCATCTCACATAGAAATATCCCCAAAGAATTTGTCACATGATATTGGATTTCCCATTGAGAAATTATATTTTTAGAATGTCAGGATTCTGATGGAAAAAGAAACTTGGGAATCTTGTTTAGAGGATGGATTAAAGCACTCATCTTGACTTTTCTTTACTATTTTTATTTTGTGTTCAGGAAGCTACTGATTCTTTGGATTTAGCCATCAGCCTATTTTCATTGTATATTGATTCTAAAAGGTACTAAAGCCAGACAGAAAGGAGTTTATGGTAAAAGGTCAGCTGGGGACCATTTTTAACATCTCAATACCAACCAGTTTAAAAGAAAGATGAGTTGGTTGATTAATGTGGTGGATGAGTTCTTTCTCAGTGGTGCCTGTAATAAGAAGTGATTTAGCTTTTATTTTTTAATTTAAAGACTTTGGTGAACTATAACTTCAAGTCTTTTTAAATTTCTGGGGGAAAAAATCAAACATGCAAATCAACAATGCATTAACATCGCTGATGGTAATGTAACTAGGTTATTTCCCTCTTCCGGGATAGGACAGTTTCAATGGCACATTATGTGCTTAGAAAAGTGTCATGACCCCTGAGTGGCCATAATATCACCACCCAAGTAAAATAAAATCCAACCCTCTTAGGAGGTCTTCATCTCTGGACAGCCCCTTGTTTTAGTGATGGAAACACATATAATTATTTTTTCACATAGAAAAACATGTTAAGGACCTTTCAACTGCAGGCATCCACAGAGAGAACGTCAACAGAATGTTCGCAACCATGAATCCCATAGGTCTGAAATTGCTTTAGTCTTCTGGGATCATGATGCCTTTCCCAGGCTACTGTTTTTTCTGTTAACTTGTCCTGAGTAGAACATTTCAGACAACCTTGATGCCCCGGAATGCAGCAAATAAACCAACTGACACTGGATTCTGTTCCTGTGGTAAATGGGGGTGTTTTGAGATTGACTGTCATGAGAAAGTGTGGTAGATTTTCTTCACGCATTCTTCATTGTCTAGTTCTATCCTCCCATGGTAGTCTCACCCATCTCCCTCATCTCTCTCAATAAATGAGGCATATATTCAAAACACTTGGGCACGAAGATGAAAATCCCGACATAAACATCATTACTCCTATATGCTGTGAAATATTCATGATATTTGCTTAGAGAAAAACTCTAATCTAAGCTATAAATTGAGATTTCCAGATAAGTCCTTTCGATTATGAACTATAATAAAGGTTCATTCACTGGTTAATTTCTGAGAGCTTTTATTTTTGGCCCTTCCAGGGCCAAGAATGTCTTTTTGGCCATATTTTTGGCTTCCTTGGACATTTTGGTTCCTAGGTTTAAAATTTTAAGATGATCTAGTTCCATTTACCTTTGGCATAACTTGAAGAAAGACCAAGTTAAAAGGCTCTTGGAAAGCTTTTACAAGTCATTTTGGATGACAACACATTCAGGCCAAGACTGAGATGAGTTAAGTGTAAATGTATCAGAAACACATGGATGACATTTCCCTCAGTGAACAATTGTGCTTTCAATGAGACCGGATTCAGAAAGCCAGAGATCATTTCATTTGAGTTAATCTCACATGGTGGAGGGACATTGCTGAACTTCAAGCCAACTTGCTACTGCATAGTGTGTCCAGTAGTGCGTGATTCCTGTGGGCAGGAGCTGTGTACCCACAGTCTAACCCTGTGCATTACAGGTGTTCATCACACTGGCTGGTGGCTAAAGGTCTATGAATATTTGAATCCCAGATTCTGTCTCCTTTTATCAATGATATGGAGGTTAAGAGTGTGAGCTCTGGAGTTCAAATCCCTCCTCCTCCATTTACTATGTGACCTTGAGTAACAGTGATGTAGCCTTTCAACTCTTACTCTTTCATTTCTGTACAATGGACATGATGATAAAAAAGGAGCCATTACCTAATGCTGAAGTGAGGATTAATTGAGGTTGAACATGGGAAAGGATTTAGTACATTTTATGACATAAAGCAAGTGTTCCATAAAAGCAAGTATTCAAATAATGTTGGATATTATTATTGCTGACTTAAACATCACTATAGTTTATGCATGAAAAGCAGACATTGTTATAATTCTTGTAATGAACCTGGATGGATTATGCTGTCATCATCAGACTATTTGGAAGTAGACTGAAAGGCCAGGCCAATAGGATTATCACTCAGTATGGTACCATTGGCATGTAAGCCCTGGCTGGATGGCCTGAATTGAAAGCCTGGCACCACCCACATGCCCCTGCCTGGCTTTAGAACATTGTGGAATAGCCTCAGATCTGGACATTCTAGTTAGAATTGATGACACCAGGCTTCAGTTCCTCTTCTGAAAGCCCCATGACAAGGCATCAGTCCACATCAGCGTTCTGCAGCGAGCCTCTTTTTGTCTAATGGGCACAGATGGGTGGTTCTTTTGTTAGCCAATTATGACTCAGGTGCTCCATTTAATGGTGCATTTTGTTGTGAGGCAGCCATTAGGGCTGTAAACGCACTGTGCTGTCCACGTGCTGGGTGCTTCATGGGTCTCTTATGCATCACAATACAATGTTCTCACTGTTGGGGATTTTACAAAGCCAGAAAATGCTAGCAAAAGGGAATTTTGGTGCAGGAAAGCTTCAAACTAATAAAGTAGCACTCATTGCTTCTTGCCATCTTCACCCCCAGCTTATCTGCCAGCTCTGATTTTCTTGTTCTCTGGAACTAGCTTCCTGCCTTCTAATAGTCCTTGGGGCTGACAGTCCCAGTGTCTACACCACCCCTCCTGTTACCATTCAACTTGTGTGGCAGATGGGACAAAATGTTCAGAAGGTGCTTTTAGAATCAGAGTTAAAAATAAATGCTTCCTGTCTCTCTCTACTTGTTTTTAATCTGTGTGTGGTGATATTGCACTTGACAGAACCAAACACTGCACTGGATGATGGAAACATGAGAGGGCTTGGTGATCACTCAGAGCCATTGTCTGTGAATATGTCTGTTTTTGAGAAAAATAGATCTTGCAGTTCATGTTATCTTTTGGTGCTAATCTAACATGTATACTCACTGCTTTTAAGAATCATGATGCACCTGGCCAGTGTGGCTCAATGGTTGAGCATTGATCCATGCACCAAGAGGCTGATGGTTTGATTCCCGGTCAGGGCACATGCCCAGGTTGTGAGCCAAATCCCCAGTAGGGGGCATGCAGGAGGCGGCCAGTTGATGTTCTCTCTCATCAATGTTTCCATCTCTCCTTCCCTCTCTCTCTAAAATCAATAAAGGAAGAAAAAAAAAGAAAGAAAGAAAGAAAGAAAAGAAAACAATACACTGCTTTACACTCAGGCTGCTTAGGAATTCCTCCTTCATAATCTGCTACTTTTAGTGAGTTGTATTCAAAGTATTCTAAGCAGACTTCTCCTTTAGACGTTGGATTCTGAGTCCAGTTCATTATAGTTACCTTCCATTCGGGAATAGGTGTAAGATATATCAAGACAAGTCCTCCTTGTCCCCATCATTCAGTCACATGGAGTCTGATGAAGGGACTCACATTGGTCAATCATAACCGATAACCCTGATGAGACTCCATTCTCTGGGGTGGATTTTACAGGGAAGATGATATTGAGCTGAACTTTTGAGGGTGAACTGGAGTTCTTGCAAACATGTGCAAGTCTGAGAAGATGTGGATGTCATTTATTCAGCGTATGGCCGGTACTAGCAAGAGTGGAGTCAAGGGCTTCCGGAAGCAAATCACAGCCTCAGGTGCCATGTGTGCTAAGATGTTCCTGCAAGGGATAGGGACTTGTAAAAAGTTTGGAGTAAGAGAGTGACATAGTTAGACTTTGAAAGATAAATTTGGTGGCAAAATGGGAAGTGGGACAGGGAGGAGGCTTGATAAGATGGGAGACAAGAAGGCCAGCCAGAAGGTGACAATAACGACAGCCTGGATGAGGTAGAGGCTGAAGAAATAGGCAAGAAAGACATGTTGTAAGGAGAAAACCAAGTGTTTCCTTTCAAGAAGAAATGACTGTAGCAGCGTCTCTCTCTAGGGTTTTGGGAGAACTCATCAGCTAGAAAAGCTGGTTAGTGTGCATATTACGTTACGCAAAGGGAGGCCCCTTAAGAAACAGTCAAATTAAAGGGTTCAAAAAAAGAGAGTTACAGGAATGTTTAATTTTCTCCTGGTCCTGAGAGAGGTGAATTTCGTGGGGACGCTGGAACTTAGAGGGACAAATCCAGCTGTGGTCTGTATAAAGAAAGGGAGAGGGGCCCAAAGGAATGATACAGGTTGGCTTTCGAGGAGTTAGAAATTCTCTGCAGCAGGAATAAGCACCTCAGTTGAATGATGATCAGAATAATTTTAAGTTGTTTGCTGATCTGTGCTGACCTGGGTCATCTTCTTCTATTATTACAAAATCTTCAGTAAAAGTCTAGCCTGTGTGAATGGTGCTTTGGGGGAATGAAATAGTGGGCAGTGTGTGTGTGCTTGGCATGGGAAAACGAGGGGTATTCAGGCTTCTCTGGGCCAGCGTGGAGGTATCTGGTCAGGGAAGGCACAGGTGCTGGAAATTCAGGCAGGCTGTGACCAGCAGAACGTGAGCAGAGGGCCCATGTGGGCAGAAGGGCCAAGTTAGGAGCCAGGCAATAGATGAAAAGCAGCAGCAGGGTCCCCTGACTCAGAAACAGATGTGAAAACCAGCATCTTCCCTTTACACTAAAGGACAGTGACCTCAGCAGGGCTAGAAGAAGCAAGGTCCTACTATTGCATGGCTAGCTGCCTCAGAGAGCAGTCACTTGGGATTAAGAGATTTGTAGGAGGTAGAGTCCTGAGGACATTGTGCCAGATGGAACATGGGAGGAACAGAAGAGGCAAAGGAATGCCAGTTATGCTACTGACTAAGCTGGAGAGTTCAGGGAGGGTGTGATTGAAAGTCTCTTTTGAAAGTGGGTTGGGGAATGGGAATGTAATATGAAATATTTATTAAAATATCTGAAAGGAGAAGTCCAGCTGGTGTCTAGGATTATAAACGTGGGAGCTAGATGGAGATCCATGAGGAAGTTACAGAATTCTTTGGACAGAGGAGGCCCGGTGACTGGAAAAGACCACTCAGAGTGGGTCCAGAAAGAGAAGGAAGGGAGCAATGGCAGAGACCTAGATGTTTTCATGAATATGGGACATTTTGGGGCTGCTGTCCTTTAAAACTTTGCTCTGTTTACTTGGACATTGCTTCTTTCCTCTCTTCTAGCAGTGCCCCCAGGTAGAGGAACCATAGATAGGAATTGCTTCTTTACCCAAGGGACTTTGTCCTGCCATTTATAGTACCTATGAATCAGGAACTTTTCATTATGGGCCCCTAGTGCTCAGGCACTGAGAATTTAGCAATGTGCTTCAAATATTAGCTCTGTCTAAAGATGGTCACAGTGTATCAATCTACTTCTTGTACTGCTGCTCCTTGCAGAACCCTGAACAGGTCACTTCTAATGCAAATATTGGAATCACTTCCTAACCTACCGTATCCTGTCCTGTCACTTTGCCTTCTACTCCATTCTATCCTGTTTCTATACAGTCAGCCTACATGAGAAGGTTGTGTTTCAGAAGTAAATATGGAGGTCAATAATTTAACATTTGGATCATATTTTATCATAGAATTAATGTTATAATAACATGGTTTAACCCCTGTGCTTTTGGCATAGGCTGTGGCCAGAAGAGAAGGCCATGAATGAGGGAAGATGTTTTCCTATTCAAGGCTCTGGGGTACCCCTCCCCCTACCCCCAAGCTCCCAAATACCTGCTGTCTTTATAAGCCAGCCATTTGGATGAAGTGATTAAATTAATTACTTGATGGGGATGCAAGGAATGATTCAATGAATTTATCTCCAAGCCAGTCCACTCCAAGCTATAGTCTATTCTTGATTCTTCATACCTTTCTCCAGAAAAAGCCATGAATGGAAAAAGTATTCTAACTTGGAAACATCTATGAGATAAACCAAGTAACAGGTTTGATGTTGAATAGGGCTAAAGGTGACAGTGGAGTTACCGAAGTACAGGGACGCCGAAGATCAATCTAAACGGATTGGAAAAGTTAACACAACTGTAGCAGGTGGGTATAAGTGGAAGCTTTGAAGTCCAAAGTCAGTATTTAGATCAGAGCTGAAGGGCTCTATCAAAAGGGACAATACATTTTAAGTTAATGAAGTCATTAATCAACTGCTGACAACTGTATAGGTGGCAGGGGAATAATGGTGAAGATGGCCCTGCAGAGCTTACGATCTAACATAAGGGTTGGATAAGTTCTAGGTTGGGGAAAGACAGGGTGCTGTGGGAACCCCTTCGAAGGGAGCCCGTTCCTCGTAGGCAGAAGCCCAAGGTGTGCAGGGGAGGGTTTCCTGGAAGACTATAAATTAGCCAGATGAAAAGAGACAGAAGAAAGTTCCAAGTTTGGAGACCAGAAGAAATAGCACAGCCAGAGTGTGACTGTGAGCAATAACCTGAAGGAACTTCTTTTTCCGGGAGTTAGAGCGCAGAAAGGGTGAAGAAATTAGCATTTGGCGTTTTAGTGGTTTCTAGAATTTAGTTTCCTCAAGGGAACTAAAATTTAAAACTTTCATGTGAAAAAATGTACCAAATTTCTGCAATAATGGAGATTGCTTAGCCAAAAATAGAATGTTTCACAGTATTAAAACTAGTTTACAGGGAAAAAACCACACACACATTTACTTTCTACCACCAATTGGATTTTCCCTAATGTGAACCTTGCATTGGATCTGGAAAGTTCTTATGTTGTTGAAATTATGAAATTTTAAACCTTTATTGCACATGCTAAGAAAAAAATTGTTTTATATCCAAGAGATCCTAAAACCAGAAACAAAAATTATAGAAAAATTATAGAAAGCCAAAGAGGATATTTTCATGCTTTTTTTTTTTTTTTAGCCTCACCCGAGGACATTTTTGCATTTATCTTCAGATAGAGCAGAAGGGAGAGAGAGAGAGAAACATTGATGTGAGAGAGACACATTGACTGGCTGCCACCCACACAACCTCAACCAGGGCTGGGGACAAACTGCAACCAAGGTACGTGCCCTGAGTGGGAACCGAACCCGGGACTCTCTGGTCCGCAGTCTGACACTCTAACCGCTGAGCCAAACTGGCCAGGGCCATGCTTTTTTATTATTTGTTTAAAAGGAGCAAAATGGTGTTTTTTGCCCCCTCCTTAAATCATCAGGCAAACTTTTTATCTAGGAAAATCCTTGAACCAAAGACAATTGTTTCTGTTCCTTTACCTCTGTCTTAAATATCCAGTCCACTTTCTCTTCCCTCGCCTGCTTTGGCATGGTTCCAAAGACTCGAGTCCCAGTGGGTATCAGACATAGAAATGAACTATCCTCAGGAGACAATTTTGCTCCCACTTGGCTCTTAAGTACAACAGATAAAAGTCAGCTTGGTCAGTCTTGACATTTAAATGCAACTTCTGTTAACATTTCAGAGAATTTTTTGTTGTTAATCACTTGCATTTCTTTTATAAAAATTTATTAATATGTTTTCATTGATTTTAGAGAGAGAGGACAGGAGAGGGAGACAGAAAGAGAGAAACATTGATCATCTTCCCTCCACACTCTCCTACTGGGGATCAAGCCTGCAACCATGGTATGTTTCCTGACTGGGAATCTAACCAGTGACCTCTCGGTACATGGGATGATGCTCAACCCACTGAGCCACACTGGCCAGGGCAATCACGTTCATTTCTAAGTTGATTTAGCATTCTCACTTGGAAGCATTGGAATGTTTTAGGAGGGGAAACAATGGTGCCAAGCAATAGTTCACTAATGGGCTCCATTTGATGGTCTAAAGTTTAGATATTCCACAAAATATTTTTTTCAGTTGAACTGTGTGTGCAAGCATGAAGCAACTTAACATTCATTTCTAAATAATTTTAAAACAGGAATTTGAATATTTCAATAACATAATTTTATGTTTTTATTATTTACTTTTTGCCTTTTATCATTTTTTTTTCAGTTACAGTTGACATACAATATTACATTAGTTTCAGGTATACAACATAGTGATTAGACATTATATAACTTACTAAGTGATCATCCTGAAAAATCTAGTACCCACTGACACCATACATAGTTATTAGAATATTATTGACTATATTCTCAATGAATATTCTGTAATGACTAATTTGTACTTAATTCCTTCACTTTTGTCACCCATTCCCTTAACCCAACCTTCCATCTGGCAACTACCAAAATGTATCTATAGACTGTTTCTGTTCTGCTTGTCAGTTTATTTTATTTTTTAGATTCAATTGTTGATAGATATGTATTTATTGCCATTTTATTGTTCATATTTTTTATTCCTCCTCCTCCTCCTTCACGAAGACCCTTTAATATTTCATATAATATTGGTTTGGTTGGTAATGATAAACTCCTTTATTTTTTTCTTGTCTGGGAAGCTCTTTATCTGCTCTTCCATTCTAAATGATGGTTTTGCTGGGTAGAGTAATTTTGGTTGTAGGTCCTTGATTTTCACCACTTTGAATATTTTTTGCCAATCCCTTTTGGCCTGCAACATTTCTGTTGAGAAATCAGCTGACAGTCTTATGGGAGCTCCCTTGTGGGTAATAACTGCTTTTCTTTTGCTGCTTTTAAGATTCTCTCTTTGTCTTTAACCTTTTGCATTTTGATTATGATATGTCTTGGTGTGGACCTCTTTGGGTTCATCTTGTTTGGGACTCTCTGTGCTTCCTGGACTTGTATGTCTTTTTCTTTCGCCAGGTTAGGAAAGTTTTCTGTCATTATTTTTTTTAAATTACGTTTTCAATTTCTTGTTCTCTCTCTTTTCCTTCCAGTACTTTATCATGTGAATGTTGTTATGCTTGAAGTTATCCCAGAGGCTCCTTACATTATCTTCATTTTTTTTAATTCCTTTTTTTTTAATGTTCTGATTGGGTGTTTTTTGCTTCCTTATATTCCAAATTGCTGATTTGATTATCAGCTTCATTTTTTCTATTGTTGATTCCCTGTAAATTATTCTTCACTTCAGTTACTGCATCCTTCATTTCTGGTCTTTTTTTTTTATAGTTTCTTATGTTCTTTTTTGTGCTGTGAAAGTTCTCACAAATTTTCTTGAGTTTCCTTATAACCATTGTTTTGAACTCTGTATCTGGTAGTTTGCTTGCCTCCATTTTATTTAGTTCTTTTTCTAGAGATTTCTCCAGTTCTTACATTTGGGACTTTTTATTTTTTTTTGTCTCCACTTTTTGGCTGTTTTCCTAAGTTTGTTTCGATTATTAGGTAGAGCTGCTCTGTCTCCTAGACCTGGTATAGTCACTTTGTGTAGTAGGTGTCCTGTAGGGCTCAGTGGCACGGCTTCTCTAGTCACCCACACTGGGTGCTCCAGGCGTACCTCTTTATAGACTGTGCGCACTGTCCTGTTATAATTGAACCTTGATTGCTGTTAGCAACACTGGGAGGGATTTATCCCCCACCCCAGGCCAATTGGCTGGGGGGACTGGCTGTGACTACAGTGGAGGAGCTGCTGTGCAGGACCTGACCCTATGGAACAGGACTTGCTTTAGTGGGGCTTTGGTACTCAACGAGTCTGCTCCTTGAATGTGTTGCTTGTGGAGGTGGTAGGGTTGTAATCTGTTGTCATATGAAGCTGTCCACTAGGTGTACTGGCTCTGGGTCCTCCTGGAGGAGCAAGATCAGCCTCTGCTCATGCTCTGCCTGGAACCACTCTGCATGAGCTACAGAAAAATCTGAAGATGGGTGCTACTTGTGCTGGGTTTGGAGGTGCCCAGGAGAGGTCAAGCTGCAAACCAAGGCTGGCTGCTGCTAATGCTAGGCATGGGGCCACTTAGCAAGAGATATGGGGTGTGTCAAGACTAAATGCTGCTTGTCTGCAATTTGTGAACCTTTGGGAGATTTAGGAAAGTCCCCAGCAGGAGCAAAGACAGGCAGTTTGTATGAAAAAGCCACTGGAAATGGCTTGGGCCCACAAGCTGGGTAGGGTGGGGTCTCAGGGAATCACCAGGGTAGGGCGAACAATGTGAGCCAGATTGATGAAAACTCAGATATGGCACCTGCCTGCTAGTTCTGGGCAGCGGTGGGAGGTGTCTCAGAAAAGGAACAATGTCCTCTGCCAGCACTTTTGTCTGGCAGAAAGCTGCCCTTCCAGCTCTTACCCTGATGTCAGACAATTCACTTTCTCCCCATATGTCCCTGGTGCCTTTCGAGCTGCAGCCCTGTGCTGGAGCTCAGAGGGAGTGAGTCTGAGTAAGTTAGTTGCAAGCCCTTTGAAAGGAACTGCCTGGGACTCTAGAAGCCTCCATTTCACTCAGCCACACTCATTGCTGTTGTTTTACAGCTGGAAGTCATAGGGACTTCTCTTCCCAGCACTGGAACTCTCGGCTGAAGGATCTGGTATGGGGCTGGGACCCCTGGCTCCTCAGAGGGCACCTCAACAGTCGAGATACCCTTCCCAATTTTTATCTGGCACACATGGGGGTGGGGCCAGCCTGTTCCATGTCTCTGACCCTCCCACCAGTCTCAGTGTGGCTTCTTCTTTACGTCCTTAGTTGTAGGACTTCCATTCAGCTAGATTTCAGGCAGTTCTGAATGATGACTCTTCTGTAGTCCAGTTGTGGGAGGATTCAAGTACCACATTTACCTATGTTGCTGTTTTGACTGGAAGTCTGAACAATAGAGTTTTAAAGACAAAGCAAAGAAACTGAAGATCTAGTTTATTCATTAATATGATTCATAATGAGTCATGTACCATGTTTGTCTCTCCATGTTCTTTTGTAGCTGAAAAGTCGTAATGCCACCTGTTCTTTGCAACAGCTTTAATGGGATGTAAAGGAATCTTGATAATTGCTGCTAATATCTACTAAGGTTGTAACATGTGCCCAGCATTGTTCTGGGTGCCTGACATGTAGTCTTGCTGAGACCGTGCAGTAATCCTGTACAGCAGGTATATATTAATATGCCCATTTTACCCATGAGGAAACTGAGGCTTAGAGAGTTTGAATGAGTAGCTGACAGTCATGTGCCTAGTAAAAAGAGGAGCCCAGATTTGACCAGGATGAACTGATTAAATAATCAGTGTCAGAGCCTGTGTTCTTAACTTCTGCACACTGCCTTTCTTGACAAAAACTAACATGCAGAATTTTACGCACCATTCCAGGAACAGGGTGTTTTGTGATTTAAAGAAAGAATTACCCTAAAGTGGACTTGATCAATTAGGTAAAGAATCCACCCTGAGTAAATAACAATGAGACAGTTTATTGATTTCCTCATGGCAGTGTCCCAGAGAAACCCGTGTAGATGTATGTATACACTTGTCAGTTCTTCAGAAATGCAATGAGACTGCTTTAATTATTACGCCATTTCACTCGTGTTCCTATAAAATGGAAACCTCCCTTTACAACACCCCTTTAGAGAAGTCTTTATGAAACATTTAGGTCATATTCATAATAATTATTCAACATTAAATTGCCAAAGAGCTTTATTTTGAAGCTGATGAGTATGAAATGAATCATTAAGAACATAAGACAAATTTCCATTGTAAATGAGAGTTCTCAGCCTTTACCTATTATTCATTAAAAAAAACATTTCTGATTTTTTTTTGGTAAAAAAATTTTCTGATTTTTTCTGATCTCAAGGTAAGTTATAAACTAAAAGAACTTGTTAAAATGTAGCTAAAAAGCATTCTTTAAAATAAATCAACTTCATTGAGGCATAATTTACACACAATAAAATGCACCCAACTTAAGAGTACAGTTAAATGGATTTTGACAAATGTACACAATCATATAACCACCAATAGACTTAAAAGATATAAACATTTCCATCATTTACTTCCCAGTCACCACCAGCGCTGGCCCCAGGCATCACTGATTTGCTTTCTGTCACTAGAGATTAATTTTGCCTTGTCTGGAATTTTATATAAATAGAATTGCGCATTCCATATAAATGTTTGGCTTCTTTCACTCATCATAATGTTTTAGAAATTCATCCATGTTGTTGTGTAGTTTGTCCCTGTTTATTGCTGAGCAGTACTCCATTGTGTGACTGTACAGAACACACTTTAACCATTCACCTGTCAATGAACATTTAGATCATTTTCTGGTTTAACTGTTATGAATAAAGCTGGTATGAACATTTATGTACAAGTCTTATGTTTTCTTTTTTTTTTTTCTTTGAATGCTTAGGGGTGGAAGTACTAGGTCATTTGTGTTTAACTTTATATAATGTTTAACTCTGTATGTTTTCCTAAGTGGTTATACTATTTTGCATCCCCACATGCAATTTATATGAGTTCTAGTTGCTCTATAGTCTTGCCAACAATTGATATTGTCAAATTCGCTTTCTTTAAAAGATGTTTGTTTGTAAATCTTAAAGCCTCTTCAGAAAGCTAACTTTAAAAGCCAAATTTTGTCCATATTGAAAAGGTCAACAAACGCACTCTGTGGCAGTCAGTGGCGGGAGAAAGCACGCGGCATCTGCTTCTCTGGAGCTGAGCTTTGGCAGCATTTACCAGTCCGCTGGCTTAAAACCAGTCAGGAGGCTCCCCAGGGGGAGAAAGAGGAGGTGATTTCTTTTCTCCCCAGAGGCATTACAGAGCCACACTAATGACTTAAATGATGGTTGTTCCCTCATATTCAGTACTTTATATGGTGTCCAGATGTTTCACATGCTTCAGAGATTACTGTGGGTTAGCAATGTCTCCCAAACTTAATACTTGGCTAGGAGAAACCACAGAGTAGGTGTCCAACAAGTAGTACTGACAGGCCTACCAGCTAATATAATCAACACGACTTGACATGAATCTTGTGCCGCCTTGTCATTGGGGTACTGTTCACCACACTTTGAAGCCTTCTCTATTAAGAAAAATGATGCTGATGTTTGGACTGGAAGGGCTAAAATTTAGAGGTGCTTATGTTTGGTCTACTTATTCTGAAAAAACCTCATTAGTAGTTAAGCTGACTGATATTGCTCAAGATAGACACAGAATTATTATAGATTTATGAACTAATGTTGGACTCTGAGAATCTACTCCATATCTGCCACTGGGGATGAAGGATGCACCTTCCTCTTCCTCAGAGGAAGAGATAAGTAAACCAACAAAATAATCTAGTGTCCACATGCTGTAATAGGGTTAAGTACAGGGTTTCCTGAGCATGCAAAGGAGGGGCACCTCTCATAGGTTCAAATCCATTCCATATCTGTGTAGCTGCTATGAGCCAGGCGCTGAGCTTGCTGGCACCATCCACCTGCATAGACCTGCTAGTCCAGCAGGAAGATGGATGGAGAGCCAGTGAGCAAGGGGAGACTGCCTATGACAAAGGGAGTTGTCCTGGTTTGGAGGGACAGGAAGGATGAAGAACGGTGGGAGTTAGGGAAAGGGCTCTGATGGAATGGTGGTGAAGGGAAGAGGGTTCCAAGTGAAGGTAGCAGCACATGGAAAGTACCAGAATCCAGCGGGAATGTAGGCTACCTCCAGAATGGTGACAAGACCCACAGGACCAGAGCTCAAAGGTGTTTGCTGTACACATGAGCAGTTCTCCAGTGCGAAGGAACAGGACCACACTGGAGAGGGTGAGGCTGAATGCAGGGCTGTGGTACAGGGTGTCGACTCGGGATGTTATAAAGCAGGAGAGCTAAGGGTATATTTAGGGATGGAACTGAGTATGAATCCATTTAAGATAATACTTCTATCAGCATTCTTCACCCTTAAATATACTATATCTAAATATTTTAATATTCAAACCTGTTAGCCAGCAAACTTATTGTTTTGCTTAGAGTCTTTAAGCAAAGCCTCCTTCCGCATATCATGTAAGTTAACATTCTCTTAACACGATTTTCCATGAATAGAACTAGCCATAGCAACTTATGATCCTAATATGTCAAGTTGAGAGTGTCATTGAGAGATTGTATTTGTTCTCCTTTCTCAGAAAAGGCCATGGAGAACTTTCTGTGACTGAGCTGGCCTTGAACCTAGAGCTTGGACCCTTCTTCTAGTCTCTCCTGTGACATATTTTCTCCAGTAAAAATTTTTACCAAATTGTCCAGACTCTGGAATTTCTTGACTTTCTTATTTGGGATTAAGTTTTCACGTTTTCCACAACTGAACAAATTTTTGACACCCCCCTCCCCTTCATTTAAAAATGCCATGTATTTTATCTCTTTTCTTGTCCAGGACAAAGAATGGTGCCTGGAACACAGTAGGCATTCAGTGACTATGCCCTCAGCGAATGAATGAAAACATTGACAGTGAACAAACACTGAGACATTTGATCTGATTTTGCTTTCTTCCTAACACATGCCAACATCTGTACTCTGTATAAGCCCTTCCTCCCAGTTTGAACTCTAAACTTCAGTAAAACAACCCTTGCAAATTCAGTTATTGATTCTGAAACCTAAATGTTCTAAATGTTAATCCCTGCCCTCACCCCCCCCCCCCCCATCATTCCTCTTTGATGCTTTTTAGAAATAACTATTTGGGAGACATGCTTTCTGCTTTATAAAATCTCTATTCCATTTCTCCATGGGCAGAACAAAAATTCTTCCTGTGTCTTTTCTCCTAATTTGAACCTTTATCATGAAAAAGTGTTAGCTTTATTTATAATGTACTATTAATCTTATATCAATTTACAACCATCAATTCTTATCACCTCTTGGTAGAGGAGACAGTGTAGATTTATATAATCCACTGGCAGATAGAGAATCATTTCACATTTGCCTGAACTATGAGATTTACTCTCTGGAAAAGTGTTTATTGATGAAAGGAGGGAAAATTATATTTTATATATCAAAGGTGTCATTGTCCTTGTTCAAAGGTGGCTGCAGCCACCTGCTAGAGTGGAGATGGGAAAAACTCTATTTCCAGAATAGTTGGAGGGCAAAGAACACATGCTTTGACTGTTCCCTTAGCCCATTTAGAATTCAAATTGAAGAAGACGCTTCAGTGTTTGTACCATTTTCCCTTAGACCTCAGGTGAAAGTCTCAAGTATGTCCTTGAGAAGGTGGTGGCAAACTAGCTAGTTCTTTCTTCCAGGCTTCTGACTAATATGGTTACAAATATGGGCTGGTGACAACCACTCTGAGTCTGGCAGTATGGACAAAAGAGCCCTGGATTGGAACCAGGTTTGGGTGGTTTGAGTTTCTGGTTTAAGCAGTTCTGTAACCTTGGAAATGCCCCCTGATTCTTTTACATCTAGCTTCCTCTTAGGCAAAATGCACATGTCAAGGCTTCAGCTTCCTGGCCTGTCTCATAGAGCTATTGTGCAGATCCAAAGGGTGTGAGAAAGTGCTTTGACAAGACACGGCACTAGATAAATGCAAAGCAGCATTTTGGAATGTGTTGAAGTTTTGGTGGACAAAGTAAGAACCAAAGGCACAATTCTTTTTTTGTTTTTTAATTTTTAACCCTTTATTGATTTTAGAGAGAAAGGAAACGAGAGGGAGAGAGAAGAGAGAGAAAAACATCGATGAAAGAGAACATTGATTGGCCGCCTCCTGTATGCCCTCCACTGGGGATTTGGCCACAACCTGGGCATGTGCCCTGACCGGGAATCAAACCGGCGACCTCTTAGTGCATGGGTCGATGCTCAACCACTGAGCCACACTGGCAAAGGCACAATTCTAACATCAGAGCTGGCTGAGACCCTGGCACTTTACAGGTGACTAAGTTGGTCTCAAACTAGTGACCAGGGAGAAATAGCAAGTGTCACATGTGGAAATGAGATAGCCTTCACCCATTTTGGCCAAAATCACCAGGAAATACCACTTAATCTGGCATCATTCTTTGCCTCTTTTAGGGTGACCACACACTCACTTTACACCTGCTGTTTCCCTTCTATTCTTGATGGTGTCCTGATTGAGATGATAAATTATAGTCACTCCACCTACTAGGCACTTTGCAAAGCAGTAATATGGTAAAGTACTAAGGAAACTTGAATGTCACAGGATTTTTAAGACTCTGAGGCCGAATAGACCCCTCTCTCCTGGGCCAGGAGCCAGGTTTTAGTGCATGTCTTTTCTCTGATGTTTCGTGACTAGTCATTATCAATCAAGAGTTCTTTATTCTCTTGTTCAGAAGTCTTGCTGCTCATGGAAGTTGGAAGGAGAGTCTGTTTTCTGAGCCTCTGTTCAAAGGCAAATATCTTGGCCAAGTAATTAAATGAATAAGTGTAAATAAATTTAGGGCAGGCAGGATAAGTACCAACCCCGCCCCAAGATGTCTATATCCTAATCATGGGAACCTATGAATATGTTACCTTACACGGCAAAAGGAATTTAGGTTGCAGATGGAATTAAGATTGCTGATCATCTGACCTTAAAATAGAGAATTTATCCTGGAGCATCTTGGGTAGATCTAATGTAATCACAAGTTTCTATAAAGATGGAAGTGGAGGGCAGAAGATGCAGTCAGGGCAATGTGGTGTGAGGACTAACCTTGTGTTGCTGGCTTTGAGCACAGAGAAAGGGGCCATGAACCAAGGAGTGTAGGACGTCACTAGAAGCTGGAGAAGGCAAGGAAATGAATCATCCCCTCGGGCCTCCAGAAAGGAATGCAGCCCTGCCAACACGTCGATTTTAGCTCAGTGAGACCAATGTTGGACTTCTAATTTATTAACCATAAGATAATAAATCTGTGCTGTTTCAAGCCACTAAGTTTACGGCTTAATAGAAATACTAAAAATGAATGATAGAAAACGAATAATAATGGGAAAGAATAATAGAAAACGAATATAGCACTCATCAATCAACAGGTATCTATTGGATATTTGTCACATGTCCAGGACTATACTGAATGCTGTGGGAGAAATCTCAGGGACATAGAAAATACAGAGTCTGCCCTCAAGGAGCACACTAGGACTAATGCATGGAGAACATTTAGAGAGCGATTAATGAGAGTGCTAAGTATACTGGACAGAAGAATTGGAAAAAGAGATTGCGGGAAAGTGTATATGAGCAAAGGGGTGATAGGTGAGAATGATGAATGTGCAACTTTGGTAATTTCTAGTTAAAAATGATCTCAGACTCCCAAGGAGCCTTTTAACCAATAGACTTAGTTGCTGTGTATGGAATTCTACATGACCCAATAGATACTGAAGTTCCTCTAGGCATAGATTGAGACCCTTTTCTCTTCTCACTCTGTGTTTCTCCTGAGGTGGTTTCATCCATGCATGCTGTAGTAGGTTGAATTGTGACTCCCAAATACATATGTCCACATTCTCACTCCTGGAACCTATAAATGTGAGTTTATTTGGAAGCAGGGTCTTTGTGGATGTAATTACATTAAGGATCTCATGTTGAGACCATTCTGGATTAGCGAGATGGGCCCTGAATATAATGACAAGTGATCTATAAGAGATGATGCACAGAGAGAAGAGAATATACACAGAAGAGGAGACGGCAATGTGGATACAGAGGCAGAGATTGGAGTAATGTGGCCATAAGTCAAGAACAGCCTAGGATTGCTGGAAGCCACCAGAAGCTGGAAGAGGCAAAAAAAAAAAAAGCCTTCAAAGGGAGCATGACATTGCTGACACTTTTGATTTCAGACATCTGGCCTCAGCAACTGTGAGAGAATAAATGTCTGTTGTTTTAAGCACCATATTTTGGTAATTTGTGATGGCCATGGCTTCTATGGTCAACCCCACTCAGATGTCTTACAGATGGTATCTGTAGCCCAGGCCTGAGAATTCCAGGACCTTTTATCCAACTGCCTACCTGATATCTCCAGATGTTTCAAAGCCTCTTCAAATCCATTATGTCCAAAACTCTTCCCTGTCCCCAAGCCTGGTTGTTTCTTATTCTCCCCAAGGACACTAAATAACACCACCACCCATTCAGATGGCCATATCAGAAGCTTAGGAGTCATCTTGACACCTCTTTCTCATGCATCTTGAATGTCCAATCATGAAGTCCTATTGATTTTATCTTTTAAATATTTCTCAAATCTGTCTACTTCCCCTGAATTTCCTCCATTATCATCTTTGTCCTTGCTTTCACTGTCTCTTGCCTGAGTTACTGCAACTCCCCCTTAACTTATCCTCCCATGAAGATGGATTCTGACTGCCCCCAATCTCTTTTCTGCAACCAATGTGATATTTTCAAAATGCAGCTTTGATTATATTAGTCCCTGCTTAGGTTCCTTCAGTAATTCTCATAGCTCATATAATGTATACACAACTAATGTGGTCTAAGGAGTGCTGCAAGGTCCAACTTCAGCCTGTAGTAAGATCCTCTTTGGGGTCTCCTCTTCAGTCAGCCTGGCCTGCTCAAAGTTGCCTCCTGCCACAGGGCCTTTGCATATGCTATTCCCCTTGTTAGGAATGTTCTTCCCTTTCTTCTTTGCCTAGATAATTCTGACTTTTGCTTTTGATCCTAGTGTTATTTTTTCAGAGGAGTTGTCTCTGGTTTTCCAAACTAGATAGAATTTCACTGCTTTTCAGAGTTTCACAGTATTCTGTGTTTCTTCTTTAAAGGTCTTGTCCATGTTGTAAATTTACATGCTGTTATTATTTTATTCATAGATGCCCTTCATTAGTAGACTATATACTCCACTATATGCTGCAGAGCAATTGTGCCCTAGAGCTTAGCAACATGTGTTGCTCAATAAACATTTCTTGCAGAAATGAATGAATGAATTAAATAGTGTATAATGTCACCCATATTCCAAAAGACTCTTGTGTTGTACATCTTGCCTTTTAGGGGTTATAATGGAGGGGAATCAAAATGTGGTCACCAGGTAGACATGGGAAGAGAAAAAGTGCTCCCCCACCTTTTTCTTTTTTCAACCATTCATGGACTCATCAGCATCATCTGTCTTCTAATTTGCTTGAATATTATAAACTGTCTCTCAGACCTGGTTTTGAAGGAATAAGTGTGTAAATTCTATTTTCAGGAAGCATATGAGTCAGTTAATCTTTTATTTCCCAAGTGCTCTGCCAGCTTGTTGTGATTTCAGCAGGATGCAACAGGTGCACATATTTTTAGCTTTTATGACAAGTATTGTGTACTTATCCTCAGGAGTCCCCAGCTTGAATGCCCTTCATCGAAATAATGCCGAGTGGGACAAACTTACCATAGCAGTGTGCTTGTTTGGAGAACAGTAAAACTACTAGCAAACAGTAGCAACAACAACCAAACCCCCCCCCCCCTCCCCAAAGAACAAAAAACTCTTTACCTTTAATAGAAGCCAAGGCAAAAACATACTTGGCTTATGAAGAAAGGGCATGATTTTAGAAAAAATAGACTGATTTCCAAAACTCTGACCATGGTAGCTATGAAATTAGCATGGAAACAATTGATCAGCGCCTGAAAACAAGACACAAGCCCCTTAAATGTGCTTTGCTGCTTCTCCAACTCTCTAGGGAACTTTTCCCATGTCAGATGAAGGTTTTAAATAGTACTTTAATTAACTTGTATCACAGGGACTGTGTATAAGAAAGAACTGTGTAAAGATTTCTTTAATTAGTGAATTTTATCAGGTCTTTCCCAATGTCCATCATTAAAGCAGTTGGTTGGCTGCCTGGGTCCTTGGTGGTATGTTCAGTCAATAAGCTATTCATGACTCTAGCAAGTAGCTAGGTTTTTAAACCGATGGGAATTTGGTGGACAATTTTCCTTTGCCACCTTTAGGTACATGGCTAGAATCTATAAACTATTCTCTTTCCAAGAAACAAAGTGTTGAGGTGAGCAAGCAGCCAGCAGGGTCTGTGGCCGACATTAGTTGCCCTGTTGAAGAAGCATGGGCACCTATTTACTCTTAAACGTAACTAAAGAGAGGTTTGTAGTGTTATATTTGGAGGGGGGGATGGGCGTGGGGAGGGGAGAGTGGAATACCATTATGGGTGACGTGCACAGTGTTAATCCAGAATTATTTTGGGGCGGTGTCATTTTGAAGAGTCACATGCATTTCATTGTCTTCCCAGAACGGCAATAAAGCCTAGAGAAAGAACTCTCTTTCTCAGTAAATCAAAAGTTAGCAGACAAAAGGTCAAAATGCCCAAAACCACAAGAACATTAACACTTGGGATGTAAAGATTCCCTAAGAAACAAATGCTTGCCCTCACTTGGAAAAAAGCAGACGCCTTATCTTTGTGAGTTTACAAAATGGAGCCAAACTGTACCCTTAGCCACTTTAACTAAACCAAGGCCTGGATCTTTTAGCAGCCCACAGTCATTAAAGCTCTCAGAAAACCTCCCAGGAGCCGCCGATGTGCTTGCTTAAGTATATGCTGTAAAAGGTCCCAGAGATTTACAAGGGACTGCTCCACGCTAAACCAGGCACCGTCTGATAAACAAGCAATTTTAGCTGCAGGCTAAATGATGCTCTTTGAGGCTTTGATTTACAATGCTGAAGATGATATATTTGTAGTTCGGGGATAGGTTCTGCTAGGGGCTTGCCGTGATTACTCACCCATGAGCAGAAGTCAGGGCTCAAATCTTCAACGTGGAGGTCAGGCAATTGCCAGTGGAATGAAAGAGGGTTCATAGGGTTTATTGAGATGCTAAATAGATATATTTAAAAAACTTATTTAAGCCAGTGATTTTGAATACTTCTTAAGCTTTCCAGAGACCACAGTTTTTGTTAGTTTGCTTAAGTCCCAGAGATATGAAAATAATCTGCAAAATTGATCTGGGGCTCTAATTTTACTTTCATTACATTTTAAAAGCAAATACAAACTTAGTTTATTATTGCTGACATTTAAAAATAAGAAAAAATGTCCAATTTAGCATTTATATAATTGCTCAAAAGCTAAGACATCTGAAGGCAACTTGGAAGCAAATCCAATCACCTTCGAGAACACCGACGAGCAGACTCAGAGTACTCTAACCTGAATTAAGAACTGCAAGAATGCTTTTAAAATTCATGGCTCCAAGAAACGATTTGGCAAACTCCTTTGTCCAGAAGTTTTATATTTACTAAATATGTGAGTATCCATTAATATTGGCACTGTACTAGTACAAAATTAAATGAAATATAGTCTCTTCTTTAGAAGTTTACTATTCAGTGGAGGAAACCATGGAGAATGTCAGCAAAATGTGAGAAGCATCAAGGAGCTCTGTAAGATGCGGAGGGAGCACAGAGGAGAGGAACTAACCTGTTGGACTTAAGGGGGCTTAATAGACAAAGGGAAGTCTCCCTGGGTACCATCCTTCCTGCCTCATGACTGGCTAGCCAGCCAAGCACGCAAAGAAAAGACCATGGAAGAGACATATTTGGCACCACTGGTATCCTCGCCTTCAGCACATTCAGAGCGGTGGCCCAATGTTTCTTTACTTAAAAGACTTCAGACCCCTGGAGTTCTGGTTCAGGCAACACAAGGCAGATTCAGAAATTGCTGACACAACTTACTAGTAAAAGAATTGGTGGCTAATTATACATATGACAGTAGGTACAACCCTGAGGTCAGAGCTGGCTCTAGGCTGAGATGTTGGTACCAAACTTGGCTTTTTGGTCCATCCTTTCTTTGGAGCGTTCAGGGGATACAGTCTCTCCCTCTTCTTTCAGGAAGGGACCTGATGAAATGCAGATTGTGGCATGCATTCCAGACACTTGGAATGGTATCTTTTCTCTGCAGGCAATTTGCATTGTTAAGAGGTCCAGACCTCGGGACTTAAGTGATGCAGTGGAGCAGCGATATCCAGCCAGTGTGCCGCAAGAATTTTTAATACGTGCAATACCTGACTGTTTAGTCAGGGGCACTGACCTCTTTCCCCTTAGACTGTCAAATACAAATTGACAACAGCCAACACAATAGCCATCCGGTGTGAATGAATCAAAATTATACCTATTTTTATCAGATCGGCAAAAAATACATGTTTTGGTGTGCCGCAGAATTTTAGTATTTAGTTTACATGTGCCATGAAATAAAAAAGGTTGCAAATTGCTGCCGCAGAGTATGGTGGAACTGCCTCTGGGGGAGATAGAAGTACGGAGGTAGTTCTCTCTGCCAGTCAGCTTTCACCATGCACCATTTCCATGTGGATAACATAGTCCTGGCTGGGCTGAAAGGTTAGTAACAATGACTAACATTTACTCAGTGCTTACTCTGTGCCAGGCACTATTCAGAGGGTTTTTAAGTATATATTAAGTCTCTTAATTTTTAAAGCAACCCCATGAGGTAGGTACTTTGTAATCTCTATTTTTCATATGAGGAAACTGTTTAACTTCCTCATGGTCATAGGGCTGATGAGCACATTCAGCTAACTCCCAGGAGACTGAATGCAACAGCTAATTTTGCAGACAAGGACCTCTAGATGGAAAATTCAGGTCATTCTTGCCCCGATGCCCTAACAGTTGAATCCTTTAGATTTGGTGTTTCAAGTCAGCACTCAGAAATCCTTCCTTTTTAGTTATCCCTGACCCTGACCACCAAGTTGCTTCTCTGAGCCTCAATGTCAGAGTCTGGGGAGGAGGGGGGCAGGGAGAAGCCCTTCTTCTACTCCTTCTAAAATAATTGGAGTATCAGCTATATAATGCCTGTAAAACACTTAAGACTATGCAAATGAAGGAAATTACAGAGACACAAGGTGATGGTATTTTATAGCAGCCCATTAAGACATATCATTGCAAAGATAGTGGGTTGCATTGAGTTGCACCTTTAGCCAGATCCTTCCCTGGATTTTAGCATGTAATTGCGTATGCTTTTAAAATTTGCCCAAGCTAATTGTCTTTATGAACACAGACTCCTGCACAAGCTTGACTAAATCTAATAAATTCCCCTGGCCAAAATATTTTTCAAGTATTATAGTGTAATTCACTTTATCATGTCCAGTCTCAGCCTAATAATGCACAACTCCCAGGAGCCAAGTATATTTCATGAAGCTTACAATTACTTTTATAAAAGTTGCAGTAAAGTATAATGATTTTTAATGGCATCAATGATACCATTGTATATATCGGTTTCAGTTTTGAAGTAGACTTAAGTTCAAAGACCCAAGGGGACCATTCTCCTCTCGATGCACTTGTGTTACTCCCATTAATGCTAATGGGACAGACAAATGCTGCTCTGGAGGAGAATATATCTGCCCTTAGGAAGGTAACAGGTTTTAATTAGTAATGCTTTGAATCACACAAAAGCAGCTTGCCCTCTGTAAACAGCAAGTGTTCTTAGAGATGAGAACAAGGATCACAGCCTGGGTTACTCACATGGAATCTTCAAATCTGAGCTTTGTAAATGGTGAATACATAGGGCTCCTGTCACCTGAAAAAGAGAAGGGACCTTGATTTGTTGAAATAAAATCACAGAAGTAAAGCAGTATTTATTACATTTCCAAGTGCCTGAGTGCCAAGTAGATCTCTGTAGTGGGTTATTATAATGACTCTATCTTTAAGAGGAAAACTCAGTTAACCCGACACTCTGGAAATGATTGCCTGATGGAGTAGGGTCCACCTTTTATGTGATCGCAAGCTTTAAACATAAAAGACGAAAGTCTAGCAAGACTTAGCCAGCTGGAGGGATCCAGAGTGGATATGCTAAAAAAGCTTGGGCAATAGAGTACTTTCTCTGGAAGTGGTTCTTAGGCTGAAAAAACAGACACTGGATGGAGGAAGTGAAATACAAAGGAGCTAGCATTTGGCATGTTGGCTGCCGTGCGTCACTGTCTGGGCAGGTGTCTCAAACATGGCTTCAGAGTGAGGAGTCTGGAAGATCAGTTTCCACCTTCTAGTATAAATGTCTAGCTTGCTTCAAGAAACCTGTAAGTTTTGTGATTTTTTAAATAGAAATATATTTGACATATAACATTATGTGTATTTAAAGTGTACAACATGTTAATGCGATACATTTATATATTATGATTGCCATTGCAGCAATAATTAGCACCTCTATCATGTCACATAATTGTAGTTTCTTTTTAGTGATTGAAATAACTAAGATTTAACAGAAATAAATAAAAACACGCATATATAAAAAGGAAACGTATATGTGAAGATACAATTTTTAGGTGTAATTATTCACCCTAGATAATACACCACAGATTTCAGTTAAGAGTTTTTAAAATATAATCTATTCAACACAGAATTTTTGGAAATAAATCTGTCACGAAGTGAGATAAATTTACATTTATTGCCCAGTTTGGATTTTGTAAGGCTAGATCTAAATTATCATAGATTTTGTGTTAACATTTAATGTATCAGCCTGGTTTTATCTCTGAACAAGTAGACTGAATTAGAATAACAATAATATTGATATAGCGAGGTTAACAAAAAACAGTATCCATTATGCTTGACTATGATGACTGGAACAAGAAACTTAGTGTTGGAAAGACTTAGTATTTGAAGGAGACTCTGATTGGAATAACATTCTACTGGCTATAAGCATAAATTTTTTTCCATATAAATATTTGGGGAATACTTTGCTTTAAAAAGATTTTGAAGAAATTCAGTTATGGAAGAAGATACTTTTTGTCATTTCACACACAAAAATATATAAAATATATAAATATGTAAGGTAAACAGGGTTTTTATTTGCTTCTGCTGCTGTCTTCCCTTCCCATCTGTGCCTCTGCAAAAATCCCATTTATATAAATATTAAGCTTATAGTAGAAGAAACATCAGAGGCACATTCTCAAGCTCATGAATTTGTTATCACACATATTCAGGCTGGAGATGTGAGGTGTAATGTCCTTTTCTCTGAGGTCCCCCAAAAGATGCACTCTGTTGTCAGGACGATTTCATTTAGAGCCAATTTCCCCAGATCTTTGAATGTTGCAGATGACTACCTCTGTTCTTCCCACATTTCTCTTCTGACTTACTAGAGATTATAAGTGTTATTAACTTTGAAGTGTCTATGTATGTCACTCCACAATCCATCACCCTCTCCCACCCCATCCAGCAGAAGTTGGGGTTTTAAGTTTGCACATTGGAAATAGCCTGTTAAAGTCTTTCCAAGCTGGAAACAACCCCACTGCACAACACATCAGGAGAGGCTGAATGCAAGCATCAGTCTTATTTCTGCACGGATAGGAGCAAACCTCTTTATGCAAACTTCTTGGCTGCATTTCAATATGATTGTGTCCTTTACACTACCTCTGATTTTTTTCCTCCCTGTTTAGCTTGAGGTTTTTCCGTGCCAAATGTTCTTCATCACAGCATAACAGGTTCTCAGAGCAACTCGGGGACACATCCCGTGAAAACACTCTGGATTACAGAACTCATTTGGGAAGTGGGAATAGCTTGACTTTGGATATTTAAGCAAATTCAAGGCCCTGGTAATTTTTTCACCTAAACAGTGGACACTTTAAGATCGTGACACCCAGATTATTCCTCCATTGCCATTGCTAGCTGAGTGCAGCAGTGCATGGAGCTGCATCAGCTCTCTTGCATCCAGAAATGGAACCTGAGCATAGAGAATAATAGAACTACTCTACCAGCCTCTGGACTGTTATTACATTAAAAAATACATAAACTTCTGGTTTAAGCGACTCTAGCTTTTGGGATTCCGATACAGCAGTTTAGCCTGCACACTAATAAAATTCATAAGAAAACCGAGTAGGAAAAACCATCCAATGGATTGTGCAGTGTTTGAGTGAAGGCAGGAGTTGGATGGGCATATGGGTACCTGAGGTTGGGGCAGGGGTTCAGAACTGCAGACCAAACCGGTGAGGGTGTGTCTTCTCATATATTGTTTAGCTTGGTTCTCACTGACTCAGGGTTTGGAAAGATTTAGCTGTTGAAAGGCAGCTCTTAAAAACCTGCAGCTGTGCAGTCAAAGACCAACATCAGGAACAATTTGTATATTGTGTTGTGACACCATATAACTGCATGTCTTGATTCTATTATGTCAACTAAATTGGGAGTTACCTGAGGGCAGGTTCTGTGTCTCCCACTTTGGTATTGCTTATAGTGCTAAACATGTTTTCCATTTAGTAGGGGCTCAATAGTGATGGTTTGTTGAATCACTTAACTGGATGATATACACATTAAAGCAAGATTTAAATAACTATAAATACCCAAGTACAATTATCTTTCTCATCCATATAACTGAAAAGAAACAACCTGCAAGATTCTCTATTGCAGACTTAATTTTACAGGTGAGGGAACTGAGGTCTAAGGAGGTAAAGCGGCTCACCCAGGTCAAGTGGTTAGGGGCAAACCCAGCACCACTACCCAAACCTTCTCTCTTGTAAGAATCGCTGTTTAACTGCGGTTCCCTCCCGAAGCTGCTCGTGGGTTAGCTAGCAGATGTACGACTAGCCTGTTCTGCCCTTAACGTTTAAAGGATCATGCACATAATAAAACATATTTAAAGGGAACATTCATTTTAATTTTTAAGCAGGAGAAAGTAATTTTTCCAGAGTAGTTATAATTTGGCAAAATTAGAAGGATTCTTTGGAAAAAATATTTTTATTCCTTTGGAAGAGGTATCACCTAATGTGCTCTTGGTTTATTTTAGCTGAATTCCCCAGGAAGAAAATCTAGAACTCTAAGAAGTACCCTTCAGGCAAAAGGGACTCCTGTAACTCTTAGCATTACAATGCAGATGTTAAAAAATGTGGGAACTTTTGGAAGGGACTGCTAGTTGAACGCATAATAAAAATATTCAAGACAGAGTTTAGTAATAGTCCAGTGATTGAAAGTCAGATTGTTACTTCGGACTCCTTGGGAGTTCTGGGTGATACCTTGTCCAGTCATCGAAAGGCTCCCACTTAACATGAAGCTATAATCTAGGACTCTGTGTTTCACAACACATCCTGCTGTCTCTGTGGTGAGTTTCGTCTTCTGGAAAGTATCAACGCATTAAGGAAACAATGAACTGTTACTTGGATATATTACCTCTGAAGGGCTTTTTGAAAATCCCCACTGGACTTTTGTTTCTCAGAAACTAACTTGGCTCATATGAATATTTAAATGCTTCCTATAACTTGATAGGGCAAGAAATGGTTTACACTAAAAAAAAATTAAATATGAAAATCCCTGGCAAAGGGGTAGTGGTGGTGGACAGTGCTGAGGAAAGACAGACAGTGGGCATTCAAAACCTTAAACTTCAACCGCTTGATAAGGAAAAGTACATTCTGTCAGTCAAGTTTCAGGAAAATCAGGTATCCTCTGACAATGGTTTTTCAGATAAAGGCATGTCTAAATGAAATCTAATTATGTAAATTATAAAGCTTTTTAAATTTGCTTTTTTATTCCATCATTAAACATTAGTCTAGTTGTTACTGCTTTTGGCCAAAGGCCGGTACATGCCTTACTGAACATTGAGCAGGTTCAGTGTGATCTTCAGAAGAAATTACAATTAAAACAATATGGTTGTGCAATGCATTCCAAGGACTAAACTAGCTAATGGGTTAAACAGGGTATAGATTTTGACTTCAACCAGCAGGCTTATCCCTAAGATTGGCCAAGGTCCTAGCAAACATGGGTTAACAAAGACTCAGGGGCTCCCGGCGGCTGAGGGATCACTTACAGCAGGGAGGGAGATTGTTGCCAGTGTATGTCAGCAAGTTCACAGACTTTAATTCATTGTAAGCCCCAAGTTATTGCAAAGCAGCACAAGTCCAAGAAGAGAGGTCACAGAACTCCAAATTATATAACGGGACACCATTACTAATCAAATCTTGTTGTAGCAGTACTCCCATAATCATTAGAATGATGCTACCCAGACTCTTGGAGTTTCTATGGTGACATGTCCTAGATTATTTGACACTCTCTGTAGGACATTCTTCTTCGCAAAGGCTTCCCTTAGGTGTTGTTTGAGATACAGGTATCTGGCAAAAAGGATCAAGTCTGGGCTGCTGCCTGGGGTCTTCTAAACACTTTCTATTTTTCTCTTAGAAGTAAAATTTGCATAATGGTGTTGAACACTCAGTATTGTTGTAGCTGAGCACTACTGCCTCTCAGTGTTGTGGCATATGGTGTTCCAAGTCCAAGAATGGCTCAGAGGACCCAGACCTCTGGGCATGAATCAGTGAAGGTTATGGGGTTCTG
Organism: Molossus molossus; assembly: GCF_014108415.1. Taxonomy (NCBI): domain Eukaryota; kingdom Metazoa; phylum Chordata; class Mammalia; order Chiroptera; family Molossidae; genus Molossus; species Molossus molossus. The sequence continues at coordinate 73,766,311 of NW_023425346.1, forward strand.
TTACCTTAAGAAGAAGATCATGTTGGAGACATAATTTATCTCTTCAAGAGGGATCCCAATTGTTAGATATGGGGTGTTGGGAGGACAGTGAATTTTTATGCCTTGTTACCCAACTTTTTTTTTCTCTCTCTTCTTACCAACTTCTTTTTTTTCTCTCTTCTTCATTCTTAAGGAGAGAGGTTAGGTGTAACCAACCTCTTGAAAACTTAGTGGCATAACATAACAACCATTTGATTACGTTCATTGATTCTATGAGTAAGGAACTCAGGGCAAAGATCTGTCCTCTGTTTCACAGTGCCTGAAGTGTCTCAGGTAAGTAGGAATGTCTCAAATGGTTGAGGCTGAAATAGCTGGGACTGGGGAATCCACCTCCAAAATAGCTTTTTCACTCACATGCCTGGCACTTGGCTGGGATGACTGAAGAATCCCCTGCTGGGACTATTGAACTGAACATCTATATGTGATTTCTCCAATATGGTGGTCTTAGGGTAGATGGACTTCTAACATGGTAGCTCAGGGCTCCATCATGAATATTCTAGCTAACAACATGGACGCTGAATGGCCTTTTATGACCCAGCCTCTGAGGGCATTATCATCACTTCTGGAATTCTTTATGAATCAAAGTAGACACAAGCCTTCCTCAATGCACGGAAAGGAGACATAGATCCCACCTCTGAGGGGAGGAATGTCATAGAATTTGCAGTCATATTTTAAAATTTTCATATGATGTTTCAAGATGGTCTGGGAAAGCTCCAAGCACCTAAGGTGGCTGTAGGCGAGAGCAGCCCATTCATAAACAAATCTGTTTCTTTTCTAATCCTACCTTAAGGTAGGGGACTGCCCCCCATAGTATTTAGGGTAAAGTCTGAGTTATTGAAACAAGAGACATTCCAGGATATGGTGACTCAGATAAGATAGAAGTTTATTTTTCTCTCATGTAATGGTCCAGATGTAGGTAGTGAGACCCAGAGAAGTTACACCTCTGCTTCATAATGTCATTTAGGGATTCATATTCTTTCCATCTTATTATTTCATCATTCCTCTTGGTGTTAGCCTCTTCTAGGTTGCCAAAGAAGGATTATCATTACCAGTTTTGCATTTTAGCACATAGGAAGGGGCAAGAGAAATGGAAGGTAAACAACTTCCTTTTATGAAAATGACATAGAAGTTGCACGCATCGCTTTCATTCACAATCCACTGGCAATAATTTTGCCACGTGGATGTGCTTAGCTTAAAAGGAAGATGGGAAATGTAGTCTCTGGCTGGGTCCATAAGCCCTGATAAAAATTCTGCATGTGTAGCGTCCTATCATTAAAAAGACAAAAAGGAAAATGGACACTGGGAGATAATTAGTAATTTCTGCTACCAGCTTATGAAATATCTCTGGAATATTTTCCAAGTAGATTCAGAATAGAAGTTGGCAAACTTTTTCTGTAAAGGGGCAACTAGTAAATATTTTAGGCCCTATGGTCTCTGTCTATATTAGTTTTCCATTGTTGCTATAACAAATCACCACAAACTTGGTAGCGTAAAACAACAGAACTTTATTTTATAGTTCTGTAGGTCAGAAATAGGACACAAGTCTCACTGGGCCAAAATCACAGCTTTATTACTTTCTGGAGGCTCTAGGGGAGGATTAGTTGCCTCCCTCATTGGAATTTAGGTAGACTTCGGTTCCTTACACACACCCTTCTACACCTCAGAACCAGCCTTGTGGCATCAATTCCTTCTCATGCCAACTTCTTTCTCACTGGTCACAGCTGGGGAAGATTCTCCACTTTCAAGGACTTATGTGATTAATTTGAACCATATAAAGTAACATATTTACATGTTCTGAGTATTATGATATAGACACTTTTGGGGACAATCAACTGACCTGTTGTAGCTAACCAGTAGCCATAGATAACATATAAATGAATGGGTATGGCTGTGTTCCAATATAACTTTTAATTACAAAAACAGACAGTGGGTTGTGTTTGGCCTGTGGCCTGTAGTTTGCCAATTCTCTTTCAGGAGTACAGAAACCAATCGTTGACTTAGGGCTCTCAGGAAGGCAGAAATCTCCTGTCTTCACCACCATCTTCTGTGTTATCAGGCAGCAGTCAATTGTTTCTAAGTCATCTCTATACTGAATTGTAATTACTCCCTTCAGTGTCTGGTTCTTGTCTCCAGCCTGTGAGTATATTGAATGCAGGAACCTTGTCTAATTCATCCTTGTATCTTCCTTAGTATTTTACAACATCTAGCACTTAGTAGGTACTCAGTAAATATTCATTAAATAAAGGAAACCTTAAGTAATAGTTAAATGAGGGAGGTATAAGTTGAAACACACACACACACACACACACACACACACACACACACACACACCCAAGTACAGGGTGTCCCAAAAAATGTATACACGGTGTCTGTAGATTCTATTACATCTTGAAAATGAAATGTATTTCAATAAATACTGGCTTTATAATTATTCGAAGTTGTGTATACATTTTTGGGGACACCCTATATTTTTTTGTGTGCTGAGAGAATATATTTTCTCTGGACAGATATTCAGTTTTGATAAGGTTTGACTGTTTGGATTTTATTCTGCAGGTTAAGTCTGACACCTGTGAATTTTCATGAGAGTTCCTGAAGATAGATCTTTTAAAAAGTTTAAAACCAATTTTTTGTTGCCCTAATGAAAATTAAAGGGCAAAGCCAGAATTATAATATAGCTGGTGGAGCCAGTAGTATGCATTTGACAGACATTTAATTTCTGCCTGCTTTTGCCAAAATAACAATGTGGCCATAAGGAAATTTGAAAATGAAAATAATATTTTCCTGAGTGTTTTCCCAGATATTGGACTTCAGTGTGGGTTGAAAAGTGCACAGAAAGGTTTGTGACCTGCCAAGCCATGAGTTCAGCTGTTGTAGGATAAACACAGAACCCTAATGACATTAACAACATCTGAGGCTGAAGTGGGCCAGGAATCCATCTCTACCTTATTGATGCAAAGTGTTCTCACACTCAGAGCCTGTAGCCAAAATGATAACTTTATAGGTATATAGGTATTTGGGGTCTTTAACTGAAAGGCACTTTATATGTAAGGTATTATAAGAAAAACTCCTTTTATCCCAGATGTTCAATGAAATTAAGATACACAGAGGGTACTTTATTCAACAACCAAGGACTAGTCTTGGGTTGGAACCCAGCATGGATGCTTATTAAATTATATAACTATGTAAGACATGGCCATAAGTCTACTCCACCCAATTGAAATTGGCTGAAGTCTCTTAGGTAGACTGAAGAAAAAAGCCTCAATTCTTAGTGTGAATGTTATGCATTTAAAGAACTCACTTACACTTATATTTTCACTTTCAGATGGTGGGTCTAGAATGTCCTAAGCTCTCTCCCAATGTAAAAGAACCTTTTGCATATCCTACCTTATTTTCTGGCTTCCATCAAACAAGCCTCTTCCCTCAAATTATTGTCAATGGCACAGTCAGCATGTCCATGGAATCATGGCGCTTGCTAATAAAAATGGTAGGATATCAAACCAAAGACTAGCTTTCTGGGAATGCCCTTATGCTGACATCAAACCTCAAAAATTACATTTTGGAGCACAGTCCTACAATCAACAATAGGGTCCTGCTCATGTACTAAAGGCGTTCATGCTAAAATGATCAGCCTCACTGAAGTATACATATGCTGTTTCTGTTGCTCTCTCTGCTTTTCTCCCTGACTCATTAATATGACTTGTACAGAAAATGAAAGTCAAAGCCCCATCTGATATGATTTACCCTTCCCAACACTTTAAAAGCTACAAGGCAGCTGCTTAACACCTTCTGTGAATTTTGCAGGAAATTGATATTTTCTCTGGCACATCTCAGCCCTGTCATTTGCAGGGCATGCTATGCATTCCATACCAACTCCTCTCCCCTGGTCTCCCATCATCCAGAAATCCTCAAAAGTATTACCTGTTAGACTTGGATTTTATGGTAGGTAATTCTTTGAACTCCTGTGATAGGTATGGGCAGGTCATGTTTATTTTAAAGTACCTGGCTTTGATTTAGCCCTGGCCAGGTGGCTTAGCTGGTTGAAGCATCATTCCCCACACCAGAAGGTTGTGGTTCAATTTCCATTCAGGGTACATACCTAGGTTGTGGGTTTGATCCCTAGTTGAGACAGGCATGGGAGGCAACTGACTGGTATTTCTTTCTCACTCTCTCTAAAATAGCAATAAAATACATACCCAGCTTTGTTATCCGTGTCCATCGGTTATGTGTACATGTCTATAAGTTCTGTGGTTTATCTCTCACCTCCCTCCACCACCACCTCTTCTGAGGGTTGTCAGTCTGCACCCTACTCCACGTCTCTGGGTCTACCCTATTACTCAGACTGTTATGTTCATTATATTCCACAAATAAGTGAGATCATGTGATATTTGTCTTTCTCTGCTTGACTTGTTTCACTTAGGATAATACTTACCAGGTCCTTCCATGTCATCTCAAAGGAGAAGAGATCTTTCTTTCTTACAGCTGCATAGTACTCTATTGTGTTTATGTACCACAGCTTTTTTATCCATTTGTCTACTGATGGACACTTGGGCTGTTTCCAGATCTTAGCTATTGTAAATAGTGCTGCTACAAACATGGGGGTACATATATTCTTTCTGATTGGTGTTTCAGGCTTCTTAGGGTATATTCCTAGAAGTGGGATCACTGGATCAAATGGAAATTCAATTTTTAATTTTTTGAGGTAACACCATAGTGTTTTCCATAGTGGCTGCACCAGTCTGCATTCCCATCAGCAGTTACTAGAGTCCCCTTTTCTCCACACCCTCCCCAAAACTTGTTGTTTGATGATTTGTTGATGGTGACCATTCTGACAGGTGTGAGGTGATACCTCATTGTTGTTTTAATTTGTATCTCTCTGATGATTAGTGATGGTGAGCATTTCTTCATATGTCTCTTGGCCACTTGCATGTCCTGTTTGGAGAGGTGTCTATTTAGGTCCTCTGCCCATTTTTTAATTGGGTTCTTTGTCTTCCTTTTGTTGAGTTGTATGAGTACTCTATATATTTTGGAAATCAACCCCTTATTTGATATATCATTGGCAATTATGCTCTCCCATACAGTGGGTTGCCTTTCCATTTTGATGATTGTATCTTTTGCTATGCAGAAGCTTTTGAGTTTGATGTAGTCCCATGTGTTCATTTTTCCCTTTGTTTCTGTTGCCTCAGGTGATGTATCAGTGAAAATTCTGCTGCTATGATGTTTGAAATTTTGTTGCCTACATTTTCTTGTAGGATTTTTATGGATTCACGAGTCACATTTAAGTCTTTTATCCATTTTGAGTTTATTCTTGTTTATGGTCTAAGTTGCTGGTCTAGTTTCATTTTTTTGCATGTAGCTATTCAATTTCCCCAACACCATTTATTAAAGAGGCTGTCTTTACTCCACTGTATGCTCTTGCCACCTTTGTCAAATATTAATTGAGCATAATGTCTCAGGTTTATTTCTGGGTTCTGGGTTCTGTTCCACTGGTCTATATGTCTGTTCTTGTGCCAGTACCAGGCTATTTTGATTACAGTAGCTTTGTAGTATAACCTGATATTCGGTATTGTGATCCCACCTACTTTGTCCTTGTTTTTCAAGATTGCTGTGGCTATTTGGGGTCTTTTTTGATTCCATATGAACTTTTGAAGTATTTGTTCTAGTTCTGTGAAATATGTTGTTGGTATTTTGATAGGGATTGCATTGAATCTATAGATTGCTTTGGGTAATATGGACATTTTAATGATGTTAATTCTTCCAATCCATGAACAAGGTATGTGCTTCCACTTTTTTACATCTTCCTCTATATATTTTTTTTTTTTTGAATGTCCTGTAGTTTTCTGCAAATAGGTCCTTTACTTCTTTGATTAAATTTATTCCTAGGTATCGTAATTTTTTTTTGCCACGGTGGTAAATGGGATTGTTTTTTTAGTTTCTCTTTCTGTGAGTTCATCATTGGTATATAAGAATGCCATCGATTTCTTGACGTTAATTTTGTGTCCTGCTACTTTGCCAAATTAATTTATTAACTCTAGTAGATTTATGATGGAGTCTTTAGGGTTTTCTATGTATAATATCCTGTCATCTGTAAATAATGACAGTTTCACTTCCTCCTTTCCAATTTGGATCCCCTTTATTTTTTCCTCCTGTATGATTGCTGTGGCTAAGACTTTGTTAAATAAGAGTGGCAAAAGTGGGCATCTCTGTCTTGTTCCTGTTCTTAAGGAACATGTTTTAGTTTTTACCCATTGAGTATGATGTTGGCTGTAGGTCTTTCATATAAGGCCTTTATTATGTCAAGATATGATCCCTTTATTCCCACATTGCTGAGCATTTTTATCAGAAATCGATGCTGGATTTTGTTGAATGCTTTTTCAGCATCTATTGATATAATCATGTAGTTTTTATTCTTCATTTTGTTTATGTGGTGTATCACATTTATTGATTTGCAAATGTTGTACCAGCCTCACATCCCTGGGATGAATCCCACTTGGTCACGGTGAATAATTTTTTTGATGTATTGCTGGATCGGATTTGCTAGTATTTTGTTCAGGATTTTGGCATCTATGTTCATCAGGGCTATTGGCCTATAGTTTTCTTTCTTTGTAGTGTCTTTTTCTGGTTTTGGAATTAGAATTATGCTAGCCTCATAAAATGAGTTTGGAAGTCTTCCTTCTTGAATTTTTTGAAATAGTTTGAGGAAAATGGGTGTTAGTTCTTCTTTGAATATTAGGTAAAATTCCCCCGTGAAGCCATCCGGGCCAGGGCTTTTGTTTGCTGGGAGAGTCTTGATTACTTCTTCAATTTCCTTAGTTGTTATTGGTCTGTTCAAATTCTCTCTCTCTTCCTGGTCCAGTTTTTGGGAGACTATGTGTTTCTAGAAATTTGTCCATTTTACTTAGATTGTTGAATTTGTTGCATATAATTGTTCATAGTATTTGTTAACAATCCTTTGTATTTCTGTTGTGCAGTTGTTATTTCTCCTCTATCATTTCTGATTTTGTGTAGTTGGGTTCTCTCTCTTTGTTCCTTGGTGAGTCTTTGTAAGGGTCCATCAATCTTGTTTATCTTTTTGAAAAACTAGCTCTTTGTTTCATTGATCCTTTGAATTGTTTTTATTTTGGTCTCTATGTCATTTATTTCTGCTCTGATGTTTGCTATTTCCTTCCTTCTACTTGCTCTGGGGGTTTCTTTTTGTTTGTTTTCTAGTTCTTTAAGTTGTGAGGTTAGATATTCTATTAGAAATTTTTCTTGTTTCTTGAGGTAGGCCTGTAGTGCTATGAACTTCCCTCTCAGAAATGCATTCGCTGCATCCCATAGATTTTGTGTTGTTGTGTGTTCATTTTCATTGGTTGTCAGAAAGTTTTTAATTTCTTCCTTGAACTCCTTGGTATCCCATTCATTGTTAATACCATGCTATTTAACCTTCATGTGTTCCAATGTCTTTGCATGTTCTTGTTGCACTTGATTTCTAGTTTCATGCCATTGTGATCTGAGAAGATGCTTGATATGATTTTAGTCTTCTTGAACTTGTAGAGACTTAGTTTGTGTTCTAACATGTGGTCTATCTTTGAGGATGTCCCATGTACACTTGAGAAGAACATAAATTCTCTAGTTTTGGGATGTAATTCTCTGTAGATACCTATTAAATCTATTTGGTCTAGTGCTTCATTTAGAGTCTGTGTTTCCTTGTTAATTTTTTGTCTAGATGATCTATCCAGTGATGTCAGTGGGGTGTTGAAGTCCCTTGCTATGATTGTATTGCAGTCGATTTCTCTTTTGAAGTCCTCCAGAAGATTTTTAGTATATTTTGGTGCTCCCATATTAGATGCATATATGTTTACCAAGGTTCTATCTTCCTATTGGATAGATCCTTTTAATATATGTAGTGGCCTTTGTCTCTAGTTATGGCCTTCATTTTGAAATCTATTTTATCAGATATGAGTATTGCTTCCCCAGCTTTTTTTCCCTTTCCATTTGCTTGGAAGATTTTTTTCCATCCCTTCACTTTCAAGCTATGTGAGTCTTTTGTTTTGAGGTGGGTCTCTTGTAAACAACATATATATGAGTCATGTTTTTTTTATCCAATCAGCTACTCTGTCTTGTTATAGGAGCATTCAATCCATTTCCATTTAAGGTGATTATTGATAAGTACTTATTTATTGCCATTTTTTGTTTAGTGTGGTTATATTTTTCCTCCTATTTCTTCTACTAATTACTGCAGTTTTTTTATTTGTTTGTTTGTTTGTTTTTTAACATTTCTTGCAGTGCTGGTTTGGTGCTAATGTATTCCCTTAGCCTTTTTTTTTTGTCTGGGAAGCTCTTTATTTGATCTTCTACTTTGAATGATAGCCTTGCTGGGTAGAGTTGTCTTGGATTCAGATCCTTGTTTTTCATGACCTTGATTACCTCATGCCACTCCCTTCTGGCCTGTAGTGTTTTTGTTGAGAAGTCAGCTCATAGCCTTATGGAGGTTCCTTTGTAGGTAACCTGTTGCTTATCTCTTGTTGCTTTTAGGATTCTCTCTTTGTCTTTAATTTTTGGTATTTTAATTACTATGTGCCTTGGTGTGAGCCTGTTTGGGTTCTTCTTACGTGGGACTCTCTGTGCTTCTTGAACTTGAATGCCTTCTTTCTTCACCAAATTAGGGAAGTTTTCTGTCACTATTTCTTCAAATATATTCCCTAATCCTTGCTCATTTTCTTCTTCTTCAGGGACTCCTATGATGCGAATATTATTACATTTTCAGTTGTCCCACAGTTCTCTTAAGCTGTCTTCCTGTTTTTTAATTGTTTTTTCCTTTTGGTTTTCTGATTGGTTGATTTTTTTTCTACCCTGTCTTCTAATTCACTGATCTGGTCCTCAGCTTCCTGTAGTCTACTGTTTAGTCCTTCCAATGTGTTCTTTATTTCTGCTATGCCATTCTTTATTTCTTCTTGGTGGTTTTTAATTTCCAATTGGTTGAGTTTCTATGTTTCTACATCTTTACTCATGGTGTTGATGTCCTTACACATGCTGTTGAGCTTCCTCAAGATCATGGCTCTGAGTTCTAGCTTTGCTAACTTGCTTAACTGCATTTCGTTTATCTCATCTTTGGTGGAGGTCTCTTGTTTTTTCATTTGGGATTTATTTCTTTGTTTCACCATTTTGGCTATATCAGTGGGTTTTGCAGCCCGCCAAATTTTCCCTGTGGGTGTTGGTGTTATGCTGTTTGTGGCTCCCTCTACTGGGTTTGGATGAGTGAGGGAGGACCCATGTTAAACACCACTGTCAAGTCATACTTTCCTGAGTAAAGTTGCAAGCCCAGGAATGATTCATTTATCCTCTAGCTTTTTGCCTGGAGGCTATTAGTAGCCTACTTGAAGAGCCTTGGGTTCTCAGTTAAATGAAAAACTCCCTGAGGTGTTCAGCGTAAGGGGATTTTCCCAGGGTGGGGCAGATGCTGGTTGTTAATAGGCATCAATTTGCATTTCAATGGCCCACTGGGTGGGGTTGAATCTCTGATGGAGGGGCTGCTGCCTCTCCCCAGTGCCCTGGGAAGGAGTAAGATGGCCACTGTCTTGGGTGGCTGCAACTCAGCCAAAGTTCTGAGCGCCTTCCAAATCCTGAGTGTCCCCACACAGTTCCAGTCCAGTTCGCCTTTCCTCTGCTGCAGCCCAAGGTGAGTGGCTGTGGCTACTGTAACATCTGTCCTGGCTCTGTGCTATGGAGCCGCTTGGGAGTTTAATCCTGAGGGTGCTGCTCACAGCTAAGGCCGCTGCTGTCTGTGGGCTCTCAGCCCACCTCTCATGCTTCCACAATCCTACCAGGATGGGTTCAGTGTCCCTGGTTATATGGTCCTCGCAAACTGCTTTTCTGTTGCTTTTACCTGATGATTTGTCTTTATTTTAGTTGTAATTCCAGTTTGGTCCTGGGAGATGGTCTGTGTAGCTTCCATTCAGTCTGCCGCCACTTTGGAATCCTCTCTTTCCCAATTTTAGTTTGATATTTTACCTTCCTATGACAGGCATTACATTTTTGTTATTTATGATCTTAGCTTGTTTTTTATAAACTACATCAATTAAAAGTAGAGACTTGTTAGGTTTTTGTCTTTGTAGGGTCATTTACTGCATGGGCTGAACTGTGTACCCCCCTACCCCAAATTCATATGTTCAAATCCTTACCCCAAGTACCTCAGAATATGACTGTGTTTGGAGATAGAGCCTTAAAGTGGTAATTAAGGTAAAATGAGGCCACATGGGTGGGCTATAATCCAATATGACACACACACAAAGGGACAACCATGTGAGGACAAAATCGGAAGACGGCCATCTACAAGCCAGAGAGAGAGGTCTCAGAGAAAACTGACCCTGCCAACACCTTGATCTTGGGCTTCTAGGCTCTAGACTGTGAGGAAATTAATTTGTTATTTAAGCCACCCTGTCTGTTGTATTTGTTACTGTAGCCTTAGCAAATGAATACATTTATTGATAGTTTTGTTCTTTTTTTTGTAATGAACACTGATTATGCTTTTAATATTTGTAAATTATACTGTAAGAGATCTGGACAGCACATTGTAGTCCACAGGGAAGTGACATAATCTCATGTCAGGTCTGCATGGCTTGATTTTTAAGCACACCCAGCAGAGTGGCCAGAAGCTTCCATCATTACTAGTCATTACAATAACAATGACCTTAAACCATAACCTGAAGGATGATTTAATATGGGCATGACTTTTCTAGACAGCACGTTTTATAGAATGATCTTGGGGAAGCTGAAGGACCATGTTTGCGACAGACACATTTGGCCCACAGAGTAGTTTAAAACAAATTCAGCCACATAAATATCCCAATTTCCTGCTGCTCTTAAAAATTTGGAACATCTATCCTACTTTTCCATGGCTAAAACTGCGACAGCTGCCCTCTTAGTTGGATGCTACTCTGTGCTACTCTCTAGAATGCCATTCCCTTCCTGACATTGACCCTTGAACTTGTCTGCTTCACTTATTACAGAAGCTGCATGGTCCAGATAATAGAAATAAACACATTAGCAGTTCCTAGATGATCAGTTCTGAGAGATGCTCAATGACGAAGCGGTTCTGAGGAGAAAACTTTCTGTGGAAACCAACCCCACAGCCTTTACATACAATTTTTTGGAGATTTTCTGTGTTCATTAACATACAGAGTGGAACAAAGTAAGTTTACAATTGTTTGTATGGAAAATAATATAAGGATTAATAAATAATAATACAAGAATTAAACTCCGTTTCACGTACTCACAAATGTAAGCCTACCTTTGCCCCGCTCTGTGTTAAGCGACCTGGGAAGTTCTGTAATAGAGACATCTACTTAACTTTGTTGCCCAGCATTTTACTTTTCTATTTAACTAGAAAATACTATTTCTTTGAGTAACATCTATTTGACATCCTGTGGAATTAGTGTTCTGCAGAACACACTTTGGAAAATGCTGAAATGGATTCCTACAGTCTGATTCCACCAAAAGGCAGAAGAATGGATTAGAGAATTAGAATTCTGTAAATTATTAAATAATTTGCATATTCATAAAAGAACATTTGGAAAGTAAATGTAAAGTTATTTTAAGGAGCAATATTATTTTTGTGATGCTATTTGACACATCAAGGAAATCTACATAAATGACCACAAGCCACCAAATGCATAACCAATGTTGTCTACTGTGGAAAACAGTCTTTATAAAAGTGAAATGTTTGCTCCTTGTGAAAGAAAAATAGATTTTAGCTTTGAGAGAACTGTATTCCAATTACTTTTGTTGTGTTCCAGTGTCTTTGTTATTGCACCACAATGAATGTATCACTTTCTTCATATTTCAGGTTAATGATCTGATTGGACTGTAAATATTTTGTTAGACAAAACTTACACCCATTATACTTGCATTCATTTAAGACAAGGAATATGTGCAAATGAACTCAGATATCCTTTTGTATTAGCTATCTTATTAGAGTAATAATGTGTGAATCTTGATTTGCATATTCAACTAAATGATTGCAAACAGTTTTTGACATGTAAATTCACAGCCCTTCTACTTGCTTCCACTGAGTTTGGCAAAAGTGAATTGGTCTATTTGAGTTATCCTCCTTTGATTTCTCTAAGAAAATCAATATAATAAAGTAATTCTTTCCTGCCATCCTCTTCTTTGCTAAGCTCTTCTGAGAACAGTCAGAAGGTGTTTTTCCTTCAATTATTTCAGACTTGTTTGCATTAAATCCTTTCCAACAGGCTCCAGTAAATGTGTTCCCTTAATAAGGATGTCTCCCTTTGAAATAAGCTAAATAAAATTTTACATTTAAGGTGAGTAAGAACCAGTTATGGAGAAAATTGCTCAATATCTGTTCTATTCTAATTTCTTTTTTCATGCAAAGCATGCTGCAGCTCTGTATTGAGGAACAAGTGTGATGATGTGGCATGCATAATTCATGCTTCTGGCCTTCTACATACACTTATTTTTTCCATCAGAATTCCACATATTTAGATAAGGTCAAAGAGTACTCTTTACTGCTATCAATAAAAGTTATTTTTAAGGACTATGACATAAAATATGTAGATATTTAACTCCTCAGAAGGATGTTTGATTGTGGTACTCTCACAATACAAGATTTTTCTTGTAGATGCTTTAGATTTTGTTTTGTGAGTTTTTGTTTGTTATGTTTTGTTAGATGACAGAATTTTATTTATTTTACTGAATGGCATTCCTGTTTGCAAAAATTCCTAGGATGACAGCTCACTTGTTTATTAGGAATTAAGGTAAAAATTATGCCACTTTCTTCCCAAAGAGTTCATCATTCTGTGGAATTTCTTATATTGTTCTCTTTGCCAAAATGGTATTTTAATGCTAAGAAAAGTACAAGTCTTCCACAACATAAAGTCCATTTCCTGTTCTCCTTTCTCAACTCCATTCTCTTACTCCTATTACAGCTATTTTTATACCTCATTAAGACTGTTGGTCTTCTCCATCTAAATAACCACAGGCATTTGCAGCTCAGTATGTTTATAACTAAATCCAGCATCTTCCTCCCCAAACATGTTTTCACCATGTAATGAGTTGCAGAAAGCCAGAAACTTGAGTGCCATCTCTGGTTCCTCATTCTTCTCTGCTTTACACATCCAGACAACAGCCAAATGTTGTCAATTCATTCTCAATATTCCTCATATCTGTCCTCTGCTGATTTTTTTACTCTCCATTGCCACTTCCTAACCCAAGACACCATCACTTCTCTCCTGGATTACCTTGTCACCTCACATTCATACATGTGTGCACATATGGCGAGCATTTCTCCTGCCCACAAACACAGACTCAAAGATATAAACCGATTGTCAAAGTGTTTGTTTGGAGGGACTGTGGAGAACTTCCTGTCCGGCACGTTCCCTTGTCCAGCCTTTTCCATTAATCACATTTATTACGTGTTTGCCATGTAAACAGGTCCACTCTACTAAGTAAGAGCTATGAAGAATCAAAGAAGTTGTGATCTCTGCCTACAGATAATTTCAGTAATGTAGTAGATTTTTATGGGAGGGTGCATGTGGCTGGGTATGTGTGAAAAACAATGATTGTGTCTTAGCTACTGTGGCAACATTTTTGAATTAACACCTTTGTTGGAAAAAAAAATTAGAAGGAGCTTATGGCCTTTAAAATGTTCCTAATTTGCCACCTACCATAGTAATATTCTCAAGCATAAATTTTAATCTTTGTGATTAGGATTTCAACAGGGAGGGTTGCATTTGATTTCAAAGAACATCCAAAGGTCAACACAATGCTAAAATTGTTTTATCTCTGCTCCGGTGGTTATAAAACTCACTACCTCATTCTGTTTTCTCCTCAAGATGACTCAGGGCTCTGAACTATAGTCACATCAGGGGAGGATAATTTGGGGGTCACTTTGTTCAATTCTCCCTGAGATGCCTTTCTAATAACAATGGATTTTCCTAAGGATTCTGTATACATAACGCAAACCATCATCAGATTTTATATAGTTTTTCTAGATGGTTTCCAAGTGATCAGGGAAAGTTTCTTATCTACAGAGTTGTCAGTTTACCCATCTCCTCCCCTGCACCCTGACACACCCTGCCCACCCTCCCTTTTCATTCTGTGCTCAGAGGATTCCAGGAATAGAGCGGCAGCACTCCCATTAGACAGGAGCAGTAACTCAGATCAAATCTCCATGGTAAATCGGTTTCTCAGCATCTGGTGCCGTTCCTTTAATGAAGCCTTTTTCTCTCCATGATATGAATCCATTAGACACTGAGAAGCGGGAGTATGTAAAATATTTTGTTTATCTGGCCCTTCTCAAAGGTACTGTCTGTCATCATGGATGTCTGCAGTAAATATAGCAACAGCATCACTGGATGTGTGAAGAGATTAGATTTATGAAGCACATAAACTGCAAAGCTTCTAATAACCATAATTCCTAACTTCAATCATAATACCAGTATTAGTGTCATGTTTTCTGGAGGATTTTATGTTTCTAAAAATATCCTAATTGTGGTTATCATGTTTACCCTGTAATTCCTTTAATTTGAAAGTGAAAGGGTTCTGCCAGAGATAAGCCAGCAGAAAACAGCCCACCCTGCTGGAGTGTCTATATGGGCGGTGGGGCAAGATGGACGGCCTGTCTTGCATGTTTTGCAATTAAATTAGATCAATTTCCTTGGGAAAAAGAGAGTCCACACTAATAAGGAACAACTGATGACAAAATCAAATGTGTGGGGAGGGAATAAAGGTCGGATCTTTATCCTGGCCCTCCACTTCCTGCCCCTACCCCTATCCCAGGGAGATTCTGTCTGAATGCCTCTAACATGATCTCCTTCTAATTATTTGGCATCATTTGAAAAACTTTTGAAAGGATGCCAACCATCAGTCAATTTTCCTTTTGACCCAGGCCTGAGATATTAGTTCAGGTGGTTGACACAAGATTCTCAGCCTGTGAAGTCTCTCTTTGCCTTTTAGGGATAAAAGGAAGGCAGACCCTCTTAGGTCCTCTTAGTTTTATTAGAATACACACACACACACACACACACACACACACACACACAGAGAGAGAGGCTATTTTTGCATCTTTATAGAATTTGGTAGATTTGAAGGATACCCCGGATTTAGCCATTTAAAGATGATACCATACGTACGTCACTGAGTTTAAGACCCTGACAGGTGACATGATGGACTCTGGCCAGCGTCAGGGACACTTGTTCAGTAGATATTTTTAAAAGCTTTTTTTTTTTTTTTTTATCCTCATCCGAGGATACTTTTCCACTTTTTGTACAGATAGAGTGGGAAGGGGAGAGAGAAAGGGAGAGAGAGAGAGAAACATCGACGTGAAGGGACACATCGAGTGGCTGTCACCCGCACGACCAACCAGGGCCGGGGATAAACTGCAACCGAAGTACGTGCCCTTAGCGGGAACTGAACCCGGGTCTCTCTGGACCGCAGGCCAACGCTCTAACCGCTGAGCCAAACTGGCCAGGGCTTTAAAAGCTTTTTTAAAATGTTTTTCCAGAATAGAGACAGAAAAGAAGCTTGTCATGTAACATTCAAATGACAGAGATGTAAATACATAATTTTACCCTCTAAATATAACCACCATTAATAGTTTGGTGTATATCATTTCATGCTCTTTTCTAGCAATATCCAAATACATTATTATTTTAGGTAAATGGAATGACACTCAACATGCTGTTTTATGATATTTATTTATTTATTCATTTATTTATTTTTGTTACAGATGGTTCTCCTTTTTCCCCCCATTGACACCCTCCTCCAGATCCCCCCCCCCCCAGCATTGTTGTCTATGTCCATTGGTTATGCATACATGCATATAGTTCTGTGGTCTAACTCTTCCCTCCCCCACCCCCCACTTCTGAATTTTGTTAGTCTCTACCCCACATCCATATATACCCCACATCCATGTCTCTGGGTCCATTCTGTTCATCAGTTTGTTTTGTTCATGATATTCCACAAATAAGTGAGATCATGTGGTATTTGTCTTTCTCTGATTGGCTTGTTACGCTTAGGATAATACTCTCCAGGTCCCTCCAGGTTGTTTCACAGGATAAGAGATCTTTCTTTCTTACAGCTGTATAGTATTCCATTGTGTATATGTACCACTGCTTTTTTATCCACTCATCTGTTGATAGACACTTGAGCTGTTTCCAGATCTTAGCTATTGTAAATAGTGCTGCTATGAACAAAAGGGCACACATATTCTTTCTGATTGGTGTTTCAGGCTTCTTAGGGTACATTCCTAGGAGTGGGATCACTGGATCAAATGGCAATTCAATTTTTAATTTTTGAGGTAACACTATAGTGTTTTCCACAGTGGCTGCACCAGTCTGCATTCCCACCAGCAGTGTACTAGAGTCCCCTTTTCTCCACACCCTCGCCAACACTCATTGTTTGATGATTTGTTGATGGCAGTCATTCTGGCAGGTGTGAGGTGATACCTCATAGTTGTTTTAATTTGCATCTCTCTGACAATTAGTGATGTTGAACATTTCTTCATATGTCTCTTGGCTATTTGTATGTCCTGTTTGGAGAGGTGTCTGTTTAGGTTTTCTGCCCATTTAAGAAAATTTTTTTTATCCTCACCTGAGGACATTTTTGCATTTATCTTCAGATCGAGCAGGAGAGAGAGAGGGAGGAAGAGAGAGAGAGAGACATCAATGTGAGAGACACATTGACTAGTTACCACCCACACAACCCCAACTGAGGCCAGGGACAAACTGCAACCGAGGTATGTGCTCTTAGTGGGAACTGGACCCAGGTCTCTCTGGCCTGTGGGCCTACTCTCTAACTGCTGAGCCAAACCAGCCAGGGCAGCACATTTTAATTGGATTATTTGTCTTCTTTATATTGAGTTGTATGAGCACTTTATATATTTTGGAGATTAACCCATTGTCTGATGTATCGTTGGCAATTATGCTCTCCCATATAGTGGGTTCCCTTTCCATTTTGATGCTTGTTTCTTTTGCTGTGCAGAAGCTTTTTAGTTTGATATAGTACCATATGTTCACTTTTTCCTTTGTTTCTCTTGCCTTAGGTGTTGTATCAGTGAAAATTCTGCTGTATGTGATTGTTTTATGACTATCTTTTAAATCTAATAATATATCATGGACACTTTTTGACGGACAAATACACTCAACTCTTCTATGGCATTCCATAACATGGTTGGACCATAATCTGTTTACTGTTACATTACTGGTGAAAATTGTAATGGCCTTCAATGTTTTGTTCTTGCAATAACGTTTTTGAGAATATCTTCATCCATATATCTTTGGATGCTAATGAGAATATTTCTACACAAAAAATTTCTAAAAGTGGAATTAAAAAATTTATAGTGATTATCAAATTGATAGATTGATATGTGTTAGAAAGTTGTGTACTTTTTTACAGTTTTATCAGTAATATATGAAAGTGCTGTTTCTCCACACTCTAACATAGAAATTAGTCATTTCATTTAAGTTTAAGATATCCCTTTATTCTTTGCTATGTGCTCAGATAAAACTATCTCACTATTGTATTACTACTTGGATTAATAATTATATGGTGAATTTTTCCAGATAGATACAGGTTCATTTTTTTAATTATTCTTTATTCATATCCTTTTCCTATTTTTATCAGAATTTTTATTTTTTCCTTATTAATTCATAGATACTTTTTTTTTTTTTTAATCCTCACCTGAGGACATTTTTCCATTTTTTGTTCAGATAGAGCCGGAAGGAGAGAGAGGAAGAGAGAGAGAGAGAAACATCCATGTGAAAGGACACATCCAGTGGCTGCCACCCGCGCGACCAATCAGGGCCGGGGACAAACCGCAACCGAGGTACGCGCCCTCAGCGGGAACTGAACCCGGGTCTCTCTGTAACGCAGGCCAACGCTCCAACCGCTGAGCCAAACCGGCCAGGGCAATAGATACTTTTTATATATTATGTTTATGATAGAAGCTGGAAATACTTTTTTAAGAGTCTTATTTATTTTTCATTACTCTATCATAAAGACATTCAATATTTTTTGGCAAAATGTATCAATCTTGCCGTTTATGATTTCTTACCTTTGTGTCCTGATAAGTATGTCTTGCACCTTAAGACGATAAACATACTCCCCTACATTTACTTCTAGTAATTCTCTAGTTTTAAAAAAAATGTTGAAATCTTTAGTAAATTATTATTTTCTAAGAATAAAATAGATAAAAATCTAACTTGTTTCTCTTCAAATGGTTATCAATGACCTCCACATTATTTAATGAGTCAGCCCTCCTTTTCTGACTAAATTTAAAGTCACAAAATACCTATGTATTCATGGATCTGTCTCTGCATTCTCTGTCCCATTAATTTCTCCACATCAGTGTCAGGTTTTAGTTATAGTATGTTTTAAAATGTATTTGAATCTGGTAGTACAAATTTCCTCTCATTATATTTTATTTTCAAAAATTTGTCAGGTATGCTAAGCCTTTACTCTTTCAGATTAACTTTATTATCAATTTGTAAGGGTTGACTAAAATGGAAATTTTGGAGTTTTATTAACATGCAATTTACTTTGAAAATTGTCGTTTTCCTCTAAGGGCATTTCTCTGTCTTCTCTTATTGAGTATGTTGTAGGAACTGACTGTTCTCCTCAAATGTATGTGTGAAAATGGTAGACAAAAATAATGTCATAAAAATGTAAATTTTGAGAAAGATAATGTTAGTGATTGGCTAAAACATGACAGATAAGTCAAAGCAATAGTGATCAGGAAATGGAAAAGGGCATAGACGGAGGGAAGTAATGCACAGTGAGTGTATGCCGTTAGACTGAGGAGAGAATGAAGTGAGTATAGAAGGAGGAAATCAAGAAATAAAAAACCTAGGAAAAGGACTGATTGGAGGGCAAGAGAGAAACATTGACCTATGCCTGGCTGGGCAGGGAAGGGCTAGAGGGGCTGGAGTGGATTCCACAGTCTCATTCAAGTTGGATGAGGCTGCACAGAACTTGTTGAGCAATGGCCAAGTGGCTCTGGGGATACAAAATCAGTGGTGGAGGGTAAGCCTGGGAATGCAGAGGTGAATGTAGCAACCTTTTGCCTGTGCCTTTGCTTGTCCAGAAAGAATGTTGAGTTCAATCAGCATAGGGAGAAAGAAGATAAATGGGGTAGGGTGGAAAGGGGTAACATGGGCAAATAAGAGGGCCCAGATCAGAAAATGGAGGAGGAATTTAGATGGGGCTCTGTAGAACACAGGTCTGGTACAGACCCAGCCTGAACACTAAGGTCAGAGGCTTAGCCAGGAACAGTTCTGACCATAGGACTTCATTAAGTCTCCCACCCACCCTGCCCTCTTTCCTGCTTCCTATTTCCTGGGGCCTGTGACAGGGTTCTATGTGCACAGCATAATTTTCCCAGTCTAGCTGTACCTGATTGGTACAGTGGTAGCACTTGACCAAAGCTGGGCCATGCATTCACTTCCCAAGAAGAGTTGGCATTGGGACGGAGGGAGCAGATGGATCTTTTCCAAAGTGAATGCATTTCAACACGTAAATCTCTGGTGATCTTGGTGACTGTACTTCAGCATGAAGACCAAGAGGCAGAGAAAAACAATCTACTTAAAGAGAGAATAAAACATACTTACAGAAAAAGCAGAGACCAAGTCTTCCAGCTTGTTTTTGAGACCCAGCTGCATTGTATATTTGGAGCTCGACAGAATTGCCCCTTTTGTAAAAAAGCTGGCTCAAACTGAATTTGTGTTATATAGAGTCCTAGAGGTCTCAAGTAATCCAGGGACTAAGGAATATAGGTGCAAAGCTATGAATTTCCTTTTTAATAAAAATCCGAGATCTAAATGAACAGACTGAAGCATCACTGGTAGAATTCCAGAAAGCAGGGCTTCAACAGGTTAGATCTAGAAATATAAATCGGGGCTTTGCATTCAACTAGACCAAACTTGGCAGCTGGGGCTGGTGGAAAGAGCACTGGACAGAAAAGGAGAAAGCCAGGCCCAAGGCCATGGAGCTCCATAGCTTTGAATGAAAATTGCTAGAGCTCTATGGATAAAACAGGGCAATTGTGCCTGCTTTATGGTCCCGGCCACACAGGAATTTTTTGAGATGTGTGGCAGGGCCCAGGTGCACTCAGTGGGCTGTAAAATACTATTTCCATGGAAGTCATTGTTGCAGCCGCCTTGTAGAACCTGTATTATGGCACAGTGCACTCTGGGGTCAAGTGCTTGTAAACTCCTCAGGAGCTGACTGATGTGTGCTAGTGTTCTATGGTAGGAAGTAGGATAAGCGCTATAGAGTAAGGCTGGGGTCCTATGCATGGCATCTGGGTAGCACAACTCGAGAAGGTGCCATTCCTACTCTAGTCAATTGGAATGGCACTCTCTGGACCTCAACAAAGAACACTCTGTGAATGAGCCCATCCTCCCAGCGCTGTATGATGTGGCAGTCCTGGTCCCAGGGTCATATCTAAAGAGAATGAACTCTCATGCTTGGAGTGCTGGCTGTGGATAAATATAAAAACAACTCTCAACTGGAAGAATTTCTCTGGCAGCCTCATCACAGCTGTGTTGTCCAAACCTTTGGGAAAAGGCGAAAACATTAGAAAAAGCATGGATCTGGCTGGTACTTGAAGGCATGCACCCCATAAACTGTGTCAGCACCCCATAAACATGCCACTTTTAATGACGAGTGCATGTCCCTATTCACCACCATCATTTATTCTACCACAAAATCTCCCGGAACTTTGTTTCCAGAATCCCTTTTATCTTAACCATTAAACCAGCCTTGGGGAGATATTGAGGTCAGTAGTCCTGGACCTGAGTCACATCTCCCCCTGACCTTACCTCAGTAGTAATCTAAATAGCAACAAAGGCTGTTGAATAATACTAACAACCGTGTAGAAGGCTTCCTGACTAGGCTGGCATATGCAGAAAGCCAGACCCATCAATAGTCCCATAATGGTTTATGAAGGTTCACCCTGGAATAGGAATACTTTAAAACATCTGCTTTGGTGATAATTAACATGTATAGGTGCCTGGAAGTTAGAGGGTACATTAAAAAGACACGCACACCATGTTAAAAGAGGGGCACACAGCTAAAGATACACATAAAAATTTGGTTGTAATGCTGGGGAATGGTGTCAGGAGGGCTAAAGTTGGGGGTTCTAACTGGGGAATTGCAAGAATAACACAAAACAAAGAAAAACACCAATGAAATAAAAAGAACCCAGAAAGAAAAATGAAAAGTAATGTTTTGATCAGTGGGGAGCAAAGAGAAGAACAAAAGAATGGGCCCCCTGTTGAGTGGGAAGCCCCGTCCCAGTGCAAAGTTTGTCCTATGAGCTTCTGAGTGTCTATTACGGACAATGTGGTTCAGACAATATGGCCCAGAAAGAATTTGGCTGAAGGGCACTGATGTTCATGGGGGACCAGCAAGTCGGCTCTCAGATGAACTGCAGGGATTGAGGCGTCCGGGCCCAGGCTGATGACCGCAGAGCACTAACGGGGAAAATAACACGCACCTGTGAGGTGGGAATACTAGAATGACTCAGCCATTTTTGGAAACTCACAGAGGATGGCAGAGGTGTCAAAGATGGGAGAACAACTCTGTCTTGATTTCACAAAAGAGAATTCTGACAAATATAGAAGACCAAGATTGATGATCTGCCTAATTTTGGAATGAATTCTAACATGGTGTGTGAACCCCTTAAAGTAGAAAAAGACTTGTTTATTAGGGAACTTATGGATTCACAAGAATCATTCATTTCAGTGTAATCAAACCGTCTCTCCTCCCTAGGTTCCTCCCTTCTTTTCTTCCTCTCTCTTTTATTATTCATTTATTTTTTGTTAATCCTCACCTAAGGATATTTTTCCATTGTTTTTTAGATAGAGTAGAAATGAGGGAGAGAGAGAAACAGAGAAACATTGATTTAAGAAAGATATCAATTGGTTGCCTCCTGCAAGACCCTGACCGTGGCTGGGGATGAAACCTGCAACCTAGGTATGGTGTCCTTGATCGGAAATCAAACCTGAGACCCTTCAGTTCTCGGGCTGATGCTCTAACTGCTGAACCAAACCGGCCAGGTCTTTTCCTCTCTCTTTTAAGTTAGAAATTGGCCAAGGGAATTCTGGACATAAAGTATGCCTACTTTCCTAAAAGGCATTTAATATCTTTCATATTTTTGTGAATAAGATGGGAAATATATTCATATAAAATAACTCTATCATTAAATTAAAACATTATATTATCAGTATGTTATAGTAATATATGTTTATTGCCATAGGCTGCATGTTATATCTCCTTCAAATCCACATGTTGAAACCAAATCCCTAAGACGATGGTGTTTGGAGGTGGGCCTTTAGGCAGGGATCAGGTCATGAGAGCAGAGCCCTCCTGAATGGGATTCTTGTTCTTACAAAAGAGGTACTGGAGAGCTCCGTTTTGCCTTCTACCGTTCGAGAACACAGTAGAGGACGGCTGTTTACAAACCAGGGAGCGGTTCTCAGACACTGAATGTGCCAGTGCCATCATCGTGGACTTCTAGCCTCCAGAACTGTGAGAAACAGATGTTTGTCGTGTAAGTCACTCAGTCTATGGTATTTTATATAGCAGCCTGAATGGACTAAGACATACATATTATCATATAATAAGTATTCTATAGTATTACATTAGAATATATTATTGATAATAATATATAATAAAATTAACATATAGTAACTTAATATTATTTTTATGTGAAAATATTAAAAATATTTGAGGAAGATGGAAAAAATTATAGTTACGTGGCTACAGAGCTGCTTACTGGATTAGTGTCAACCACAGGAAGTAGAGTGGTAGAGTGCAGGATTTTTCAGAACCATCTGGGGAGCTAATTAGAAGTACAAATTCCACCCACACCAGACCTATGGAATCACTGTGGATAAGGCCTGGGAATCAGCATTTTAAGTAGATCTCCAGATGATTCTCAAGTACACTCACAAGTCTATATCTTTAGACCTGACTTCTTTCCTGGGTTCTGGAGTTGTACAGCCAACAGCCTTCCAAACTTGTCCACTTGGATATGTAAAGGAATCTCAAACAAAACTTTCCCGAAATAGAATTCTTATCCCCTCAAACCTCCTCTTCCTTCAGTAACTGGTGCTATCATCATCTAAATGCTTGGCCGAAATCTAGAAGTTATTTCTCTTTCCATTAAATCCTATATTGGCTTTATCTCTAAAGGAAATCATGATTCTGCCACTTCTCACCATTGCCACCTCCCCCAACCCTAGTCTAAATCAACACCATCCCTCCTCTGGGCTACCAGCCCCCATCTCCCTGCCATCACTTTTGCCTCCTATTCCTTCTTAAGGAAGCCAGTCTGATCTTTGTTACCTTTCAATAACATCTTACTACATGGATAACTGATATATATTTTACAATTAACCCTCTACCTCCCACCAAACACCAGTGCCCAGACCCATCAGCATTTCTGGGAATAGGGTTCAGGTGTCAGTATTTTTTAAAAATATATATTTTTATTGATTTTTCTAGTGAGAGAGGGAGAGTGAGAGAGGGAGAGAGAGAAACATCAACATGAGAGAGAAACATTAGCTGGATGCCTCCTGCATGCCCCCTTCTGGGGATCAAGCCTGAAACCCAGGCATGTGCCTGGACCGGGAATCAAACCGGGACCTCTCAGCCCACTGAATGACACTCAACCCACTGAGCCACACAGGCTGAGCCAGGTGTCAGTATTTTATTTTAAAAGTCCCCCAGATGATGTAGCCAGGCTTCACAGCTACTGCCCTCCTAACTTGTTCCCTACCTTCCTGACTCCAGCTTCTGACATCTGCCTGTCCTCCATTTCAGCCACTCCCTCCTATGACCACACCTGGAGTCACGCTGGGGGGGTGTGCATTTAAACTCAGCTTTGTGCCCTGGCCGGTTTGGCTCAGCGGTTAGAGCGTCGGCCTGCGGTCCGGAGAGACCTGGGTTCGGTTCCCGCTAAGGGCACGTACTTCGGTTGCAGTTTGTCCCCGGCCCTGGTTGGTCGTGCGGGTGGCAGCCACTCGATGTGTCCCTTTCACGTCGATGTTTCTCTCTCTCTCTCTCCCTCCCACTCTATCTGTACAAAAAATGGAAAAATGTCCTCAGGTGAGGATAAAAAACAACTCAGCTTTGTCCTCTGGCCACTTGTTTCTGTCTTTCAGTCAGCTCCTCTCATACCTACACAGCCCCTGCCCCTCAGTGTATTCACTGTCCCATAGGCCTTGATGGATTTCCTGTCACTGCCATCACCGTGCTAACAGTGAGAGCACAAAGATCCGCATGTCACCTTCTTGCTTATAATTCTTTAATTACTTTATAATACCTTTAAGCTCTAGCTTCTAATTTTCTCCCTTGCCTCTTTTTTCTTAAACCAGGTAGGTAACTTAAAAAGGGACTCCTGCTTTTAAAAAAATTGTGGTAAAATATACATATAAAATGTATCATCTTAGTCATTTTTCAGTATACAGTTCGGTGGTTATTAAATAGATTCACATTGCTGTGCAGCCACTTATCTGCAGAACTGTTTCATTTTCCCCAGTTGAAACTCTGTACCCCTTAAACACTAACTCTCCATTCCCTGTTCCTCTTATCCCTGGCAGCCACTATCTACTTTCTGTCTATGAATCTGACTACTCTGTGTACTTGGTATGAGAAGAGTCATGCAGAATTTGTCCTTTTGTGTCTGGCTCATTTTACTTAGCAAAATGCCCTTGAGGTTCATCCATATTGAATCATGTGTCAGAATTTTCTTCCTTTTTAAGGTGAACAATATTCCATTTTGATTCTTTTCCCCAGAACTTTAGAGACATTAGTTTGTTGTCTTCTAGCTTCTGCACTGTTGATATGTTTGCCAGTGTCATTTGGTCCTTGAATGTGGTTTAAAATTTTTCTCTAATATGCTGAGAACCGCTCTTCCTTTGGTGTTTTGACATTGTGCCTTGGTGTGGGTCTTATTATTTATAGCACCTGGCTTCCTATACACCGTTCATTGTGAAGGGCTGGTCACTTCAGTTCTGGAAAGTGACTTTTTGGTGTGTGTGTGATCATTTTTTCCACTGTATTTTCTTCTTCTTCTGGTTTTCTAGTTTGTCAGACTTTTGATTAGAGCTTTCTTCTCTACTCATTTTTTTTTTTCTACTTATACCTCAGTCTTTTTGTTTATTCATTCATCTATTAATGGGCGCTTAGCTTGCTTCTACATTTTGGCCACTGTAATTAATGCCGCTATGAATATGAGTGTACAGATATCTGTTTGAGTCCTTGGTTTCTTTTGTTTTGAGCATGTACCCAGAAGTAGAATTGCTGGGCTATGTGGTAATTCTATGTTTTAGTTCTTGGAGGAACTGCCATGGTGTTTTCCACAGTGGCTGCTTCATTTGACATTCCCACCTGCCACGCACAAGGGTTCCAACTTCTCCGCATCCTCACCCAAACTTGTTATTTTCTGTAGCTATCCTATTGGTATGAATCTAGGTAGTTTTTAAGACTTAATTGGTGTTGGGGAAAATGAATTTATGTGGGATCCTTCTGTGGAGTTGTACAACTTTCTCCAGAAGGGCTCAGTGGTCCAAGTGTAGGGGTAGTAATCATGCCTTAGTTTTAGAACCATTGGTTTGATTGGTGGATAACATGGAATCATTTAAGAAGCAGTCATTCTGGAAAAGACTAAGATATTTTTTTAGCAGCTACTAGGTAAGGGATTTGCCCATTTTGTAGTGAAGTGGTGGGAAGACAATAGTAAAAACACTGTAGTTTCCCTCACACGTTATGTGTAGCTGGTGCTACATGAATTCGTGATTAAGTCCCATCCCAGGACTGTGTCGTAGCATATTGATTATACTGATGGCTTAGTCTCATCTGAGAGCTCAGTTCTTCCCAGTCCTTTATTTTTGGTCTTGAAGAACTTCTGATCAAAACCCCTTTGGCTGTAGTTAAGGAGAAGTACTGCAGCTGGTGGCACTAGTGGACATTGGTAGTATTTCTAACGAGCAGAGAAGACCAGAGCTGACTTCTAGAGAAACTGGGGCTCCCACTCCTCAACCTTCAGAGGCCACTGCTCTGCCAGAATGTGCCAGGGCTGAGGTCTCATGTGAGACTGCTGAAGTCCCGCAGGGCCCTTGCGCTGTCTCTGGTACGGCATCCAGGCCAGGGAACCCGTGCGGGGAACTCTTGGTGTTGCTCACACTGCACATGGGCTCCAATCTGGAAAAGACTGTCTCAGTGGGAATCTGCAAAATGAAATGGTCCCAAAGAGGCACATGGAAGGAGAAAGTCTGGAAATAGAACAGTTGAAGGGAGAAGTGGTATTTAGCTTGGAGAAGAAAAGGCTTGTGGGATGAGAAGTAAGGGAATGAGCTGTAAGAAATATCTTCAGGTCGTTAGGGGACCATGATTTACAAGGAAACACATTCATGATGTGTTGCTCCAGAGGTAGTATTGGAACAATTGACTGAAAGTCACAGGAAAATATTTCAGCTGTGTTTAAGAAAGATCCTTTTGGAGGCAAACACAGGAAGAGAAGAAGCTGCTCTAAGCTTTCTGCCCTGAAACTGTTAAAGGCAAGTCTAACTGACCCATGGATGGCAAAACGATAGAGGTCTCAACATTCCTCAGACCAGGAGAGCCTGTGACCATCACAACCCCCGGATACAAGGGGGAAGTGGTTAAACAGTGACATCCTTAACTTCTGCTATTGGGAAGGTGGGTATGTTCAGTGGCATTACACAGATAGTTTCAACATAATGAAGGGAACCCATTTTCATCTTTTATTTCAAGCAAGATGTGACCTTTCTCAAACAAAAGAAACCCAAGACAAACTGTTTATTGACACAGCAGACAGAGAATGTTGAGGCTAGAGCCAGAGACTGCTGGTCTATAGAGAAGAACCAGATACTAAAACAGACAAACAACAACAACAAAACAACAGTAACAGCACCAGCCCTGGAGCAGCCAAGCAGGAGGTCCTGCTGCTGCCTTCAGCAGAACCTTTTGTGGAAATCATCCGAGAAGACCTCAGCATCTACAGATTGTGCTTCACCAGAGCACACACGTTTACATGAAGACTCAGCGACGGTGGCCCTCCCGGAAGCCAGACGTGAACTTGGCCGTGCCGAGGGTGTGCTGAGAGCCCGGCGGGCGGCAGAAAGGGATCACATATGCAGAAATATTAATGTCAAAACTTGATTAAATAAAAGAACACTGGTGTGTTTTTAAATCTTTGGGGAGGCAGGGGAGTACTTACAGGAATTTCTAACACTAGTGTTAATTTTTTTGTAACCCAGCATTGGAATTCAGTTTAGCGATTCTCCTTTTTGCCACTCCTCAGTTCTGGGATTTATTAGGCCCCAGTTCAGGCAGAGGGATGGCCCATGCTACCTACCTTTTGCTCTCCCTTTTTGACCAGGTTTTCCCTGATACATTTGAGTGCCTTGTTAAGAGATGATTCTGAAGAGGGAGTGGGACTGTACTAATTACTCGTGGGTCTGCTTAAGTGAGCTGTGACACTTCTATTTTCTCACCCCTTCCTAGGTGCCAAAAATCACTAATGAAGCCATAAAAGGAATATGATGTGTCAATGACTCCTTTTTCAATGGTATATGGAAAGAGAAAACAAGCAAACAAACAAAAAACCCAACCAAACAAAACCCTTTGTTGTTCTGAGCTCTTACAGATATTTTGTCACTGCTGATTGTTAATTACTGTCAGATAACACTTTGGATGATTAATTGACCTTTCTTAGCCCAAACAATAAAGGCCATTTTACTAATACAGCAGAAAGCCAAGAGTACATTTTGTTGCACTGCTATTTCTATCACTGGGTGATTCTTCCCTTTGCCCCCCTTCTCCTCACTTCTGACCACACCTACTTGGAAAATATTGCTACAAAATACTTCCTCCACTTTATCATGGGTTCTTACCAGAAGGCTTGACGTTTATTTGCAGATACTTTTTGGAGTCATTAAGACAGATTGTTCGACTCTGAAGATGAGTTGCTTATTTAGTAAGTGGAAGAAACCTAGGAACAATGCACAAGCACAAGACTTGATTTGTATTCTCATTTCTAAAACCTCTCTGGGCAGCAGTTCACCTCTACTTTAAGTGGGCTTGGCAGACTTTAGTCAGAGCCTGAATCTGTTTCCTGATGCTCCTAGAATCTCCCATGGAGCAGTGTCTGTATGCAAAATGCTGTAATGGATGAAAATATAAAGGACGCCGATTTGACCTGGAACTCCCAGATGCAGATGCAGAGCTGACTTGGGTTGCACAGGGTCCTTGCTCAGGCAGCTGCCCTCTGACGTGGCTTCTCTTGTCGGGTAACATCCTTGTCAGAAAGCCAGGAACTCCCCACGGAAGTTCCTGCCCTGGCCTTTCTCTGGGGCTCCACATTTCCCAGCTTTCCAGGAGAAAATGCCTAACCAGAACTCCCTGTGTTCCCTTCAAATGTGCTTTTTCTCTTCACTTCCTCACCTCAATACATGGCGCCTCCTGTCACCTAGAGCCACTTGGGCATCTGGGACAGCCCTCTACTTCAACATGCACTTGGATTTATCCGCTAGTCTTGTCACTTCTCAACAGCTCCCTGTTGCCACCATGACTGCCTCATTTCACCCTCTCCGGCCTCCATGATTTCTCACCTCACTTCTGCAGCAAGTCTTACCAGACTTCTTAGTCTTGTCCCTGACTCCTCCAATCTACTTTTCACCTTGCCTGCAGAAGAGTGATCTCTGAATGGAACATTTGATTCCATGACTGCGGCTCTTTAAAATTCATCAGTGAACCCTGGCCAGTTTGGCTCAGCGGTTAGAGCATCGGCCTGTGGTCCAGAGAGACCCGGGTTCGGTTCCCGCTAAGGGCACGTGCCTCGGTTGCAGTTTGTCCCCAGCCCTGGTTGGGTCGTGCGGGTGGCAGCCACTCGACGTGGCCCTTTCACATCGATGTTTCTTTCTCTCTCTCTCTCTCTCTCTCTCTCCCTCCCCACTCTATCTGAACAAAAAATGGAAAAATGTCTTCAGGTGAAGATAAAAAAAAAAAAAAAATTCATTAGTGATTGTGTGCATAGCAAGAAAGAACTCCTTAACAGGGCATAGAAAATCCACCCTGATCTGTCCTGTGCCTACCATGCATGTGGAACTTTCTGTCTTTCTGTTTCTGGACCCTGTTCCTGGCCCTCAGTGCTCTACTTTTCTCTGACTCCACCCTCCACTGACCACCTTCCTGCCCTACCTTTCCTCCCCTCCCCACTCGTCTGCCGGACACCTTCCTCATGGAGAACCACGTTAAGTGCGGTCTTCCCCTGCAGCATTTTCTGGGTCCTCCTGTAGATTCTGCTTCTTAATGTGCTCTGCTCCACCCTGGACTCGCTTCTAGCATGACGCCCTAACAGCACATGAATCTTATTTGTCGAAGGTCTCACTTTCTCGTCATCTGTAAAGCCCATTATGGTAGGGTATTACCTGCAAGTTTATCCCTAGCACCCAGCACAGTACCTACACCTGGTGTGTTCAATTAACACATTTCTAGAGTAAACAATGGATTAATAACATCTTAAAAGGGTGGCTTTAGAGAAATTCTTAAATAGTAATCTTTCTTCTTACTCTCTTTTACTTCTCTTTTCTTGCTTCAGAGCCTAGGTATTTAATGCTTTTCTGCCAGTTACATATTATTTCTTTATTCCCTGCCCCACATGGTATAATAATAGCTAAAAAACAAAGAACTCCAGCTATATAAAATTATGTATAAAAAATTAAATGTTTTATTTTAAAAGATACCATGCATACGGTATCTTTTTAAATTTTTTAATTTTAAGCTGCTAAAACAGAAACAAATAAACAAACACAAGAAACTTGACCTGGGCTTGTCAAATGATGAAAATTCATTCTTTCCCGGGAAGCAGAAGGGAGACCATCTGCTTCACTGCTTCTAGCATTCTGCGGGGTTTTAGTCCTTCTTTGAGCCATAGTCTGGATTTTTTTCTTCTTATTTTTCTTCCCCTTCATTATCTGCTCCTTTACCACCTTCTCTCCTTCTCCTTCTCCTTCTCCTTCTCCTCTCCTTCTCCTTCTCCTTCTCCTTCTCCTTCTCCTTCTCCTTCTCCTTCTCCTTCTCCTTCTCCTTCTCCTTCTCCTTCTCCTTCTCCTTCTCCTTCTCCTTCTCCTTCTCCTTCTCCTTCTCCTCTCCTTCTCCTTCTCCTTCTCCTTCTCCTTCTCCTTCTCCTTCTCCTTCTCCTTCTCCTTCTCCTTCTCCTTCTCCTTCTCCTTCTCCTTCTCCTTCTCCTTCTCCTTCTCCTTCTCCTTCTCCTTCTCCTTCTCCTTCTCCTTCTCCTTCTTCTTCTTCTTCTTCTTCTTCTTCTTCTTCTTCTTCTTCTTCTTCTTCTTCTTCAGTTGCTTCTCCAATAAAGTATACTACTATTCTTGGGATTATACACGCATGAAAAAAGTGACCAATTTCAAAGTCTGCGGCAAGGATATAGCTTCAGCAACATCACCCAGCTCTCCACTCGCAGGAACTCATCCTGTATGTCTTTGTCAACACTTCATTTGTGAAATATTTGTTGGGTTCAAAGTGAAATTCTAAAACAAAACTCATGAGCTGGCCAGCATCTGAGAACTTCCCTTTAATAGCTTTCAAGTGCTTCAGAATAGGT
Organism: Molossus molossus; assembly: GCF_014108415.1. Lineage (NCBI taxonomy): Eukaryota > Metazoa > Chordata > Mammalia > Chiroptera > Molossidae > Molossus > Molossus molossus. Next base: position 73,796,996 of record NW_023425346.1, read on the forward strand.
TCATCATATTCCTGAACCATATTACTGAACAAGTCAACATTCTTAAAAACAATCAACCACAATTCAGGAATTTCCTTGGGGTCTTTTTTTTCCCTCATCCCTTTTCTCATCTTCAATTTTGGCTTTTTCTTTCAGCACCTCCGAAGTTTCATCTTCCTCATCTGGTTTCCATTCACATTTTTCTGTAGGTTCATAAATTGCATTAATGATCTTGAATCGCTTATCAAATACAGGCTGATAGAGAACAGCATACTCTCTTTTAAGATCATGAACTTCCTCATAGAACTTGGCTTCTATCTGTGCACATTCAACATGAGGGTTTTTGAGAGTATTCACTCGTCTTTTAACTACCCTGGGCAAGCTTTCAATGTATGCTGCTAGTGTTTCTACCAGACCATCAAGTCTTTCTTGGAGGGCTGTAAGAATCTGAGGATTTTGTATCATCTGAAGTGCTTTGATTTTTTGTTTCTTCGCCTGTTTTTTCTTCTGCTTCTCCAACATAATCCAAATCCTGATCAAGTTTAGACTGTTTCTTGTTGTCAATGTCTGTCATGTTGTGAAGACTCCAAACATTGATGGCTAGAACAGGGAGCCAGGCCTTGGGAGCTGCATCGTCAGTGATGGATATGGTATCTTAATTCAAAGATGTTATGGACTGAATATTTGCACCCCCTCCCTGAATTTGTATGTTAAAGTCCTAAATCCCAATGTGATGGTATTTGTAGATAAGGCCTTTGGAAGATAATTAGGGTTAGATGAGGTCATGAGGGTGGGACCCTCATGATGAGAGTAGTACCCTTCATAAGAAGAGATCCTAGAGAATTCTCCCCACCCATACCCTGTGCATATGAGCACACAATGAGATGCCTGCCACCTACAAGCCAAGAGACAAAGCCTCAGAATGAAATCATTTTGCTAGCACCTTGATCTTGGACTTCCCAGTCTCTAGAAACATGAGAAATAAAATTCTGTTGCTTAAGCCATCTGTTCTATTGTATTTTAGTATGGTGGCCTGAGAAGACTAAAGCAAAGGGGATATTTTAATGGGAGAATGTCATGTATTACGGTTGACTGATGGGGAAATGTATTTTGCAATAGCTCATCCCTCAGTTCCCTTCCTCAAATCACGCTATCTAGGGAATTACCTTGAATTACTACAAACATCTAATGTAATCCGATGTAATATTTATTAGGATTATTAAATCTGGCTCAATCTAAGAAAAAAATTAATTCTCATAATTCTGAATTCATTTCTGGGATGGAATGTTTTGCACTAGTATAAGAGCTGATCAGGGAACCATTTTCTCTTGAACAGATTTAAGGTGAAGAGAAATGTATCCCAATGCTGGAAATATCTATGAAGTGGTCTGATTTTGTAACTGCTCTTCATAAGCTCAGGACTCTTGGGTGTATTGCATGGGATAGGTCTGATTTCATTAATCATACATACCTACAGACAATGAGGACTGTTCTTAGGTTAACAGGAAACAGAAAATTGGCAAAAAAAGAGAGAGAGAAAGTTTGCAAGTCACAGGATATAACCCTTCAATGCAGGTTATTACAAGGGAGGACTGAGACATTCTTTAGAAAATGGTGCTCGGTTCTTCCTGCTTCTTATTCAGCTGTGGTGATGACAGTAACTTTATTTGTCCTCTACATTGACCACCCCACCTTTCTCCTGCCAAGAAAGTGACTTGGTAACAGGTGTTGGGAGGGGGAAAAAGCAGAGCAAGATTTGAGATGTCCTTTTGTGCTTCAGTGTGAGCCAAGATGGTATTCCAGAGTCAGCCAGAGGCCACAGGGGATTAGCACAGCTTCCTTGGAGCCATGACGAAGAAACATTTGGTGCCAAATAAACAATCATATTCTCAACGTCTAGCTTGAAAGGTCAGATGTTTGTCATTTTAATGTCAGAGTCCAAATGACATCCGTTGATATTATCTTATTAGATCTTCCTTAGATTTGGAAAAGAATTCACCTCTCCATAATGCATTTGTTTGGCTGAAGTGTGTTTCATGATTTTAGTATTGCTAGGGAATGAGTACACAAATAATGGCAATACCTTTCATACAAACATGTATACCATTTATTATGATCTATTTAAATTAATCTCTATTTAAACTATAAATCATCAGGAATTATGTTTCATAGCACTCTCAAGTCTCCCTGCAAGTAATTCATTTTTCTCTAGTTCTTTTAAACCAGTTCTTCTCAAACAATCAGTGGTGAAGAACTATTTAAAAAATTTCCAATCCTTTTGTATATCCATACTTTTGTAAAATACAATGAATCATTAGGGAAAAAAGAAATACAAAATACAAATGTCAATTTTTTGTTATTAGATTCAGCAGACTGTCAAATTGCTATAAAATTTTCTCAATACTTGCTTTCTGTTTCTGTTCTTACCTGTCATTGACTTATATAACACGTGGGCAATGACTACACTTTGAGTAGTGTAGACCAATTATGAAGTAAACAAGCAGGTCCATAGAATTTCTTTGCTTTGTCTTTAGGGCAGAGGGCTCATTATCTTAGAATTGCCCTGAAGTTTCTGGTCTATCAAAACCCGGGGGCTTTCCTCTGGGTTCCCAATCTCTGAGATCCCTCTTTCCATGGGAGGGCAGTGCTTCTGAGACATTGCTCCAGATGAACTGGTTTTCAGTTCTCCTTCCTGAGGGACCTGATCTAACCAGGCTGACACACGTGTACTGTCCATGAGCAGGTGCTCTAGGAAAATGCAGAATAGGTGATGTAATGTCAGGTGCCACTACTCCAAATGACCTCTTTTGCACACTGAAGGCTTTTCAGAAGGAAAACTAAAACACACTGAAGTGGTTAAAACAGCAAGAGTTAGTAGCTAACGGTTATAAATATTGATTGAGAGTGAGGCCTCATGGGGATGGGACAAAGGTCACAAGCAGCAGGAGATCCCTAGGGATGGATACCAGGAACAGAGAGAGCATTGATGACAGGGAGCATGGAAGGTCCCTGAGGAACACTTCTGTCTGGGGTTGGTTTTATTAATAGGGATGTTAACACTCTTTAACAGTTTACCTCAGTGGTATGATAACGAGATGGAGCCCAAGGACCAGGCCCTCCCTGCGGCCTGAAGGAAAGCACAGGGCTTAGACTACAGAAGTTGTCTTCTGATTTTGGAAAATAAAAAAATGGTATCTATTACCATGACTCCTTTAAAACAAAACAAATTGTAATTTATCAAAGTCATAATATTCTTTACTGTCCATCCTTTAGTTGGGAAACTATTCTTTAATACTCTTGCTTTCAATTTACTCAGCACATCTTCTTGAGAATTCCAGGTATTGCCCTGGCCCTTGTGGCTCTGCTGGTTGGAATGTCATCCCCGTGCACCCAAAGGTTTCAAGTTGGGTCCCCAAGGCATGTCCGGGAAGCAGCTAATCGATGTTTCTCTCCCACACTGATGTTTCTCTCTCCCTCTTTCTATCAATAAGCATATCCTTGGGTAAGGATTAAAAAAATTCCAGCCCTGGCAGTTTTGGTTCAGTGGTTAGAGTGTCGGCCCACGAACCGGAGAGTCCGGGGTCCGGTTCCCACTAAGGGCATGTACCTCGGTTGCAGTTTGTCCCTGGCCCTGGTTGGGGTCGTGTGGGTGACAGCCACTCGATGTTTCTCTCTCTCTCTTCCTGCTCTATCTGAAGATAAATGCAAAAAAAAAAAAAAAAAATTCCAAATATTTTTACCTATCTTATTTAATACACACATTATTTTTGAGATATTATTATTCATTCACATATCTAGTCAATAGTTCTTTATAGAGGCCTTCTGTCTTGTGGTTAGTGATGTACAAAGTGAGTAGGAGCCATAACAATTTCTGCCAGATTTGTGAGACCAGACTTCAGGAAAGAAAATATACTTGATGTTTTATATATTTTTAAGATTTAAAAATCCATTATGGGCTTTGGTACAGGTTCTGAAGTAAAAACAATAAGACCATCTGTGCTCTTTCTCTATGATAGAAACTGCTAGCTAGCTTCATCACAAGGAAGCCTGTGAGGTTTACCAGCAGGGGAAAAACTTTTGAGTGTTTTTGAAGCAGTTGCTAAATGCGTGTTCATGATTGCTTTGCATATGTTGTTAATGCAGGTTCTAGCCTCATAGGACCTGTCAGAATTAAGGAGACTTTGGTTGAAATTTGTTTTTCTGTGTGAGAATCACTTACCTCCACGTATAAACTTGCCCTGACTCAGTGCATTTCACCCGAGTTCTGTGAGCTACTCACCCTCCACGGAACCAAGTTAGGGAGCTGAGAGCTGGACCTCACACTGAAGAGTTTCAAAGAAGTTGAAATAAATGAACATAATTTTCTATTCCATACAGACTGAGTTGTTTCTTGTACATAACTGATGCTGAAATATGTGTACATTTATAATCATAGAGTGCACATTTTTATTTTTTGACTTCCCAGATCTGAATCCCACTCCTGTGTTTGAGGAATTCCCCACATTAGGCAGCGAGGTGAGAAACAGAGCCCACCTCCCACTGAGATGCTGAAAATGCTGGTTATTCTTTCTCTCGGTCTCCCTGGGACTCAGCCCATCTGGCACCCCTGCCTGAGATTTGGCCTCTGCAGGTGGGGGTGCAAAGGAGCAGGAGCAACGGAGAAATCATCCAGTGCACATGCTGGTGATGGCTGGGGGAGGGGAGGCGTCCAGCGTTAATGGCTGTAGCAGAAGTGTCTTTGTTTGTCTGGTTCTAAGTATCATTTTGGTTCTTGTCCTGGCTGCGGCACACATCTTTCCTACCCGTTTTCTAAGTGTGGTTTTCCAGTATTCCCCACGATTCTGTGAGTTACTCAATACATTCCTTTTCTGCTCATTCTGTTGGAGCTGGTTTCTGGTGCTAGCAATTAAGAGCCCTGATGGATACACTTTTAAATATTGAAATTATGGGAACTGGAACATTGGTATGATGTGTATTGTCCTCATTCCAAGTGAACTGAACGAACACTTGCTTTTAAAGCATTTCTTGGAAACTTTATGGCAATTCCTGAAACTTAGCTCTGGCCACTGTAAGGTAGAGCGAGGCGGGTCCTGCCCAGTGCTGGGCCGAGCAGGCCCTGTGTACTACCCTGGAACGTTCACAAGGCGCATGTGCAGGTCCTCCACGGCGTGTGCTGCCCGGGCCGCCACGAATCTACTCAGTGCTTCTGAGAATTAGAACAGGGTTCGTCTTCCCGGTGGGCACTGTCCCTTTCAGGGTCACACTTGGCAGGTGGACCTGGTGCTGAATTTTTGTCCCCCTTTCCCTCTCAGTCAGGAGCTTGCATTGTAGCCCTGCTGCCCTCCACTGTCATGTCTCCAACAATCCCCCCAAAGGGCAACAGATGTCGAAGGTTTCCTAATCTCAGACCTCAGGAAGTTTACAAATGGGTAGAAAAGGCAGAATGAAACATGCAGAAAGAGTAAATAGTAAAAAGAGGTTAGTAACAATTTTTTAAAATTTTATTTTTGTTACAGATGTTTCTCCTTTTTTACATCATTGACACCCTCCTCCCCATCCCCCCGCCCCGCCCCATCCCCAGCTTTATTGTCCATGTCTATTGGTTACGCACACATGCATATAAGTTCTGTGGTTTACCTCTTCCCTCCCCCCACCACTCCCTCTTCTGGGGATTGTCAGTCTGTACCCTACTTCCATGTTTCTGGGTCTACCCTATTTCTCACACTATTATGTTCATTATATTCCATAAATAAGAGAGATCATGTGATATTTGTCTTTTTCTGCTTGGCTTGTTTCACTTAGGATAATACTTTCCAGGTCCCTCCATTTTGTCTCAAAGGATAAGAGATCTTTCTTTCTTACAGCTGTACAGTACTCTATTGTGTATATGTGCCACTGCTTTTTTATCCATTTGTCTACTGGTGGACACTTGGGCTGTTTCCAGATCTTAGCTATTGTAAGTAGTGCTGCTATGAACATGGGGGTACATATATTCTTTCTGATTGGTGTTTCAGGCTTCTTAGGGTATATTCCTAGAAGTGGGATCACGGGGTCAAATGGAAGTTCAATTTTTAATTTTTTGAGGTAACACCATAGTGTTTTCCACAGTGGCTGCACCAGTCTGCATTCCCACCAGCAGTGTACTAGAGTCCCCTTTTCTACACATCCTCGCCAACACTTGTTGTTTGATGATTTGTTGATGGCGGCCATTCTGGTAGGTGTGAGGTGATAAGAGGTTAGTAACAATTTGAGACAAGAGCAGGACTGTATTAGCCAGAAACAGAACCAATAGACAGATAGATATTTATCTCCAAAGAAACAGAACCAATAGGAGATAAATATCTATCTGTCTATCTATCTATCTATCTATCTATCTATCTATCTATCTATCTATATCTATCTAAAGAGATTTATGATAAAGAGTTAGCTACTGTGGTTATGGAGGCTGACAGTCCCCAGCCCTGCAGGGTGAGCTGGCAGTGGAGACCCAGGAGGGCTGGTGCTATAGTTCCTGTCCAAAGGCTGGCAGGCTCAAGACCCAGGAAGAGCGGATGTTTCAGTTTAAGTCCAAGCCAGGAAAATGTCGGTGGCTGTTCCAGTTAGAAGGCCAGCAGGGCCCTGGCTGGTTTGGCTCAGCGGTTGGAGCGTTGGCCTGCGGTCCAGAGAGACCCGGGTTTGGTTCCCGCTAAGGGCATGTACCTCGGTTGCAGTTTGTCCCCGGCCCTGGTTGGTCGTGTGGGTGGCAACACTTGAAGTGTCCCTTTCACATCGATGTTTCTCTCTCTCTCTCTCTCTTCCTCTCTGTCCCTCCTGCTCTATCTGAACAAAAAAAGGAAAAATATCCTCAGGTGAGGATAAAAAAAAAAAAAAAGAAGGCCAGCAGGTAGAAAGAATTCTCTCTTTCTTGGGAAAGGGTCAGCCTTTTTGTTCTCTTCAGGCCTTCACCTGTGTGTACTTATTCAAATGTTAATCTCATCCCAAAACACCCTTACTGAAATAGCCATCCTTACTGGGTATCTTGTAGCCCCAGTCAAGTTGACACATAAAATTAACCATCACATGGACATATCTAAGATTGTGTATAATTAGTTGCCTAATGAATTAGGCAGATAATAAATACTCTGAGGTGTCTGAGGGGGCTGAGATAACTTCAGTCTGTGGTGGCCTTGGAAGGCGGATAGGTGAAGACTTATATATTTGGGAGCGGGAAAAATCAAAGATAAAGACCCAACACCACCACAGGAGGTGCTGCCTGGAACCTAGGACAGTAAACACCACCCCCCTCCCCCAAACCAAAAACAACCCCCAAAACCCTTTTCAGAAGATAAAGCCCAAGCTCCATAGGCTGGGTAGAAAAGTCTTCACAATTGACCCTGGCCTGTGTGGCTCAGTGGCTGGAGCATCAGCCTGTGCACCAAAGGGCTGCAGACTCAATTCCCAGTCAAGGGCATGTACCTGGATTGCAGGTTCCATCCTGCAACCAACTGATGTGTGTGTGTCTCTCTCTCTCTTCTTTTTAATCCTCACCCAAGGACATTTTTCCATTTTTTGTTCAGATAGAGTGGGAAGGAGAGAGAGAGAGAAAGAAACATCAATGTGAAAGGGACACATCAAGTGGTTGCCACCCGCACAACCAACCAGGGCCGGGGACAAACTGCAACCGAGGTACGTGCCCTTAGCGGGAACCGAACCCGGGTCTCTCTGAACCACAGGCCGACGCTCTAACTGCTGAGCCAAACCGGCCAGGGCTGTGTGTCTCTCTCTTCCCCTTCCCTCTCTCCCTCCCACTTTCTTTATTATTTTTTTTTAAATCCTCACCTGAGGATATTTTTCTGTTGATTTTCAGATAGAGTGGATGGAAGGGAGGGAGAGAGAGAGAAATAGAGAAACATCGATGTGAGAGAGACACATCGATTGGTTGCCTCCCACATGACCTGACCAGGGCTGGGGATTAAACTGCAACCGAGGCACATGCCCTTTAACAGAATCGAACCAAACCTGCGACCCTTTGGTCTTCAGGCTGACGCTCTAACCGCTGAGCCAAACCGGCCAGAGCTCTTCCACTCTTTTAAAAAATCAATGGAGAAAATATCCTTGGGTGAGGATCAACAAAAACAAACGAACAAACAAACAACAGTCTTCACAGTTGGAGCCAAATATAGATATTTTGATCTTGTTTCTAAGAAAGCTCTTTTTCTGAGCCGTTCTGTTACCCCTTTCGGTCCTTCAGCCAACATTTTTATAAGATAAAAGCTACAGCCGAAATGCCGATTCCTGGTCCCCCCACACTCCTTGCCTCGCACTCATGTTGTACCCCCCGGGAATGAACTCTGTCCTTTCGTCTCAAATCCTCTCTTCAGATCCATCTTTATCATGTAACCCTCCATTTTTTTACTATAACAATTCCTCCTCTGAAAACGATTACAATTATTTTTAGTGCAATTCATTTGAAAATAGATACACTATTTTGTCTAGAACTATTACCAAAATGTTTTTTTACTTTTTAAAAACATGTTTTATGTTTCTTTCATCTCTCCACTGGATTATAAAATATGAGACCATGTTTTCTAATAGTTTTGTATGTTTTCAAAATAAGCATGAGATATTTGCTGCTTACACCCAAAGTCTTAGCTGGTGATAAAGTAAAAACGGGGCACCTTAGCCCTTGTCATAGTGGCAGGTATACAGATTCAGAGTTGAGACACCTCTCCAGCCTGGCAGGGACTGCTTGGGCAGTATCTTCTTCTAAAGAGAAAGACAACTTGCTCAGATGGTCATAAAGGTGATTCCTAGTTTAAATTCCCCTGGAAGAATGAGGAATAAATGAAAAGGAGAGGCTAGCTGGAAAAGCAAGGACTAATTAAAGTTCACTCTGCAGTCCCTTTTAGAAGCAGCACCTCTTAACTGCAAGAAATATATAAATGAGTTTCCAAATGGGTGGCTACTAAAAGGCCAAGTATTGAGCAGAAGGAAGGAAAAGAAATACATTATTCTCCTTTTCTGTGTGCAGGCAAACCACCCAGTTATCTGACAGCTTTACAATTTCACTTAGAGATCACCAATGATAACTCATTTCCTAGTGCTGAACACTTACGTAGAGGCAGATTACTGTGCAAAAGTGGAGTCAACAGCATTACTAATAAAACCAAGCATCAATTTTTCATTTCTAGCCCAATCACTAAACTTTTAACCAAAACTGCATGTGATACATTGTAAAAGTCCTTATACATCAATAAAATTGATTTGAACAAGTTGAATCAAACCCACAATTAGAGTGGAATTGGCAACACTAATATGTGTTAATGATAGGTGGGCCACCTAATTTTGAGAAATAGTAACGATTAGAATGCATCCTTGTACGCGTCTGTTCGACTTCTTAATAAACTTAATCTTCTGATTTTGGCTGAGGTAACACACGTTTGGTAGAAGTAGCTCTTTCTTTGGGTTATAAACTGAATATTCTGTCACTGCTTGAAACCCAGCTACTCAATGAATTGTTTTCCAGCTACAACAAGGATGATGAACTGCCACCTTTAATTTGGTTTGTTGCATTTTTTCTATGTAATCACTTACTCCTACATTTCATTGGCCAAAGCAAGTCATGCAGCTGCTCTGGAGGCCAACAGGGGTGGAGACATGTAATTCTCCCAGGAGGAGAAGCGTCACGACTCAGGTTACCAGGCCTAACATTTGTGGGTCAGGGATGTAAAATCTTTGCACAGAGAGGTCAAGAACATTTTTTTTTTTTTTTAATCCTCACCCAGGCACGTTTTTGCATTTATCTTCAGATAGAGTGGGAGGGAAAGAGGGAAGAAGAGAGAGAGAGAAACATCGATGTGAGAGAGACATATCGACTGGTTGCCACCCACACAAACCCAACTAGGGCTGGGGACAAACTGCAACCAAGGTACATGCCCTTAGCGGGAACGAAACCTGGAACTCTCTGGTCCGCGGGCCGACGCTCTAACCACTGAGCGAAACCGGCCAGGGCACATTTTTGAAATATTATAAAATCTGCCATAAAACACGAGTCCATTTTTTCCCCATCAACTTTTTAAAAGCTCTTCAAGAAAATACTTATTTCAAGGTTAAAAATTCTCTATTCCTTTTATTGTTCTCTAAGACATAGTTTAAGTTCCTTTTCATTCTCAGAGCATGCTTTACTTGCATTTGCTGGACTATAAGCTCTGTGACTACAGAAACTGTGCCTGTTTTGTTCTCCACCAGATCCTCAAGGCCTAGCAATACCTAGCACCTAGAAGGCACTCAGTAAATATATATCAAATGAATAAAATGTTGCTTTTAGGTTGTAACCTGATTAATGCAGGTTGTAATGAAAATATTACACCCTTAATGTGGAACTTGTACATCTTTTAATATAGCTTAGATCATGTGAATATAACCAAATGACCCTGATTCCATTGTTGACTAAAACATTTTCTGTAGATGTTTTTAAACTTGATCTCCTAGTATATTATTGCAAGATTGGGTTTTTGAACATAGATACAGATCCTGACATTTATCTCCTTATAGTAACAATTTATTCCATTCAGTCCATCATTCCAACTGCTTAGTATTTTCTGTAACCTTGATTTAGTCGCACTATGGTTAGTGTTCTTCTCCTAAGTATCATGTGCAATCACATGCATATTAGGTGAGTTTACCTTCCATGGCTTTGTTCAAGACATGGGAAAAAATGGAGCAGAAAACATCTTTCATGAAATTTTCTACAGCACATTGTCTGAAATGTCCTTCCAATCTATCAATCTATTATTGGAAACTTCGTGTTCGTGTGGCTGCCCAGACAAGCAAAGCTGCGCGAACCCGGGGGACTACAGAAGCCTGATTCCAGGCGCCATCACGTACTAGCACCATGTTCTAGAATACGACTTAACATGTTCGAGCCCTGGTTTTCTCTTCGTGTATCAGGGGATGGTGGGATTGGAGAAGGTAAGTTGGATTCTTTACAGTAATGTATGTGAAACCCTTAGCTTTGTGTCAGCTTTCCAGTAGGTGCTACAAACCATGTTTCCTTCCTTTTCTGCTCCTTCGAGTGTCTTGTTGGCAGCTCTCCTTGGATTTCTTTTCATTGGGTTCAGAATTAGAAGGCACATTTACTGAGTCCTTTGATTCAAGGATAGTCCCCACACCCAGCAATACCCACTCTGAATGTTAAATATCAATTCCCCGAAGTGTCCATTTTTCAAGTAATCAGGAATCTTGGAAAAGTTTTCAAATTCATACACACACACACACACACACACACACACACACACACACCCGTACATATATAATCCTAGGAATGTCTTTGGAAACAACCCTGGATATTTACCTAGGAAAATAACTAACTGCAAAGAGATTCTTGGGCTATACTTTTTCTTTTCTTTTTTGAAAAACCAGATTGTCCCATCTCATTGCATTTTGCTCAGGCGCATCCAAATCAGTGTGAGCTGGGTAAGAGGGAGACACAAGAGGAGTCTGGCTCTGGAAGTCCACGCTCTGGAAATCCCACTCGTAGCTAATAAAGAGGAGCTTAGTTGCTAAGAGAAGGCTCTGGGGATTTGGGGATGTTTTCTTTCTCTTCTCTTGATCTCAAATGTCAAGTTCATTTTAACCTAGACTTCTGACTCATTTTCACTAATGCAATACCTATAAATATGTTCAAGACTGGACCAGAGTAGTAAATTTATGGTCCAACTGCTACTGTTCACTTTCTCTGAATGTGGACGTATGCCCAGGTCTTCGTGCATCAGGAACATTGCACTTCACTTCAAGTACCTTTTCATTTGTGCTGGGTTGTTTATTTAGTCATTAGCCTAGTTAAAGTCCTTCTGCTTGGGCTCAAACCCCACCGCTGAGTCCAAGGACTCAGACCCACTCTGGGTCCCAGTTATTGTCAGAAGGCCCCACTATACAGCTTGAGACAAAGGTTGAAGCATTTCTAGCGGAATGGAAAGTGCCGGAAATAAGAGGGCTGGGCCTGGTGTACCCGTGGGAAAGGCTGAAGCCTGCAGGAAATTACATGGATGAGAAAAAAGTAGACCATGACTGGCTCCGGGCAGCTGAGACAAAGGCCTGTCAGAGCGAGGAACAACAGGTGGCCTAAAATCTGTGCTGTTTATCAGCCATTTTCTTTCTTTTTTTTTTTCTCATCACCCAAGGACATTTTTTTTTCCCACATTTTGATCAGATAGAGTGGGAGGGAGAGAGAGAGAGAGAGAGAGAGAGAGAGAGAGAAACATCAACGTGAAAGGGACACATCGAGTGGCTGCCACCCACATGACCCAACCAAGGCCAGGGACAAACTGCAACCGAGGCACGTGCCCTTAGCGGAAACCGAACCCGGGTCTCTCTGGACCGCAGGCCAACACTCTAACTGCTGAGCCAAACCGGCCAGGGCCCATTTTCTGTTATTTTCATTGTGCCTGGTTTTAGTGGATTCATACTTTTTCTTTTCTACATTTTGCAATTAAGTATCTGAGGTAATGGTGAATTATTTTGTATTGTATTTCTCTTGTGATTAAAAAACAACACACAGTAGAAAGAGCTATAGACCACATCAAAAAATCTAAGTCAGCCCTGGCCGGTTTGGCTCAGCGGTTGGAGCGTCGGCCTGTGGTCCAGAGAGACCTGGGTTCGGTTCCCGCTAAGGGCACGTACCTCGGTTGCAGTTTGTCCCCGGCCCTGGTTGGTCGTGCGGGTGGCAGCCACTCGATGTGTCCCTTTCACGTCGATGTCTCTCTCTCTCTCTTCCTCTCTATCCCTCCTGCTCTATCTGAACAAAAAATGGAAAAATGTCCTCGGGTGAGGATAAAAAAAAAAAAAAATCTAAGTCAGATTAGTTGTTCAGAAACATCACTTTATTATATGATAGTTGAACTTTGAATTTGGACTCCAGGAACTCAAAATTTATGAGATGGAGGCAGAGGTCTCTGCAGTTTATCTTACATTTAAAGAGAGAGAAGAGATCTGGGAAACAGAAAGAGTGGAAGTGGGCTTATAGGAAGCTCATTAGGAAGGCATGCTGTTTCCAATATTTTAGAAGCAAAAGTTTACTTAGAACGTTATTAGTATGCTAATTAAAAGACATTATTGTCTATTCATCAGAATAAGTCTATAAGCATCTCTATTTCTAATAATTTCTAAGCCTTTGTCCCTTACTAGGTATAGTAGTTTTTTTATTTTATAAGATACTTTAAAAATATTCCTTAATTGAGACTAAACTATCCCTCATTAGTCTAAATCATTAATATTTCATCTTACACTGACGGGTCTATTGAAGGTTTATAAACAGACTATTTCTAAAGCTATCTGGGATGGGACCTTTCTTATTTAATAGAATAAATTTATGTACATAAAAATGAAATAAATATACTTGTTATAGAAATTAGTCTAGAGAATTGAAGAGATTATATTAAGGAAGAGGCAGCAAAAGTGAGAAAAATAAAACAGGACGGGAGGTAACCCATGTCAAGGTGGTGAAATAAACCTGCTAGAGAGTTGGTGAGAAACCATATATTATACAGTATTTTGGTCATTTAAGAACGTACCAGTGAAAAGGAAATAAACTACCAGATGCGAATGAGAAGAACAGTGTCCTTAATAGTACCAGCAGTTGAAGTGAATTTTAGGGGAAAGTATTTAGTCACATACCTGGCCGTTCCCTGAGATATCACATTGCAGCCTCCATTTTCATTTCAAGTAATGGAGTGCAGACGAACATTTTAGATACTGGCAAGGGATTGAGAGGGTTATATAAAGTGGTGCTATTGAAAATCTCCGTGCAGAGATCTTTTCCAGTTGTACAACTTCCATTCTGGAGACCAGAGGAAAGTAAAGATGACTTCATTACCCAAATGCTCTTATCTCATTGTATTTTGCTCAGGCACATGCAAATTAGTTAATGCGAAATGTTGGATAGGCTGACAGACGTCATCGCCCCCTCTTCCTCTCTGGATGAATAGTGAACCACATGTGAAAAAATTAGAACCAGATGGCTCTGAAACTAATGCCTCTGCTCTTCTGGAATGTGTGTTTGTGTGTGTGTGTGTGTGTGTGTGCGCGTGCGTATGTGGGTGCTCGTATATATGAACACATGGCTGTGGCATAGTACATATCGAAGAACTACCATTTTATCTTTTTATTATGTAAAATTTCAAACATACACAAAGTAAATAGAATCGTAAAATAAACTCCCATGTACCAGTCACACAGCTTCAATCATTATTATTATTCTGTCTTTCTTGCTCATATATACCTCTAGTTATTCCCTATCCCCTATTCAAGAATTTTTAAGTTTTTCAAGATAAAATTTACATACATCAAAAAGTTTTAATTGTATATTTTTGACAAATGGATATACCCATGTCACCCACAATATCATTTCATTTTGATACCCATTGGTTTTCTACAGAGGTCTGAAGCAAGATGGATTGACTTGGATCCCACACTAATGTCAGACTGGCCAACCCAATGCCAATGGCTTAGATTACATGATCCTATGGTGGTGGATACGTTGAAGGAATGTCAGGGTAGAAAGGGATAAAAATAAACATATATTCTAAAGTGATATGAGGAGCAAAAAAGGAAGAAAATATATCCTGCAAGTAAAGGAGTTGGACTTCGAACAGTCTATGCAAAAAGATTGGCAAGCCACAAGAGAGAGAGACTTCCTAACTTCATGGACTCCATGAGAAAGAGAAGACACATCCTACTTTGCAGCTTTTAGACGGCAATTAGAGGAATCCCAAAACCAGGCTCAAGAGATTATCTTGACCATTAGTGTTTTAAAGCTTCTCCACAACCTGTTGAGAAGGCCTAGAATGGAGCTTTGGTCATGCTTGACACAGAGCATGTCTCTCCATCCTGCACACCGGCACCTTTGTCATGGGCATCCTGTTTATTTCCAGCATGACTCCCTGACCTGGTCACGTTGTTGATCATCACTGATACTCCTATTCCTCTCACATCTTATAGCATTTGGGGAAGATAAGGCACTAGTGGATGCATAGTCCAGGAGAAGGCCATATGCCCACTCTCAGGGTGCCTTCTCCCTGTGCCCCTTCTCATAGTTTCTTCCTGCACCAATTCCATTTTTAGGTCAGTTGTCTAACCTTCAAGACCCAATTCTCTTTTCTACACAGTGCAGCCAAAGCAAACTCCCAGAAGGAATGCATCAACGTGCTGCATCGTGTCCTGGTGAACTCCACCACCCTCCGTTTTCTCCCTGGATCTCACCTGTATTTGCCAGGTGGTTTCCTTGTCTTGGCTCCAAGACTGTTCTGGTGATTGGACCTCAGTGCTGTAGCTTGAAACTACACTCATAAATCTATTCCAGATGGCCCTCAACTGCTCATCTTTAGTTTTTCCTCACTCCCATTTGGTTCTGGATCAGTGGTGTCACCTTCCTTGATGGTGGGCAAAGGCAAGAAAGTTAGAGCAAATGACTACGAATTAATATAGCAGGTTTAAGGGTAGGAGACAAGACCATTTTTTTCTATTGATAGAATAATTTTAGAGTTTTTTTCTTAAAGGCATCTGGTTTCCATGTCTGTTGGTTTCTCCAAAGTGAACATGATGTGGCAAAGCTTTAATATAATGCACCCTATTTTCTTTTTTTACACACTAAATGTAAAGTCAAGTTCAAAGACTCTATGCTATGTCCTCAAGGTGGTACCTTGCTTTGTAGCTTAAGGAAAAATGAGCTTTAATGTATTGGGAGGGGGGTATGAAGGACCTATATTGATCAATGAGGTGTTATTCATTTTTTCATTCTTTTTTATAAGCTCACACATTTGGTTAAGAATATTAGATTTAGCATATCGATCTAATTATAGCACCTAAGCAGAATTTTGAAGGCTAACCACAACCAGTAAAAATGTATTTAGAACAACTTTGGTTTTCTTCAATAAACTCTCATTTAGCAACTTAAATTTTAAAAATTTATTTAGAGAGTATATACGTACTCTAATACACAAGCATATAACTATTCTTAGAAAAATGAGTTTATTCTGTTTTCTTTCAAAAAATTTCCAAGAATTGCAGCATTTGGTAAATCAGTGTTCACTCTACTTATGTATTTTTGCTTTTTAATGGTTTTGTTTCTTCTCTTCATTCCCATACAAGTCTTCAACTTTTTAGATAAGATCACCCAACATTTATTGGTCTGTAACCACCTAAAACTACTCTAGCCCCTTGGCCATTTTAAAGAAAAGTCTGGCATGTTCCTTTGTTCTATTATTCTTTGTTTCTTTCACTGAACAACCCTGAGGTTTGGTTTGTTCTTAGTCCTCCTTTCCTGCTCCCAGTACTTCAAAAGTACAATCAGATCTTTGCTAAACTTAAAATACATCTTTTTTACTACTCAAGTGATACTCATCATCTTTTATTTTTTACACTGCTTACATGTTCCTCCTTTTTCCCTCTGCAAGGATTGACTTTCATAGTTCTTAAGCTACTTTATTCATCACGATATCTCTTTGTCTCCTCAAAAAAAAAAAAATCTAGTGCCCACTGACTGCTGGAAGCTTGATTTCTGATAAATTTACTTTATATAAACATACAGTACTGAAGCACTTTTGAATTGTGTATGAATTCTATGTCCAGATTTAGAAAAAATAATAAATTTGCCAGCCATGTGCCTTGAAGGATCTGCTTTGTTTATTCCTTCCTGCAGCTGAGGGACTACTACTGATTTAGTTTGGGTCCATGGGAGCAAATGAGCCTGTGAATGTACAACTGTATGTCATTTGGAACCGAGCTGCCTTCACACACTTCAGGTGCAAAAATGCAAAATGATGAAAGCCTGGCACTGGTGTAATTGCGGGAGGTAGGATTGCTGAGCTGGCTGAAGGCTGAGGCTCCAAGTACTCCATGACTAAACTAATCTCTTGTTATTTTTACCTGGA
The DNA here is from genome assembly GCF_014108415.1 of Molossus molossus. Lineage (NCBI taxonomy): Eukaryota > Metazoa > Chordata > Mammalia > Chiroptera > Molossidae > Molossus > Molossus molossus. The sequence continues at coordinate 73,813,882 of NW_023425346.1, forward strand.
ATTTTTTCCCTCCTGGTCACTAAAGCCATTTGATATTCAGAAAAAGCTGCTTTCCTCCTGTAAGGGGCCTTGCTTTTTCTGGAAGAAAAGGTTTCGGGGAAGTTGAGAGGATCTCGATGTTGTTGCAGTGGAAATGGTCCTTCTTGTCCTCTAAAGAAGAAAGCCCTGGCACTCGGGGTGCCCTGAGGTGGGAACGGTACAAGGAAGCTGCAGTTTCTCTCACGGCAGGGTTATGACGACAACCCTTTCAGAGATATGCCATTACCGAGGAGCTGACTGCCGCCTCCTTCTATCCTCCAGTCCATCCTAAAGAAAACATGGTATGGTTTTGTTAGCACTGAGCCCTCTCTCTTTTTCTTCTGAAGAAGATGGAGGACACTGTGGAAAGAGTGTCATTCTCTTTTTCTTTCTTAAAAATATTATACTCTGGAAAAATTTTTCAAGAACAATTTATCCTTAACGCTTCACCCTCAGATGCCGCCAGTTGCAAGGGCAGGTTTAGCTTAGTTCATCAGCTCTAGAAATGGGAGTCGGGCAAGTCAAACCACAAGGAACAGTCTCAGCCGCTGCTCTCATTCTGCCTTTGCGAATCTGGTAGGTCCCATAAAATCCGGGCAGGAATTGGGCTGCTGGAAGCTGGCTCCTCTTTCATTCGGCCCAATTTCCCATTAGAAGAACTGGGCCCAGCATGGGCCTGGTTTACAGTGAGCGCGGCATTTGTTTATTTTCATTCATGTTTCATTAATTTCTCTGAGCGGTGTCCAGCCTCTTTTACTACATTTTGTGTCATTTGTTACCACTGCCCTGGGTATAAACTTGATACAGATTTTGATTATGTTTATGGGCCTGAGTTCCTCAGGACTATAGTATTCAATACTCGCTGGCCTCCTTCCAGAAGTTTGCTTTATAAACTTCACAATGATATGAAACGAGCTCCCAGAAAACCAAACCCTTCATGTCAAACAACTGTGTCAGGTCTTTTGCTGGTTTTTGCTTTTCTCTTACAGCAGATGTCAGTGGATGGTGGATCTTCTCAGGTGGGGGGTCCAAGGAAAATCCCAGGTGATTGACAGAGGCCCACATAGGGTCACTCAGGTCAGACGTGACATACGATCAGGTGAAAATTCAGCTCCAGAAACTTGGAGAAGACCTCAGCTCCGGAAACCATTTTTAAAGAAAATTAAACTTTCTAAAATGGTTTAAACACATGTTTTTAATACTTGTTAAATGTCTTTTTCTTTCTGGAAAAGACATGCTTCAAGCAAATGAAGAAAAAGGTAAATATTTGGCAAAATAATCTTTTATACAAATGCCCCTGGGTAAAAGCAAATGAAAATTGTACATATTACCAAGCTGGGCTCTGTTCTACACCTGCATTTTGTTTTTCTTTCTTCTCTCTTTATTGTATATACAATAGTTTGCTTCATATAATTTCTTAATTAAGTATTTAACAGCACATAACTGTGGAGGTTGGGTGATGTTACACTGTGTTTTATTGCCTTAGCTTAATGTGTATGTTTGTACTTTGTGGTGGTGTTTTAAACCACACGGAGGGCTCTCTTCCATGCAGAGAACTGAGTGCATCTCGAAGAGAGGAATCCAACTTCTGTTAGCTCAGAGAATCAACCTATTGCTGTGCTAACATAGACATGTCTTTAGGGCAGAGCTCTGTTTTGCTTAGTACTTTGTTGCTTTGTCATTTATTTTAGCAAGGCTTATTTGTCTTTATACAGAATGGAAGAGAGGGGTAGAGATGGAGAAACAGTCTACAGGAGACAGGGCAAAAAGATGATTGTTGGCAATAGGGAAATTATCATTTACCTAGTATGGGTCACTGAGTAGCTGGGCTTGAGGACTTTGGCAGCTTGCTATGTGTGTGGTGATAAGAAGGTGTCAAAGGGTGAAGTGCTAAGGGCCTTTACATTGGCCGAGGGAATTTAAAACCAAGTCATTAGAGAGAGGGTTTGTTCAAAGGCGAGTTGGCATTTGGACAGGGATTCTCTGTTCTGCAAGCTGAGTGACTGCAGAAGCAGAGCTAGAGAAGAAACTGGGCGGCGAGTTCGCCCTGGGTGCAGATGGAAGAGCCAGGCATGAAGTGTGTGTGAGCAGAACTCTGTGGCCTTTGCCAAAATCTAGAGCTGTGGTTCCTAAACCTGTTTAGGTTGTGGGCACATTGAGAATGTGATGAAGGCTTGCTGTGGGACCTCATTCGAGAACAGGGTTTCTCAACCTTGAACTCATGACATTTTGGACCAGATAATTTGTTGTGCGTTGTAGGATGTTTAGCAACATTGCTGGTTTCTGCTCTCTAGATGCCAGCGATCCCCGCCCCCAGTGGTGACACCACTAATGTCTCCTGGGGGCAAAATTGACCTTGATTTGAGGACCACTGCTCTAGAAACATATGAATATGTTCAAAATTTCCCAGGAAGGAGGGTGTACTGACTCTTGGAACTTATTCATGACTCTCCCTAGAGTTAATAATGTTAAAATATCTCTAGCACTTCTTGTTCTGACTTCTTGAAGAAGCTACATGTCTAATGTCATAGAATCATGGGTCTAAGTGTCAAAAGGAGCTCACTTACTCTACCAACTTTTTGAAAGGTATGGGAAACTTTTATCCAACAAAATAAAAGGAGCAACTGAGGTTCTGGAATTTAAATTACTCATCTCTGGTCACACATAAATTACTTGGCTGCAATGTTGTGGGGTACAAGAACCCAGATTCCCTATCTCTTGGGACAGATACATCTTTGTCCAGTGGTTCTAGTATACCAGCCTATGAAACTTGGGTGAAGGCACTTTGCTAAAACGTCATTGCATTGCACTACATCTTTCTTTCATGTTTCTCTTCCTTTATACTCAATCCAGTGGGCCCTCAGATGTGACTGCTTTTCTACCAGATACTCCCCATACAGAGGTGAAGGGACCCTCCTGTTTGGAGTACTCCAGTGCCGCATTTCCTACAGGAAAGTGGGCATTACTGTCAGTGCATTGTCTGTGGTACTTGTAGGTGAACAGGGACATCTAGGTCTGTTAATGGTGAGTAGGGTGGATGCCAGCTATGGATTTGTGGCATGCTGCCTGGGATAGCCTTGGTATGGGAATGTCTCTCCAGGATGTTCTAGGGTTACTTAGTGACTTTTCAGCTCAGTCTACAATATTTGTTGGCCTGGAAAGAGTTGAATTGATGACCATAGTAAATGTATATGCTTATATTTTGTGCATTAGGGGTTATTTTTGGAAAATAGTGTTTTATTCACCCAGGTTATTGCCAACTCCTTTTCAAAAACATGGATACTATATATCAGTGCTTCTTAACAGTGAGTGTAGTGCTTGCAGGTGGGGAGAAGGGGGACGTTTTAGAGATGTGTGGGGAAAATTTTGGTTGACATAATGAATGAGGGACTCTACTGGCATGTATGAGTAGAAGCCAGGGATATTGGATGTTAAAGATTTGTACCATGATCTACATGAATTTTGAATATCTCACAAGATCTGTTTATCATTATCTTAACTTTGAACCTAATTCCATTTAATATAGAAACACAAAGTAGGTTTGCTCAGTCTTAATGGTCACTGACATTTCCAGGGATACAACTACAATTAAGAGGAGATTGTCTTTTTTGTTTGAAAATTGACCAAGAATTTTTCATTTCCGAAAATCATGTTACTGATGACAACTACTGATTTGAGTTATCATGATACAATATATTTGTATTAGTCTGCATTGGCATAGTTACATCTATGATCATTCTGTGTATGTTAGCATACATATATAAGTGTGTGTGTGTGTGATTAGTTTGTGACAACAGTGGAGGAACCACCATTTCAACATAGGTCCCCAACTCTCATAATTATTTTGAGTCATAAAAAATTACTATAATTCTCATCACAGATTATTGTTTTATAGTGAGATGTTATCACCTTTAGCTATGTGGTCCACTGTGAATTTACATTTTTCTCTAGGGAATGTAAAGATGTGCGTACTTCTTTATATAAAGCCAGACCTTCAGCTTCAACCACATCAGACAGCAAAGCCGGACATTCTGATACTGAACTGAAGGACAACAAGGATCTCTCCAACTCAGTAAAAGGAGGCTTCTATTTTCCCTAGTCTCCCTCTCCTCTCCCCTCCCCTCCCCTCCCCTCCCCTCCCCTCCCCTCCCCTCCCCTCCTCTCCTCTCCTCTCCTCTCCTCTCCTCTCTTTTTCCCCTCTCTCCTCTCTCTCTCCCCCTCCCTCTCTTCCTCTCTCTCTCTCTCTCTCTCTCTCTCTCTCTCTCTCTCTCTCCCTTCCTCCCTCCCTCTCTCTCTCTTCTCTAACCCATGCTGGGCATGCTCACTTGTCTTCCCATGTCTAATAGTTCTCCCATATTCATCTCCAAACAGATGATCTGCTCATGTGAAATATCAAAATTAATAAGGATTAGGTTCCCACAACTCTTATATTTCTCAGAATGGTCCTCCCATTATATGTTTCTTAGGTATCCCCCCACCCCATTTGAAGTTGCTTGAATTTATTGTTATCATCCCCTCGGTCTTGGCGAAATAGAAATTCTTGGACTCCTGAGCATGATAACCTCTATATTTGCCATAAATACCTAACCCTTTCTTTATGTGAGATTTTCTTCGTACTTTTAGTTACTCCTTTACTGGCATCATGAACTTACTCTCCTGGATCTAGTATTAGCTATGATTGCTTCTAGCTGACAATTGAAATGACCTTTAATTTCTTAGCCATTTCTCTAGCAAGAATAAAAACATTTCACTTTATTGAGTACTTACTATATGTTAGGCATTGTCCTGAGTTCTCTGTGTATATTGATTCATTTAATTCTCATAAATAACAGTGTGAGGTAGAGGCTATTATTATTCCCATCTTGTAGATAAGGAATCTTGGAAAGTTTAAATAAATTACCTGAGATTTCACAATTAGTAAGTGTCTTTTTCTGTCCATCAAATGTATGTCATTTAATACTCTAAGTAGAAGAGCATCCAGAGAAAAATAAATTGAGAAAGAATAAGACTAAATTCATCACCAAGACATTCCATCATGGTTGTGGTTGTGATAGGCCTAACTTTTCCCTAAATGTTGGCTTGAAATCATATTCTCATTACTCATATCTAAACCATATATAGCAGCAATTTGTCATTGAAGAAGGATGACTATAACAGTTGATGCTAAAAGATTTCAGTGTATGTCTCCTTTTCCTTTGGCTGCTGTCCTATTAAATGGGTAAATTATTCCTAATCAGAGAACTGAAAAGAGTAATATTTAAAAGCAAGTTACTTAGTTTCTCTGAGCTTAGATATCTGATCACAAAAATATGACCCTTGCTTTTCTTATATTTAAGAGAGGGGCTGGATGTATATTTTTGCTCAATTATTTATTTAGATTAATATGCACTCATGTATATTTATTATATGTTCTATGGATTATAATTCATTACTATGATGATGATGATTTTTTATTGTTCAAATTGTCCTGGCTTTGACCATTGGGAGCCCCTTCAAGTTGGCTTCTGTGTCCTTTCAACAGGACCATCACTTTTTTTGAGTACCTCTTTACTTTTTCACACCAGGCTCATCTTGTATTTTTCTTGTCCCAGCTCTAGAACCAGCCATTTCTCCAACGAGTCCTGGTCTCTTTTACTGGAGAATCTTATACTACTTTCCCCTTATTTCTGGTTTTGTCAGTTTCAGTCACCTGCAGTTAACCATAGTAAAAAAATATTAAATGAAAAATTCCAGAAATAAACAATCCATACATTTTAAGTTGCATGCTGTTCTGAGTAGCATGATGAAATTTTGCACTGTCTTACTCTGGGACACACATCTTCCCTTTGTTCAACATATTCATACTGCATGGGATACTCACCCATTGGTCACTTAGTAGCCTTCTTGGTTATCTGATGGACTGTCATGGTATCATAGTGCTTGTGTTCAAGAAACCTTTATTTTACTTAATAATGCCACAGTCACATAACTTTTATTACACTATATTGTTATAATTGTTCTATTATTAGTTATTGTTATTAAACTCTTGCTATGCCTAATTTATAAATTAACCTTTATCGCAGGTATGAATGTATGGACGAAACATAGTGTCTTAAGTTATAGTATATGTAGGGTTGTACTATCCACAATTTTAGGCTTTCACTGGGGGTCTCGGAACATATCCACCAGGGATGGGGTGGGGGGGACTACAGTATATCCCTAGAGCAAAAAGAAGTAAAATAAAACAATTAAGTAAACAAATAAAAACCCAGAAAAATTACATTAAACTGTTTTCAGTAATCATATGGTAAGTTGAAGTGTTGGTACAGTCTTCCAAGACTCTTCTAGAGCATTATGTGATAAAGCAAATGAATAATTGTGTTGGTGTCACTGTGGATCAAGTTTTCAGTGAAAAACACTAAGATCTATGAGGTTAAGTTAAAAACTCCATAGTTTTAAATTGCAGTTGGAAGTAACACCTTAAATTCATGAACTATTTTATCTTAAAAAATATATTTCTTAGCTCTATCCACCAAATAGGCCAAGTAACAATGACCTAACCATTAGCAATGAGCACTTTTAGTGTACAGATTGTCATCTCTACGTATATTTGCCCATTTTTAAGAACCAGCATTTCTTGGAGAAATGGCTGATCTTAGCCAGGGGGCAGTAAATGTACAAGATGCACTTGGAACATCTTGCCCTAACACAGAGCAAGAAAGTTATCAGAGACCAATTGTGTTTTATCAAAAACACTCAGTAGCTAACTCAAAGAAGTTTCCATTGGCTAAATACAGGTAAATTTGAACATCAGTAAGAGTAATAACTGTAGTGAATTGAAGCACATAAAATACATTTAAATACATGAGACTATAATAATTAAAAACAGGAAACATCATTGTTCACTTTTGAGAGATGCTAAGGAGCCAACTCACACAATGAATGAATACTTTTTTATTCTGCTTTAAAAAAAAATTTTTTTTTCTTTATTGATTTTAGAGAGAGAAGAAGTGAGAGGGGGAAAGATAGAAACATTGATGAGAGAGAACACTGATTGGTCACCTCCTGCATGCCCCCCACTGGGGATCAGACCCACAACCTGGGCGTGTGTCCTGACTGGGAATTGAACCAGTGACCTCTTGGTGCATGGGTCGACATTCAACCACTGAGCCACACCGGCCAGACTATTCTGTCTTTCTTTTATGAGTTACATCTTGAAATAACCAAATAAGAGATTAGAGGAAATTCTCTTTATCAAAAGCATCCCAGGTACTAAAATAAGGAAAGATAGAATTAGAATATCACCATTCTGTAATCCCTATTAAATTAAAGCAGTGTTCATCTAACTTTCTGATACCAATTTCAATATGTGCGTGTGTTTGGTGGGGGAGTGGTCCCACATACCACAAAATGGACAGCTGGGTGTCCTACAAATCAACTCAATTCTGACACTATCTACTTGGAGATAGTATCAGATTTTACAGGCCAAGGATTCAGTCCTACAAAACAGCCCACTCCTCAGATGCCAATCATAGGCCTACTGGCTATAGATTAGGTTTCACACCACCTTCTCCTTGGGTTCTATTAATTTGCTTGAGAAACATGTTATATACTAGATCAATGGTTTATTATAAAAGGATACAATTCAGGAGCAGTGAGAAGAGATGCATAGAGCAAGGTATGGAAAATGAGTGAGGAGCTTCCATACCTTCTCTGAGTGAGCCACTTTCCCAACCATCTCCACGTGGTTGCCAACCAGGAAGCTGTCAGAACAACATACTTTTGGGATTTTATAGAAGCTTCATTACTTAGGGATTCTTGATTAAGTCGTAGGCCATTGGTGATTGATTCAGCCTTCAGCCCCTCTCCCCTCCCTGGAGGTGCAGTGGGGAGATGAGACTTTAAGTTTCCACCCTCTAATCACATGGCTGGTTCTCCTGGCAACCAGCCCCATCCTTTGTGCTTTCCAAAAGTTACCTCATTAACATAACAGAAAACACCTTTGACTCTCTCATCACTAAGGAAATTCCAAGAGTTTTAGGAACTCTGTGCCAGAAATGAGAACAAAGACCAAATATATATATATATATATATATATATATATATATATATATATATATATCTTATTATAAATCACAATATCACATCATCAATGACTGCTAACATTACAGAGAGTAAACCAGATAGTACGTTGAAATACATAACACCATCTATAACATATTCTTGCCAAAAAATTTAACCCAAGTCTAATAAATCCTCTAGAACTAACTACCAGATTACAGAGAACAAAGAAAAATGTTGAACAACACCATGGAATGAATTCAGTAAAACCTAGATCGTGGGTTTTAACATATACATAAATTGAATGTGTACATAAATTTTATGAGTACACAAATAGTAAGAACAAAGCAGTAGTAGTAGAGGGGATCCTATAGAATCTATAGTATAGATTTAAAAAATTTAAGAAATACTGCATAAATGCAATTTAGAGTCTTATTTGGATCTTGAAAAAACAAAATCATGGGGAAATTTCAACACTGACTACATAATTGATTATATAAGAAATTATTAATTTTCTTTTGGGTCAATAATAATTTTGTGGTCATGTTTTAAGAGTCTTTATCTTTTACAGTGTAGAGGAAAAAAGGGGCCACATGCTAAGCCTGACAAGCTCAGCTGAGGCCTGCATGGCAGATCTTTACCAACTCAGAGACCTAAAGTAACCACATAGGATGGTCTGAACTTAAATCTTTCTAGCTAAGAACAAGTCTTGGAGCATAGTCATGTTCTAGACCAGTATCTTCCCTAACAAAGGTCAATCTTTACCTTAACTGAGCCTGTCTGTTGTCTTCTGCATCTATAATAACATGCCTTTGGAATGTCAGGGTAATCTCCTTTTTTCTAGACCCCTCAGGGCACAGTTTCTCACCAGAGCGGAGACCACAGAATGCCTCATTGTTACCTTGTTCCCCTACATGCTGTCTCTATGCGCCGTGTATGCTGTTAACTATCCTGTATCCACCAATGTAAAAGAAGTATGTGTCTATTTCTTTTACTTTTTATCCAAACTCAGAGATTTTCCTACTTTGCTTTCTCCTGCCTCCCTGATCTATCACCAATGGATTTTATGTAACCCCCTTACGTCTTCCCCTTTGATTGTGATGTACAAAATAAGGTGCAAAACTACCATTCTCTGGAGCATTTCATCAATCCATTGAGATTTTGCTTCCTGGCAATTTTTGTCAGTTTGGCTCAAATAAACTCATAGAAATTCTTACAGGTTTGGACATTTCTTATGCTGACAATAGATACATATTGAATTACGTGATACTTGGAATTTTCTCCAAAATAATCATGGAAAGGAAGAATTGTGGGAATACATATAAGTCAAAACTGGTCATGAGTTGATTTTTGTTGAAGCTGGATCATAGGTAGATGGGGTTTATGATATTACTCTCTCTACTTTTGTATATGTTAGAAATTTTCTATAATAAAAAGGCGGAAGGACCTGGAAAAGCCTAAGCTGAAGATTTTTTAGGCACTGGTTTCTGGAAATAGAATGCCCTCCGTTCTCAGTGATGTTCCTCCTGTAAGTTCCTCAGATATTTCCAGGTATAGAGAATTCATATTAGCACTTAAATAAGTTTTGGAACCCACTTTGTGCCCTTCAGCTTGAAAGAATGAAGAGACGGAAGCCTCAAAAAGAGTATGTTTCTGATAAATGTTATAACAAATGGCCACAAATGAGGTTTAAAACAGCACAGAATCATTATTTTATTGTTGTGGAGGTTGGAAGTCCACAACAAGTTTCACTGGGCTAAAATCATGGTGTCAGCAGGGTTGCATTCCTTTTGGAGATACAGGGGAAAATTTGTGCCTGTCTTTTCTATCTCCTAGTGGCTGTCTGCATTTCTTGGGCCCATGCCAGTATTATTCTGATCTCTGCTTCTGTCTGCACATCTCTGACTCTATTGCTTTTCTTTTCACTTATAAGGACCCTTGTGATTACATTGGTCCCACTCAAATAATTCAAGATAATCTCCTCATCTCAAAATCCTTAACTTAATCACATCTGCAAAGTTCCTTTTTCTATGTAAGGTAGTATATTTAACAGTTCTAGCGATGGAAAAAGGAAGTGAAACTGGCATTATTCACAGATGACATGATATTATACATAGAAAACTCTAAAGACTCCACCAAAAAAACTACTAGATTTAATAAATGAGTTTAGCAAAGTAACAGGATATAAAATTAACATCCAGAAATCAATGACATTTTTATACACCAATAATGAACACTCAGAAAAAGAAACTAAAAAAAAAAAAAAAAAAAAATTCCATTTACCATTGTAACAAAAAAATTAAGATACCTAGGAATTAACTTAACCAAGGAGGTAAAAGACCTATTCTCAGAAAACTACAGGACATTGAAAAAAGATATACAGAAATATATAAAAAAGTGGAAACATATACCATGTTCATGAATTGGAAGAATCAACATCATTAAAATGTCCATATAACCCAAAGCAATCTACAGATTCAATGCAATCCATCTTAAAATACCAATAGAATATTTCACAAATCTATAACAAATACTTCAAAAGTTTATATGGAACCAAATAGTCACAGCAATCTTGAAAGAGAAGAACATACATGGAGGGATCACAACACAGGATATTAGGATATACTGCAAAGCCATCATAATCAAAACAGCTTGGTACTGCCACAAGAACAGGCATAAAGATCAATGGCACATAACTGAGAACCCAGAAATCAACCCAAGACATTATGCTCAATTAATATTTGACAAAAGAGGCAAAAGCATACAATGGAGTAAAGACAGTCTTTTCAATAATTGGCATTGGGAAGATTGGACAGGTACATGCAAAACAAAAAAAAAACTAGACCATAAACTTACACCATACTAAAAAATAAGCTCAAAATGGATAAAAGGCCTAAATGTAAGTTGTGAAACCATAAAAATATTGGAAGAAAATGTAGGCATCAAAATCTCAGACATCACATGTAGCAGAATTTTCACTGATACATTGCCTAGGGCAAGATAAATCAAGGGGAAAAAAAATAATTGGGACTATATTAAACTAAAAAGCTTCTGCACAGCAAAAGAAACCAGCATCAAAATAAAAAGGGAACACATTGTATGGGAGAACATATTTTCCAATGATACATCAGGTAAGGGTTTAATATCCAAAATATATAAAGTATTCATACAACTCAATGAAAGGAATACAAACAATCCAATTTTAAAAATGGGCAGAGGACCTGAATAGACACTTCTCCAATGAGGACATACAAATGGCCAAGAGACATATGAAAAAATGCTCAATGTCACTAATCATCAGAGAGATGCAAATTAAAACAACTGTGGGGTATCACCTCACACCTGCCAGAATGGCTGCCATCAACAAATCATCAAACAACAAGTGCTGGTGAGGGTGTGGAGAAAAGAGACTCTAGTACACTGCTGCTGGGAATGCAGACTGGTGCAGCCACTGTGGAAAACAATATGGTGTTTCCTCAAAAAGTTAAAAATGGAATTGCCATTTGACCCAATGATCCCACGTCTGAGAATATATCCTAAGAAGCCTGAAACACCATCAGAAAGAATATATGCACCCCTATGTTCATAGCAGCACTATTAACAATTGCTAAGATCCGGAAACAGCCCAAGTATCCATCAGTAGATGAATGGATAAAAAAGTGTGATACATTTACACAATGGAACACTATGCAGCTGTAAGAAAAAAAGATCTCTTATGCTTTGAGATGATATGGAGAGACCTGGAGAGTATTATGCTATGCAAAATAAGCCAGTCAGAGAAAGACACTATCACATGATCTCACTTATTTGTGGAATATAATTAACAAAATAAGCCAATGAACAAAATAGACCCAGGGATATGGAAGTAGGGAACAGACTGACACACTTCAGAGGGGAGGGGTGTGGAAAGTAGGGAGTGGGAAGAGATAAACCAAAGAACTTCTATATGCATATAGGCATAACGGATGGAAACAGAAAACAGTGCAGGAAAGATAGAAGGTGGTGGGGGGCGGAAAGTGCCAGTGGGAAAAAGGAGGGACATCTATAATACTATAGGAATTAAATGTTGATATATTGGTGGGGGCATTATTCTGCCTACTACAAAGAAAAATAAAGAAGCTGGGAAATAGGATTAATAAGGGAAGGTAGAGCAATCAGAATTCAGCCAGGAAATAGAAACCATTTTAATATTTTAAACAGAGGACATTTAATACAAAGAATTTGTTACACAAGAAATGGAAGGACTGAAAAAGTCAATAAAGGATGGCAGAGTACCTCAAAATTCCAAGTACATTTTGTACTGAATTCTTGTCACTTTTGTACCATTGTAAAGTTGAAAAACCTTACTGCCTGTATTGATTTTGAGGTTAGAAAAAAATCTTAGCATGTAGGCAAATTTGCAAATATGGAATTTATGGGTAATGAGGCTCCACTGTACTTCCCAGGACAGAGATGACGTAATGCCCTGGATTATCCCACCTTCTAGTCTTCCACCAGGGTTCTCTCTGGCTAAATCAGCTGCACGCAAATCTGGGAAACAGAGTTAGCAGGAAAAGGATGGAGAACACGTGTGATTACAAAGAGGCGATGCATAGCACAAAAGGTTTAAAGAACTAAGATTTGGTGGTGAAAGAACTAATGAGAAGGCATTCAAGGAACTTAATGATTGCCTTTAGATTTATAGACCTTATTACAGAGAGGATGATGACAGGCTGTTTTTAATTTTTAGAGAGCCAATGTCAATCGACTTAAATTAAAATAGAAGCTATAGGTGGAAGATTGATGAAAACTCTTCTACCTGTAAGGATTGAAAGATCTAAAAATACTTTAGAAAGGATGAATGGGGAATTGCCTTCCTTAGAAATGTTGAGGGCCAGGCACCTATTTACCTGCAGTTATTTGGTGGCTGGCATATCTGGAATAGGTGCATGCTCTGGGGGTCTGAGCTGGCCCTCCCTATAATTCTGTGTGTGGTTAACAGCACCTTGAACTCTAAAAGGTAGCAAATGTCACTGTAGCTGCCTCACTGTCTTGGAGCTGAGAAAGGGAAAAACAAACAAACAAAACACCTATTGTGGCAGAAGGGTGGCGAATAGAAAGCAAATCAACCAAAAGATCATTTCAGCACAGAGTTGGTGGCTTACTTGAGTAAGTGATTTATGACACAATGTTTTTATTTGATCTGGCATTACAGGGATAAATTATTGAGTGCTAATTGTATGTTGATAAGCTGTTCCTGCTTAAATTTATTCCTTCCTCAGTTTGTGTTAATTGGGGCATATTGGAACAGAAGGGGAATTGCCCACTTACTGCCTGGTTTGGTTTATGCTGTTGCTAAAATGCCAAGTTGTAATTGTGTCTTCACTCTTATTTATACTCAGTGAAAAAGTGAGCTTCTACCCATGGACTTTTTTTTTTTCTTTCCATCAGTGTATATTTCTTTTTTTCATACATGAAATGTTAAAGAATAATATTACTCCTTTTTACATGTTCAAATTTACTCAAGTTGCAGCAGAAGGTAGGGTCAGAGGTGGACTGGCAGAAGGCTGGGGAATTTTAAATGCATATTTTATTATTTGAAATTTAAATCCCTTTTAGATAAAGCCATCATGGGGGAAAGGGGGTAAAACAGTGTTTCCTTCATTGGTGGCTTTATCTCTGACTAATAATCCCCCCTACACACACACCTCTGTCTCCTCTCTCTCTCTGACATGAAAGGACTTGAGTGCCAATGGCGTGTGAAAGGCCAGCAACCAGGGTCTGTGTGCCATGTAGCGATGTAGGTGTGAACGGGAAGGGGGAGTGGTAATTGCCAGATATTTGGGTCTTGTCTCTCAAGGGTCTTTATAATAAGTACTCTAACTCCAGGGAAGTTAAGTGAGTCCAGATTTTAAGAACTCAATACAGACACAAAACAGCAAATGACCAGCAGGATTATAAGTTGAAAATCTGGGTTGAGATTAAAGGAAATCAACAAGGGCAGAGGAAATAGTAATATTCCAAATAGGCACACCAGATTCAGGGGACCTGAGGGCTGTCCACGTGAGTTACTACACATGGCCCAAGGGTGAGCTTGTAAACACTAACCCCAGACACAGACCCACTCTCTGCCATGGTTTTATGAATTCCACTGCACGTGGGCAGTTGTGGGCCTGGCTATAAACCAGAGAGGTGGGCTCTGCAGGTGCCGGGAGCCCCTGGCTATAGCAGGGACAGTGGGTGTCACTCTCGAGGCCTGTTCCCGGGACCCAAATCCCCTCCCACCTCTCTGCATTCTGCTGTAACTGTCCTCCCTCTCCCAGTTTTGTTCTTAGATGTCCCAAATAATCTCTTTCCTCTGGCTCTTCTCCTCACATCAAAATAAAAGAGTTCCATTTAAGTCATTGTTTGTACAGATTTCCTAGTCAAAATAGAAAGAACTTGGCAGGCTCCTGTGTACCGAGAACAGTAGAGGATTAGGTGAGAGGAGTTATCTAAAGATATCTTGCTCTGTAAGTACTGAAAGAACCTTGTATTTGGCTGGTTTACCCACCAAAGTGCCCTACAGGTGTCGATTGTGAGGGCAATGTGATGCTCAAATTTCAGGGATAGCTCTAGCTTATTTATACAGCCATTGGCTCTTGGCTAGTTAATTAAAACAGAGGTCATAATTACAGGAAGATTAGTTAAAATGTCACTGTCACTATGATGTACTTCCTTGGGGAAGGAAAAACAGCTAGGCGCTGGCAGTTCTAATCCCTACTAAAGCATGCCATGGGATAGCACTCCATAGAAGCCATGGGAAGTGATGGAGAGAGAGCAGAAGAGGAAAGTGCCCTGGGTTCTAGCTCAGCCTTCACTATTGACAAGACTCCTTCTGCTGTTTTCCCAGGAATCTAGGAGTCCCTGGGGGAGACTCTGGTACCCAGGGAACTGGGGCCAGGAGCAGAAGCCTCTCAGCAACAGGCCTGCCTGAAGTGCTGAGACCTGGAGGGGGAGCCACGCCAGCATTCAGAGGAAAAGGCAGGGGTTCAAATCTCAGAGGTGGCGTCTCAGACTTGCATGAGAGACTGGGAACAGCTCAGTGTGTATTGTGAATAGGCCCCACCCTGTGTTATTCTTTGGGTCCCAACCACCAAGATTAGCAATGGCCACCAATAGCTTCAGATTGAAAGTAGGGAGCCAGAGTAAGAGGAACTCAGAAAGAGGAAGTGACTTGTCCAGGGGCATGCAGCTGGAGGTGGCAGAGCCAGGACTGAAGCCAGTTCTCTTAACTCCCAGCAGACCTTTTTCTAATATAACCTACAGCCCACTTGTGACATCTCTAGGTCCATTCTGACCTTGGGTGAAAGAGATGCTGAAATCACCCCAATCAACCAAACAAGGGGACAGCAAACTAAAATGGGATTCCAGAGTTATCTGAACTCTGCATGAAACCTTTTCTATGTTTTAACTTAGGTAAGAATTATAGGTAATTCTGATAAAATTCTTGAGAAAAAAAAATGGGTAATGATTATTTTAATAAATAGAAGGTTGTAGATAGTTCCTGCTCCATAGAGCTGAAGGTTCACATTGTACAATCTCCTTGGGTTTCCTTGGGAATTCTTAATCTTCTTGATTCGATTTTCTCCCTCCTTGGCTGTGATGGTTAAGATCTGGTGGGTGTAAGTTTTCCCTAGATTTTGCCTCTCAGTGTGTGATCGCCAGAGCAGCAGCACCAGCCTCACCGTGGAACTTGAAAGAAATGCAAAATCATGGGCCTCTGGAATCAGAATCTCTGGGGATGGGCCCAGGAATCTGTTGTAACGAGCCCTCCAGGTGATTCTGATGTACATTGACATTTGAGAAGCCCTGAGATAGAATAAACAGGTAGTGTAGAGCAACAATACAAGAAGCAATACAAAGTAATGGTTCAAACTCTGATATCACTACTGAGGAGATCAAGGACACGTGACTGTCTTTCTGCACTCGGTTTCCTTGATTCTGAAATGGTTGGGTCTCCCCCATGAGGTAGTTGGGAAGCTCAAATGAGATAATGGGGAAAAGTTTGTATATGGTACCTTGCCCAACATTTAGTGGGTATTCAGTTCATTTTACTTGTTATCCTATGATTATTATAACCCAGATGTCTCTAGCCCATGGGTGAGTTCCAGACCCTCCAGACCTTTCCTGTGCTGTCTCTCTCTCTTTCTTTCTTGGAGCTTCTGCAGCTCCGTCCAAACCTTGTGGCTGCTGTGGGATGAGCGCTGTGGACCTGGGCAGGTGGCCTCCTGAGCATCTTGGGGAATGGATGTCTAGCACCTCACTGCCTCCTGATTCTCACCATGAAATCAAGATAGAATTAAACCGTATTCAGTCCTACTTCATGCATTGGGAAACAGACTGTGGGACCTCATGTTATGAGCCAAAGTCAAGACGCATTGCCCTGGCCGCTTTGGCTTAGCGGTTAGAGTGTCAGCCCACAGACCAATGAGTCAAGGGTTCCAATCCGGTGAAGGGCACGTACCAGGGTTGCAGTCATCCCCAGCCCTGGTCGATGTGGCTCTATCACATCAATGTTTCTCTCTGTCTCCCCACCCCCCACCCCAACTCTGATAATAAGTAGAAAAATATCCTCCGGTGAGGAATTAAAAAAAAAAGACCCATTAACAACAAACATGAGTCTCCTTAGGTAGAGAGGGAGGCTCAAATCCCAGTGTTGGGACTGTCCTCAGAATTTCAAGGTATCTGGTCATGATCCTGTCCTGGCTGTTTCTCATGGCTACTGCTACCAGTGTCCACACAGCCACTCTCAGAGCAATAGGCCAGCCCCTCTCCCAAGCAGCCTGTCGTTACCCTTGCATCACAGAATAGACACAGGAGTGGCAGGCTGGAGCACCAGCTGCTGCCTCCCTTGGGGCCACTGTAATGTCTCTCAGGGGGGCCAACCAAAGCCTGGATGAGCCTTGGAAAATTAGTGAGCAATTCTGACTAGTTTAATTTTTCTCTCCGAAGAAATTGAGAGACCATGTCCTCTTAATCATCTTTGGAGAAGAAAGACAAGAGAAAAGAGAGACATTCAAGAAAACAGAGCAATTAATCTGTTCATTCATGTTCAATAAATGACTGCTCTGAGTACATCCCTTTCTTTGTCTTACAGATGCTTATTAGGCACCCATTCTGTGTGGAGTACTGGGCATACCAGGGAAAACCAGGAACACTCTGCCCTCAAGAATTCTGCGAGCTGCTGGGGAGGCGGAGAGGCAAATGGACTACCATTTCCTGTGCCCATACATTGGGCTGAGTGTATCATCCTCACAAGAACCCCCTGAGGTCTGAGGTCTGTGTTCTCATTCCCAGTCTACAGCTGAGGACGTGGTGGCTGAGGGAGGTGAAGTGATTGACATGGGGGCACCTATTGGGAAAGTGCAGGGCTCTGCGACACAAAGGCCCTTCCTTGCTCCCCGCCCCCACGCTGCTTCCGTGGGAGTGTGCGCACTCATTCCCAGTGCAAAGAGCAGGAGTGTGAGGTACCATGAGGATGCAAAGTGAGGGCCCTTGGCAGCTCGGAGGGCAGAGGAATGGCTCCTGGCTGCTGTGTGCCTTGAAGCGTAGTCTAGGGGAGGGCAGTGGACTGGAAGCACATGGCGTGGAGGGAGTTCCTAAGCAATGTTGTGGGGAAGGCTGGAGGGGGCTGGGGGGTGCGACAGGTGGGCCCTGAGTGTTTCTGTTTGCCTTGAGTGTGGGAAGCAAAGGGACCAAGCAGTCGTTATCTTGGGTCAGGCCTTACCTCAGCATGATCCTGGCTGGTGCTTATCAAGTAGGATTGGATAAGCCAGGACAAAACTTGGAATGCCTTTCACTTCCTGATAAGGCTGCAGTAAAGCATGGTCAGTGTGTTACCCTTGCTTTCATGTATCACCATTATCTGCCCGCATGCCCACATTCCCTGAGTGCTCACGTGTGCATGTGATGCTCGGCGTTAGGCTCAGAACAGGTCTGAGGGCACTGACATCTCCACACCCAGCCCCTCTCCCGCCAGCATCGCGCAAACATGTCAGGAAGGTCTCAGGTGCTCTGACATGTATTGTGTACCCTCACGACACAGTGAGATGACTCCCACTTTATGATGTGGTCGCTGAGGTCCAAAGAGGCCAAGGGGGGAAGGACCAGGCTAGTGAAAGTGAGGCACTCTATTTCCAAAGCTGGTGACTCAGGAGCCAAGTGGGTAGTTGACAGGTTTCTGAGACAAATATAATCTGTGGTAAATTTAGATGATTTAAATTAATCAATTAAAAGTTGTACATCTTGTATTGCCAACGTTGAGGCAGTATGGTAAAGGGGCAGAACAGACTGGCCATTGCAGACATACAGTCCTGGGTTAAATCCTGACCCTGCTTCACCTTTCTGGGTCAATTCGCTTACTTCCTCTGAGCCTTTTGTCCTTCATTTGTAAAACCAGCATAATAGTCCTGCTCTACAGGGTCATCAAGGTGGAGTGATAGAATTTAAGTATAACATGTACTTCTGTTCTTGAAAAATGATATATCCTCGCCCTGGCCAGTTTGGCTCAGCGGTTGGAGCGTCCGCCTGCGGTCCGGAGAGACCCGGGTTCGGTTCCCGCTAAGGGCATGTACCTCGGTTGCAGTTTGTCCCCGGCCCTGGTTGGTCGTGCGGGTGGCAGCCACTCGATGTGTCCCTTCACATCGATGTTTCTCTCTCTCTCTCTTCCTCTCTCTCCCTCCCACTCTATCTGAACAAATAAAGGAAAAATATCCTCGGGTGAGGATAAAAAAAAAAAAAAAGATATATCCTCCTCTGCTCTGGATTCTTCTCCAGCAAATGCTTGCTTCCAGATTAACTGGTTTGGACCCATAAATATTGACTGTTTTGATCTGCTCAACTCAAGAATTATTTTATTTACCTGAGATTGCATGGATACCCAAACACCTTGTTTTGTGGCCAGGCACAAGGAAGCTAGAACAATTAGCACAATTGCACAGTTCTCTTCCAAGAATGCCAAAAGACTTAAGTCTGCATGATTGGCCCTTTGAAATTGTCTTGGTTTTATGATTTCATGGAAGTTCCATGTGGCAAAGATTGGCTGGTGGTTCACCAACCCTTTTCCCTTTTCCTCTCAGCTAGACTATATTTCCCAGTCTCCCTCATAGTTAAGTGATTATGTGACTTGAGTTCTGGCCAGTGGAGCATGGGTGGAAATGATGGGGGTATGGAATGTTAGTGAAAATCCTGGCCTCTAAGAATCTCCCACAAATCCTCCTCGCTTTCCTCATCTGCTGCCAGACAGAGGATCCAGTGAAGGATTCCAAGTCTATAGAGGATGGGGAGCCACTAGATAGAAGGAACCTGGGCCCCTTAATGACTACATGGAGCAGAGTAGCTATCACACCCCATAACCTACATTGGTCTATGAGTGAGACATAAACTTTTACTGAACCACTGAGATTTGGGGGGATACTTGTAAAAGTAATTAGCTTGCTCTAAAAATATAGCTCGCTTATGACTTATTACAAGATATTTTCAGCCATCATTAATACTCTCTCTAAATGACCCTATGAAATCTAATACCCTGGGAAAGGTAATATATTTCTTTGCATTAGCTTAAGTTAATTTATAAGCTTAGCCTGCCAGGTCCAAACAGGACCCTTCAGATATAGGGCACTGTTTTTGATTGCAGGTGCCGCTAAGTTGAGGAGGTGGTTGCTACAATGGTTTCCAAAGCATCAGTATCACTAGCAACTTGTTAGAAATGGAAATTCTTGGACCCCATTTCAAATCTACTGGGTCAGAAATTCTGGGTGGGGCCCAGCAATCTGTTTTCACAAGCCCTTCAGTGATTTGGATGCATCAGGCTAATATTTGAGAACAATCGAAGGAGAAGCACTGCTGGAGACCTGGAGATCACATCCAGGAAGAGCAGAACAGAGTGGGGTCCGCAGCAACTGCTCCCATGCAGACCAAGGGCACTGGGTAAAGGAGACAAGGGGAGAGGGACCAAAGTCGAGTACTTCACTCTTTTATTTATGACTATATCATTGACTATGGCACAGAGTTTAAGAATTTGGTTTGTTGCCTGGCCAGTGGATTGAGCATTGCCCCATAGACTGACAGGTCCCTTGTTCAATTCCTGGTCAGGGCACATGCCCAGGTTGCTGGCTTGATCACCAGTAGGGGGCATGCAGGAGGTAGCCAATTAATATATTTCTTTCACATCGATGTTTTTCTCTCTCTCTCTCCCTTCCTTTCTCTCTAAAAAAATCAATAAAAACATATTTTAAAAAAAGAATTTGATTTGCCACTCCATATAGAATTAATTACTACACCTGAATTATTAATATTAATGTGCTATAAGAAAATATCAAGGTTCTGGCAGGGTTGGCTTCCTCTGCGGGCTCTCTCCTTGGTTTGCAGATGGCTGTCCTAAGGCCGCCTGGTCACAGGGTTGTCCCTTTGTGAATGCACACCCCATGTCTCTTCTGTGTCCTGATTTCTTCTTATAAGGACACCAATCAGAATGGAAGACCTCATTTTAACTTACCTCTTTACAAACTCTATCTCCAAAGACAGTCACATTCTGGGGTACTAGAGGGGGTGGCATGGTAAGGCTTCAACATGTGAATTTTGGAAAGACAGTTCAGTCCACAATAGCTATGAAATCTGGAATATTACCACCCTATTATTTTCCTATCCCTCTTGGAACTAACTCCCTTGAATAATCCTGAAGCCAAAAATAGTTATATGCTAAATTTAACATGTAGTTTGGAGTAAAAAGCTTGCTCCATTTCATTCTAACAGGGAAATAAGTTGGCTGATTAAAATAGATCCAGTAAAAATTAATGCAAAACAAACGGGGGCTTGTTTTAAATAGAGTTTCCTGTGCCCCCTGGGCAGGCGATGTTAATTTGTAAATGAATGGAGCATGTTTGGCAAAAAGGAACTGTAAGGAAATCTTATAATCTGGTGGCAACTTGCATTTTGTCCTGAGTTGATAACCAGTTGATGCCACGGTAAATGGGGAAATAATTTTCTTAATATTTTGGTCTTTGGAAATAAACAGGAAGATACTTTTCTTAGGCTAGAAACATGAGTTTCTCTGAGATGCTTTTGAGTTTATTTGGCTTGTTAATCAACTCTGGTAATTACCTTTAATAATGACTGAGTGATTAGCAGAAATTATGTATGTAGAAAAATAGAATGGTGGGGAGTGGGGGGAAAGAAGACCGACAACTCTTCTTAAAACTCATCTTTCACAAGCTCGTGTGTTTTTTCCCAGAGAAGTCCTCAGCCTGTCAGGACCACTTTCTCTTGCATCTCACATTCTCTATTCATGTTCATCTCCCCTTATGCTACTCCGTCCCCTTCATATTAACTAGCAGAGGTCATGGATTTGGTAACCTCGCTGCCAAGATGAGCCTTACCGTAAGAGCTTCAGGTAGTCTAAACTTGGGGCAATTTAGCTGCCTTAAAAACCCACTAAATGAACTTTCTTATCATTTGTTAACTGTAAGGGCAAAGTTCACTGGGAAGCATTCTCACTGCTAGTCTGTGAAATAGTGGCTGTTGAAGTCCTATGCATACGGGCACATTAGCCTGTGCTCAAAATATGCTTATGGGGCAAATTCTGATATGATTAATGTTGGCATCATTGAGCATACATTAGTGAAATTTGCATACCTATAAATTTGAATAATGTTCAAGGACATTAAATGATTTCAGATTTAATAATGATAATAATAGCTAACATTTATCGAAGTATTTTATTCCAGACACTGTGCTAAACATTTTATATAATAATTTAATTCATCCTCAAAATGGATCTATGAAATAGGCCCTATTATCAGACCCATTTTACAGATAAGGAAATTACGGCACAGAAATGTTCAGTATCTTGTCCAAAATCACACAGCTAGCTCACAAGCAGCACAGCTAGGGTGTGAGTTCAGGCAGACTGACTCTACAGTCTACACTCTCATGCCCCGTGCTACGTGGCTATGGATGGTAAGCACACTGAGGCAGGAACATGGCTTGGCTTTTCCAGGACAGGTTGTATAAGTGCTGCATGGAGTCTTCTTTCTTAAGGCAGACCTTCAACAAACTGGTATTCATCCAAAAGTATTATTTTGGGGACAGTTTGAAAACAAAGTGTGAGTCTGTAGGAGTGGGAGCTGTGGTCCTTCCCTCTGTCGTGTTGGAGAAAAGGCATGTAGGCCTATGTGCATTCAACAAGTCTGGTGAGGGCTGTTCGCTGGGCCCCTGAGAGCCACAGTCTTGGCTGACAATGACCCCTGTTCTCCAGGAATATAGCAGTGGTGAAAGTGTCCGGACTCAATGACATAAATGACAAACAACACTGAGAAAGGAAAGGTCAGAACTGGTAAACTAGGTAAGAAGAAGGGGGAAGAATTCACAGAGGAAGAACCGAGTGAGCTGAGTATAAAGGATGAATAGAATTCCACCTTGGAGTAAGGATGGATGGGGTGTGCCAGGGCACAGAGGGGAGGGACAGGGTGTTCCTCACTAGGAGCACAAGTGGGAGCCATGATGGGTGATGAGTCTCAAGGGCTGGGACTTGGACTTTGTCCTGGCGGGTGGTAGTCAGCAGAGGTTTGTAAGCAAATAGTACCACAAAGACACATTGGCTCGTATAGCCAGATAAGAATAGAGTTGTCCAACTGGGATGTGGATGATCCATGACAGAATATTTCTTTTTCTAGAATGCCCGATGCTAATGTGGAAGAAGTGGCAGCCTTGGTATCAGCTTTTCCACTGCCTCTGTCACACCTGTTTGCTGATGTTTGAAATCCCACAGTTAGAGATTTATTCCTTTGTTAAATCTCCTACCACTTATAGGGTATTCTCCTAAGTCACATAAACACAGTCCCACAAGAATGCATGGGCAGCTTTCCTGAGAGCAGGTTTTGGTGAGATATGAAGGGAGGAGGAGAAGGAGGGGAACTGGGGGGTGGAACTGGGAGTGTTGGCCACATGGGAAAATATAGCAGTAATCCAGCGCAGTCTCTAGACTCAGTCACACGGAAAGGTCATGCAGTGTCAGGTCAACTTGGAAACGTGGAGATATGAATTGATTTCAGATGATAAGCCTAAATCTTTAGCTTATTAAATACTTTAAAACCACAAAGTTTTGAGGGGCTATCAAAGGGCCATGTAGTGGCAGACAACAGAATTCAGTTCTGGCTAATTTCAGCCAAAAGGAGTTCATTAACGGAGCCTCAGTAGCTCACAGTCTCTCCAGGAGGACTTGGGAACTGGCGTGGAAGCTCTGGCGAAAGCCATGAATGGCAACCAAAACCACACAGCAGAGCTCGTCCCATGGAGACCCCTCTGCTTCCACCTTGGGCACAGATGGTGCACCAGGTGCTGCCCACACCACTGAATTGGTCCTGAATGGCCAGATTGCCTCTGGACACTGCATCCACTTTCACCAGAATGGTTTTAGAAAATGCCTTTTTCTTGAGTCGCGAGCTTCCTGGTGAAGTCGAGCAGGGTTCATCAGATCAGTGAGACGAGGTTGCTACTGGTATCAGGAGCTGAAAGGAGAGTATCTGGTGCAGATTTTGATAGGTGAGCTCTCTCTGACCAAGACTCATTAGGGGGGGAATGCTTCACCCTGAGGGCCAGGGGCTCTGAAGGGAGCATGAAGGCCTAACAGAATGACAAAGGTCAACCACAGAAAGTAACTTTTTTGCCCTGGCTGGTGTGGCTGAGTTGGTTGGGCATCGGCCTGTGCACCAAAAGGTTGCTGGTTCGATTTCCTCGGGTTTGGGGCTCAATCCCTGGTAGGGGGTTGCAGGAGGCAGCTAACCCATGTTTCACTCTCACATGGATGTTTCTCTCTCCCTCTCCCTTCCTCTCTCTCTAAAAATCAACTAAACAAACTTTTTTTTTTTAAGAGTAGCTTTTGCACGTGCTTCTGATGCTACCTAAGAGTTGTACAGGACAAAGGAAATTTTAAGCCTTGCTAATAATAGCAATGCTGTTAAATATTTGAAAAGTAGAGCCTTTAAGTTCTTCCTCGTCCACTACTCGGACGCCAGTGCAGTGATGTGAAAATAGGGGGGTGACTCAGTTTTGAAATGTTTATGACTTAACTTTGGACTTAAGAATACCCCACCACCACTGTCTTTGTCTTTTTTAAAAGTGACATTTCTGCCATTATCTCTAAACCTAGTTAGAAAGATACACATAAGTCTTGAAAAAGATATTACGTAGCAAATAGTTCTAAGGCTATGTCTTCTTATGTGTCTAAAAACGACGCCACCATTATAGCAACAATTTTGACTTGATTGCTTAGTGGCTTAGTCAGAAGGGGCATGTCATAATTTGATGACTTCTCCTCCTAGAACCTAGCAGCTGACAGCCAGCACCCGCTCAGCCCCAGTGGTGAGCAAGGAGTCCCTCAGTAAATGAAGGTCTGGGGGTGTAAAGAGATGATCTATTATTCAACATTTTTTTGGTTTCATTGTCCAGGTATGTTAAATTCAACCTGAAACCTTCAGTTTAACCATAAAAAAGACCTGAGGTCTTCATCATTCTGCACAAAGCTCAAGGAGTTGTCTGGAAAAACAGTATATTTTCTATTATTTTGCAGAGGAATACAAATAAATAGATTGTAAAGAATATTAACTATTTCATGTTACAGTATCTCTAAAATTTTCAGGGGACTTTACCCTACAAAAATGAAAGCATCAAAAATGAAAGTATATAAGAATATATTCAGAGCTGTGTTTATTTCAGTATTGTTTGTAGTAAGGAAACAAACCCTGAATGTCCATAAGCAGGGAAATAGTTGAATAAATTTTAGTACATTCTTATGGTGAACTATCATGTGTATGTTTAAAAGAATGATTTATATCTGTATGTAGTGACCTGGAGGGGTGCCCATGTATATTATTAGATTAAAAAAGCCATTGTAAAAAAATGTGTCTAGTATAAACCCATCTTTATACATATATATGCTTTTGTACATTTTTATTTGCTGGGTGAGCACTGAGAAGTATGTGGAAGAATGTAAGCCAAACTGTCACTTTTGCTAGGGGTTAACATTCCAGGGACTATTTAATGTGTTACAGCAAGCATATACATGACTTGTGATTAAATACAATATAGAGAAGGAAAACCTACTGAACCATATTGGATGGTGAGGATTCAATGAGACAATATTTGTAAAATGCTGATTATAATCCCTGGTATCTAGTATGCACCTGAGAAATGCTGGATATTATTTGAGTTTTTTCTGTCTGAACAGGTGTAGTGTACGGCAGTCTGGTCCTTAACTTCCCCCACACTACGATTCACTGCATTCTACGTTCTAGGTGGCTTGTAGGCTCTGTCACCATAGGCCTTTGCTCATATAGTTCCCATTCTTAGAGCCTCAAATCCCCCTTGCTTCACCTGTTTAGCTGCTTTGCATCCTTCGGGGTTCAGTTTAAGTGCCTTCGCTGACCCACAAGTGACAGTGAGAGACCTGTCCTCCCTGGGCTGTCTGTCCCACACCATAATACTCCCCACCCTACTGAAATAGTCTGTCTGTCTGTGGGGCTGTGTCTATCCTCTTTGCATTCTTAGCAACTAAACCAGGGCTATTGAATGGACACTCGATAAACTTTGATGGAGTAATGAATGAAGAGGGCTTATGGTAACTACATGACGATTCTGGAGGGGAGAGGGGCAGGCTGGGTTTCTCAAGAAAAGCCTAGGAGCAGGACACGTCACTGCATCACCATGTTTGTGTTGTAGGTGCCTGCCTGGGTTATCTAGTGTTTTTATGTCTCAGGTTTTTATAAATTGAAAATGGACTAAGGTGCTGTTGCTTTTTAAATGATTAATTTGTTCAGATTATCATATAATGTCCCTCCAGTTTAGAAGTTATTAACATGCCAGAACAGTTAATAATGACTCTTTATTAACTCTCTGGATAGGTACAAACCCCTCCGTTTAACCAGTGGCAGATAAAAGCAGTTGAGACCATGCACTTCGGGCTGGGAACTCCGAGAAGGGCTTTGCAGACGGCGATGGCAGCTACGGCGTAAGCAAGGTGCGCCGCCCTTCCTGGCAGAGGGCTCATTGCTTGGCCCTGTTTTAAATGCAATGTTCACAAAAGGTAAAATCGTGACTCTCACACAGATATAAAATGAGTACACTTTAAAGATTTTTCTTAACTCATTAATCAATGAGGGAACACAAACAGATGTTGTAACTGATTTAAAAGAGAATCCCAAAAAAACAGACACAACGGAGATAACCAACATCAAAATGAAGGAGAAATGGAGGCAAAACTGTTATTACTATTTTTTTAAGGGGATTAATTGAACATCTTCCCAATAGGGCAAAATTTGCATGTCCATAGAGAAGAATTATTTTGCTAATAAATTTTAGTATGAATATGCTCCAAATATTGCATGGGACAACTTGTACTAAAAAAGTATTTATCTGAAAATAAAATTTAACTAGTAATCCTATGTATTTTTGCTTTTTTCCCTCTAAATCTGTCAACTCTATATGAATTTAGCATCATTCTAACAGATGATCTCTAATCCGCTAGATCAATAACTGTCTATCCCCCAAAATGGCAGATTGTTATATGTTCCACCAAACCTACCTCCTCCTCTATATTTCACAATGCAGATGTGGTATCATCATCTACTCTTATCCAAGGTCACACTCTCTCTCCATACATACATCTAATTGGTTAGCAGGGACTATGATTTGGCCTCTAAAATATTCTCAGATTGATGCTATTATTTCATCTCTACTGCCTAAGCTTCTGGTCAGGCTTTCATCCTCTCTGGCCTAGATATTTGTCTAAATTAATTTCTGTTTCATTTTCTCCCATCCCTTCTACACATTGTCAACAAGTTGTATTTTTGCTTGCTTCTAACAGGAGATGGTTCAAACCCCTTCACAATCTGATTGTGTTCTATTTCTCTGGTCTTAATCTTCATTGCCCCACCCTCCCTCTGTTCTAGACACAACAGTTGTTCACAACTCGGAGTCTTCACACATGCTGTTCGCTTTGCCTGTAATGCTTGCTCCTTCTCTGTCACAGCCCAATTCCTCTTTAAGAAATTACTTCGAGACTTCCGGTCGAGATGGCGGCGTAGGTAACCGCGGTATCGCGTCCTCCCACAACCACATCAAAGTTACAACTAAACTACAGAACAACCATCATTCAAAACTGCCTGAAATCAAGCTGAATGGAAGTCCTACAACTACGGAATTAAAGCAGCAGCCACATCCAGACTGGTAGGAGGGGCGGCGGCACGAGGGGCATGATGGCCTGGTCCCACACCCATGTGTGGCGGATAAAAATCAGGAGGCTCCCTCGGCTGGGAAGGTCCTTCCTGAGGACTGAGGGGTCCCCGTCCCACACCAGGTGCCCCGCTCAGGGTTCCAGTGCCAGGAAGAGAATCCCCATAACTTCTGGCTGGAAAAACCAGCGGGAACTGAGGCTCAGGGAGGCTGAGGCTGCTGGAGCCCCAGGCAGCTCCTTAAAGGGCCCGCGCACGGACTTATCGGACTCTCTCCCTCTAAGCTCGGAGGGGAGGCAGCTCGAGGGGCGCCAGAGACACACAGGGAAGAACTGAGCTGTTTGGCACTGGAGCGAGGGCTGGAGAGGGGGCTTTCTCCGGGACAAACGTGCTGTAAGAGGCCTTTGCTCCGTTGGTGAGCCCTTCCCTGGGGGCAGACAGTCGCCATATCTGGGACTCCAGCAACCTGGCTCACACTGGCAGCCCCGCCCTGGTGACTCCCTGAAGCCCCGCCCCACCCCACCCAACTTTCAAGCCCACCCAAGCTGTTGCCACTTGCTTAACCATAGGATTGGCCTGTCTTGGATCCTGCTTCAGGTTTTTCCTAAATTCTTTCAAACGAGCAGCATCTGGTCTCAGCTAGCCCCATACCTCTCGTTAAGTAATACACAGAAACAAACACAGGGAGGCAGCCAAAATGAGGAGACAAAGAAACAGGTCCCAAATGAAAGAACAGAACAAAACCCCAAGAAAAGAACTAAGCGAAATGGAGATAAGCAACCTAACAGATACTGAGTTCAAAATACTGCTTATAAGGATGCTCAATGAACTTAGTGAGAACCTCAGTGAACTTAGGGAGGGCCTCAAGAGCATAAAAAAGTGAGAAATCATGGATACACAGTTAGAATTGAAGGAGGCATTAACTGAAATAAAGAATAATTTACACAGCTTCAATAGTAGAGTACGTAAATCCAAGGAGCAAACCATCGATTTGGAATATAAGGAAGCAAAAAAATGCCCAATCAGAACAGAAAAAAGAATCCAAAAAAATGAGGATAGTGTAAGGAGCCTCTGGGACAACTTCAAGCGTGCCAACATTTGCATCTTGGGGGTGCCAGAAGGAGAAGAGCGAGAACAAGAAATCGAAAACCTGTTTGAAACAATAATGGCAGAAAACTTTCCTAACTTGGTGAAGGAAACAGACATACAAGTCCAGGAAGCACAGAGAGTCCCAAACAAGATGAACCCCAAGAGGCCCACATCATCATCAAACTGCAAAAGGTTCAAGACAAAGAGAGACTCTTAAAAGCAGCAAGAGAAAGGCAGCTAGTTACCTACAAGAGAGTTCCCATTAGGCTGTCAGCTGATTTCTCAAAAGAACCTTTGCAGGCCAGAAGGGAGTGGCAAGAAATATTCAGAGTGATGGAAAGCAAGAACCTACAACCAAGATTACTCTATCCTGCAAAGCTGTCATTTAGAATCGATGGACATATAAAAACTTTCCTAGACAAGAAAAAGTTAAAGGAGTTCATCACTACCAAACCGTTATTATATGAAATGATGAAGGGTCTTTTTGAAGAAAAAGATAAAATATATGAACAAAAAAAATGGCAATGAATACATATCTATCAACAATGGAATCTACAAACAAAATGAACAGGTAGAACAGAAACATTCTCATAGATACAGAGAACATTTTGTTGGTTGCCAGTTGGGAGGGGGGTTGGGGAAATGGGTGAAAAAGGTGAAGGGATTAAGAAGCACAAATTCATTGCTAGACTGACAAACCTCAAAGGGAAAGGGGTTGGGGGGATGGGAAGAAATAAACCAAAGAACTTATATGCATAACCAATGGACACAGACAAAAGTGTGGGAAAAGGTGGGAGGGGGGCGGGAGTGGGAGGAGGGGGTCAAGGGGGGAAAAAGGTGGAACATCTGTAATACATTTTACATCCAACAACAAAGATTAAAAAAAAAAAGAAAGAAATTACTTCAATGTTACCTCCTCTCTAAAATCTCCTTATGTTCCCAAGCTTTCACCTTCCAACCAATTTAATCTTGCTTTCCTGGGCTTCCATTATAACACTATATTATTAAAGCACTTTTCACATTCTGTGGTCAATAATTATACTGTTTCTGCTTTGCTCACTAAACTGTGAGCTTCTCAAGTTCAGGGATTATGCCTTAGTCATTGATTTAAATATACAGTACCATCATAGTGCGTGACACATGAAATGCATGAAATATCAGAATAAGAAGTGGATATCTATAACTCTTTTATCTTCATCGGTGAAACAAATTGTCGCAGAGCACCTGAAGATGATGTTGCAGCAAATGGAGGTGGTAGGGAGTCCAGTTAAAGATGGAATACATGCAGATGTTTATGCTTCTGGCTCAATGGATTGCACACAAATGATCATGCTCACACATGTTTTAGCATGAGCAAATGCATGTTTATTGAGCTCCAGAGGTCTAGCACAGAATGAAGACAGCAGGGAACAAATACTCCTGGAACTGAAAGTTACTAGATGAACCTTCACAGCCTGAAGACACATCACGTCTAGGAAGTTGGGAAAGAGCCTGCCTTGCTGTCCTTTCTAGCCCTCGAAGCATGTGAGGCACAGATGAAACTTTTCATCGTAACAAGATACATCTGAGCACCTTCAACATGACAGCGTGCTTTTCAGCTCTTCCAGAATACTTCTGAATACATCCAACTTTTATACTCCTGAACAGTTTCCCTTGTAGAGTTCATTGTCTGGCCATGGCCTACATATGAACCCCCAGCTCAGCCCCCAACAATAGCTGAGGAGCGAAGAAGAGAAAAAATCCTTACAAGCATTAACAGTGTTAAGAACTTTTGCTTATTTTAGTTTTTCCATCAGGACTGTAAGTCATGTTTCTTACACTAGAGTTAAAAATTATGGGTCAAGATATTATAAGTGAAAGAATGAGAGAGAATGCAGTTTTTAAAATGCAGTCCAAGGATCACTTGCATCAGGACCCATTGGTGTGCTTGCTTAAAAACAGATTCACGAGCCCCATCTTGAATCCCAATCAGAATTTGTTAGAGTGGGGTTTGGAAAGCTGCATTTTCAATGAACTCCATAGCATATTGTTACATATAATAAAGACTGAGAGCTGGAGGAACACACACCTGCAATGGCAGCAGAGGCACCTCACTCCACTGTGAGACAGGTGACAGCAATCCACCTGCAGGAGGCCAAGCAAGCTCTTCAGACCATCACCACAACCACATCCTGGGCAGTCGCTGTCACGACTCTGCAACTGTCCCAACTATTACCTGTGGTCAACGATGTTCAAAGCTGTTGTTTGCTGGCTGTTGAATCGTTTGAGTTGGCAAGAGAAGCAGGTAACTCTGTGTGCTGAGTTAAGGATAGATATTGCCAAGAGGACAAGACTCTAGAATAATACCTAGGATACTGGACATGGAGCCAAGGACATGTCTCTAACTAGGGAATAAAGTGCATTATGATGTCTCATGTCACTGAAATAAGGTTAAATGAGCAAGTTTTTGTTCCTTGCTGGTTAGGTCCACTTAGACACTATTGGAGACCCCCCCCCCCCAAAAAAAAAACCCTCACATTTTTATACTTGTGTTTGGATCCTTTAAAGCCTCTTTTTTATTACTACAGTGTAAATGACCAATGAAACCTTTACTCCCCACCCTTGTATTGCAGATTTAGATATGCTAGCATTTGGAGCATGGTGCAAAGAAATGGGACACGTGGGCACAAGCTGGTGCTTTCTCTTCAAGCCCCAGGTTCACACTTGCATCTATAGTTTTTGTTGTTTATCTGAATCTAAAATAAAAAGGAGGATGAACACTCTGTGCTTGTCCTCTCTCTTCCTGCCCCTAACCTCCGCGCCTCTCTTTCCCAGACAGCTCCAGCTGCCTGAGCAAGCACAGAGCTCCCCGGGAGCCGCTCTGTTGTGGCTCAGTTTCTTACTTCTCACTTCCTTTCTGATGGACAACTTTAATTTACTCTACAATAGTTCTCAGCTCCAGTCCTGGAGCTCTCAGTATCTTGCATACTTTGTATCTTTAGAGGCTAAAACTTTTCTTTTCCTTTGTGAGTAAACAAACAGTTGAAACACTGGTATGGGAAAAGTACCCCAAGTCTGAGGTCGCCTTGACTTTATTATGATTGTGGTAGGGCTGCATAAACTTAGCAGAGACTCCTATGGATTTGATGCTGTTTCTTTTAATACTTTCAAACCTCTTCAGGATGGGTGATGTTATTGCCATTTTGCAGATATATTCAGACTCAGAAAGGTTAACTGACTCACCCAAGGCTGTACAGCTAGAGAATGGTGACGTCAGACTTGAATTCCAGGTCTGTATGGCTCCAAAATGTATGTTCTTTACATCAGCCAGTAGATTTGGTAGGAATGACTGGTGAGTAGGGCCTCTGGGAAGCTGAGAGCAAGTTTGCCGTAGCTCATCTTCCTTTGCCCTTCAGTGGCCTGGGTACAATGTAATTAGGGCAGATCTTGTAGATATTTCAGGTGTAGGTTTAGTGTGTGTGAAAGAAACAGAAGCATCCAGGGTGTTAGAGAGGAGAGCAGCGAGGAATCCAGAGAGAAGGTTAAGACAAAGGATGTAGCAGAGGAGTGAACAGGTACGTGCTGTCTGAGAGCAGAATAAAAGATTTATGCTGTGACCACACATAATTACAAGTGATCAAATAAAATATCTACGTTAGAGTCATTTGCTAAAATCTGTGAACCTCCTTATGGGTGGATTATTTACCTTAAAAAAAAAAACTGTTTTTAGCATTGATTTTTAAAAATTTTACCTACAAGGAACCAAAAGATACAATTTAGTGGTATTCAAATAAACAAACAATCCATGAGATTTTCGTTGTTATATTAAGGTAATCCAAATTCCTGCATATAAAACTGATAAGAGTGGAGCCACTGGGATGAAGCCAAGGAGGAGATTTGGAGCCTCCCTGCCTGCCCTGTCATCCCGTCGCCCTGGAACCTCCCGAGGCACTGCCTCGGACTCGGGCTCTTAGACACAGATGGCACACACTGACAGGAGAAAGAGAACGTGATTAAGATTCAGTGGGCCTGTGTCTCGTGTCTGCTCTATAATCCTTGACCTTGGGCAAGTCTGCACCTCAGTCCCTCGCTTTGAAAGTGAAGATGATGGTGACACAGGAGCCACCGGCCTCATAGGGCTCCTGAGAACTAGGAGACTGAGGTCCTGTACAGGTTCGGTGAGTTACCAGGAGCGCTCATACACACTCACAGGACTCGGCACACAGTTCATTACAGTGAGAGAATACAAAGTAAAATAATCACAGGCAAAAGGTATATGGGCCAAAGTTTGGAGGAAATAGACCCAAGCTTCCAAGAACCCTCTCCCTGTGGAGTCACACGGATGATGCATACTTTCTCCAAAATCAGATTGTAATACCGTGTCTGAAGTGCTGTCTATCAGAGAAGCTTCGTAGAGGTTCAGTGCCCAAGGTTTTTACTGGAGGCTAGTCACATAGGCACCCTCTGCCTAGCATGTATCAGGAGTTCAGAGTCCCTGATGAAAAGCAGGTGTTCAGCATAAACCACATTGTTTGTACAAATAGGTTAGGCTCAGTGAGCCAATCTTATCAGTTAGGGAATGGTGGGAACCCTCCTGAAATTCTAATTTCCAGATGTCAGCTAAGGACCAAGCTTGTAAGGACCATAGCAGTCTCGGGCCTTCTTTGTTCATGCTTTTATGCTCAGTAAGCTTCAATTTCTTTGCCGACTCCTCACTGCCCTAATGACTTAGTTAAGACAATTTGAATATAAAAATAGCTTAGGAAAATTTGAAACCATTGTTTTCATGTTGATGGTAGCATTTCTGAGAGGAGCATTTTCATTCAAACTCTTAGAACTCAGGTAATTTGCTTTTATAAAAACTTGCAATTGTATGAATGAAGGAAACGATAAAAATAAAGCAAAAATCAAAATAAAGAATCTAGTTAAGTTTTAGATATAGTAAAACATTATTTTGTACTCTTTTTACAGTAAGCTTTATTAAAATATTGAAATCTAAGTCTACTTTTAAAGCCCAGTATTTTTGTGTACAAGAAGATAAAACAGTTCTTAAAGTTTATGTATTTATTCTATAAAATGTTAAGCTGCTATAACAAGAGTCTAATAATATGGTAGCTTACAAGACAGAGTTGTTTATTTCTCTCGCACATAACATTTCCAAGGTGAGGGGTTCAGGTGGATAGGGAAGCTCTGCCAACTTTATCAAAGGCTCAGCTGATGGCAGCCCTGCCATCTGCGTGAAGTGGTTCTCTACACATTGTTTTCCAAATTCTGGCCCCTAGAGCCAAAGAAAGGGGTTAGGAGTGGCAGTTCAAGGCCAGGAATTCCTTCTTCACCAAGTGCAGTGAAAATTGCTCACATAAATTGTGCTCACAGTGTATTGGTAAGAGATTGGTCACATGGCCACATCTAGCTGCAAGGGAGGCTGAGAAATGCAATCTAGCTACATGCCTAGGAAGAGGTGATCAATAACTTTTGGTGGAGTTTTAGCCATATCACCCTCATCCCAAAAGAGTTTTTCCATTACTGGTGTCAACTAGGATATTTAGCACTCTATTTAGAGATGTATAGCTTTTCCATTAATTGCAGATCAAATCAGGATATTTTTTAAGAATGATATCCAAGGTATCGGTTTAAAAAGTGTTATAATAACCTGTAGTATAAGAAAGTTCCAAGATGGAAAATTCATGATGACAGTGGAATGGAATGCTTTCAGTACATTTTATTAGTCTTCATAGTTTTACCCCAACTCTATTTGACATGTTATTTCTCTTTAGCTTGCTCTTTTGAGCAATATGTAATGCTTCCTGCCCCAAATCACCCCTTAGCTAAAAGGCTTTCCTCTTGTTGAACACCTTTTAATCTCTATATTATAATTATGATTTCAAAGTTCAATTTTACTTCCTTAATGTAAATCTAGGGAAATTGAAAAATAAACCACCTCATTTACAGTTTCTACATTTTACTATATCTGTTATATTACTTAAGGATATAATATCCAACTCCTTAAGGATAGTATGTTTATAATTGAACTGCTTATGTTTTTATTCCTGATGTGCAAATAGTAGAATTTGATTTGTTAAGTTTAAAGTTGTATTTTAAAACTATTTAGAAGATTCTCATGTTGTTTTATTATATAATCTCCTATGAATTCTGTAGCTTTATTTTAAAGTTGGTGTGAACAAAAAGGGGTAAATGCTAGGTTCTGATGGGTGGTAATAAGGGTCCATATAGTTCATTGGCTGGAAATGCATAACAACTAGGTATTAACTCGGGCATTTTTTTTTTTAGTCCCACATTCTGAGATTTTTGTATCTCACACACACACACGCACTGTACACATGCATATATATGTGTGTGCATCTGTATATTTTTCCATTTTAACTATATTTCATCTAAATATAAAATTTCCCCACTTGGAGAAAAGTATCCCAGCACTAAAAGCATGGTCCTTTATGTACTGAGATGATACCACTATGCACAGTGATGAATACCATTTTGAGATGTCTCTTGGTAGTGGAGACAGCTTTGTACTGAAGAATAGCCATTCACCAGATACCAGATTTGACTTGGGCAAAGAGCATGTGGTCAAAGCAAGGATGCCATTAACCAATATATATGTATCAAGCCCATGATCTAGGATACACACAGAACACTGAGACAAATTGCTTCAAATAATCCTTCACTGCTTTGAGTTTAAACATAGATATTTCTCTCCCCTCCCTCCCGCCCCGCAACTCTTGCTAATCTGTTATCTCATAGTGGTTTCCCAAAAGTATGGAAAGTTATGAAGAGAGAAACATGACTAAATTTATTTTTCTTATTCTCCCTGTTTTATGTTTTCATTTTCCTTCCCTCTCTTCTTCTTTTCTTCCCTTCCCTCCTTTCTTATTCACAGAAAGAAAAACTAAAGGGGCAGAGATATAAATAAAATGTTTATAATTCAGATCTACGAGCTGCAAATCCAGTGTAATTGCTACCATATAAGGCTATAAGTGTGTGTGTGTGTGTCTGTGTGTGTGTTGGGTAGAGGAAGTAAAGCAGTTCACAAGTATTTCCAATTCAAACTTTTCCCTGATTATCCAAATCTTTGTATCTCAGTAGGCACCCTAGGAGTCATCTGGGTCAATGTCCCACTGTTGCAAGGCATGGCTCCTTGATCTGGCTCCTCTTGATCATTTCATGGATGAGATGCTCACATCTCACCAGGCAGCACATCCTAGTTTGGATCATTTATGTAGTAAGAACATATATTGGGTTGAAATTTGCCTCCTTGTGACTTCCATCTCCTATGGGAATACAAAAACAAGTGCAATGTTTTCCTTGACAATCTCGAGTCTAGACATCTGAGAACACCTATCATGACTTCACCAAGCTTTCTCCCCTCCAGGCAAGCATCTCTATTTCCTCTAGTGTTGCCTCTCTATGTTTATATTGTATTTCATCCCTGTCCCTCTTCAGATGTACAGAGAGCTAAGAGCCAGCCTCCAGCCCAGAGAACAATGCACAGTTACTTTCCCTGAACTGAAAGTCATGGAAGTGGTGATTCAGAGCAACTCTGGGGGAAGATGCTGGCATCGTTATCCTGAATCTGCTCCAAGATAAGTTACCTACCCTTTGTCTACTAGACTCTGTTTATTCCTCTGTAAAATGATGATACTAGGAATAAATAAAATAATGCTTGTGAGTAATTTGGAACAGTGCCTGACAGACACATAAGTCTATTTGTGAGCCATCATTACATTCATATTTTTGGCAGTCATGCCACACTTAGGATATTCTGAACTAAAGACCATGGCCATTTATATATAAGCCACTAAACATCAATGCCCCTTCTCTTTTATGTGTGAGTGTGTGTATTTGTAATTTGTAATGTGTGTGCATATGAACCAAAATGAAGGGCTCTATCCTTTCAAAATTTATATGATTTATTTTAGTATATGTTCCAACCTATTAAGTGTTTTGAATCTTGATGGTGTCATCCAACATATCTAGTCTCTCTCCCAGTCTTTTATTGTTCTCTGAGAGGTTGACAGATATTCCTTTTATGCCTTCAACTTTATTACTGGGGGGAAGGGGGAGGCAAATAAGATGGAAACAATTACATAGCACTCTAGGTTTACATCATCATCCAGCCTACTTACTTTTCTAGTCCAAGACAGTACAAGCTAGTTAATTTCATGTCTGTCTAAAATAAAAATGTCCACTTTTCAAGGATTCTATATTGACTTACTACTGAGTATTCATATATTAACACAAGAAAAGGAGGTTCGTTTGGCATGACTTATTTATAAAGCAAATTTCTGGTTTGCTCCTTTCCCAATTCTCTTAGCTATTAATAAATCACATTAAATATGTGTGGCATTGGCTATAATATGCACAGTTACCACCATCATTTTGCTTATGGACTTGGCTAGAACCTATAATTTCACTATTTGAAAACTAAATGAAAGTGCGTGTTTCTGGCTTAGCAGAAACTAATTACTAGTAATCCTTCCATGGGTTTTACTTTACACTTATAAGCTACAAAAATTCTTTTTTTGTTTTTCAAAAGTCTTCCAGTTCTTTACAGAACAGAATTGATCTCTCTTTATAAATAAACAACCTATACAAACAAACAAACAAAATAAAAACAAACAAACAGAAAAAGCATGTCCAGAGATTCCTAGTTATTTCTTTGGAATAATTCAGAGAGTGAGTACAGAACCAGTAAAAATCAGATTTCCTTTCTCCTCGCCCAGTATAATCTCCCCAGAGCAACCCTGCATTATCTTTGGCCCTTATATCTCTCCTGGGAGCACCTTATCAGGTAAGATTTTGACTACAGCTTTCAAATAAGTTCACATGAGGCTTGTATATTTGAACTAACCAAGCTCTAAATCTTTTGAGGTTCGTCCATCATTAATTTGTAGTAATTGTTTTGACATTGTTGATCTCTCAAAACATAAAAAGTATTCCCTAACAATAAAGGGGCTGTGATTTCATTAAGGATTTGTTACATTTCAAGAGGGAATAGAATATTTTATGAAAAACAAAAGGAACCTTGTCATATTCTATTAAAGCAATCTCCTAACCCCACTGAAACTGCCTGAGGACTTACATGGCTCCTAATTACACAGCGTCTACCTTGGACATTCACGTAATTTAAATGAATGGGTCTTGTACTGAATGTCTCATTTTTAAATTATTCGATGTATCTTATTTAAATTGCTCAAACTCAATGTTTTGACCTCCTTCCTTAAAGTGTCACCTAAGAGAATACAAGATTCTGGAAAAAGTTATCAAATTACCCCTCCCCCCACCACCCTTTTTAAAGACATGACTAGTTCACAGTTCTTTACTGAAATACGTGTAGAGGATTTGCTGTAGGAAGAGAGAAATAGATGGAATGGTTGAAGAAAAGGGTCTCATTTCCCAGAGAGGAGAAAACCTGATCTGTTGGCTTGCTCACTGCTATCTGCATGGGAGGGAAGTGTACTGCCAGATTGTAAACACAGCTTGAGTTGCCTCCTTTCTGACGTTTGAACTAAACTTAAGTCCTCTTGGGATCTGAATTTAGTTTTGACAAAATGCAGCTCTCTGTTTCAACAAAGGATAAAAGGAAATTTACCTGATAATGTCTCCTTCTTAAACCAATTGTCCTTAAGGGGGCCAATTCAATGAACTAAGGTATAGATTTGAGACAAATGTTTAAAACCAGTGAGACGTTTTGACTCCTTGGTTCGGGTGAGCTTTATTTCAGTGTTTGAAAATGTTGGCATAGCTCAGTTGGATTAGGATGTGAGGAAGCACAGGTAGGAGCAGAGGACGTACTGAGTGTTAATTATTTTCTGGCTATCCTTAAAGCTGGGTCCAAAAAAAGAAAAAGAAAATTAAGCTTTTAGTCAACTTAAAGCATCTCTTCTCTTGTCATACCTTTTTGTTATGGAGCTGCTGGTCCTATTGTGTGAATCTTTCTTTACATTACCAAGTCCATTCACAGTGATTTTCACTGAAATGCACAAATAAGGGTGAATAAAATTGTTTTGTAAAGTGTTATTAATATTAATAACAAACAAATATAACAATAAAGTGCCATAATAATAATAACTGATATTTATTGTGAACTCACTGTGTACCTGACAAGAGTCTGAGTTTTTGGGTTTTTTTTCAGCCTTACCAGAGGACATTTTTCCATTTTTTGTTCAGATAGAGCAGGGGGGGCGGGGAGAGAGAAACATCGATGTGAAAGGG
Organism: Molossus molossus; assembly: GCF_014108415.1. Classification (NCBI taxonomy): domain Eukaryota; kingdom Metazoa; phylum Chordata; class Mammalia; order Chiroptera; family Molossidae; genus Molossus; species Molossus molossus. Next base: position 73,852,488 of record NW_023425346.1, read on the forward strand.
ACACATCGAGTGGTTGCCACCCACACGACCCAACCAGGGCTGGGGACAAACTGCATCCAAGGTACGTGCCCTTAGCGAGAACCGAACCTGCATCTCTCTGGACTGCAGGCCGATGATCTCACCGCTGAGCCTAACCGGCCAGGGCGAGTCTGAGTTTTTTTTTCATGTGTTCTCACTCACTTAATTCCTACTGCAACCCTATTACCACAGGCATTATTACTATCCTCACATTTCAGATTAGGAAACTGAGGCACAGTCAGGCAAGTAAATTAATTAAGTTGCTTCATCTTTTAGGTGAGTGTTGCTCTTTTTGTAGCATGAGCTTAGGTTCTTGGAGCAGTTCTGGCCAGTAGCTTACAGGAAAGGCATTTCCAATGGACCAGACTGGAGGCGTGTCCTGCTGTGTTGTCTTGGTGCTGCCATACCAATGCCCAATAACAGTATTTACCGGTCATGTTTGGAGGAAGGACAGTGGTGTGGAGAGGGAATATAGCTTCACCATTGTCTGCGAAGGCCTGAAACAAAAGCAGACACTTCTAGGACAGACACCTGAATGATGAGAAGGGCTTGGATTGGGGCTACTCATTGATTCATTCAGCAAATATTCATTGAACATTTACTATGTTCCTGGCATCCATTCTCAACCAAGGGGACACTAAGGTGAACCCAACAGATAAGGCCCTTCTTTTCTGGAGATGACATGACCTCTTTTATGCAAAGTTACTTTTCACTCACATTCTCTGGATTTTCAGTTGTCCGCAATTCTCGGCTTTAGAGAATGTTTGTTCTGTGTTTCAGCGACTTGTCTGGAACCTTCTCCCTATAAATAGGTTGATCTCTGAGGCCCATTCGGTCTGTAAGATCAGGGGAGCAAAAAGTGCCTGCAGGTTATTTAAACTCTGCACCAAGATAGACGAGCATGACTTACACAGTTCTGGGCTCCAGCCCAAGGATGTGCTGATCATGTCCGCAACGACCAAACTGCATAAAGACCCACATTAAAACAGTAATAACAGAGAAAATTTAAAAAATGTTATAGAGACAGAACAGAAAGGTTTCTCGAATTAAATCACTTTTATCTAGGCTCATTCGCTTAAGGATGCAATCAACTCACTATTTCAGCACCTTGGGACCTTAGAAATGTATTTCAAGATTAATTATAAAATGAATTCTTTAAAATGGAAAAATATACTACTTGCCTGTTACTCTTACAGATTCTAGTTAATGAATCCTTGAATCAGTTTAGTGGTTTGACTGCCACCTACTGTTCAGTTTTTGACACAACTCCCATGTAGCTTGGTTCAAGAGGTAAGAAAAACGCCTTGGACAAACCATTTTTAAAATAAGTATTTTACCATATGTGATGTAATGTAATTTTTTTTTTAATTAAGAGATTTAAGAGAAGGTCATTGATTCTATTTCAAATTATTGTATATGTCTTAGTAGTTTATGACAGTCACACTGGTTAAAAATGCAAATTCTATTATGTTAAAAATGCATATATTCATGCAGGACATTTCATTCAGTCCTCACAAAGCATTAAAGTTGAAATTTATAAAAATATGCCATAAGCATGAATGCATCAACCTGAAAATATCAGCTCATGAAGCTGTTGTCCGATCTTTAAAACAGAAAAGAGATCCCTATCATCTACTTTTATGCTTACACGGCTTGTGTAGACTCCAAAAATGTAAGCACTTCTATCTAAATAAGATCAAGTACTGTACATCCTCAGCTATTTCACAATGACCAGGCTTTTGGTAGACATCTGTTCGGTTAAGACTGTAGTCCTGAGATTCTGTTAAATGCTTAGAACTCAAAAGGCAGGATAGATTAGTGCATTTTCCTCTCGTATCTAAACTATTCATTTTAGAGTAAGTAATAATTCATCTTCTGGATATTACAATGCTATTTACTGTTTAAATATAGGCTCTTGGTGGAAACTTTATAAACATGTGAGTTAAGATATAGTGTTATTTTTAAATTGTACCTTTTCAATCCTCTGTACTAAATTATGTATGTAAAGAAAACTTGTAAATTGTTTATATGTTTTTACTGATACATTACATATATGAATATGCTTTTACTTTTAAATGTTTGTAGATTGTTTCATTCACACTTAAACCCAGTTATATTTACTATGATTTTTAAAGCATAAGGGGAAAATTACCTAGAATATTTTGCCTTTATTAAAATGTGTTTCTTGCAAAATCAATGTTGCAGGTTTTAATATAAAATGGTGTAAGAAATTCTAACATTTTAGAAATCTTTTCAGCTAACATTTCTTTTTTCTACCAGGGATAGGTATAAGGTAGTAGTAGTTTTACTTGTTAAGACAATATTGGTAAAAGACAACATAAATATCCTATTTTATTTTTTGCTATTAATAGTATTTTTTTTTCATTTATGAAATAGCAATCTTAGACTTAAAAATCAGTATGGGTTCTGTCCTTAGACCTCTCTACATAGTTTTAGAAATGAATGCATGTTTTTGAAAATCTGTACTTTGTGGTGCCAATAATATAAAATATAAAACAGAAGCTTTCCATGTGGCTTTATTTACAGTGACACTGATAGAATTTATAAAAATGATGTAAGATGATATTAAGCAACATGAGCAAGTTGGATCTAATATTAGTTTTATAGCCCCCCCACAAGTGATTCTATCCGATATCAATGACTCTGATCCAAAGCCAAAGAAAAACTGTTTTACCCAAAATATTGGGAAAGACACTGAAACAAATAAAATTAAGCTGACCTTTTAATAAATGTCTGTTTATTGATTTAAATTCACTTTTTTTCATTTCCCGGGCAATGCTGACGAGGTCTTTTAGAATACAAGCATGTATAATGACTTGGACACAACCATTTTTACTTCTTTTGTGTGTCATTACTGAAAGATTGAAGCAAGCTTCACCTAAGTGTAGTGATGCAAAAATAATGGTATCCCAGCCTGGCTGCACTAGAGTGGAGGCAAACAAGGGCTTCATATTAAAGTGCCTTCGAGGTAGCTGACATGACGCATCTAGTCAGACGTAAATAATGACAGACGGAAACTATCATGAGGTCTGCGAAGCATCAACATACTGCTATCATTTTCTCTCTAACCTTGCCTTGCTAGCAGCTCTCAGCCTTACAGGCTGAGAGATCATTTAAAAAGCAAATCCTAATGACTCTGCCCACTGTAACAACAGTCAGCGAGATTGGCATCAATTTAGCTCAGTTTAGAAACTCAGGATAGCAGCCACTGTTGACTTGTGACACCCTAAACTCCACTTGTTCTCCGCAAACTAAACCCCGCCCCCAGTGCTACCCCTTCCCTGCATCTGTTTCCGCGCCTTGCAAAAAGCTTCTCCTCTCTGGTAGGAAATTGGTTTATCGCAGTCTTTTGCTTGGCACCCTGTGTATAATCTCTCAGGCTGCACCTAAATGCTTTAAGTGACCCCCTCCCCTTTCTCTTGTGGCACACATTATTTTATGTGTATTATGTACGCACAGGCTAACAGTGGGTAAATAACATCTCAGGGTCCCTGTAGCTTAAGACTAACATGGTTATGGTTCAGATAAACACGTCTGTACATGGCTGCCATAATCGATGTGGAATGGCAGAACAATTTTGCAGATGCAGTCCCAGGAAGATTAAAAAAAAAAAAGCTGTCTTGTGCAGATTCAATAGAATCTATTCACCAAGAAACCTGTGATAAAGCAGTCGCACGTTTTATTTGTTAAGACAGTGATGACTTTGCAAGCCGGTGGGAACTGAAGCTGATGTACAATAGGATAATAGCATTATCACTTTGCAAATCAGCATGTGGCTTTGCCTGGGTGCTGGCAGAAGGGCATGGGACTCTGAGAGCTCTAGCTGGTGACCTGGAAAGGCAAGGAGATCAAACTGCCTGGCTGTGAGTGTAAATGTGTGAAGATAAATTGCCATGGATCTGCTTTTGCTTGGTTAAAAACACACTGCCTATGTGTGTTTTCACTGTTTTATAAAGGGATGGAGGTGAATGTATGGGCCTGAGTATGTGAGTGAGTGTGTGAACGGGGGTGTTAGGAAGCAGAAAAGAATGGGGAAGGCTCACAATAGCCCACCTCCATGGAGAGCTATTGATCTCATTTCATAACACTTTAATCTCCAACTAAACATCTTACTTACCTTGTGTAAAAGAGATGCCAAGTTGAAATAAATAATAAACACAATCTTTTAAGGACTTTTGAATTTTGCATGGTAATAAATATTAATGCAGCTTGTGACTCCCAAATAAAATAGAAGGCACTTAATTCTGTTGTTGATATCAGGTATTGCACAGGTTGATTTCCCGAGGCGAAAGTGAAAAATGCACTATTTGGACTTAAATTTAGATTTAATAAATAACTAATTTAGGATCTTGTTCTATATGCAAGGATATAATCACAAGGCATTTGTTTTTAAAAGGTTTCATTTATTCTTGTGAGCTTAATTATTGCAAGGAAACTGTGAGCAATTTGTTTTTTTTACCAGTGTCTGATTTCTGAGAATGGTTATTAAATATTAAATGGATGCATAATTCAGGCAATTAAGAAAGTAATCACACAAAGTAATGTAATGGAAGTTAATTATTACTGCATAAGCAAATAGTTCATTAATGCTTCTAGTTGCTATGGCTGCATTCTTAATACATGCAGAACTGAAGCATGAATCCTCTGTGTATTCAAGGAGCTGTAGGAAGACTGATGCTGCAGAGAGAGCACCACTAATGAAAACCAGAAGCAAATAAGGCCATATTGACCCCTGACTTGTCTAAATAAGGTGGGATCATCATTACTTAAGAGAGTTTTATCGAAACCACAACTGCACTAACTGCTTATAATTTTTTTTTTTTTTTGGTTTGTAACACAAACTATGACTTCAATCAAGGATAAACCAAAAGGAGTTGAGCTTGTTAAAACAAAAATCGCCACTCGTACTTCCCTGTTGTTTTCTTTTAAAATCAGCTCTTTTGTTAAACAGCTAAAGTCATCACTTGTGACTTAAAAAGACTCCATGGATTTTTTTTTTTTTTTTCATAAAAGCATTACAGCTGGTAAAAGACCCCATTTTGTCCTACTGCTCAACCCCAAGTTAAAATTCTGACATTTCTTTACTAACACTATCTCCCTAAAGCATTATGCTTTGTAAAGACTATTTTATATTAATTCAACACATGTGGGTTCCCGTGCTCTCCTGAGCTGGCCAGGCCAGGCAGAAAGCGGTGGAGCAAACAATGGCGAGGATCCTGCCCCGAGCCCCCAGGACCGAGCAGGCTCGACTCCAGAGGAGACCAGCTTCTTTACAGATTTAGTTTTTAACTACTCAGAACTGCTCAGGGTTCACCTGCCTCGTCTTGTCATAGAATTTCACACGGAGAAAGGCAATTCTGTTAGGCCAGGTGCTCTCCTATGATTTCGATGTAGGCATTAATTCACCACAATCCTGAGACCACCTGCTTATCTACTTCCAGTGCAAGGATGGTCTCCACTCTGTTCCTAGTGTTTGACAAGCTACTGAGGGAAGTAAAGATGTACAAGACAGACCCAATCTCTGCTCCAAGAAAGCAGCTTACAGTCCTCTTAGAACAGTGGTTCTTTTCATCTTTTTGGGGGGGTGGATCATGAAGCTCTTGGCCACTCTAATGACTTGGGCATTTACATAAAAAAATTGCATTTACATTTAGGGGTTCATGGTCTCCTTAATCCTACCCATGGATCTTAGATTTAAGCCCCTCTGCTTAAGACCAATGTCTTCAAACGAAGTGAACTTTTAAGGGATAATGTGTTTGGCTTTTGGCATATAGATTGTCAAAACAGCAGAGGGGGTTGTGGGGTCTGAGGTAGGTTGGAGAAGGCAAATGAGCCTTGAGCTTGACTTTGAAGGATAGATGGTATTTTGAAGGCAAGTCACAGTATTTGCATGGAATAGCGTGAGCAAAGAAAGAAAGGTAAGGACTTCATTTATTCATTAATACATTTTATTTGCTTAAAAAATATCAAACTCCTACTGAATTATACAATAAAGGTAAGGCATAGTTCCCTAACCTCAAGTACTTTAAAGTGTATTAGATAGACTCCAACGAGCATATAAATAAGGAAAACGTCACAAGGAAAATGTAATCGTTCTGAGAAAAATCCAAAGAACTTTAGGAGAAGGATGAATTCAGCCAGGGGGTTTCAAAATGCTTGATGTAGGGGCCATGTCTCAGCTGGGCATTGTTGCAGGAACACAGCAGTGATGTGGGCAGATTTTTTAGCCGTGTTACGTTCTTGCCTTTGGTTTGGCTGTCACACCTCAAACAGAGGAGGGAAACAGTTTGGGCAAAGTTACGTAGGTGCAAAAATGTGTTGTATGTTTGGAAAACAGGTTTAGCTTGAGTTCAGCACAGGTTGTAAGGAGAGAGAGTTTTGAAAGGTGAATGGGGTCAGGTCATGGACGCTCTTAACTAGTAAGGGAGTTTGAGTAAAGAATGGCTTATCACAAATTTTCTGTAATGTGGTGTTTTAGGAAGGTACACCTGGCTTTGTGCAATAATGCATAAAGGAGCTACGGGGTGACTCTTGCTGGTGTATGTGTGAGGGGGTGAACAAGAGAGGGTGGGTAGTGAAGAGAGGGGCATGGGAATTTCTAATTCAGATCCACCTGCTGGGGCAAACGTGGGACATGACTCGCGGGTCCCTTTCCAAAGAAGATACCATTTTGCTCACCAGGATAGAAGCAGGCATGTCCTCATGACAGTGGACTTCCGTGGTGTCTCTGCTACTCTCTTCTGAAGAGCCTCTCAGTGTGTTCCTTGCTTCAGAAGGACAGGAGGTGCCTGCCAACTGTACCGTTTATTCCCATGACGCATTTTAGTATCTCCTCACTCAGAGCAGGTCTTGCCACCTAGTACCTGGTATATAAATCCCAGGTCATTTCCATAAATCTTTGACCTTTAAACCAAACTCTGCCAAAGGTCATGTCCATTTCCTTGAGTGGGGCTTGAAGCTTTCGGAATATGGTTAGGGACCCATATTATTGTTGGGAATAAGCTGTTCTTTCCATTTGTTGTTTTTTTGTTTTTTGTTTTTTTTGCATTGTTTTTGTTTTTTAGTGGAATCTCCTACATTACTGCATTTGATCTCCATAAATATGAGAAATTGGAAAAATGTTATTATTAGTTCTATTTTGCAGAAGAGACTCAGAGGAGAGAAAGTGTCCAGTGTAGGACAATAGAGCTGGCAAAAGATGACCCAAAGATGGAAACTTTCCACCTCAGAGGGTACTGATGTCCAAGGCAGCCCTGACTGAGAGGCAGCAAAGCCTCTGTTTTCTCTACCCCAACCCACAAAATGTATTTCCAGAGCCTCAGTTTAATTCCAACATTTATAGTCCAAACTCAAGTCAGAATCAGGCTGACTATTTGAAACTTGGAGCTTTGTCTTTGTTTTAAGGAATACTTCATTCCCATTCAGCCTTCGATTTGTTCTTGAATCTTACAGAGATTTCTACTGTGGCAAGTTTCAACTCTGCTGAAGTGCTTTTCAAACTCGAAGTCAAATATCATTTATTCATTGTTCCTCTACTTGGGAACAGCTCTCTCACCCCTTCCAAGTCGCTGGTGACTTTCAATGTCGAAACTTTCCCTGGCAATACAAGTGGGGCACTTTGCTTGCTCATCTGTGTATCCAAGTCCAGTGAAAGCCTCAAGGCCAGTGGTTTGTTAGACTGGCTAGAAGTTTCCCGAGTCCCAGAGGACCTCAACAGTTAGCTGCTTCTTCATCACCAATGAGGTGACATGTCATCAGATTATAGAATTTTGCTGTCATGTTCAACCTTGCTACGTCTGATACCACAAAACTCTCCCTAAACACATGCTGAATTAGCTGCTAACCAGTTTCTCTCACTTCACATTTCTAAATCTTTAAACCCTAGAAAAGCCAGCAGCCACAATCCAGCTGAGGGTGTGTGTGTTGGACACTCAGCTGTCGTAATGGGCCCGTATGACGTCTCTTTAGGACCATGCCTGATTCTCTTCTGGCAATGCTCATTGCGATGGGGATGGCAGGGGAGGGGCAGAGTTGAAAGGAAACCCCATCTCGTGTGAACTCGGGGCTGGCCTGCACAGCTCTCATTAGACAGCTACTAAGCTGCCAGAGACCGGCTCAGCTCTCACGCTGAAGCTCTCACGTTAACTTAACCTCCGCATCACCACAGTGGGAGAAAAGCACACCTTATGGGGACTAATGACTAATTCCCTACATCATGTCTAATGTATCCCAGGGTGCTAACTTCAGCACACCTGCCTCCGCTGCTGGTAAGGTAATGAGAGCACTTGTGAGTTACTGGTCAATGACAACATTTATAATATTCTTCAGCCTCCCGTTATTGCACAGGTCAGTGGCGGTGTTCACCAGGAGTGGGTGAATTCTGTCACCCTGGGAGCTCTGTTTTATGGGCAGTTGGTTGGAGAAGTGGTTGAAAACCCTTTATAAATGAGGTGGATGCGTTTGGAAAGGTTCTAGGTGTCCCGTGATACCCTGTTAAATTTTGTTACTAATTACATCATCAAGAGGTAATTATAGCACTCTGAGGCCAGAGATTTTAAAATCATAACCATCCAGAAAATTTAGCCCATAAAAAGGTATGCATTGGCCTGGATAACGGATGGTCGAGGGCAAGTGTAGGGCTGGCGTGGGACAGGGAGCTCGGAAATCTAGTTTGCTTGAATCCAGTTAGCCCCTCACCGTGTCCATAGTTGTCACTTCCAGCCTGTGCTGTGGAATCTGAGTACAGCTGCTTTAGGGACACACTTCTCGGTGTTAGAGAATCTAAATTTACCTATTTTACCCAGGAATGTATCTAGAAAAATTATTATTATTTTCTTAAATTGGCCTTTTGGGGGAGGGGGTCTTAGAAAACAGAGTTGACATTCAGTATAAAATGAGAAAAGAAATGCAAACTTCCTATGATCAGCATTGCAAGACAACATTGAGTTTTTTGACATCAAGTGGGCAAAGGTAAACACAGTACAGGGAGGCACAAGCATGCCTGGGCTGTCTTCAGAAGAGCTCTTTAGAATTAGTCTCTTAATCCCATCTCTAGCCCTCTTTGCACTTCTGCCACGAAGGACCCTCAGCGAGGAGCTTACTGCCTCCTCTCGGGAGAGGCGCTCCAGTGGAGTGGTTGGGAGTGGGGACTCTGGAGTCAGAATCCTCGGTTTGCTTTCCGGCTCCTCCAGGTCAATCTTGTGAATTACCTAGGAGAGCAGTGGTTGCTGTCCCAAATAAACCCCAAACTCTCCGCGCTTTGACACAGTGGACGCTTATTTCTCACCCATGTAACAACGCTCGTTCCTGGCAAGCTCTTCTATGTTGTGACTCAGAGATGAGACTCCTTCATCCTGGGGTTCACACATCTCCTAGAATCTCAGCATCTTCTGCATGCTACCAACAGAAAAGCAGAGTGTGGAGAAGGCACAGGCAGTACCCAACTGAGACATTCATAATTAATATCTCACACTACTCTAATTAAAATAACTAGCCAAACAGTATGTGATGAGGCTTGTGTTTGTTTTCTGAACAAAGAGAATCTATTTGACGGGGTGTGAAACGACTCGGTGTGCCAGTCGGGCGGCCCCTGAAGGACGGGAGCCGCCTGGAAAGTCGCGGCCCTGCTGCACATTGTACACACAGGAGGAGGAAGAGTTCACGTTTCCGATGGCAGAACAGCTCATCCTCTCATTGTCTGCGTGTTATTTCTTGGCATTTATTTCTCTGTCATTTCCATTAGAAATTATAGGAAGCTTTTGTCTTTCCATCTGAATCTATATGTACTTAAAAGATTCGAAAAGGGCATTTTCAACCCTTGTTGTGAGGCCGTTCTGTTTCATAAAACTGCTTCATGAATAATAACCAATTCGGTAAGGTCAGTTTTTCTGGCTGCTGAATTCCCCTTTCAGAGTGCAGAAAAACCCCCTGGTCACAAATAGGAATCCTGAGAAAGTAAAACGGAAGTAATGAGGATAATTGAGATATAATTTTGTACATGGGGGTGGGGGGCATGCTGCTGATTAGTGTTGCACCCTCCAAAGGGTTGTCTACTTCAACACATAAACTGAACTCAAACCAGGCCAATCCCACCACACCTGAGCCAACCCAACCCAGCCGGGTTGGAAACTAACAGGGCAGAATGGCAGGGTTTTTAAGCAAATGCGCTTTGTTAGCAGAATGCCTGGGTTGGAATCTTGGCTTTACTCTTGAGCAGCCTTGGGCAAGTTACTTAACTCTTCTAAACCTTGTTGTTGTTGTTTTTGTCTCTAATTTGGGGTAAAATAATGCCTGTCTTATACATTTAGTTAACACGAGTTATGTAGTGTACTTAGCACAGTGCTCGCCGCGTACTAACAGCCAGTACTGACGTGCTCTGTTTTAAGAGCTTTCATTGCACTTACTCATTTAATTTTCCTAACACCCCTATGAGGATACCTACTGTAATTATTCGCATTTTCAGGTGAGGAAACTGAGGCCCAGAGGCAGTGGGTAGTCTCCCCAAGGTCACGTAGCTAGTTAAGTGGTAAAGTCAAAATTCAAAGCATGCTCACTGGCTCTAGAGTCCATGCCTTTAACCTCTTGACTGAGCTACAGTGATGCTGGAGACTGCTGGGAGCTGTGGAGACTGCTGTGCCTGGACTCTCTTCAGAAGAGCATCGTAGACTCGGCCTCTTCCTACCATCTCTGCCCCCTTTGCATTGCTGCCATGAGTGAACGAGAGTGAAGAGCTCAGAAATGTTATCAGTTACTTACATTTTTATGAACAGGTAGAGGTTAGGAATTTAATTCAGGAATGTTTGATGGCATAACTTTTAAATTGGTGATACTATGGGGTAAAAGCCAGGAAAAACTTTGCTCATCAATACCTATTGAGTTAGTAAATGAGTATGTGAATTAATGTATAGATCACAATAAATCTTGCATGATCTGAAGCCAGGGATGTGTTTCAGAACCATACGCAGGAAATCAGCATCAGTGAAAAACCTGAACATTGCACCGCCCTGGTGTCCCCTCCAGTATAAAACGGCAGCTCTGCTGTAGGAGTTGCATTTGAGTCACGGAAGCCGTCCCGCTGCGTCTCAGACTTCGATGGAGGACAGCTGCCACCCCCGTGCAGCACGCAGTGTGCTGGTCCTATGTCAGTAATGTGTGTGCACAGTGGCTTGGCAGAAAGCAGCGCCGGCCCCTGTAAAACACAGTTTTAGCTGACTTTCTAAAGCCACATTTGGTGTTCAATTAGCAGTGTGTAGGAGGCCCGAGTGTCCTCTGCATTACGCTAATTGTTTAAGCATGACAGGTTATTACTTCAGTCAGAGGGGTAATGTAGATTGGGGAAAACAAAGTAGGACACAAACACAATTTTCTAGTTTTTGAAGAGCAATTATAAATAGATGAGAAGCCATAAAAATATTACACATGGGACAGCTTATCAGTAGGACTGAAAAGGCAGCTGGAGCCCGTGCCGCCAAAAAGAGGAGGGTTCAAAGCTGACAAGTATCCAGCGATGATTTAAAAATAGCAATGGTAATTCTGCAGCAAAACAGAACAATGAGACCAGGAGTCACAGTGCTCAAAAAAGACATTGGCCCAACACAATGCTCTTTCATTGGGTAAGCTATTTTCATAGCAAACCCAAATTTCAAAATGTCAGCCTGATAAATAGGGGAGATCTGAAAGGATAAAGTCAAGGTGTTTTGTGTTAATACTTAAAGAAAAAAGAAACTTATTCTTGTTTTGAACAATCTTTTAGAGCTTTAAGGAAAGAGGATGTTGTGCTTTGAAAAGAGACCAAGTTATTTCTTGTCTAGACGCTATTTTAATATATACAAGCATTCAGTAGGTTTACATCATATTATGAAGCTCATTTTTTCCTTTATAATAGAGTGAATATTGGTTAGAATTTGATAACCATGAAGAACTATAGAAGTTTTAAATATAATGTCTTACTCTAATTTCTATTTTCTCTGAATATAAGCGTTATCTTGATGTGGTAAGATTAGAAAGGGTCTACTAGCATCTGGTACAATATGTACCTACTTGGCGGGGTGATTATGAGCATAGACTTTAGGGTTATACATCCCTACTTTGAGAACTATTGCCACTTATTGGCAGGTAAACATTGGACAATAATGAATATCTCCAAGGTCCCCTTTTCTCATTTCTAAAATGGGGTAATTAGCATCTACCAAATAGGGTAATTTTGAGACCTGAATTGATGAATGCAAAGCATGTTGTGTGAGCAAAATAAATAACAGCTACTATTATGGTATAAGTTTTACTGCTATTGCCTTTAATCTTGGGCAAGCTGGGTGATATTTGGCAAGTCTTTTCATCTCTTTGACTCTTTAATCTTTCCAGGGATTGGGCTAGGTAGCTTTGAGCTCCCTTGAAGTCTTAGGATCAGATTAGATATAGATATAGATGTAGATATAGAAGTATAGATATATAGTCCTTTATAGAAACCTCTGGGTAGCTTCAATCAGAGTCTAAGCAGGGTTTTCTAAGAACAGTGTGTCTCTTAGAAATGAGGCATTTTTGTCCCAATTGTTTCTCCTGTTAGGCAGAGATCTTCTTAAAACCAAACTCCATATCAGATTAGAAATAAAATTATAACTGATTTCAAGGTCTAGGCAAATTGGCACAGCTGGCAAGCATTTCACACCACTTACATACCACTTTGCCTTGGAGCTGCATTCTTATTTACTAGTTGTTCAAAAATAAAGAAAAGATGTTTCAGGCCCTGTCCTGTTGCGCTCTGATCCCCCATGGAAAGCACACGTAGAGTGAGGTAGGACCCGGGGAGCAGCAGAGTGCAGCCCTGTCTCCATCTCCTCAGCACTGGTATTTGCTCTGTGATGAGAGAGAGAAAAGCCACCCATAAAGTTTCAAGTGAATTAGAAAGTGGCGCAGCTGCCGGTGTGCAGGGCTGATTTCCGACTATATGTTGACCTTGACTATGCTGCCTTTGCTACCGAGTGTCTTTCCAGTTGATGGGATTCTGATAGGGAGCGCAGAGAGAAAATGATGCACAGAAGAACAAAGGAAGTAGTGAAAGGAAATGCTTAAGACAGGCTCAGCTGGTGGGGGAACGTGGGCTGAAGGGCCAGGTTGGCCCCTGTCCAGGAGGGTAGAGGAATGCCAGGCCACCCCTTGTCGAGACCTGCAGTTGTCACAGAGAACCTAAGATCAGTTTTCTGTTTTCCATCTTCCCATCCTCCTTTGTGTTGAGATAATATTACTTATATTAAGAAAGTGTTTTGCTTCAAAGATCTTCAAAAAATAAAGTTCATGAGGATGTGGGAGGCAGAGCATTAAGCACTCGTTCATGATGATAATAATGTATTACTTTTATACACTACTTAGCGCTTTTCCACATATTTTATCTGCCTAGGTCCTTACATGATACTATTATATCCACTGTATCAGCTGGACATATTAGGCTCTAAGTAAAATAAAACTCATCTCAAAATGTCTTTAACAATAAGTAAATTCATTCTTTCAGTTCGGGGCTGTGGGCAGATTACAGAGTTGGTTGATTCAGTGGCTCAACATGGTCATCAAGACCCTCCAGTTATTTCTCCCAAACTGCTATCGTTGGTGTTGGCTGCCTCCGCAGGCCAGAGGGAAGATGTAGTAGTAGTTCCAGGCATCACAGGAGGGCCCAAATAGGTTCAGAGGAAAATGCAAGGTCATCCCCCCGCCGTGGTTCTCTCCTTGGGAGTGAGGATTTTTTCCCGAAGGCCCTCCTGCAAACCTCCCTTCGTGGCTCGTGGGCCAGATGCATTGCATGCACTCCTTGAACCAGTCATTGGCAAGAGGAGTGGGATGACTTTGAGACCCACCAGCCCTATTCCTAGGGCCGGGACCGCGCTCAGGGTGCCCAAGGCACATGCTGCATGAGAGGGAGAGGGAGGATACCAGCACAGAAGGGGCATTGTGTTAAAAAAGAAGTGGGGAATGGACATGGGTAACTCGTAGTGTCCACTACTCCCAATCTACGGACAAGAGGACACTGAGACTCAAAATGGTAAAGGGTTTGCCTAAAAATTGGCAGAGCCATGGTTGATAAAAAATGTTTTTGTTTTTGTTTTTTTATAAAGAGTGTGTAGAATATTCACAGAACACAGAATGTTCTGGCTAGAAGAAACAATAAAGGTCATCAAATCCTTGACCTATCCTTGTACATTGAGAGCATGGGCCTTAGTATTGCTAAGTCCTCATCCAAAAGACCAAATGATACCTCCGAATTGAGCTTACCCCCAAATCTGTCAATCTTCCCTTTGAAGGTCAATGTGTACGTGTCCTATACAAATTTTGTATGGTAGAGAGGGGGCCAGGAGAGCTCCCAGTGCCTAGGGTTCCTCCTGCTCCTGAGGGAGAAAGCGTGGAAGGGGCAGGAAAGAGACAAGTGTGTATCAGCTGAGTATCTTCCATGAGAACTGGGGATGGAAATGGGCAGCCCCTCCACACACCAAGCAGCCTTCTCATCCACCCACATCCACCCTGGAGGCCCCTGTGGCCTTCTTCTCTCTTCTGTTTCTTACAGTCCTCTCTCTCTTTACCATACCCCCACCCCAAGTCTGCTTCTTTTTCCTGTTATCGTTAAGTCCAGGCATTGAATTCCATGTGGTTCTATCTTAATAAACCTAGAGTAGGAGCTGGGAATTATTTTCAGGTTCTGCAAGTAGAAGGAGGTAAAAACAACAACAACAACAACAACAACAACAACAAAAACAGTGTCATTGCCTGTTCTAGCCTCAGGATGAAGCATCTTCAAGATAAGCATCTTTCTCCTGCAAAAATCAACCAACCTCACACCAGATCTTAATTCTGGTGTGTTAGTATGCTACCTGAGTCTTTGCCTCTTTGCTGAACCTTATCAAATATTCCTAAACTTCTTTACCTTTTAGCATAACTATAGACATCTTAATGCTAAATAAATTAATAAGATACTTTCCCTCCCTTATCAAAGACATTTTTATCCAAACTTGGCAGGGCAGGGGTGGGTATGCTTATTAACACCAGGCCTGCTGGATGCTTCAGGATTGATGGCTACACACTGTCCCTGGCTGGACCTCCAGTCATCTATCTCTCAGTCCTGGGTCTCCCCCAAGATTCCAAATCTGAGTGGCAGTGTCTGTGTGGCCAGCCCTGGGTCACATGTCCTTGCTCTTGTTTGTGTTTGTGTAGAAGGGTTAGGGATGAGATGGGGAGGGAGGAAGACATACCCACTTAAGTGTTTGATGAGGAAGCGGGGTGTTTTGTCTCCCACCAAAACTAATCCAATGTAGAATTGAGATGTTAGGGGTTCAGATGTTTGGCAGACAACAAATGACCTGCATCTATGACACTGGGGCATGAATTGCTTGAGTTTCTAGAGCGGAAGAAAGGCTCAGACCCAACGAGAACAGAAAAAAATTAAAATTAAATTTAAAAAATCAAATTAAAGAAAATCTATTAATTAGCTGATCAAATCAAACAACCAGATATTTCTCAGAACCCCTATGGAACTGGTTCTCAAACTTTTGGGTGTTTCATAATCGAGGAGCACTTACCACTTCTAAACCTCACCCAGACATATTGAATGCGCTTCCTCTGCGCCCAGGGAGCAGGAATTCACACTGTGCATAAACTCTATGTATAATTATGATGAACTGGGTCTGTAGAACTTCTCTGAGAAATACTGGTATGTGCAGCCTGGGAGAGGTGATGAGCATAACAATAAAAATAGCTAAATTTAAGCAGAGCTTTTTCATTT
This sequence comes from Molossus molossus, assembly GCF_014108415.1. NCBI lineage: Eukaryota > Metazoa > Chordata > Mammalia > Chiroptera > Molossidae > Molossus > Molossus molossus. Next base: position 73,868,287 of record NW_023425346.1, read on the forward strand.
TAACCTAACAATGGCCCTAGCAATTAGTATGATTTTGTCCATTTTACAGATAAACACAGAGATAACTAAGTAACTTGCCTAAGATCACAAAGCTGGTAAGTAGTGGGTCCAAGACTTGTAACCCACACTGACTCCAAGCTCATGCTGTTAAGCCTGAGCAGAGAGCTCCCTGGTAAGGACAAAGAATCCAAATACTAAAGTTTTCAGCCCTGGGTCTTATTGAGACTTGTGGATCCTGGGATTAGTCCCATGGAGAATACAAAACAAGGAAGATGATTATTACATCCAAAGAGAATGAGAAGCTTGATGATAGAAACACTAATATAATCACAATGGCTAATATCTACCTTAATGTCTTTTAACATCCTAAAATTTGGTTGAAAAACCTTGAAACAGAAAAAAAGAGGGGCAGGACAATAGATTTTGTATGACACGAGCTATTACTGTATCGTCTTGATTGCCTTATTTTTATGGGGGTAAAATTAGCTAAGATTCTGATATTCCATCCCAGGTTCAACTCCTAGCAGTCCTCAGACAACTAGATTTATTCTCCTGCTTTTAACTGGGGGGAAAAAAAGTGCAAATGATAACCAAAGAGAATTTTGTTTTTAAAAATATCATCTTCTAGCCCAGCCAGTGTGGCTCAGGGGCCTGAGCATTGTCCCGTGGGCTGAGAGGTCTGGGTTCAATTCCCAGTCAGGGCACATGCCCCAGTTGCGGGCTTGATCCCCAGTAGGGGGTGAGCAGGAGGCACCTAGTCTATGTTTCTCTCTCACATCAATGTTTCTATCTCTCTCTAAAAATCTGGGGACAGGGCAGGGAGGGAGGAGGAGGGGGAATCAGTGGGGGGAAAAGGAGAAACATCTGTAACAAAAATGAATTAATTAATTAATAAAAAAAAAGAAAACCATATTAAAAAATATATCATCTTCCAAGGCATGTCCTCAGACCAGTACACATGGAGCCCAGTACCGTATGTGTTCTTTACTTGTGTTCAAATACTGCCCAGTGAGACCTGACATTTGGAAAAATGACCCCACTGCTCTGCAAATCATAGGTCATGTAACAAATGTTTGTGCACTGTGCTGAACTTCTTAAGGAATGAAGATAGTTTGAAACACAGAGGTTTAATTTCAGTTGGACAGAGAATTCAATTAACTGGAGAATCCCTTCTGTTGAAAATACAGTACTTTCCCTACCTCTACTTAATATATCATAGTTTCTGTATATGGGTGGGAGGGAGGTGTGGGGGAGTCTTAGTAGAAATGGGGACAGGTCAGCCTCTGTAATGATACACTGTTGAACAGAAAGGAGTAACTAAGTGTTCCTTAATGCATCAGTCATCTTGATGAGTTTGGATTCAATGTAATAAGAACCAGGAGAGTTTCAGAAAAAGAAGAGTAGCTTCCTGCCCATCTGAGTAGTGGGTCCCATCGGGAGGCAGAAAGAGGTACAAAAGTCTTTTTGTACCTATGATCCTTTAATCCTTTATTTTTATAGGCGATAAGACAGTAATTTTTCCATCAACCCATAGAAAGATTCCTAAGAGAAGCCCAGAAACCACCCTGGATTATACTGAATTTATAAAGCTGGCAGAAAGCATATATAAAGGTGATTTCTTTCACCTTATTGTAGATATAACTGTTTGTTAAAAACTCCCTTAACCGGTATTTTCCTATTGTACGTCCTTGTGAAGTGTGAGGGAGGGATGTTGTGAGTGTTGTTTCATAGACGGGGAAGTGAGGGTGAGTCCACCTGGCCTGTCCAGCCAGGGTCATAGAGGCCAGAGAACTTGAGTCCTTGGCTGCTCCCCACCCAAGTTTTCTCCACTAACTTAACTTGGCCTTTCATTAATCATCTATCATTAGCAATGTGGCCTCAAACCATTTTCTGCTTGAAGTCTCATCCCAACCTCATCTCTACTACAAATAGCATCTTGATCAAGAAAAAATGGCTTGCCATTTCTACAACTGTAAAAAAAAAAAAAAAGTAAAAACAAGTACTTTCACTGTAAAAGTGAACTTCCTGCTTGAAGGGAGAAAAATAAGAAAGATGGGCAGCTATGGAATGTCGCAGAAGTTTCCACGTGGCAGGTGCCGTGTGCCTGTCTTCCATCCTCAAGGCAAGCGGTCCTTTGTGTGTCTCAGAACATCCGGCGGGTTTTACCGTCTTCCTCAATGGGAGTTTTTGAGATGTGGGGGAGAAAGAGACTTACTGACCTTTAAAAAGCAGCTGATCCATTTGTAGTCTCTACTGCCGACTTTGCAGTTGCTTCAATATTTCAGCGGAGGTTTTAATAGAAACGAGGTTCAGGAGCCACGCGTTCTATTTCTACTTGACCACTGGGAATTACCATATCTGACCATTTGGGAGGTGTTGTAAATGTTCCTTAGTGTCCCCTTTACTACATGGCAATTGAGCTTGTTTTGAGGAGGGCAGAGAGTGGTCGCAGTGTAGGAACTAGTTGATGTGAAACAAAAGAGCCAGTGAAAAATTAATTTTCCTGTGGAGCTGAAACAGACAAGTGAGCCTGTGGACTCGTGGACTTTTACAGTGTGCGAAGGGCTGGCTTTCCGTTGAGAAGGGACGGATTAAAGGCAAGGGTGGGATAAAGGTTGTTCATGTCCTCTTGGCTGGGATAAAAGTTACTTCATTCTCATATTGGAAAATTCTTAGAATGAAAACAAAACTGTTTTCCTTTGCAGGTTACTTCTAGTGTGCTGGTTTCTACGGAATAACACAGAGGGCTTCCGTGGGGCTGAGCGGTGAGAACGGGACCGTGCGAAGGAGCTGTTCATGACAGGGCCTCTACACCCCTTCCAGCCACCTGCAGAAGGGTCCCTTAAGGACTCCAGATGAGTTATCCATTGTTTTTGAATAACTGCGAAGATAACATCAGAGAGAACCTTGAAAAGTAACGAGAACCAGGGTGTTGGGATGTAATTATCCAGGGTGATATGATTAGAGCTTAGCCCAAAGAATGGAGAGGAAGGGAAATCATAGAAAAATTGCATGAAGGTACAGTTGGTGATATTTGAAAAGAGGTGAAAATGAAGAGGTAACATTAATTCTGGGATTTTAATTTGTTTATTTGAAAGTCTACTATTGGGCAGCATTGCCCTGTGTGATGGGTAAACAAAGATGAATTTGCTGTTTACTAGCAATTATGATTTATATTGAGCCAGTCTTGAAAATACAATTGTACATACCCATGAACCAACGTGGACACAAAGGGACCAGAAATATCTGTGTGTTGTCTGTGTCTGTTTCTAGGGCTACTTGTGGTTCTTGCCAAGTGGCTTATTTATAAAATGCCTGAACTGGGATATAAAGCTATACGGGGCTGCAGGTAGAATTTAGTAGTATAGCCTATTTTGAAATGTTTCCCAAATGATGTAGCAAAGCCACAAAAAATGTAGTGAAAAGGAATAGGCAGAGTATATTGGTCAACCAAATGTTATGGAATGTATTGAGCCAGTGGATAATCATATTAGAAACAAGGTAAAAAGACCTCAATGCATAAATGCCTTCTGAAAATTATAATATTTTACATACAGTTTATTTAAAAAAAAAAAAAAAAAAAAAAAAAAACCCACACTATCTTTACTCCACTGACAGGAAGAAGAATATTCCTCAACTTTGTTCACTCACTATTATGTAAAGCTAGAGCTTTACATAATAAAAAATTTAAGGACATAAAATTTGCAGTGTACTTCTTAGCATAAAGTTAGTACTTCATAAATGTGAATGTGTTGAATCTAAAATTAAGTGAGATTCCCAGTTTGTTTTATTGTTAAACTATTTTATCCTTTCGGTTGAATTTGTATAATATACATTCCTTATAATTGTGACCTCTTCTATCATTCTTAAAAGAATCGTCTAGCTTCATTGTGGTTATTTGCTCACTTTCTTCCAATCACCTGGCTGTGCCCGCCCACCCTCCACTCCACCGACCTGGCAGAAGTTACTAACTGCCAACGCAGAGGCAGCTTCCATTCTCATTTTACCAGACCTCGCAGGAATATTCGACACCACCTTGTCTTTTACTGCCTCTGTGACTGCCTTTGGCTTCATGACATTTCTGTCTCCCAATTTCCCCCCAGTCTTTCTGAACTAATCTTTCTCAGTTTCCTTTGAAAGTTCCACTTCCTCTCTCCAGCCCTTGCTTGCTGTAGTTCCTTATGAGTATATTCTACTACCCTCTGTCCTGCTCTCTTTCCCTTATCTGAAATCTTTTTGGTATCAAAACACGTCCATGGATTCAACTATCACCACTGGGCAGTGGCCCAGGTCCGCCCTTGGGTCCCAGAGGAGCAGTGCCAACTCCCTGAACACCTCCGCAGGCTGCCACAAGCAGCTCAACATTACCATGTCTGGGGCTGGACGCACTGTGACCTTCTACCTCAGGAGTTCCCCTCCAACCTTCCCTATGTTAGTGAATGATAGCACCACCCTCTCAGCTGCTGAAACCACAAATATAAGATTTGTCTTTCACTCTTTGCCCATGTCCAAATGACATTCATGTCAGTCCTCAACTACTGTTGATTGTCTTTTCCACCCCTGCAGCTATTTGAATTCAAACCCTAGTTATTGCAGCCACTTTCATCTATCTTGCCTTTAGCCTTGCCATTGATTGATTGATTGATTGATTCATTCATTCATTCATTCATTCACCCACCCATCCATGCATCCCTCCATTCATTCACAACACAATTATGGAGTATTTGCTAACCTCCAGGCATTGCACTGGGAATGGTCCAAGAGGTGAGCATAGCAAATCTGGTCTCTGCTCTCCTGGAGACGGCACTAGGGTCCCCATGAGCACCTTAAAACCCAGATATGATCATGCCATGTCTTGGTCAGCATCTTTCAGCAGGCTCTCAAGCTTCTGGGCTGTGTTTGCCTTTCTTAGAGTGGTTTGGAATAGCATGTGTGAGACACTGCTCACTGCTTCCCCAGAGGGGGACCTCAGCTGCAGCTGGACACAGGCCCAACCAGAATGCAAGGCATGGTCTTCGAGACTCCACACAACCATGGTGGTAGCCACATGACTCAATCCTGGCTAATAAAATGTAAGGCTAGTTAAAGCCAGTTAACCTAACCTGAGTGGGAGGGGCACTTTCTGCCCTCTTTATTTCTTTATCCTTCTGTCCTGTGCCCAGATGAGCAGACTGGAATCCAATAGCCACCTAGAACCACAAGGAGGCCTTGAGGAGGGAAAGAAAGGTATGTTAGGACAGTGAAGCAGAAAGATGGGAGCCTGGGTCCCTGATCAAACTGTGAATATGGAGCTGTTTAAAGTGTTGACCCACATACTACCATATCTTTTTTGTGACAGATTAATATACTTTTATCCTTTTATCTTGATTAAGCCATTATAATTTCAGGTTTTAGATTATATGCCGCTAAACCTAACCCAAATAAATGGAGTTTCCCAACTTTCTCTCTCTCTCTCTTTGGTTCAGACATCACTTTTTCAAGGAAGGATACTTCACTATCTTTTCCCAGCCTGGTTTAGGTGCCCCTCTTATTTGCTTCTTCTGTAAGCTGTGTTTAAAGCCTTTTTAATCTCAGACCAAATATATCTCTTGTTTCCTTGTTGGAGTTCTCCACTAGCCTGTGAGCTCCTTGAGGGCAGGGGCATGTAGGTGCCTATTGGAATGAATAGCTTGCACTCTAATTTTTCCTGCCTCTGCTGCTAACTTCATGGCTGGTCAATGGACGAAGAACTTTGAACTAACAGGGTTTACCTGAGGATGATCTTAGAATCCATTTGCCTATCTTCTCTGTTCCTTTTCCATGTCTTGTAGGATGGGGGTAACTTCATTTGAGATGGGAGAAACTTGCTGAAGTACACGCCTTCCCTCCACGAGGAGGGGAGGTATGCAGAGCAGTTTCCAGGTACTCTGACCAGTCTTCTTACAATGGGCTACAAACCTAGAAATACGATCCATACATTATTAGTGTCCATTTGAAAATATTTCCCAAACTCATGGGCTAGACTGAACCATCTAAAACCTAGGTCTTCACCCCACCACTTAAAAGACCTGAACGGATCTACTTCCTTGCTGGAGATGCCCAGTCTCTTCTGTGGGCCGTGTGGAACTCTCTTCTGCTTCTTTGGCCTCATCTCTTACCCCCATTTTGCCCTTTTCTTTGTACACTGAAGAGCTTGTCCTTCCCAGACAGCATATATTGTGTCTCACCTCTAAACCTTTACTCCAACTGTTTCCCCTGCCTGGATTGTCCCCCACTTCCTCCTAAAATGATAACTTCACCCATTGCTTAAGGCTCTTAAAACTTGACTCAGGGGTCTTCCTCCTCCCAGAACTCTTCCCAGGACCCCACTGACTGGGTTGGATGTGGCTCCTTGGTGCTCCCAGGCCCCTGCGCTCAGCTCCATCATCGCACTTGCCTGGCGGTTAATAAACATCTGCAGGGCCCCAGCACCTCCAAAGCTGGGAACTGCATCTTGTTCGTCTTTGACTCTTCCTAGTGCCTGGCACATGGTGGGTACTCAAAAATATTTCACTGAATTAATAAATACGTAATATATTGAATGGAAATTCTCTCAGAACTATGCAAATTACCTTACTGCACACATTTTCCTTGACTTCCTCTGACAGGCCCTCAGTCTGCCCCTTCGCACCCTTCTGCACCCTGGATGGGACTGAGGACTTAGTCAGCTCAGGTGGGTCTGAAGCTGCACCTCAGGAGCCAGTCCACTGGTGGAGAAGGAGGGGGGACCAACTGTAAACCCTTTATTTAAGCAACAGGTTTTATTTAATAACTAGGAACATTCCCTCCTTAGTTCTGAGCATGACCACAGCTCCCTGTCATGTCATAATATGTCACAGAAGGGGTTAGGGTTATCACTTTGGCTCCACAGAGTTACCATTTGCCTGGAAAATAACCTGACGTCTCAGGAACTCCTCTACCTGGAGAAACTGAACCAGCTCATTTAGCAGCTTCTTTGGTGGAGGTGCCACTTTCTACATGTGTCTGAGACTCTTGGCTGCCATCTCTCTAGACTGGGTTCCCTCCTTCCAAGGGGAAAATGTGCCAGCGGTTTACATATGCGGGGGCCTCATTGGTGCTGTCAAAAGATCACTTGCACCTATGTGATCTTGGATGAGTTACTTAACCTCCTTGTGCCATAGGCTCTGCATCACAAGCATGACCATGCCTATGGCACAGGGTTATTAGTAGGACCAAATTATATAAGTTATGTAAAGAGTATTGCATAGGTAAGGTCCATAGTAAGTGCTTATACATGTCAGCTGCTATGATTGCTATTGTAATAATATTGGTCTGTGGTGTTTATAAAGAACCAATCTTGAGATGAGAATTCAGAGAGGAAAATGTCCTGGAGGTAAACTGAAATGAAACTGTAAACCGTAGTCTCTGTGTTGGAGAATCATTTCATTAAAGAAAGAGTACGTCTCATATCATTTAATGATCTAAAACAAAAGTAAACAAAAACCAGAGCATGCGTGGAAATTGGAATCTGACTGCTTTCATGCTGGATGATGATTATTATTGCTTTTCCTTATCTTCCCTTTTGTGCTGTCACTAAATTCCCTGCGAAAAGTCACCTCTGGGTCCCTCATGTCGATTTGGCTTGATTACCACTTGAAGCCTTTCTGACGTTTGCTTGGCGCTCGTTTGTGCACGTTTCCTCATTTGCCTCCCACCTCTCTGCCCGCTGCTTCTCCATCTGCTCTGCTGGCTTCTCTTCCTCTGTGGGCCCTTCAATGCCCATGTTCCTCAGGGCTCTGTTCATGGGCCTGAGCTCGTACTCTCCGCTTTCCCCGGACAATCTCAACCATTCCAGGGCAAGAGGAACCAGCTTCATCTCCCAAGCTCCAGACAAGCACCTCCAACTGCCTTCTGGGTGGTTCCTATTTGGATGTCCCACACACGGGTCAGCCAAACTCGGTGTAACAAAGATCATACCTAGAGTCTTCCCCACTCCCTCAGATTTGCTTCTCTCTCTCTGTCTTGGCTAGTGGCTCGACTTCTCAAGCCATTACTCTGGGAGCAACCTGAAAGTTGACCCTGCCTTTGCCCTTTGCCCTCTCCCTGCCCATTCAGTGGATCACAAATTCCTGTCAACTCCTTTAGTTCTCTTCTCCATTTCCACAGATATTGCCCTCGTGCCTCTCTCCTGCGGGCTTCTCTGCTTCCAGGCTCCTCTCAATCCTGCAGCTCGCTGGGTAGTCTACCCTGACACTCTACCTGCTCTGACACTTTCCTGTTGCCCTAGGCACCGAACCGGCTCTCACGCCACGCTAAACAGTCACCTGGCTGCCAGCCACCTCTCCCTTCAGCCTTCTCGTATTTTATGCTCCGGTCACACTGAGCTTTATTCAGTTCCTCAAATGTCCCCATGCTTTTGCTCACCTCCGCACCTCTGCACATGCTGACCCTCTGCCTGGGGAGATTCCCCCGCCCTTGGTGTCTGGCTCACCTCTGCTCCTCCTTTACCTCCCAGCTTAAATGCCACTCTCTCTAGGACCCCATGCCTGGTCCTACGCCTGACGGCATCCCCTGCTCAGTGTTCCCACAGCCCTATTTCACCACCATGTAATGCATCCCAACTGGCACCACTGCTTGTTCAAGGTTTGCCCTGCTTGATAGTGTTGGATGGCAGGGAATATGTTTGTCTTATTCAATTAGACTTTCATTGCCTGGCATGCCAGACACAGTCATTGCTCAATAAATATTTAAATAAATAAATAAAAATACCAAAAATTAATATATCTTCATTGTTCTGAATTTTTCAGATCAATAGGTTGAACTTTTTTTTTTTTATCCTCACCAGAGGACACTTTTCCATTTTTTGTTCAGACAGAGTGGGAGGGAGAGAGAGGAAGAGAGAAAGAGAGAGAGAGATACATCGAGGTGAAAGGGACATATCGAGTGGCTGCCACCTGCACGACCCAACCAGGGCTGGGGACAAACTGCAACCGAGGTACGTGCCCTTAGCGGGAACAGAACCCAGGTCTCTCTGGACCATAGGCTGAAGCTCCAACCGCTGAGACAAACCAGCCAGGGCGGTTGAACTATTTTTGTATGTGTTTATTGATCATTTGTTTTTCATTAGCTGCCATTGTATAGTCTTGGCTTTTTTTGTTAGTTGTTGTTAAAAACTTTTATAAATTGAGGATATTAATTTTTAAAATATTTTATAAATTATTTTTAGAAATCAATAATAGAATGATCGTAGGAAACTTTATAGCACTAAGTGCATATATTATAAAAACAGAAAAGTCTCAAATTAATAAACTAAACTCACACCTCAAGAACTTAGGAAAAGAAGAGAAAAATAAGCCTAAAGAAAGCAGAAGGATGGAAATAATAAAGATAAGAGTGGGAATCAGTGAAAATAAAAACAGAAAAACAATAGCCCTGGCCGGTTTTGTTCAGCGGTTGGAGCATTGGCCTGCGGTCCGGAGAGACCCATGTTCGGTTCCGTCTAAGGGCACGTACCTTGGTTGCAGTTTGTCCCTGGCCCTGGTTGGATCGTGCGGGTGGCAACCACTTGATGTATCCCTTTCACATCGATGTTTCTCTCTCTCTCTCTCTCTCTCTCTCTCTCTCTCTCTCTCTCTCTCCCCTTCCCACTCTATCTGAACAAAAAAATGGGAAAATTTCCTCAAGTGAGGATAAAAAAAAAAAATAGAAAAACCAGTAAATGAGAAGAGCAGATTCTTTGAAAACTGACAAAAAAGAAGAAGACACAAGTGACTAATTTCAGGAATTAAATAGGGGCTATCACTACAACCCTGAAAATATCAAAGGACAAAGTGATACAAAGAATAACTCTACATGCATAGAATTTGCAACTCAGATAAAATGGGCTGCTTCTGTGAAAACCACAAACCACCACAATTTATCCAATGTGAAATAGGTAATTCGAATGTCCTTGTATCTATTGAGGATATTATATTTGTAATTTTAAAACTCCCCCAAATAAAATATCCAGGCCCTGATGGCTTCTCCAGAGAATTCTACAAAATGTTTAAAAAAGAGTTAATACCAATTCTACATAATCTCTCCCAGAAATTATAAGAAGAAATACTTCCTAATTAATTTTATGAAGCTAGTAGTACTCTGATATCAAATTAGAGAAAATCAATACAGAAAACCCATCCACAGATCAATAGCCCTCATGAATATAGGTGCAAAAATTTTTAAACTATTAATGTACAGAATTCACAATGTATAAAAATAATTATACAGAAAGATTAAGTGACATCTATTCCAGGGATGCAAGGCTGGTTAATATCAGAAAAATCAATGTAATCCACCTTATGAACAGACAAAGAAGAAAAATCAGACAATCATAGCAATTGATGCAGAAAAATCATTTGACAAAAGTCAACACTTGTTCATGATTTTAAAAACTGTCAGCATGGAACTTTCTCAATTGATAAAAAATATCTACATACAAACCTATAACTAACATATTTCATGGTGAAAGACTGAATGCTTTCCCTTAAGACTGGGAGTAGGTAAGGATGTTCTACTCTTACCACTCTTATTCAGCACAACTTTGCAACTTCTAGCCAGGGCAATAAGGCAAGAAAATAACTAAAAGCTGTGCGTGTCAGAAAGGAAGAAATAAAACTGTCTCTATATGCCAATAACATGATGGTCTACTTAGAAAATTGTAAGGAATCTAAAAACAAACCAAAACCAAAAATACTTTTAGAGCTAATAAGTGACTTTAGCAAGGTTGCAGAATACAAGATAAATGCACACACACACACAATAAAAAAACCCCAATTGGGTGAACACAGGGATGCTGAAATTAAAAATACAATACCCTTTACAACTATTTAAAAAAAAAACAAACCCAATAACACTTAAGTATAAGTTTAATGGGATATATACAGATTTTAATACTAAAAACTATACAATACTGATAAAAGAAATCAAATAATAAATAAATGGAGTAACATACCTTATATATGAATTGAAAGGTTTGACATAGTCAAGATGGTCAGTTCGTTCCAAGTTGAAACATAGGTTTAGTGCAATTCCTATCAAAATCTCAGCAAGACATTTTTTTGTAGATATAGACAAGATTATTCGAAAACAAAAAGGCAAAGTAACTAAAATAGTTAAATCAACTTTGAAAAATATTAATTTGAAAAATAAGAATAATTTTAAGCCCTGGCTGGTTTGGCTCACTGGTTAGAACACTGGCCCATGGACCAAAGCATCATGGGTTCGATTTTTTGGTCCCAGCCCTTGTTGGGGCCTTGCAGGAGGCAACCAATTGATGTGCCTCTCTCACATGGATGTTTCTCTCTCTCTCTCCCTCCCACTCTATCTGAAGATAAATGGAAAAATATCTTAAGGTGAGGATTAAAAAACAAAAAGAATAATTTTAAGAACTAAAATATACTTATAGTAATTAACACTGTATGTTATTGGCAGAGGAATAGAAAATGGAACAGAATAGAAGCTGAGAAATAGACCCACACAAATATACTCATTTTTGAAGGAGATGCAAAAGCTATTCAGTGGAGGAAGCACATCCATTTCAACAAATGCAATTGGACAACCACAGGCAGAAAAATTGACCTTGACTCAAGTCTCACGCCTCATATAAAAATTAGCTTGAAATGGTCGTGGACTCAAATGTGAAAGCTAAAACTTTAAACTTTTTGGAAAAAACAACAACACAGAAAATCTTCAGGACTGAAGGCTAAGCAAAGAGTTCTTGGACTTAACACCAAAAGCATGATTCATAAAGAAAATCAATAAATTGGACTTAATAATTAAAAACCTCTTCACTGAGAAAGAGCTTGTTAAGAAAATTAAAAGACAAGTTACAGAGTGGGTAAAGGAATTTGCAAATCACACATTCAACAGAAGACAAGAATTTAGAATATATTTTGAAAACTGTCAAAACTCAAATGAAAAATATAATTAGAAAAAGGGCAAAGGGCATGAAGAGCCATTTTACCAAAATGACAACTAAGCACATGAAAAGATGTTCATCACCATCAGTCATTTGGGAAATGCAAATGAAAACCACAATGAGATATTGCTATATACCCATCAGAATGGCTAAAATAAATTGGACAATACTAAATGCTGATGAAAATGTGGAGAACTGGATCACTCATACATTGCTGATGGAACTACAAAATGGGTATAACCCCTCTGGAATATAGCTTGACAGTTTCTTAAAATACTGAATATGAAACTACCATATGAACCAGCAACTAAACTCCTGAGCATTTATCCCAGAGAGATGAAGGCTATGCCTATATTGCTTTCTTTGCAATAATCAAAAACTGAAATAACCCAGATGTCCTTGAGTGGGTGAATGGTTAAACAAACTGTGGTACACTCACACCATGGAATACTACTCAGCAATACAAAGGAAAATATATTGAGATATATATATATATATATATTTGCATTTATCTCAGATAAAGCAGGAGGAAGAGAGGAGAAAAGAGCGAGAGAGTAACATCAACATGAGAGAGACACATCAACTGGTTGCCACCCACACGAGCCCAACTGGGGCCAGGGACAAACTGCAACCGAGGTACGTGCCCTTAGCGGGAACTGAACCCCGGCCTCTCTGGTCCACGGGCCTACGCTCCAACTGCTGAGCCAAACTGGCCAGGGCAACACATATTTTTTTATTCAAATCTCCAGGGAATTAAGCAGAGTAAATAAAGCCTACCCCAAAAGGTTACATACGATATGATTCCATTTATATAACATTCTTGAAATGACAAAATTATAGAAATAAAGAAAAAACTAGTGGCAGCCAGCAGTGAAGGAAGGGGTATAGGTGGAAAGAAAGTGGGTTTGGCTATAAAAGGGCAACATTTGGAATCATTGTGGTGATAGAAATGTTCTATATTTTGACTGTCAATGTCAAATGTCAGTACCCTGGTTGTGACATTGTACAAAGTTTTGCAAGGTTATCATTACTGCCCGGCTGGAGTGGCTCAGTGGTTGAGCTTCGACCCATGCACTTAGAGGTTACCAGTTCAATTCCTGGTCAGGGCACATGCCCAGATTATGGGCCCCAATCCCCAGTGGGGGGCATCTGGGAGGGCTGATCAATGTTCTCTCTAATCAATGTTTCTATCTCTCTCTCCCTCACCCTTCCTCTCTCTCTAAAATTAATAAAGAAAAAAAAAGATTATCATTACCCTTTTACATGGATCTCTCTGTATTATTTCTTACAACTATGTGTGAATCTATAATTATGTCAAAGTTAAAATATAATTTAAAAACATTAAAACCAGATTTTAAAACAGTTTAATACGTTCACAATAATAATACATAAAATTAATTTGGGTTGTGTTACTGTTAACAGAGCTAAATCAATTTGGGTTTTGATGGTATAAAATTCCTTTGACCCATTTAACTTACTATTTCTATGTGGTAAATTTCTGGATATGTTGTGTTTTTTTGGGGTTTTGTGTTTTATTTTTTGCTTTATTTTGTTTGTTTCTTTTGAGAAACTGTGTCTTAAAAATGTAGAGAAATATTTTTTAAAGTATAATGCAAACGCTTGAAAAAGACTCATGCTCCTTTAATAGTTCAAGTAACAGTTGGCCTGTCTCTGCCCTACGTTAAGTCTGTGTTAAAGAATTGGAAAGAAGTGCTCCTGGCTTGGAAAAGACTAAGTTCAGATAATTGTACTCTTGACTACAATGAACCTTAACTGTTTTTACAAAATACTTTGTTTTTGAATACAGGAAACAAAACACAAAGAGCCACTATAACACTGCTCTGTCATGAATGGGCTGTGCTCTGAGTGGACCACGCCCCTGCGTACACCTCAGCGCATGCGCTGCTTTATTCACCAAGGCCCTGGAGCTTTGTTTGTGACTTTGCTGGTTTGAGTTCAGCAGTCAACAAGAACAGGACTAAACCCCAGCTTTGTTCCACTGCACCCCAATTAGGCCAGCATGGTGGGCTGTAAGAATATGGTCCTTGGGGTCACAGGGTATGGATTCAACTCCACCTCTCTTATTTACAAACTGTGTGGTTTGGGGATGGTCCATTGAACTTCTTGAGCTTAGAAATTTTTATTTGTAACAAAGGAAAAATTATATCTTTAATCCAGGATTATGAAAAATAGAGATAAAATATATAAACAGACCCGCTCATATTATGAGTTTATTACATGACCAGTCTTACCGTCATTGTCATTTGGGCTTCATGTATGCTATGCTGTGTTCCTAGTCATCTCTGAGTTACGTCTCCAATTGGATTGTGAGTGCCTAGAAGGCAGACACACCACCACTCCACCTTTGTAACCCTCACATCCCCCAGGATAACGTCTTGTACTCAAGAGAGGCTATGTAAAAACAGTAGTTGACAATAAAGATGATGCTATAAGTGGAACAATGGAAGGTAATAGATCAGGCTGAAGTTACTTTAACACAGCTGTGCACAAGCTTTAGCGCGTTGCCATGAACTAGGGAGCCCCGTCAAACTTCATTCTCCATCTCCTACCTCAGAGAATCTGATTCAGCTGCCCCAGGAATCTGCATTTTAGCAAGCCCCCTAAGTAATTACGATGCAGGTGGTCCATGTGCTGGTCACATTTAGAGAAACCATGCTTTAGAAGATATACCTATGTCATGCTGAGTGTTAAGTTGTAAAGAGATGCCCATGTAATACATAAAATGGCAACTGCTGATCATTTAAGTGAAAATTTGGTCTGCAGGGTCATTCCAAAAATCTACTTTATCACAGAGGTGCCAACAGATATTACAAAACTAATCAAAACTTACTTTTTAGAAGTTAATTAACATGTTTTATGTCCTAGTTATCTTAGCCAAAACTATATATGTACATGCTGTCTTTTTGGCTTCAACTTGCCTAGAGAAGAGAAACTAGAAATGGAATAAAATGCCCACTGGACATTAGACTGCAAATACATTTATCCTGCAGCAAAGCATTAATTTATAAAGACAACTGCAATGCATTATGCATACAGTCCATCCTCATTTGGCCCCCAAACCTGCCTCTTAGCGGGACATTTTCTTTCTCTAGCTGCTGCTATTTAGGACAAAGGCTCGGAAGCAGTAGCAGAATGATTGTGCTTTCTAGGAGTGCTACCCTAAAGCACTTCCTTTCACTATCAGGAAGAATTGATACAAAATTAAACAAATAAGAACTGGAGGCAAAAGTTAACGTTCTCTTTCCACTGTAGGGACTAGGGACCATTTAGAGAAAGTAAAATAAAAGTGATTTTATTCTTCATGAGAACAAGTAATATAAAAAAGAGCTATTATTTCCTTTAGGTTTTCATCCAGGAACTTCAAAATATTATAATGCCCATTTTCAGATGGATAATATGAAAAAAATAGGGGAACATTTTCTTGTTAGGCTATAAAACCAAAAGTAATGATTTTGACGTCTTCTCCATGCTTACATTACATTATTTATATAACACATAAATTGTGCAAAATAAAATATAAAATCAGTTTACTAAGAAATCCAAGTTCTGTAGACAGTATTAGTATGTCACATGTGCATTCTGGATTTCAGTGATAATTCAACAGTCCTTGACCCTATGTGGGTTGTGCAGTGAAATGAACTGACCCCTTTCACAGGCCATCCAAACATCTCCCATCCTGAGAATATAAAAAAAAGAAAGAAAGAAAGAAAATTGGACTTTGAAAAAAAAAAAAAAAACTATATTCTTAGATCTTGATTCTACTCCAACTCTGCAATAATTACAGTAATTACAAAGATAAAGGGTAAAAGTCACAAAGTGCTGGCTGGGACATTCCAGAGCAGGAGAAAGCTTGGCGCCATTTTTATAGTTATGCCTGTTAAGATTTAATAGACGGAAAGTTTCATTAGTGAGCTGTGCTGCAATTAACTTCAAGGAGGTTCCAGACTACTGTATGTTGCTGTTACTGACAGAAAACTGTTTAGATTTCCCTTTTCAAAGAGTGTATTGGATTTTCAACACTTCAATTATAAAAACTAGGAAGAGGCACAATTTTTAAAAATTCAGTATAGGGGATATTTTTTTCTATCATAGAATAATTAGTAAGAGCAGACTTTTATTCTTCAGTGGACATGCCAATTGTGAGTTGTTTTAGGGGTGATTATTTATTATTATTATTGTTGTTGTTATTTTAGACAGAACGAAGGTACAAATATCTTTGTGCCTATTTTCTCCATCTCTCCTAGATCATAAAATCATGCCCTAATGGAATTGTCGCAAAGTTGAAAACAATTATTTGTCTAAATCAAAGACTTTACTAACTCATGTGCGCCACCTTTAATATAAAATGCTTTCTCTCAACTCTAACAAGTTGGCAAATGCCAGAGAATAAAGACTGAGGAATCCAATGGCTTGCTAGTTCCCAGTGGCTGGTCAGATTCCGGGCAGACTTTTGGAGTTTTGAGTCTAGACCTTAGAGAACAGGGTTCAGAGGTAAGACTTTGCAGACTCCTCCTCACTGGAGGTTAAACGGGTGCTCCCCTTTATATATGCAAACTACTGAAGGTCATCTAAGGTTATTCTCATGAAAATTACTGCCCTCCTCTGGGTTTTGTGTCCAGTAGACTTTCTCTATCTAGCTTGTTATTTAATTTTTCTGCCCTATTATGATATGACTAAATTGTTATGGTCCTCACTGTTATATTTTCTTGTATCACATAGCAGACTGCTTTGGCTCTTTTAAATGACTTGAAGAAGGAGACCTGCATTTTATGACTTTTAAATCCTGTTTTGATACTCGTTTTTCCAGTTAAAACCCACCCACCCCCTTTCATTCTACATATGTTTCCATTAATAGGCTGCAGACTTTTCAGGTGTGGTAATCATGTAACCATGATAAGTACTTTCAGAGACATGTTAACTTTTTCAGACCATAAGGATACAGTGTGATGTCTAGGAACAGTGGTTTAGTTTGACAAACAGTCATGGAGTGCCTAAAAGACTAGAGTTTTAGTTACATGAAATTATCCCATGGACCAGTGTGTTGTTTGCTGCTGTCCAAGCAGCACAAATGGATCAATTTTTCTCTACTTGAGTGTAAAGACTGAAAGTGAGTGACATACTATTTACCTGGTATCATGTGGTAACACACTGTTGCTGAATTGTAGGTGGTTGGGAGACTGTGGTCTGTCTATTGGACTAAACTTCTCCCTGAACTTGGAGTGTTCCCCAAAGTACCACCTCCCCTTCAGTAAATAATCCTCCATGAAGTTCTAGGCTCTCCTCATTTTCCCTGTCCTTGAATTCATCAGACCTAGCCTCACCATGTCCCAAAATGTAGTAAGTGTGAAGAATGGAAACACTGTCGTGGCAGGAAGTCATGCTCAGGGTTCTGCCATCCCCCAGTAAGTTACAGACTGGATCCAAGCCGTGGCACAGGGGCTATATCAGGACAGGTCCGCACACCCCTTCACACACAGTGGTTTGCGTTGATTCCTTCTGATGTTTTAGAAAGGTAGGTTCTGTTTCTTAGAAAACCTCTTTTGGTTTAGTTCTGAGAAAATCATTAATACTTGAATTAATGTTGGGTCAGAATTTAAGAGATCAGCAGGTTTATTTGGGTTTTATATATTTATGGTTGGTTTTCCTTTCTGCTCTTAAACACCAGCAGCAAATTCTTGGGGTTTGTGAAGCATTACGTCACTTTCTTTATGTCTTCTTGTGACATAGTGTTTTGATCATGTAGCTAGAAATCAGACAGAATTAAAGTCTCTTTGTCACAACTGCTTGAGTATTGACCTCAGGTGTGGTATGTTTGCATGATGTTATATATTTTTTAACCTCTCTGTTAATCAACTTGTTTGTTTATCAGTTCTCTCACAGGAGGGTAGTTAGAATTAATTAATCTTTAAAATGCAGGTAGGCAGTGTAACATTATCAGAACTGGTTTGTGTGTGTCAAATGGATAGCTACACTTTGCATATTTAGCTATCTTTATTGGTCTGCATTCTCATTTGAAGAAACATTTAACTTTTTATAAGCAAGGACAGTATAATATACAATACTACTAAGCCTAATATTCAAGAATGTTTTCATACATGTCTTAGTATTAATTAGGGAGCAGTTCTTGTTTGACATGTTTACTTTTAATTCTTAATAGGTTTCCAAGTGGGGTAATGCAGTAAGTACCCAGAAAAACTAACAATTATCTAGTCTAAAGAGCTTTGGATTTCACTGTAAAATTAAAATTGTGGGGAAATTGTGTTTTCATTCTACTCATATTAACCTTTTCTTATCCATATTAGCTAAAGGTTAACTTGTTCTTGCCATTTTTATGAAGTGAGAAGCAGGAACTTTGTCTTTTTATGAAAGGAAGCACAGGAGTGCCAAGCATTCATTAGAGATTGAAATTAGAAGCAACTGTGAGATTAAGTTAGAAGGTAGCTCATTGTACAAGTCCAATTTGGACCTTTGTAAGTGCTGATATTAGGAAGGGTGAACATGTATGAAACGTACCTTCATTTTGCTCTGTCTGATGCCAGTGCATGTTGGGAGACACAGCTCCGTGAGGGAAACGCATCTCCACAGGTGGTGTCACGGCCTCCACACCCCGGGGCACCAGAGCTGGGGGGATCTGTTTTCAGGGGAGCCCAATGACTAAGAAAGATTAATTCTCGAGTTTTTTATTTTCTTTTTTTTTCTCCTGGATTGATCACTGTGTTACCAAGTAGCTAACTCAATTTCTTTCTCTGCCTCACACAATTGAACAATACGGCCAAAGGAAATATTATTAGTGTCTTAACAAAATGGCAGAGTGGAAAAGGATTGTTAGGTTTCCAGATCCCATTTCACGAGTAACTCCCAGAGTGGGAGCCTCGGACGGGGAGGAGGGGGAGTGGCTGGCTCTCTGGGAGCAGAGGGGAGAGTCAGCCCCAGGAATAGCACAGCTTCCATAACGGATCTTCTCCCAAGAATCTGAGGAAACAGAAATGGGAAATTACTCCTGTTTATTAGGTTTTTAAAAAGTCTATTAGAAACATTTTTTACCTCCTTAAAGAGAAAAAAAGAACCCCAGCCTTTAAAACAGTCCCCAGTCAGTGGGGTGAACCTTTCTCTAGAATTCATCCCATAATTTCTAAATGAGGGAACAGAAATAAGAAAGGTATTATACTACTTTACACTGAATTAACCCCACTATGTACTGCTAAAGATCTATCTCTGGAGACACATCATAAAACCCAAACACTTTTACCACCATGGCAGTATTAAAAAGTATTTCATATTTTACTATTAGGGTGTAAAATTACTAATCAAGGGTGGGAAATGACCAGAAGAAAACAGGAGAAAAAGAGACTCATTGAAACACGCTGAAATATTACCAAGCTTTCATTGAATGCTTTCACTTTCCAGCCATCTTTAGTGCCAAGACTTTGTAAATAAAAGGCAATCTGTTTAGAATAATAGAAGAACCATAGTAAATAACTGTTGCCAATGAACGAATTCTATTTTGTCCAACAGGATCATCAAGGCAGAAGAGCTTCCCTGAATGCAACATTGATTTCCATGAAGGCCAACGTCCTCTTACGGTGTGGACCCCTCTTATATTGCAGAATTGCTTCCCTCATGCCAACACAAAAATACCACCCCAGCATTAAGGGAATGATTATGTTGCTTCCGGAACAAGGGTGGTGACTTGACGTCTGCTTTTTAGTAAATACAGAGAAGGTTGCTTTTTGAATAAAAAAAACAAACATGCCATATATTTGGTAAACTCTGATCGACTGGAAAGTATTCCACAGGGCCTTGTGACCTGCCGTGTTTCCCAAGAATGTGCATTAAGAAGCAAACTTCTCAGAGAGAGTGCTGAGAGTCAGGGCATTTGCACTGCACTTCGAGTTCCACTGTGCTGTGTCTTAGGCAGGCTTTGAGCCCTCCTGATCTTCCTTGGTCCCCTCTCCTGCTATGTTGCATTTCTTCTACTAGGCAAGAAAGCATTGATGAGGTTGGGATTCTTTCTTACCGAAAGGCAGCAACAGGCTCTGAAGTCAGACTGCACGCATTCACATCTCAATTCTGCCATTTACAATGCTTCAGTTTTCTCATCTGCAAAGGGGGAACCATAATGGTTTTTATCATGTAGGGATTAAATAAATTAACATATGTAAAGGCACAAAGTAACTACCAAAAAAAAGCTAATATTATTGCCTGGTTATTACTGTCCTTCAATTCCCAGTGTAAAGACTGCCTCTTCTCTGAGTTTTCCTGGTTTCCCTAGGCAAAGTGTCTTACTTTGTGCAGAATCCCAGTAGAACAATTTGTTTTTTATTAACAGTTTGGGGATTTTTTTCATATTTACTTCCTCACTAGACTGTAAATCCCTTAAAGTAAGGACTGGAGAATGGTGTTTTATTTTATGGTGTATTCCTATTACTAGTAAAATTTCTGGCATTAAGTAGGTATCCAGTGTTCATGAATGAATAAATGAATGAATGAATGAATGAATGAATACATGGATTAATGACTATTTCACTTATTGTCTCCCAATATGCATTCTCTCTCTCTTTCTTTCTTTAGCAATAGAGCCTCAAAATTTTAGTGAGCATATGGCTGTCCAACTAATGACCACATTTCTAGCCTCCCTCTCTGCTAGGTGTGGCCATGTGATTAAGTTCCAGCCAATGGGATGTGCGTGGAAGTGTGGTGCTCTGATTATTGGTAATGCCATGAGAGGTATTTCCTCCACTTTCCTTTTTCCTCTGCTGCTGGCCAGAATGTGGACATGGTGGTGAGCTCTGGAGTAGCCGTTGCAGACAATGAAATGGATAGCATTTGTCAAGCATGAAGTTTGTTGATGATGACAGAACAACAAGATCTAACAATTCATGGGTTCCTAATGACATGGAGCTGTTCAACCAGCCCTGGACAGTTTGTATTCAAATTTCCCTCTTGTTTGGAGCACTGTTTTGCTGATGTTTATTTGTTTTGCTGGTAGGTGGGCCATTGTTTCACCAGCTGAGTCTGTTTACTAAGACACTGCCCACAGAGCTATATTTACTTGATCCCTGCCCTTTGATAATCTTCTAATGCAGATAAAATTGATAAAAATAGGTGTGAATTAGATTATCACAGCTGATTAGAATTGAGCAAGTGTGTGAATTAAATATGGCAACAACGGCTTTGGTTTAAACTGTTTAAAAAATCATTTAAGCTTTAGTGTCACTCTATTCCCAGGGGAGAAGAGGGATGACAGGTGGGACAAAACGCTGAGTGACAGGACTGAGGGGAGGGGCAGAGCGTATCCCAGGAAGTGCTGGGCAGGAGGGACAGAGCTTTTACCTCTTCTCGTCTCAGCAAAACAACCTTCCTCCTCAGCTGTACCCCTGGTGCTAAGCACTGTGCTGCCTCTGGATAACAAGGTCAGCAGGGAAAGGGCAGCTGCCCCTTTTCATCATCTCTTATATTTGTAGTTAACTCCTTCTTGACCTCCTAAGCAAGAGCCACTACACAGAAAAATGGTTGAGTCTCTGGATCAGGGATTCAGACTTGATGTGTGGTTTATAAAGTAACCAGTTTTCAAGTGCTGACAAAAATTTACCAACAGATTTACCACAGTGATATTCCACAGGTTTTTATCGTAAAGGAAAATAATTCTGGGGAAACTTAAAAAGCATAGTAACAGCTTGATGATTATTTCCAGGAAAGCATATAAAATAGTGATGAAACATGAATATGCAGATACACATAGCTGTACTTTTAAAACTTTTTATTAACATATGCATATAGGAACGTGTCTAGACCATAAGTGTGCAGCCCTGTGTGTACATTTATTGTGTTATTATGTACATAAGTGTACATAATTTTTCATTTTCATGAGAGCTAAACACATCCTTTTTACTAGCATACAAATAAAAACATGTGACATATATTTTAAATATCTGGAGCTACAAATAATAATTCTCATGAATAACAAACATTTTCTCCAGGGTTTCTATAATTTTTCATTTGTAAGTTTGAAGTAGGAGGAACTCATATTTTCAGATGCTTAAATTTTTCAGCGCAAAGGTTTAACAGAAATATCTTAGAGGAACAGCACAACTCTGTCCATAGGTAATGAGAAACCGGGGTGATTTATCTCAGCCTCCTCGGCAACGGTCTCTTCGTCAGTTTCACATACATTCTCTCTGTCTTCAGGCAAATTCCTTAACCTCTCAAGGCCTCAGTTTCCACAATTATAGATTGGGAGCAATAACTGTATATATAGAATTGTGTTGATTAAGTGAGATAATGTATAGAAAGAGGTTTACATGATGTTTGCATGTAGGAAGACATCAATACATGGTGTTTTGTTATTATTATTATCAATACCAATATCATCTAATGCCATAGCCTCTGGGTTTGAAAAAGCTACAGAAATCGCTAATAATTGTATTAAACTATAGAATGTGTTTTCCTCCCCTCAGAAAGATGGGATAGGCCCAGAGTGAAAATGCCAAATTTATGTTCTTGACAGTTGAAAGGTGGTTCCTCTAGCAAGAGGAGGTAAGACAGGTACAGTTTACATGTGGGGTTCTGGTTAGGACGTTTTTAACTGATGAGTTATCATGTTGGAATTGGTGTAACCTGAAGAGAATTTTTCCAAACAGTCTTAAAGGAATGTCATGTAGCATTTATTAGAGTCACTGCAACAAGGACGCTTCCCACTTGCTTTGATTTAGTGACATTACTTCTGGCTAAAAGCCTTAGGTAAGGCCACACACAGTGGCTGGCGATTTGGATAATTAGAAGGAATGGCAGAGGCCTGTCTCTTTACGAGAAGTTAGCAGTGACATGCAATTAAAGCAAACCATGGGAGGAAGCTGTGTAGCTCGAAGGATTGTAGTGGATTGGGCGAAATCAAACAATATTTGCAGAATTCCCTCTCCCACAAAGGATATCTGCTTGTTTATTTTGAATACATTTTTCCAGAGATAACTATCCTATTTTACAAAAAAGCAGAACAAAAAGGACAAAGTAACTCACCCCACTGTTATTTTCCTTATGATTTTCTGGACAGTTGGTAAAGCTGCTGATCCAATGGACTCTTCATGAGGATCTGAGCCGTAAATTATCATACATTTATTGGGGTGGTGTTTTCTGCTTTAAAAGATGCTGTCACATCCATTACCTATTATAATTTCTGCAACTGTATCAGGTAAGGTGAGGAATCGTGATGATGCCCATTTCAAACATAAAGAAATAGAAGCTGAGCTCGGAGAAGGGATTTGCACAGTTGATTTATAGTAGACGCAAGATTAAAACTCAAGTCTTGTGACTCACAGTGCGTTATTCTTTCCAACACACGGGACTGTCTCCTCAAGCATAAATGTGCATTCTTGCTTTCTGAGCTTTTCAAGGATGTGGTTTTCTTTCTCTCCCCCAGACACGCGGTGGTCAGAGTACTTTGGAGAATAGACTGAAAGCTCCAGACTTCGTCCTCAGAAAAATGCACACATGGACACACGTAAAAATCCGCATCACCTTCGGGCCACCTCCTTCTAAAACCCATGTGGGAAATAGTTGAGGGCATGTGGAAAATACTAGTCTGGGTTGTGGGGGCACCTGCATTCTGAGTGGAAGAGTAAAGAAGAAGGCATGGTACTGTGAAGACTTATTCTGCCCTTACCCCGCACCAGCTGTTGCAGTGCACGCCATGTGTTAGTTCAAATTGTACAGCAACCTTTACTGGTGAGTGTTGCGACTGGATCCATTTCACAGAGGAGGACACTAGGAACATGACCAATTTGAAGTCTGATGACCACTTTTTACCACTACGCTGCACAGCCTCCCAAAGTAATAGCTATCTGTCAGTGTAGGCTGTTTCCCTCGCAGCCGCCCGTGCCTGTGTGTGGTGGTGTGGCCAGGAAGTGGGAAGGGGGGTTTATAGGAGCCTCTCAGCAGCAAGGGTTCCTCAGGGAAATCCTTTTCTTGGGAGTGATGGGTTGAAACTGTTAACGGCAGTAGAAATGTGAAGTGTGAAAACTGTTGAGATACAGGGATAGAAGAGAGCAGGGCAGCATCCGTTGGGTGGTCTGTTTCTCTTGGGATGTGTGTTGGATGTCCAGCTGTTGTATTAATTTTTATAGATTCCACGCCGCATTCTCTCGCTAACTTGGCAAATGATTCACGAAGTTACTGAAGTGGGGTGAGTAATCTGCTCACAGGCAGAACAGGGGCTCCGGGAAAGGGAAAGGCAAGTCCTACATTTGGGGTTTCCTGTGCCATAAATAACGGCCCGTGTTGCTATTCCCAACAATATGCTTCTGTCATTAATTAACTTTTATGGAAAGCTATGGTGTTCATGACTTTGGCCTCTCCCCGCTCTTGATCTATGTGGTGTTATGTGGTGCAGACAGCAGTGCTCACAGGTGGGATTTGTCTAAGGGGGGGATCTGAGTGAGCTAATGTGAAATGCCTGCTAATATATGGCATGCCACCGCACCGGGCGAGTGGGAGGGGGAGGCAGTGATGACACCCTTCCTGTTCCCGCTGATTGTTTTTCCAGCACCTACACATGAGGTCAGAACATTTGGTTGTTTGTTAGGTTAAATTTTAGGAGTGAGCTTTGTCTGGTGTTGAGAGTGCTGAGTGGTCCCCCTGAGATTTGGTGGTGCTCTATACTTGAGAGAAGGAATGATTGAGGTGGAAGGACCTTCTAGAGTCAAAGGGCAGAGATCCAAGTCCAACCTTTGGAGATGGCCCACGTCAGTGTTAATGATCCTGCCAGAAAATTATTCTTCCCCTTTGACCTAAAGTCTTTGTGCTTGGTTTCCAGAACAGTGGGTTTTCAAACATTAGCATACATCAGACTCACCTAGAGAGCCAGTTAAAACACAGATTGCTGGGCCCCACCCGCAGAGTACCCCCACCCTCAGCTTTATTGAGATATGACTGACATATAACATATGTAAGTTTAAGGTGTATGATGTGATAATTTGATACACATATATATTGCAAAATGATTGCCACAATAAGGTTAATTGACACCTTCATCTCCTCACATAATTATAATTTATTTTTGTGTGGTGATAACATTTAAAATGTACTCTCTTGACAACTTTCAAGTATATAATACAATGTTGTTAATTATAATCACCATGCTGTGCACTAGACCCCTACATCTTATTTATCTTACAGCCAGGAATTTGTACCCTTTGAATTACATCTCTCTACCCCACCCCCAGTGCTGGCAACTTCCATTTTATTCTATTTCTATGACTTCAGCTTTTTAAATATATTCTACATGTAGGTGAGAACACATGGTATTTGACTCTCTCTGTCTAACTTGTCTCACTTAGCATATGCCCTCAATGTCCATCCATATTATCGCAAATGGCAGGATTTCTTTCTTCTTTATGGTTGAATAATATTTTATTGTGTGTATGTATATGCTACATCTTCAGAGTTTCTGATTCAGTAGGTCTAGAGTGGGGCCTGAGAATTTACATTTGCAAAAAGGTAATGCTGTTGTTTCTATTTCAGGGACCAAACTTTGGAGACTACTGCTCTAGACTATAATTACAAAGAGAGCAGGTATAGGTTTTGGAATCGGACAGCTCTAGATTTGAATCCTGCTCTACCACTGTAAACTGTAGAAAAGTTGCCAAGCCTAGGCTTGCTCACCTATAAGAAGGAGATTGAAAATGTCTTGGTTTTGTTTGGGTTTGTGGAGTGAGGATTAAATAAACTAATCTATGTAAAGTGCTTAGCACACAGTGTCAGATACGTAGAAGGACGTTACAGATGTCAGTTCCTGGCATTGATGGAGTCTGCCTCTTAGAGTTACGTGACCAGAATTGCTGGCCCAGATGTTAAGGCAGGGACACCTACTTAGGGGAGTCTTTTAGAAAGTTAAGAAGGTCAGAGAAGATGTAGGTGGGAAGAATTGATAAAACAGAGACAATGGGACCATATTTCAGACTTTTGGATATGCTAGGAAATAGGAAAAAGAAATTTATTTTGTATTGAACTGTGGAGAGTCACTTCCACAAGGAGAGGTAGTATAAGGAGGTAGAAATGAAAATCCTAAACTGAGCATCAGGGCTGTTAGCACTTAACATGTAATTACCAACAACTACATGCAGAGTTGAGTGAAGTTTTTTCTAAGTGGGCTTGGGAAGTGAAAGGATGAGAATACATAAACTAGGTCAAGCAGGATACCGTGGAAGCTACAGCACTGTATACATGAGATGTCTATTTGCAAACATAGTGTGTGCCTGGGCCATTTATGGAGCAAGTTACAGTCATCATCCAGAGCCCACATTACTCCTGTCTTCATCTTATTTCTGACTTTCCATGAGCTCTTTTCTCAGTGAAGAGAACCAGAGCTGTTCACCTCCTTCTCAAGCTGTGCGTCATTGGCAAAACAATTTCCAAAGAAATTAATTGTTAGCAAAGTATAAAATTATATCCAAGATTATAACCGCTCCCCAGGACGGTATCTCCCAAGCTGTGTTTCTTGAGACTATGAGTAGGTGGTCTGGAAAAAAGCATTCTTGTTGAAACATATATTTGTATATTAGAGGATCTGAGAAGTCCTGAAGTTTGAAAAAGGGCAAAAAAAGCTGTTTACTTTTAACTCAGTGAATAGTTCCCTCTTTTTCTATTTTTCTGTATTTTCAACATTTTTCTATAATTAGCAAATTAGCAGCTATTACTTTTACAATAAAATATGAATCAAAGTATATTGGAATAAAAAGAATATAGTTTAGAACACCAATGTCACTCCTAGCATTTTTCCTCCCCATTCCACCTGTTATGGACTGAATGTGTGTCCCTCCCAATTCATAGGTTGAAGCCCTAACCCTCAACCTGTTGGTATTTGGAGGTGGTGCTTCAGTTTAGATGAGGTCATGAGGCTGGAGCTCCCATGATCGGATTAGTGTCCTTACAAGAAAAGGAAGAGAGATCAGAGCTTTCTCTTTCTCTATCATGTAAGGATACACACCAGGAAGAAAGTTCTCACCAAATACTGAACCTGCTCGAACCTTGATCCTGGACCTCCCAGCCTCCATAACTGTGAGAAATCAATGTCAGTGGATGAAGCCATCCATCGTGTGGTATTTTGTTATAGCAGTTTAGACGGACAAAGACACTACTCTTTCCTCTCTTCTGTGGAAGAAGTAAGGATCACATGATGTCAGTTTCTAAAACAACAAATTCTTGTTACAATGTTCTTTTTTGAAAGGCTACTGAATGTGGGTAGTCTGTGTAATTATTGAATGCTTAAGATATGTGCCATATTGGAAACTTCCTTCATCTCAGTTAAAGGCATAAATCCAGAAGGCATCCTGTGCAATTGATTGCTCAACATAATTAAAGAAATGAGTCGATCAAATCCTGGGACGTCAGAAACTTCCAGTGGGCAGGGGCACCAGAGAATCAGGGCACTGCATTTAACTTTACTCTTCTAAGCTTGAGCACAGGCAGATCGTCCTGGGCATTGGTGCAATATTTATAGGCAACGACTCAGGAAATAGACTTTTCCTGAGAGAGGAGATTTTCTCCCAAGATCAGTTCCATTACAAACCGTAAGGACATAACCTCATATCATTTGGAAATCTTGACTCCATTCCCAGGAAGTGTTAAACACTTTTCACTTGGGCTATGGTGTTGTTCTGTTGGCTACATTCTTCTTGAGAAGGGAATTTGTGGTGTCTCTGGTATTTTAAGGATAATCAAAGGTCCAAAACTGTCAGGTGAAATGCCTTTGGAAAGAAACTGAAGTCTGTATTAGAAATTAGGTTAGAAAGCAATATATGTTTGACATTCTAGGCTGCTGAGTCCAACAATGTGGGATATTTCTCTGATTGGCAATGAAGAAGCTCAACAGTGCTTGTCTCCCTTTGGGGGGAGTGGAATACAATACTAACTGTGTAAGTATCACCCAGGCCAGCAAAGCCGGCACTTCTGTCTCGTGGGCATTGAGGTAAGGACCACACTTTGATCTTATGAGGGGTACCACTTCCAACAGGTCCTTCAGGCTTTTCTGAGCCAAGCTTTTCAGGAAGACAAGGTCAAACCCAAAGGAACGCTTGGCACAGGAGTTGTGCCAGCTTGTCTAAGATGTTGATGAATTAATGACAAGAATTGGTAAGTGTAATTTTGGTAAAATAAATTTCTTACTGGAAAAAAATATTGACCTCTTTCTTAAGCAATTTGAGAACTGAAATAAATATCCAAAATTCTTGTTTTTAAGCAGTCAGTTCTTTAGCAAAACTGCCTAATCTCCATTTACCGTAAAGGAGAACCAGGGATGACAGGAAAATGAGAGCTGGACAGAAGCCCACACTGTTACGAATTGCACGTCTTACGATTGTAAAAGGAAACACTGGAAAGCAATGCACGATCTGCCCCACGCACCTGGCCGCAGCAGCGTGGAATTCGGTACTTGGCAAAGTGCACACTGAGCTCCTCCGCGTCGTGGTGCCTGAAACATGTCTCCGAGCGGCGGGCGCGCTCGTTCCTAGCTGCAAATTGTTCTAGGGAGAGACTCATGCACAAGACATGTCATGGTAGTAATAATAGCACTTACTCACATTTACATTTATACGTCTGGTCTTTTCTCGATCTGTTTCTCAGACAGAAAGCTCAAATACCAAACTGTCTGATTTAAAACCAGACACATGGCAACCGTATTTACTAAAACTTCACTGGCTGCCAGGCACTGTGCTATTTGAGTTCACATGCAGTACATGTGTTATGTCTTAATACATTCTTGCAATAGTGCCGTGAGTAAAGTATTTTATTCCTATTGCATAGATGAGAAAATTAGAGCTCAGAGAAGTTAAACGAGTTGCTTGCAGTCACCCAAGTAATTGTCTAATAAGGTAGTGTGGCCTCTCAATGTTTAACTCATGTTTCTTTATTTCTCTTTGACATTCGATGCATTGAAATGATCCAAGATTTCCTGAAATTTGTCATTTTTTCCTCAGTTGATCTCTGGATATAAATCACTGGAAAACTGAATAGCATCCTTGAGATCTCAGAAAGCGTGATGTCTATAGAGTATTGAAAAAAATTTGGAAGAGTATGGTCAATAATCAACTGTTGATAAACTTGATTGAGGCCAAATTTTGCATGCACTCACGCACGCATGTGTGCGTACACACACACACACACACACACACACACACACACACACACATATTCCCTAAGCAATCCATGAAAGACAAGTAGAATTAAATAGACTTTGATAATGAATGGTGTCCCTGTGACTTGGTCAGAAGCCACGTCAGGACCTCAATTTACCATTGAGTTTCAGAACCTGCCCAGCTGGGGTCATCTATTGGCTACTGGGTAGCTTGTTTGATTAGATTTTTACCCGACTATATTTTTTTCAAACTTTCAAGTGATTTGTTGCAGTAGATGGAGCCAGATGGAGAGACACTGATGCCTCTTTCATCTTCCTAAGAAAGCGCTCAGGAAAGTTACAAGACAGTTTTCAGATTGCAGGCTCCTCTATTTGTGTGAATACTTTAGGTTGTGAATCCTAGAGGTGTGAACCAATTTCCTTCTGAGAGACTTTTCACTCTCCCTTCACTGACAAGTCGGAGCTTTCTGTGAGGGAGCATTTCACAAAAAACTTCCAGACCCATCAGCTGGATATGGGTACCAACTTGATGAATATATCTTGGTTTCAACTCTGAACAACAAAAAGGACCTCTGAAATAATGTAAAATAGTATATTTATCTACCTAGAATTGACTTATGGTTGCAGGTATGACCATTTCTGTTTACAAATTATCTAGAGGCATTTTTCCCTTGACCTTCTGAAAATGATACAACTCCTAGTTTTACTGTTATCGTACCAGGTGGTGGGAACTCTTCCTCAGCTTCATTTTAAAAGATGTGACGAGTGCATGACCTGGTCTCCCTTAGAATCTGTACTTTAGACTGATGGATTTGTAAGCAAAGCACTGATGAAATTCTTGACAGCTTGAGCAGAAGTTGGTTTATCTGAGATGATATTCAGGATTTCTGGGGATGAGTACTTCCTTTTAGTAAAAGGCAAAAGGTCCACTTTCTGAGGCAAGTAGAGCTAGACTAGGGTACTTTATTGGGCCATTATAAATATGACATTTGGATCAGTCAAGAAGCTCAGAAATCCCCCAGACTGTCAGGTTAAGAAAGGGTGCAGTTCTCGGTAGTGTAAAGTACCCATCAGTCTGTGGATTCTTTTCATTTAATTTAAGTTTCCTATCAATAATTGATAGGGCATATAATAATCAATTTTCAGCTAATATGATGTGTTTATCAAATGCCCTCATCTTAAATGAAGCAAGAATACTGAGAAGCTTTAGAAAAACATATGCTGTGCCTGACAGATGTTCAGAAACACAGCAGGAATGTGTTTAGGGTAACTTTATCTTATATGCTTCAACACACAAAAAGCCTTTCAGCATATGTAAATGCTCAGGACTCTTTAATTCACAAGGAATAGAAACCAGCCTCAAACAAGCAAGAACACCAAAGGAGATTTATTGGGTTCCAGATCTGGGGGAGTTTGAGGCTGGAGCTGTCTTTGCAGACAACATTGACCACATGATGTCATTGGCTTGCCCTTTTACCCTTACTGACTCTCCCTTTTTTTCTAACTGTTAGCCTTATTGCTTTTGTCCTTCAACCCGGATGCTTGCTTCCTTCAGGTAGACAGCTTTAGGCTGACATCACCCAGTTTAACAGTCCCATGAAGGAGTAAAAAGAGCCTTTTTCTCTCAGGGTCTTATATAAAATCTAAAAGCAAGACTCCAATTGTTCCTGTAGGGTCGTGTGTTCATCATTAGCCCACTGTTTCAACAAATGTTTAAGGCACTGGTCCAGCCAGTACAAGGAAATTAAAGATGAAAAAAACTCTTAAAGATTTTTGACCTACGAGATGATAGGAAGTGTAGGATATTAACAAGCATCGTATACTTTGAGGCAGCATGTGATATTGAGACAAGAGAAATCTAAAATGTGATGAAAATCAGACAGATGAGCTGAATGTGACCCAGGCTCTTTCACGAAGAGAAGTATTCCATCTGTGTCTGGAGGAATGGATTAGATATCAGTGGTGGGGAATCCAGGGCAGGGGCAGGGTCATTCCAGAAAGAAGGGATGGTACAAAGAATGGCAAAGAAGCAGGAAGAAGGGAAGAGTTAGGAGCTTGGTTTGAACAAATGCAGGTTTTGTAAAGAATAAAATGTGAGCTAAAGTTAGACTAGTTGACATCAGATCAGAGAGGTTTTGAAGTTTCTTTTTAAAAATAATTTTAAATTGATGTTAGGGAGAGAGGGAGGGAGAGGGAGAAATCGAAACATCAATGAGAAAGAACATCAATCAGCCGCCTCCCGGATGCCCCCCACTGGGGATCGGGCCCACAACCTGGGCATGTGCCCTGACCAGGAATCGAATTGGTGACCTCTTGGCGCCTGGGTCAACACTCAACCACTGGGCCATACCAGCTAGCTAAAGTTTTTAATTTCAACTTGTTCACAGTTTTTTATTTTTCAGAAGGCTATGTAGAGCAAGGAGAGACAGGATCAAATCATTTATTAGAGAGTTTCAATGGCAGTCCTAAGGAGGGAGGACTGGATGGGGAATTTACTCAACATAGTCTCAAAAATGCACCCTAACTGTGAGTGGTGGGAGCCAGCGGGGCAGGCACCCTGGCTGTGTGAATAGAAGGAAAGAGATTGCTCTTCTGAAAGTAAAGCTCTAAGTCTCTTGGTAAGCTATAAACTCAAACTTATTTGTACCACATGGCCCCATCTTCTCTCTTAAATTCTACCACATCTTCAACTAGCAGCTGTTTGTTTCCTTGCAGATCCTACCCTACCTCACATTCAGCACTGTCTCGTCCATCATTATTTTGTGGTAATATTTTTATAGCAAGTCAGGGTTGGCCTTTCCTGGGACTAGGTGACAACTTGGGTGAGTCACAGTGCTATACTCGAACACCAATATTTTTACGTGGATAGAAATCAAGTTAAAATGAGCACGGAGAACACACTGAGAGGGGCGAGGGACCGCACACAAGCCAGCCTACAGCCATAGAGCCTGGAGGTCAAGCAGCAGGGAGAGCCCTTGTTTGTCTACAGGTGAAGTAAGCTGGTGAACTGAGCTAAAAGTTCAACTGCTGCACACAGGAGCCCCAGACCATTTTGAGCTGTGGTGGGTAGAGACTCTTCCTTCACCTTTAGTAGCCAAGTTCTGGAGACAGACCTCCATGCTGTAACTCAGACCTCCAAGAGGCCTTGTCTGGGTTTATGATCATCATGTGTATTAATTTGAATACAGGTCAGCTGCTATAACAAAGACCCCAAAATAATAGTGACTTAAATTATTATATAGAAGTTTATTTTATAAACTTCTGTGCTCAGGCAATAATCTGAGCACAAGCAGCCAAAGGTTGATATGGCAGCTTATTATCAGCAACTTATGCTCCTTTACACACAGCTGTCATCTCATGGTAGCAACATGTCCACAATCCCCCCAACAGGAAGGGGAAGGTTAGCCCTATAAGGGCCTCTGACAGTTGAACCTCACTTTCACTTGCATCCCAGCAGCCATAACTTAAGCCATGTGGCTGCACAGAGCTGGACAATCTAGGGCAGTGCGCTCAGCTAATAATAGCAGCTGGCATTTCATCGTGTTTCCTGGGTACCAGAGCTCTACACATACTGACTGACAGCAACCCCATGGGATAAGTTCTAGTATTGTTCCCATTTTACAGATAAGGTAACTGAGCTATAGAGAGGTGAAGTAACCCACCCGAGATCATGAGAGAGCAAATGATGGAGGTAACATTTAAAACCCCACAGACTGGTTTCAAAATTTGTGGTCTTAACTATTCTGTAACACTGTCTCTAAAATTCAGGATTCTGTTAGCAAAGAAAGAAAGAGAGAATGAAAATTGGGAGATAATTATTCCTCTGTAGCATCCAAGCATCCATGTTTGTCACACAGCAAGGGCTCCAAGCTTGGGGATTCTCTCCCTCATTGCTCTGTTCTTTCTAGTTTTCCAGCAGATTACCACTCACAGCAGCCTACAGCCCCAACAGACTGACATGGCAACATCCAGTCTAGCCTCCTAGGTTCTAGACTCTCCCCACTCCAGCCTCCTCTATACTTTTTCACCAAAGTAATCTTCTCCATAGGCTATCTTCTTCGTGTCATGCCCTTGTTTAGAAAGCAACAGAGGAAAGGCACTGATTAACTGGATTAACTTCCTTATGAGCCTGGCCTTCAAGGTCCTTTACAATTTGGTTCCAAACATGCCTTCCAAATGCACAGATCCTTCTGCAGAGCTCACACATATTTTCTCTATACCTGTTCGATTGGTCTACTTGTGCCATATGTATTCCTATAACTCGGCTCTCTGGATAGAAAAGGAAGGGTCTCCTCTGACCTCTTCGAATGGCTGCACCTTGCCCCATTCATTTGTCTGAAGTCTACCTGCCCCAGCTTGCACCCCACCATCCCAGGAGAGCTGTATCAGGTGCTCTGGCTGGAAAGATATATGCTCAGTGGCTCACCCCGCTAGCCCATGGCACCCCTCCTCCCGCTTCTCTCATTACTCTTTCATCCCTTGCTAAGGGTGTGAGCCCTCTTTCTACATATGTAGCCTTGCACCTCATTAGACAAGGGCCAACTTTTTTCTTATTGTGATTCCCTGCTGTGGTCAAGTGCTCAATATATCTTGTTGATTGGCTAACAGTTGCTCCAAAGTGGTTTGTTTAGTCAACTTTGAGAATTCCTGTCATGTAACTTGGAAAACAATTTTCCGCTTGTGTCCTATGAAAAGCAAAAATGCCACATTAAGACTGCAGAATGAGAGACTTCCGGTCAAGATGGCGACGTAGGTCAACGCCATATCGCGTTCTCTCACAACCACCTCAAAATTACAACTAAACTACAGAACAACCATCATTCATAACCGCCTCAAATCAAGCTGAATGAAAGTCCTACAACTACGGAATTAAAGAAGAAGCCACAACGAGACTGTAGGAGGGGCGGAGGCGGAGGGGCTGGTCCCACACCCACGTGTGGTGGATAAAAATCAGGAGGATACCTCAGCTGTGAAGGTCCTCCCTGAGGACTGAGGGGTCCCCATCCCACACCAGGCACACAGCTCAGGGTTCCAGTGCTAGGAAGAGAAGTCCTCATCACTTCTGGCTGGAAAAACCAGTGGGAACTGAGGCTCAGGGAGGTTGAGGCTGCTGAAGCCCCAGGCAGCTCCTCTTAAAGGGCCTGTGCATGGACTTACTTGGACTCGCACCCTCCAGGCTCCAGTGTGGGGGAGGCAGCTTGAAAGGCACCAGAGACATACATACAGGGAAGAACTGAGTTGTTTGGCATTGGTGCCAGGGCTGGAGAGGCAGCTTTCTCCTGGACAGACGTGCTGTCAGAGGCCTTTGCTCCTTTGGTGAGCCCTTTCCTCACAAGGCTGGCAAACTATAGCCATATCTAGGACTCCAGCAACCTGGCTCACATTATTTGCCCCACCCTGGTGATTCCCTGAGGCCCTGCCCCACCCAGCTTTCAGGCCCACCCAAGCTATTGCCAGTTGCTTTACCAGAGGATTGGCCTGTCTTGGATCCTGCTTCAGAGTTTCCTAAATTCTCTCAAACAAGCAGCCTCTGGTCTCAGCGAGCCCCATACCTCTCATTAAGTGGCCCCAGGCCTGGCACTAAAAGCAGCCAGCCTTGGTTTACAAGTTGGCTTTGCCTGGGCACCTCCAAGCCCAGCACAAGAAGCAGCCATCTGCAGACTGCTTTGTAGTTTATGCCTGGTGGCCCCGAGTGGAACACCAGGCAGTGGCTGACCTGGCACCAGAGCCAGCACACCCCGTGGACAGCTTCAAAACACTGCGAAGCACCACCGCCCAACCACTTCCACAAGTGACACACTCAAGGAATGGACTCAGTGGGTACCAGAGCCTTGCTGAGGTAAGTCTTGCTCTGTGTGGTGGGCCCCTGCACAGCTGATCATCAAAGGTAGTCAGAGGTCAGTGAATTATGGGCACAGCCAGTCCTTGCAGCTGATCAGCCTGAGTAAAACCCTCTCATTGATGTGCCAACAGAAATCAAGACTCAATTACAACAGAAGGGTGTAAAGTCCATATGAGGGGTGCACCTTGAGGGCCCAGCTGGGAGACCAGGGAGGCTGTGCCACTGAACTCTACAGGCCACCTACTATAGTAGGCCACCCTAGGAAGCCCAGGAGACATAGCAACTCTACCTAATACATAGAAACAAACACAGGCAGGCAGCCAAAATGAAGAGACAAATAAACATGTCCCAGATAAAAGAACAGAACACAACTCCAGGTAAAGAATTAAACAAAATGGAGATCAGCAACCTAACAGATGCAGAGTTCAAAACACTGCTTATAAGGATGCTCAATGAACTTAGTGAGAAGTCAATGAACTTATTGAGGGCCTCAAGAGCATAGAAAAGGACCAGTCAGAAATGAAGGAGGCACTAACTGAAATAAAGAATAATTTACAGAGATTCAATAGTAGAGTAGGTAAAGCCAAGAAACAAACCATTGATTTGGAATATAAGGAAGCAAAAAACCCCAATCAGAACAGCAAAAAGAAAAAAGAATCCAAAAAAAATGAAGATACTGTAAGGAGCCTCTGGGACAACTTCAAGTGTAATAACATTTGCATCATGGGGGTGCCAGAAGGAGAAAAGAGAGAACAAGAAATTGAAAACCTATTTGAAACAATAATGACAGAAAACTTCCCTAACTTGGTGAAGAAAACAGATACAAGTCCAGGAAGCACAGAGAGTCCCCAACAAGATGAACCCCAAGAGGCCCACACCAAGACACATCATTAAAAAAAGGCAAAAGGTTCAAGACAAAGAGAGAATCTTAAAAGCAGCAAGAGAAAAGTAGTTAGTTACCTACAAGGGAGTTCCCATAAGACTGTCAGCTGATTTCTCAAAAGAAACTTTGCAGGCCAGAAGGGGGTGGCAAGAAATATTCAGAGTGATGAAAAGCCAGAACCTACAACCAAGATTACTCTATCCTGCAAAGCTATCATTTAGAATCAATGGATATATAAAGAGCTTCCCAGACAAGAAAAAGCTAAAGGAGTTCATTACCACCAAACCATTATTATATGAAATGTTGAAGGGTCTTCTTGAAGAAAAAGAAGATAAAAAATATGAACAGACAAAATGGCAATAAATACATATTTATCGACAATTGAATCTATAAACAAAATGAACAAGCAAAACAGAAACATTCTCATAGATACAGAGAACATTTTGTTGGTTGCCAGATGGGAGGGGGCTTGAGGGACTGGGTGAAAAAGGTGGAGGGATTAAGAAGTACAAATTGGTTGTTAGACTGACAAACCTCAAATGGAAGGGGATGAGGGGGTGGGAAGAAATAAACCAAAGAACTTATATGCATATACAGTGATATCTCGGTTCTCGAACGCCTCGGTTCTCGACCAAATCGGTTCGACCAGGAGATTCGAGAAACTTTTGTCTTGGAATCCGAACAAATATTTGGAACTCGAACTTCCGAGATGAGCCGAGTTGAGCCAAATGGCATTCATTCGGCCCAGCACGCCTTGCTTGCGTCATCAGTGTGAGTGCAGAGAGAGAGTCACGCTTTGTGGAGAGAGTCACGCTTTGTGGAGAGAGTCACGCTTTACACTGAATTTAACCCTTAGACATACTGTACACTTTTATTTCTTGTTGAGACTCATGTTTTTCTACATATTATATACAAATTAGGCCAGTAAATAGGCATTTTCTGGGGCTTGGAACGAATTAATCCAGTTTCCATTATTTCCTATTGGGTTTCATTGCTTCGGTTCTCGAACAATTTGGTTCTCGACTGTCCTCCTGGAACTAATTATGTTCGAGAACCAAGGTATCACTTGTATGCTTAACCAATGGACACAGACAACAGTGTGGGGAAAGGCAAGATGGGGGTGGGAGTGGGTAGGAGGGGGTTAATAGGGGGAAAAGGAGGAACATCTGTAATACATTCAACAAA
Organism: Molossus molossus; assembly: GCF_014108415.1. Lineage (NCBI taxonomy): Eukaryota > Metazoa > Chordata > Mammalia > Chiroptera > Molossidae > Molossus > Molossus molossus. Next base: position 73,905,278 of record NW_023425346.1, read on the forward strand.
AAAGATAAGTTTAAAAATTGGAAAAAAAAAAAAAAAAAGACTGTAGAATTACCTACTGTTCAATGTAAAGAAAATAAGAATATCACATCTTTTCCTTTATCAGGGGTATATATATTGTCCACTGTAGATTAGTCAGAAAAGGCAGATATAAATTTATAAGGATGTTTGATTCTCAAACGAACAATTTGTGTGTTGAGCAGTGGTGGGTGGAGAAGTACTGAAGAGCTCTCTTCAGCTCTTTGGAATAACCTTGAACATCAGCTTTAAGACAAGGGGAAGAAAGCCAGTGGGTATTAACGAAAGATCTTTATTTCAGAAAACATGGGGTCATGTGTTTCTGGACTGAAGGGGGAAGAATGCACTTTTCAAAGGGGTACTCTTCTGGAAAGTCCTCTTGGCTCCAGAGTAAGAGGGAAGAGGTAGTGACAAGAATGTATTTTAAAGTCAAGGTATTGTAAGCTAGTCTTAGACTTCTGAGCTTTCAGAGTGTTTGTTCAGGAGGTGACTTTCAAGGTTTTACAACTTTGCTAAAAACATTTGGTCTCCTCTTTAGATCCATTCAGCTGATATCATTTTTTAGTGACTTCCGAGACAGCCTTGTTGCTGAGAATTGATACAGCAATGAATCTTTACTATTGCCCATCAAAACTGGACTTTTGTATCTCACATTTTACGTCGACTACATTTTTTTTTCTTTTAGAAATTTCCTAGAAGATGGCTTTGTCTTGCCTATTGAATAACAAGCATGGAATTTATATAATCACTGCCTTGTCACAGCACAATTGATTTGCATCTCCTGGTTAAATGCAAATTGTCCGTCCTTAAGTTCAACAGCATTTGCCTTTCTTTAAAGGAACAGCGCTGAAGTGACATGTAGACATGACTGTTTGTTTAGCTTGGCTTCTTTCTTTGATCTCATGTTAACATACCTTAATGGCAGGTAATGATTGATAATAGAGTATTGTAAAGTTCAGGCAATAAATACTGCTTAACTCATAATAATGCTGAATAATGTACTTTTTATGACTTGATTTGATGGAAAATTTCCTTGTCAGCTTGCTCTAATTGTCCAAACAAAACCACCCATTACTTGAAGAAATACATGTCCACCCTAGACACATTAATTAGGGTCATGGCTGGGCTTCACAAAGGAATATAGTAACACTTCAGTTATCTTTAAATGTAATCTTTGGACAGTCTTACTAATGCTAAACTCAAGTTTAATTAGAAGCTTTTGTTTACACTTGCCCTTTGAGGCTCACAGGCCTAGTTGGAATCGATGGTGATGTTGTGGCCACATGTACACACACCAGGGTCTTTCCCTTGAGGCTTCCAGAGATCAAGATTCTAGTGGTTTGAACATCAAAACTCACAACTTGGGGGGGGGGGGGGGCGGGGATTTGTATGAAGAGAAAAGGAAAATTAAATTTTTTATTACTGGGTATTAGAAGACATGGCATTGATACTAGACTAAAAAGGGATCTGGTATCTTGGTTTTGACAGGTTCGGGTGCTGATCATCAAAATGCTTGGTGCAGTCCTTCTTTCGCAAGTGTGGTATTTCCATGATGTTTCACTGTCTTTGAAGACCCAGGAATATCACAGAGAATAAGTACAATCAGAATCCAGATGATCAGTGGGTTTTTAACAAAATGACCAATGTAATATCCAAGGTTTGACTTCAGGGCATATCCATAATGAATCTAAAAATAGTTCTCTGAAAAGGGTGCTTGGGTTAAAGTTTGGAACAATTCAATTTGTGATACCAAATGAGTGAACTGCTATTATACCCAATTCAGAGGCTACTATCCTGCATATAGTGAAAAAAAATGTGTGTTTAGTTTTTCAGATTTTAGCCAAATTGCCATCTCATTGATGATAGTTTCATATCTTATTTAATACCCAAATTCCTAAAAAAAAAAACAAAAAAAAAACCCACAATGGAAAAAATGTATTCCTATGTTATTGCAATCACATTTTCCCCCTACAACACTCTTTAATGACTTGTTCTTTATCTCTTATACATTTATGGTTTTTACTGTCATTGGGTAACCAAAATGGCTCATTTTTATGAATTATTTTGTCTACTTCACACACATTGCATGCTGTTTACCTCATCTTATTTTTTAAAGATTAGAATATTTTAGATTGGCTTTAAAGTAAAAATCTGTTTGTCCTTAATACTTTTGTGCTTTCATTTTAATGATTCATTTCATGTTCTACTTCAGTCTGTTTTGGCCAAAAGTTTTGGAAGATTACAGAATCAAAAATGACATTCTTTAGAAATTTAGTATGCTGGATTTATACAAAGATTGGTGTCTTGCTGGGATCTATTTGCTTGTTCCTTTCAATTAAAAACATAAGTACTGTCTTTCATTGGTAAATATGAGGATAGATGCATAAAACTTTCATATCAGTTAACACACCATGAGCTCCAGAAAATTATCCAAGTTAACAACTGTGTGCAATAGGTACGTCGTGGATGTCACTGCCAATCAGCTGCTTTCCCTTTCCTGGTGGATGCCTGCTGATGTTTGGCAAGGTTCACCAACTGACAGTTGTCTTGTAAGTTTTCAAGACAAATGAACACAACAGGAATGATCATTTGAGTACTGTGTACTTGGATCACATTTATCCTCTCTATTCATTTAGGTAGAAACCAAGTCATCGGGACTTTTATTTTTACATACAGGGGTTGGCAAAAATTTACACTTATAATACAAATAAGTAATACAAGAATAAACTTGGGCATACTCAGAACTATAAACCTACTTTTGCCCACCTATATACTCTAGTTCAAAGGAAATCTATTTCAGCTATATTTTTAATATCTTTAAATAGATATAAACAATCTAGAGACAAATAGTGCAGGTGTTCTCAACACTGGCTGCATGGTAGAATCACATGGGGAAGTATTTTGAAAATACTGATATCCCAGGGTCATCCAATAAAAATTAAAGTAGAATCTCAGGGTTGGGGCTCTGACTTTATACAGGGTTGTTTTAAAACCTTCGCAGATGGTTCTAACATCTAGATCAGAGGTCAGAAACTACTGACTGGGCACAATGTTTCTAAAATCAAGTCAAAGAGAGCTCTTGTGCAGAGTTGCCCCGGGTGCTTGTTAAATGCACCTTCCAAAGCCCCACCCAGACCTACTGAAACAATCATTCCAGGGGAGCCTGGAATCTGAATTTCTTTGTAAACTTCATGTGCACCCTGAAGCTTGACATTTACTACATTTGCCCCATCTGCTTCATTTTTCAGTTAATCAGGCTCACCAAGAGTTAAAATAACTACTTTAACCCTCACAACAACCCTTTTATAATGGTACTAGGTTCCCGTTTTGCAGGTGAGAAAACAGAGGCAACTTGCTGGAGGTCCCATTGTTCTACTGTGGAAGCAGGATTTGCACCGCGAAGTCTGACGTCCTCGCCTGTGCATGTGCCACTGCTCTGTGGTGCCAGAAGCTAGGTGTATAACCTTCTTTGGTGATTACATACAGCTTCTCCATGGTAAGTTATGCATTAATTAAGCACAGTAAGGAAGATGCCAATTCATTGTGGTTTAGTAGTCCCCTCTTATCCATGGTTTCAGTTATTCATGGTCAAACTGTGGTCTGAAAATATTAAATGGAAAATTCCAGAAATAAACAATTCATAAGTTTTAAATTACCTGCCCACCATTCTGGATAGCCTGATAAAATCTCGAGATAGCTAGTCCTCCGGGGACGTGAATCATCCCTTTCGGCACATCCACGCTGACGGATCCCTCCACCCATTTAGTCACGTCGCACCGTCTTGGCTAGCGGGGGTCGGTGGGTGCCCAGTGCCTGTGCGCAAGTGGCCTGTGCGCAGCCCAGCGCCGGGCAGCAAAGCCCACGTCGCTCGCCGGAGTCGTCTCATCCTTTCCGCCCCGTCTCATCTCACACCCTCTTCCGAAGAGGGTTGAGTACAATAAGATATTTTGATAGGCCACATCACATAACATTTATGATGGTATAGTGTTATAATTGTTCTATTTTCTTACTAGTTATTGTGTTAAGCTCTTCTGTGCCTAATTTATAAATTAAACGTTATCATAGGTATGTGTGTATAGGAAAAAACATATATGTAGGGTTCAGCGCTTACCATGGTTTTAAGCATCAAATGGGGAATCTTGGAGTGTATCCCCTGCGGATTATGGGGGTCACTGTACAGAAAATGGGGAGTTAAGTCCAGTTGTTGGTGAGGGGTTCGGGAAAGGCTTCACTGAGAGGTAACCCCCTAAGGACCGGAGACTGTGCAGACACAGGCAGGGGCGAGGGGTGAAGGGGCAGCACGGAGCTGTGCCTCGGAGCAAGCAGATTTGAGACATTCTGTGCAGAGGTTGGGTTAGATTTGTTTCTTATTCTTATTCCACTCAACCAACCAATAGTTTTATTCCAATACTAACCAGTTATTAGTGAGCGGAGTGGAAAATTTAAAAACTGGACTCTTTAGTCACTGGCATTCGGGAATTCATACTCCAGTAAATCACTCATGGATACTTTAAAATATTAATTATTAAGTCTTGAATAGGAAATACATTCGTATGGGATAAAATCCAAATGAACAAAAGGCCACAAATGAAAAATTAGTCTCCTGACCACTTCTGACCACCAGGAACCCAGCTCCCCTTTCCAGAGGCAATTGTTATCACTCTATTAGTGAAAACCTTTGCTGTCTCATCCTTTTTCTTCGGCCATAGTCACATGGTCACATGATTTGTGTCATTGTAAACCCTCTCGGTCCCATTCACTCACCAAGATTCAGCCTGCAGTGTGGTTATACAAAATGTGTCCAGTATTCTCACATATAGTCACTCAACAAACATTACTAAATGTCTACTACGTGCTGACTATTGAATGCTAGACAGAAGATAGGGTGAGCAGGAAGAGATAATACCTGCCCTTAGGAATCATACACTATAATAAACTACCAAAAAGTAATTATTACAGTGCACTGTGGCAAATGTAGTACTAGCAAAAACTGCAGGGCTTTATGAGGATAAGTGGGCTCGGAAGCCACTGGGCAGAGAAGGATGCTGAGCCACTAAAGCCCTAGGCTAATGTCAAACTTCAGGTGAATTGCATCCATCCAAACTCACTGTGTATTATTTTTTCTTTTGCATAATTTGATCCAAATCATTCCTCCTTGTCACAGTCTCCTCCACATCTAGACACCTGTAGATGGGTTTTTCCTTGTTTGTTTCATTATTAATTACTGATCACGGTAAATTTCAGTTTATTTCTTTTACTTCTACAGTAAGTACTCCTGCGGTATAGTTTGGGGTTTTAGACAGCTGGCATAAACCAAAAAGTTCAAGTGTTGTGCTACTGAGCACTGCTGTGTTCTTTTCATTCTTGTGCGATCCCAGAGAAATGTCAACAGTTCGTGCATATTCACAATAGTCCAGGTTGCTGTGACTCCTTTTACAAAAAATAATGCATCATATAGTGAATAATAGTTTTTATTCTTTTGAGACTGTTTCCTAAATTGCATTCCAAGGACACATTCCAGAAGATGTAAATATACTAAAAAAAAAAGGATGCTATGGGTCAGTAAGTTTGGATATGAAGAAATAAATAGGTGTCTTCACTCCAGCAATTCTCAGAGCCTTTACTATGCAACATACATTGTGAATTTCTGAATAAGGTATTTTGAGAGAAAGAGAACATTGTGTGCTGTGCTTCTCCACCCTATTTGACAAGAAAAACTAGTTTTTGTTTGGTTGTTTGTTTTTTAGAAGTAAGCCATTGTCAGCTTGAGGCATTCTGTTTTATTAAATGACTAATGATGTCTCTAGTGCAATAGATTCTGCTTGTGAAATGCCCCCAACAAATTGCTCTCCATCAGAAGAGAAATGCTCTTGAAAGGGTGTGTAATTTGCAAACCACATTTGTGCAACTCAAGTGGCATCTTATTTTTGTACATTGTTGGAACAGTTTGCATTAGTTTCTGAAACTCTTTACTGTGTCCCAGTGAGGCCTTGAATATGAGTGACTCTGATTTTCACTAAAAAAAGCCCCTTCAACCTGTGGCTGGTCTTCTCCATTGCATTCCCCTCTCTCCCCTTTTCCGTCCTTTTGACTTTTGTTGACACTCTCCTCTTCCCTCTTCTCCAGCTGCTCCCTCTGTCTGTAGGGAGATGTGAACAACAGACATTGTGATGATGGCAAAACAGGCAGATTTGGAAAAAAATGGCAAAGAGAGCACAGAGGTGGGGATCGAGAGTTGAGTGAAGACAGGGTAACCACAGACCTCTAACAGTTATCTTATTTTTATTTTTATTGTATTTACCGGGGTGACATTGGTTCATGAAATCAAATAGGTTTCAAATGTACATTTCTAGGATCCATGACCGCTAACAGTTATCTTTAAACACCTGTGTCTGGTTGTTTCTCCTTGTGGTCAGATGAGGTGTCCGGTGACATGCCAATCACATAAACCCAGGTATCAGAAATGCTCCTGACTTACCCAGGAGGGTTCGGCAATAAAGAGGAACATTAGATTTGTTGGTGTTCAATGAAGACTGTTTTGGAGCTCTTTAGGAAAACTAGCTAGACCAGCTTTTCCTTCTTGTTATCACCTTCCCACCATCAAATTCTATACATCGTTCATCTTAGTCTGTGGTCCTGGAAAGAATAAAGATATAGTTGACCTCTTTCTGTAGACATTCTCCCTGCATTGCTCAGAAGGATAAAACAGGGTGTAAAGGAGAGAAATAAATAAGCTGAGAAGTTAGTCAGCAAAGGAGTAGAACAAGAGAAGCTGCAGACAGAAGTGAGCAGACTTCAAAAGAAAGCATTTCCAAGGGTGCATTAGTGAGGATTATATTCACATGTGAGTGACAGAAAACCTAAGATAACAATGGTTTCAACATCAGAAGATAGGATTTTACTTCTCTCTTGTCGAGAAGTTTGGGTTGGTGGCCTGGGGCTTGTATGATGCTCCACCTGCCTTCTATCTTTGCTATTTGGAGGCATGGCCTTGACCTCGTGCTCCAAAATGTTAGCATCTTCATTTTAGGCAAGAGAATGAAGAAAAGAATGAGATGAGGGTGAAGGAGAGAGAGAGAGAGAGAGAGAGAGAGAGAGAGAGAGAGAGAGAGAGAGAGAGAGAGAACACATATGTGCTGTCATTTCAGGAAGGGTTCTAGAATGATTGTACATTCTGCTTACATCCCATTGGCCAATACTTAGCTGCAGGAGAATCTGAGAAATCTGGTGTTTAACTAGGGCAGCCATTTTTCCAGTCAAAACTTGAGCACATTTACTGTGGAAGCAGGGATAACTGATTTTGGAGGATGTGGCAGACTGTGTAATTATTCACAAAAGTGTCTGGCCCCTCAGTTGCCAATGCCATCAAATTTAGCCGTGTAACTTACTTCAGCCAATGAAATGTAAACTAACGCTTTGAGAGCTAACCAGTAATTTACCATGTCCTCTTTGCCCTCTGCCATGGGCCTGGCGATGTGCCAGCCAGAGGCTGCTCCGTCGCACGGATTCTGGAGGGAAGACGATATGGAGCAGAGCTGCAGCTGGCCTCTGGCCATCTTGAGACATGAAAGGAAAATAAGCTTGAGATTTAGGGGGCATTTGTTACTGCAACATAACCCTACCCAGTGGTTTCAAAGTGCAGTCCTTTGACCGTTAGCATCAGCATTGCCTGGGAACGTGTTAGAAATGCACGTTTGCAGCCCCACCAAGATCTACTGAATTACAAACTCTGGGACGGGGCCCAGCAGCCTGTGGTTTCACAGGTCCTCCAGGGGACTGTGATGTGGCTACATTGTACGAGCCACAGTCCGGTCTATTTTGACGGATGCAGAGTACTCGGTCTCTCAGAGGCTGCCTGCCTGCCACCGATGCGTAGAGCCAGGGAGCCGGGGCTGCATCTGTTTCTCCTGAGAGGACAGAGAAAAGGAACAGATTTAGTGATGACGAGTGTGAAGTGGCGTATTCCTGTCATTTGGTATGACTAGCTCCAAGGGAAGAGACCACAGCTACAGAAGTTGTAGCTCACAGCTCTTCAACCCAGGGAGGAAATGAGTTATTGCATGAAGTGGATGGTTGTGCTCATATCCTTGAAGACGCAGGGGTAGAGTGATGCCTTAGAAACTGTTTTCTCACATCTTTGACTCCATGGAACACTATTTATATAGTTGGAGTACACACACATGACTAAATAAATATATCTTAACTATCAAATTGCCCTATTAAATGGTCTATATCTGACTTTTCCCAGATACCATTTCAAGAAAGTTGAAACACCCAAATTTGTTCCAAAAGATGGCTGAAAAATTACACTTTGAATTCTCAGATGCGGCTCAGTGTATAATGTGTCTGCATCTCATGGGAAGGGAGGCTTGAGGCTGGCCACAGAAACGCCAGGGGTGCTCTCTAGGGCTAGAAATGAGCAACGAACAACTCCTCACAGTACGTCTTTGATGCTCCTTTTTCACCTCCTTGCAGAACTTTGGATCTGCTGGACAGAATTCCATATTCTAGATCTTTCCTAACAGTCCGATGTCTCCATTGTCTTGTGTCTTATTCTCTTATGATTCCAGCTGCCGTGATTAAATAGAGGGGAACTGTGATGTCTACTGGTAGGTTGCTCTCTTAGAGGTAGGTTTCATTTCAATACTGCCAGTCTGGAAGGATGAACCCCGTGGCACAGGCTCTCAGTGTCTGTGGGAGTAAGTCCTCCTAGGACCATGAAGGGAAATGCAGCCAAACCAGGACGAAGAGGAGAGAGCATGTTGGAGCCCAGGAACCATGGCCGTATAGACAGGTAGCACTGATGTCCCTCCTTACCTCAGCAACTGACAGTGTTTCCCACTCTGCTGTGCTTTTGTGAGAAATTCAGGTTTCCAGTAAAATACCAAATAACCCTAATGAGGCAGCAATTGAATTTGAATCAGCAATATTCCACCTACATTTGCCTCATAGTGTGAACTGAGCAAATCTCCCATCGTGTGAAGAAACAGGCACCTCATTTGCTGTCTTTGGCTGAAGAGTTTCCATATTTAAAAGAACAAACATGATTTCCCTAGGATATAACTTTTAATGTTTAATGCTTGATTCTCAGACTAACCTTTTATATTAGTCATTTGGCATTTCCCTCAGAGACCACATGGAAACCCCACTATTTCCATCCTACTCAGTGCTCTGTGCAAAATACCACTGTGCCAAAGAAGCCAAATTCCTAACTCCATGGGTGCAAACCACAGAAGACACAGCTCCGGGCCTGACCCCTGAGCAGACTAGCTCCGAACCCTGGTGCCTTTCTGCCCGGGGCCATCTCCAGGACAATGGAGGGCAGAAGAAATCCTACCTTCCCCTCCTAATACATTTCTGTAAGGAAGATCCGCTTTAAATGAAAGTCAAGGGGAGCAGAAAACCAGAAGATGTCAATCAAACACAGGACAGCAAAAATGGGGACAGGGCTGAGTTGTAGGGAGGAAACACAGACCCAGTGTTTCTCTATGGGGGGTGGGGGTCTATGAAATCATAGGGTCTTTTGTTTAACACTGGTTAGTTGACCTTGACAGTGAAATTTGAAAGTCTTATTTTATTTTATTTTTGAAGAGAGAGAGAGAGAGAGAGAGAAACATCAACGTGAAAGGAACACATCGAGTGGCTGCCTCCTGCACAACCCCAACCGGGGCCGGGGACAAATTGCAACCAAGGTACGTGCCCTTAGTGGGAACCGACCCTGGGTCTCTCTGGACCGCAGGCCGATGCTCCAACTGCTGAGCCAAACCAGCCAGGGCTGAAAGTCTTATTTGAGGTTCTTTCTGTTTTAGGAACAGAGAGTTTTGTTCTAAACTATGAGTCAAGTAACTGTGGGGATAGACGAATATGACAGGCAAGCAGCTCCCTTAGATTTCTGCCTGAGTTGAAGTCCAAAAACCTACCCACTGGGCTTTGTTTACATCAGCCCATGGGAACTTCTGGGCTCTGAGACTGATGAGCTGACAATGGAGGTGAATTCATAGGTGAGAGAGGTCCCTGGAGCTGCTCTTCACTGGGTGTCTTGTTGGAAGGACCTGTTCAATTGGGTGTAGTCATGATGTAGACTGGGGTGCCCCCAGCAGGGCTATCGGACCTCTTGCCTGCGTGTTACCTACCTGTCCCAGCCCTTCTCCCCTCCCAGGTCTGTACCTCTTCCTGGTCTGATGGATACTTCCTGTTACAAACACCTTTTCTGGGCATATCTCAGCTCCTAACCTAGACTGAACAACCGAATACTAGTGACCTCTCCACCCCCATCATTTTCTACAGTTCACAGGATGACTTAACTATATACATATTCTAATAAAGGTAAATTATTTGTTGTTTTATAATTGTTATATTCACAGCCAAAACTTTTACAACATTCCCAGACCACAAAGTTAGAGACATATCTAAAGGGTCAAGACTCACCTTGCCATCCCAGCTCCTTCCGTGCTAACAGGCTCTGACAAGTTCCCATGCCAGGGAGGGGGTGTGAGGCACACCACCCACAGCACTGACTGCAGCCAGCACCATGGCACAACCCTTGGTCTGGCCTCCAGGTTGCCTACGTTCTCTACTGGAAGAAAGTACATGCTGCCATTAGCACTTCCGTTTGCAAGAAGAGAAGAGAATGTTTGCATTATCCCTTCCCTGCAGGTAAGACCTCCGCCCCCAAAACTTCTGCCACATCTTTTTCCCAGCCTGAGGGCATGGGCCAAGGTCAGACAGCACTCTCTTCCACCTCACCCTCCCATTTCCTCTGTCTCTTCCACTGTGTTCTCTTGTCCCTCAGTATCCAATTGCTTCTTCGTTTCTCTTACTGCCCTTTTTTTCCAAGAAATCCCCCTCTTATACAAAATGTTATCATTAAGCAAAGAACATAAAAAAAAGTTATTGGGCAAAGAACAATAAACGAAAGAAAGTTTCAAAATGGCAAATTCCATTTTTAAAAATTTTAATTAGTATCTGTGCATCTAATTTATTTTTCAACATTTTATTTTGAAAAATTTTAAACCTACCAAAAAGTTGCCAAAATGATACAAAGAACATGCATATGGCCTTCACCTAGTTTACCAATTGTAGACATTTTGCCACATTTTTTTTTCAGTTTATGTATATTCATTATGATTGTTTTCTTGCTGAACTGTATAAGACAGTTTCAAATATCATCATCTTTTATCCCTAAACACTTCAGCATGCATCTCTTAAGAACATTCTTTCACATAATCACTATGTAATTATCAAATGCAGAAAATTTAATAGTGATCCGACATTACTATCTGGTGATCCAGCCATGTGCGTCTATTTAAATATCTGAAGGAGGATCTGCATTTGGCTTTGGTTTATATGCTCTAAAAATAGGGTTCTATTACATTTTCACCAAACTCCACATCAATAGGAAAGGATGGTAGCCTCCAGGAAATGCTCCCCCCATTTCTTAATTTATTTCACCTACAAAGCACAAATATTATTCATACCTATCAACCAAAAGAAAAGTATCTAATGTAACTGTATTTTCAGCATGTTAAAATCATTGAAAAACTATTGAGGGCTGGAACATGTTCTATACAAAGACCAGAGCTTCTTTGGAGATAACATCCAGAGCCCTTACCTGATACTCTGATATACAGTACTTTAATTTCATGAGGACTCACATTTAGGGGCATAATTTCTTCCAGGGGTGGGTTTATATAGCTAGCCCATTCAGAACAGAACCAAGATGATGTTGAAAAGGAACCCATAGCTCTTTGTGGTGTTTTTAAAGGGAGAGGTGTGTGCTTATACATATGTCAACAAGCAAGCGTACAATGTGCAACACTGTTGGTTAAAAAGCATCTGTATTCCTGCATCCCAGACAAACAGCTCTGCCTGACAACAGCTGAATTGCAAGGTTCGGCTGGAGATTGATTGCACCAACATGATTGGAATAAACCAAAAGAGATAACTTTCCTGGCGACTTGCCAAACCCAAATCCTCTGAAATTCATACCTTTCCTGGTTTGGTTGTTTTCCTGCGACATGAAGAGGGCATCCAGTCTCTTGCCAAAAGGGATTTGTCCCTTTTATCTAGTCAGGAGAATGCTTTAGCTATTTGCATTTCTGAATTGCTTAGCTGCCCAAGCATGCTCCGTGTGTGCTGTTTGAAATGTGTCATTGAGACACGTGACTGCTGTTCTCAAGCTGATGTTGGACTTTCTCCAACAAATATGGATTATGTTAAAGTCGGTTCTGAATTGACGAGGATATGTTAATAACTCCCAGATGGGCATCTCTGTGCTCTCCAGCAGGGAAATGCAAGCAGTCTATGGCAGGAGCAAGTGTTTGGCAGGTCCATCATTCTGTCATTAAAGGCCACATTATTACTTACAACTGTGTTTGCATGACAATGGCTGCGATGAGCCCAGCCTCACAGGCCTGAGCGTTAGCAATAGCTTTTAGGTAGATTGTTTTCAAGAGGGTGCATGCAAATCCTTCTTCCTAGCCCCAAATAAGATATTATGAATGAGTTAAAGGGTAGGGTGGTTGGTTGGAGGATAGGGAGTGGTCAGTGTGGTTCCTTGGAGACCTGGACAAAGCAAAGATATGATGGCTGGGATGTAAGTAGTATAAGGACCCGCATGTAGAACAGCCCGTGATCAGCAGAGCGGGCTTTCTCTGTGCCGGTCCTGAGCTTGTGTCCTTCAGTGCCCACTTCCTGCCCTAGCAAGCTTCAGCTGGAACAATTAATTACATGCCAGTTGTTTGAATTGTGGTCCCAGTTTCCATTTTTCTTTGTCTTTGGTCCTGAAACTATAGTAATACAAACATTTTGGCATTGTTTTACAATTGTTCAAGAAAAAAAAAGGAGGAAATGAAAAAGATACACCTATAATTGCATTTGCAGTCCAGAAGGAAATGGAATATATTTGATGTTAAATACCAATGTGACAGGTATTACCAGGTTGTGGAATATGTGGCTAATATAGTTAATTGTGGTGAAATTGGATATTATGATGAAAGGAATAATTTGACAGGAAAATAACCATTTGGTGACTGTAGGGACTGCTGTAGATTTGCCATATTTCAGGAGAGTGGTGAGAGGCAACAGGGTCTCCGTTTGCAAAGTAAACGCTGCCTGTGCACTTCTTTCACTAGCATGTAAAATAATCTTTCGTCCTGCTATGTATGTTGTGGTGAGAATGACCGAGCACCATAAAAAGTAATTGAAAACATTCAGTTCAGATGATGCGCTTTCTCCTTTGCACTAGGTCCCTATTTCAATAACAAGTAATCCAGCCAGAGTCCCCTTGCTTTACAGTCAGGTATTTTATGATGTCATTTCATCTGCATAGGCATATCTGTATGTTCCCTTTTCCTTCCCAGCAACTCCAAGGAATTCAAAAGTATAAAACCACATCTGCCAATAACATTAGGATGAACCATTTAGGATTTGGTTTTTTACAAGGCAGCAGCACTAAATGCCATTGATTCCCAGCATGCCCTGGTACAGTTTTAAAGCTAACAGTCGGGATTTAAAAATATTTCATTTTAAGTCATTTAAAAATATCTAAAGCTCAGCAAAGATTTCACAGGGTGTTTGCATTGAGGGCTGCCTGCAGAGGGTTTGCATGGGTGTGGGACTGTGCAAGTTGACAGTTTGGATATTCAGAAGGGCGGGGAAGAGATAGATAATCTAGCCCTCAAGGTTTACGGAAGGCATGGCCATGGAGCTCCGTGTAGGCTGCCGTCTTTAGATCATCTGCAGAGAGGGAGAAAGATTTTTGCCATCACCTGCATGTAAACTACCCCCGTCCTTTATAAATGTGTTATAACATGTTATGCTTCCTTATGTGCAAATATCATGAAGTCTCTGTAGTCCAATAGTTCACACAGCCCTAAGAGGTATATTTATTGAAAACGCTCTCAGCTCACCCTGACATTGAGAAATGCAGAACACAGCCAGTGGATTGGGAGCCACTAACTCCAGTGCAGACTGTCGAGCCCCTTTGCCCGAGCTTGGCCATGCAACAAAACGGGGTGGGGGAGTGTTGCTTAAAAGACTGTTAGTTTATTGATCCTGGGTGTTTCTTAGGTCTTCAAAGTATATCTTGTTCCATTAGTATTTATTAAAGAAATTCAGTTAATGAATCTGTTTGTAGAAAGTTTGGGGAGTTGGCAGGTGCGATAGAAGTAGAAGAGACTCTATTTTAACGGACATCAAGTAGAAACTTTCTGAGATACTGTAAGGCCCCAGTTAGTTAGCTGAATATCACCAATGGTTCATCATCGTCATTAAGTATTCATTAGGCAGCTACAGAATGCTAGACACTGCACAACTCGTAAAAAGCGACGGTCCCCATTTTCGGGAAACCTGCTCTTCTGGGGGTGGCGACCTTCGTTGTTGCTGCACAACCACTTGTGATGAACATTTGTGGATGAAGAACTTGATGTTTAGGAAGAGCCCTGCAGTCTTTCGTAATAGCCTCCATAGCTCACAGCACACCATGTTCCATTTACAGGAAAGGGGACAGAGGCCATGTGGCTGAGCTGGCATCGCAGCCAAGGCCTTGTGACTCTCCTTGAAATGTGATGTCACCTGTGCCAGAACATACCTGACAACCCAAAAGGTATAAAATAAGAGAGTTTGAGGGACAGAGACCATTGTGTAAAAGCACCAATGGTATTCATCAGAGATCAGCACAGGAGAAAGGACAAGGCTTCTAGTTTTCCTTCTCTGTCCTCTACTACATAGGACAATATTCTGCTCATAATGGTACCCAACTTCCTGGATTGTTAAAAAGGAGCTTATAAGTGCAATTGAAAGTAATATGGGCATTTTAATATTGTGACACTTAATGCTACATAAAACCTTTGTTTCCTACAGGTTTATTGAGCTGGTGTATTAGATTTCCTGCTGCATGAGCAGGAAGATTATGGTGGCTTAGGTCTAAGTATACTTTGGGGAAGCATTTTGTATTTTCTCTATAAATAGTCTTTCTAAAACAACACAATTGTGTAACTATTAATGTTTATATTGCATTATACATCTCCCAAAGTTTACTATGCATAGTATAGAGTGTGGTAACCAAAGGAAATGTTTTTTGTCTATGAAACAGGCTGGGAATTGCCATTATCAAAGCAAACCTGTTTTACTTATTATTTCATCGGTAGGATTTTAATGATTTGGTGTTACATTATGGTATTATGGTATTATGTCTATAAGCTTCTAGGGGCGGGCTGCTAACATTTATACACACACACACACACACACACCAAAATACATATGCTTATATGGTATGTTTTAAAATAATCACCATAGCAGAATTGAAAGATTAAAGTGGAAATAATGACATTTAGGTGATCCAAAATGGGAAGAAAATTTGAAAACTGTTGGTTTCAAGTGTATGGGTTTTACACATGAATAATTTGATTAAGAGGACTGTTGTTCAGAGCATGGATCAAAGCTTATTTTTTATACTGAAATAATTTCTCAGACTTAATGAAAATAGCCAAGTCATGAATTCCCTTATTAAATGTGCATGTAAAAATATCTAACACAGAATACACCTCACAAGTGCAGGGTAAATTTTAGCCCTGCCCAAGTACAGCACAGATCTCAACTTGGGTTATACCTTTGTTCCTTGTCTGTGGAAACATAACCTATGGTGAAATTGCATTTCTTTGTGTGAGTAATTTAATGAGCAATTTCTTCAGAATTTATAAGAAAAGGGTCCAGACCTAGCACTGCAGGTCCCCCCAGAGCCACTTTTCCTTCCATACGTGAATAGCCAGTTTCATTATGTTCAAAAACAGCACAAAAGAAATAAATGGTGAGGGCCATTCCGTCCAAAGAAATGAAAGATTATCTCCTCCAAGCAGCAGAAATGAGATGTATGAGGCCTACCTTCGAATCACTCTTAGCTTAGATAGAACATGACGTATGGGTAATCTGCAATTTGCTAGGGGCATTGTTAGCATGCTTTGCCTCCGGGGTAGGATTTTAACCAGGCCTCCAGCAGCTGTGTGCGTGGCGTCTCAGCCACATTAGGTATACAGAACACCCCTGCTATTACCCTGGTGAAACCCGTGCCAAGGCCCCTGGTGACACGATAGAGGTATTAGGTCAGATGAGTTACATTAAGTGGCAAGTGATAAATTCAAGATGACAATTCAAAACAGCAGTGTTTCTTCTAGTAATTAATTCCAGTGGTGCCTGAGGCGGTGCTTGGTCGCTGCCACTGGTGTGGCGATGCTGCGTAGCTAATGAGAAAACATTACAGCAAGGATTAGGGGCCTGTGCATTCTGGCAGGCTGAGGTCACCATGATTAGGAAATATTAACACAGACGTACTGCGATAAACCATACACACCCAGGAAGCTTAATTTTTATTTTATTCATGTAAAACTGTTGAACACTTTACAATGTGGTGATTCACTAAGTGGACTGTGGAGAGGGGAGAGGCAGTTCACCCTGGGTCTAGGGCAGCCCCTCAAGGGACATTAGGATGGTGATAAAAGTGATTGCCAGAGCCACTGACCCTTTTTGCTCCCTCTGTGGACACTATGTCTTTGGCATATCGAGACACTATAAAATGATGGGCCTGTTTTATTTTCCAAGTGTGACTTGTGACCTTTGGTTATGACCCATTCTCCTTGCTTAAGAAATTGCTCTGCATTGGTTGTATGGTGATCTTGTCAAGCAGTATACTAGGAGTTTGCTTCCTCTTTCGAAGTCTGTCCTCGATGAGGGCTTCTTTGATTTCATAATGCTGTCAGGTTTTCAGAGGGCTTGCTCACATGTGTTCTCACCGCCAAAATCCTGTGTGCTACGGAGAGGAAAGGTTGCTATTCCATTTTGATAAACAAGAAACCTGAGGCCAGAGTCATGAAGACAGTGGGTCGAGATCACCCAATCCATGTGCAAATGCTTGGGCCTAGAACTTAGCACTCACAACACCTAGAATGTTGCTCATCTGAATGTTTCATAGAGAAGACTGCAGAGCCAACCATCAAAGCTGTTTCCTAAAAAAGTCCCAAAGAATATTCTGCTGGGCACATACACTTATGTGTGCATGAGTACACAGACACACACACACACACACACACACACACACAATGTGAACTCTTCCCTAGTGAAGGACTTTTAGTTTGAGCAACTACAGATGTCTTGTGGTGTACTGGATATTATGACCTATAAAATACCTACTAAACACTTTGCCTTTGGCACTGAAAAATGAACTGCTTCTAGAGGTAAGACTGTTTCCTTATCACCTGCAATAAATTGGCTGTGATGTTTGATATTCAGGTTCACTAATGCTCTGTCCCACAGGTATGTGCCTGAGTAAAGGGAGATGAGTAGAAAGACCATTAGCAACACATGTTCTCTGAAACGCTGAAGTGCTACCACTCACTCACATCTTTGTGTTCTGAGCTTCTTAGCTTGTCAAGAAGTCGATTACATTTTAGAGAAAATAAGAAAGACTATAAGTACATTATATTTTCTTGTCTTTCTGAATTCTATAAAACACATGATATTGATCTTGTATTAGTGACAATGAAATTTAACTAGTTCCACTTTCTAGAAATGTAGAAATAATGGAGAGAGCTCTTTCTACCTGGTAGTAGATGAGGGAGGCTCAGTTGCAACAAGCAACAATGGAAAAAACTTGTAACTCCTGTCACTTGTATATAAGAGAGAAATGTAGGAAACGTCAATATTTAGCAAATGAATCTATCTTTACATGTTTTGAGTTGAAGGTTTGAAAAAACACCAAAGAGTGTCTACAAAACCTTTTCTCAACTTTGTAACTGAAGTGGGCAAGAGGCATGAAATGAGGATGCCAGAGTAGGTAAAGGAATAGGTAAAACGATCAAGTCTGATAACTGGGTTGTCCACAGCAGGCAATAGTGACTAAACCAACACATGATAAAAGGCAATAAATTAGAGTGAACTCAAATGATTTTTATCATAATTTTTATATTTTAATCTTGAAAGAACCCTATCTTTGTACGGACTTAACTTTCTACAGGGGAACAGAAGAGCATTTTGCCCAAGGGACTCGGCCACCTCTCTTTCTGTGCCACTATCCTAGCTCATGGTTACAATCCTCAAAGTCACCCTGTGATCCAAAAATGGCTGTTGGAGCTCCAGCCAACAGAGACACATTGCAGGCCAGGAGACAGAAGAAATATTAAAGAGGTGGGGGAATCCCTCTCATCTGAACAATCTCCTTTTAAGCACACAATTTAGGGTGCATCTTATTGGCTGAAACTGAATTACATGATCACACCCATAACAAAGGATGCTGGGAAAAGTCGTCTTTTATCCTGTGTGGCAATATGCATAGATAAAGACATTATAGTTCTAAAGAAGAATGATAGAGTGGCTGAAGGGTAGGCAATTGGCAACCTCTTTCCAAGAGATTGGGTATCTATCTTACCCAATCTTACTTATTTTTCATGCTCATATAAACATATACACGTATGTAGTTTCATTGGTGGTTCTATTGTGATTGTTTATTAAAATGGATGATATACACATTTTTTATAACTTGCTTTTTAAAAATATGTTATAGACATCTGTCCAAGTCAATGTATAGATAGTGTACTTGTTCCTTTTAATAGCATATAATAGCCCATAATATAGATTTATTATAATATTTACCAAGTCCCCCATTGATAAAAATTCAAATTTTCCATTTTGCAACCCAAAATTTTGGAAGTAAATATTCTTATATCTTAAGCCATGTTTTTTAACAGTTTTAAAATAATGAATGGCATTATACATACAAATGAGTATACAGGGTGGGACAAAAGTAAGTTTACAATTGTGAGTATGCACAACACAGTTTATTTTTGAATTATTGTTTATTAATTATTGTATTATTTCCATACAAACAACTATACACTTACTTTTGCCCCACCCTGTATATATTGTATATGCCCAGTTTATAAAATAATAAAACAAATGCATGGATATCTACCACTCACCTATGAAAAACATCCAACATTACAATTATCTTTAAAGCCCCCATATACTATTATCTTGAATTTTATTCCTTTGATTTTCTTTATTTTACTACATGTAAATATATTCTTTAAGATATTTAAAACAATATTTAAAATATTGTTTGGTTTTGCTTATTTTTTAACAAATACATCAATTAATTCATATTATGCATATGCTTCTGTGAATCACTCTTTTTGCTCTACATTATTTTATGAGACTTATTCATGATAAATGTGTATGATTACCCTTTATTAGTTTTTACTCATGTACAGTAGTAGCCCATTGTATGAATATACCTCAATTTCTTTATCTTTCCCCCTGTTGATGGACATTTGTTTCCATTTTTATTGCTAAGCCAAAAAGTGCTGTTTTATGCATTCTCGTGTGTGTGTGTGTGTGTGTGTGTGTGTGTATGTAATTCAGTTACTAAGTCATAGGTATATGTATTGCTCCACAAAGGACTTGTTCCAATGACACTACCACTGGCAGTGTATAAATGTTCCTGTTGTTATATACATCATCATCAAAAGTAATGTTAGGCTTGAAATTTTTGCCAGGTTAGATACAGTCCAGGAGATATTGATTGAGTAGGTCATTTTATGAAAGGTCCTGGAAATCTGTATTTTAATAAATCCCTGTCTGATTCTAACACTTAGCCTGGTCTGGAACCACAAGACTAGACTGACCTCTGAGATCCCTTACAGTATCACTATTTCCAGGTTGCCTCTCGTTGACCACACTGATGCCACCATCTTGGTCTGGGGCTCATCTTGGTCTGGGGCTTCTTTATCAGCAAAGTTCTTTGCATTTCCATTTCTCTAGTCAACATACAAGCCCTGAATCAGGTCCTTTTATGCCAAGATGAGAAATGACAGAAAGTGATTACATACTCTGGAGTGAGCTGGTTTCAAAAACTGGCTCTGCCACTTACTAGCAGCTTAAACCTTCAGCAAGTCACCTTCTCTGAGACTCTGTCTTCAGCTATGAAATGAGAATAAATTACCTATCATATAGGGAATGTGGAGATTAAAATAATTCATATAGTAGAGATCTTAAAATGGTGCCTGGCACAGGGTAAGCACTCAATAATTATATTTATTATTATTGTTGTTGTTTTAATTACAGTTGTTGTTACTTCAACAGCCTCCTGGAAGAGTACAGGAAATTTTGAAAGAAAGAGGGCTTCATTAACAAGCTGTCTTCAACTTCAATTCTCTTCATAACAGAAAACCAAAATAATCTTTGAGCAGCACCATTTCACCATATTCACCACTGTTCAAGAATGTCCAATAGTCCCTTTTACATGTCTTGGGGAAACAACCCATCAAACGCTTGTAGAAATGTCATTGGTATGAGGCATTCACTTCATCTGAAAGAAGCAGTTTTATTTTTCTTCCTATTCAACTGTAGCTTATCTTTGACAATAATTAAGAAGTGTCTTTTGGTAATTATATTAGCTAAGATTCTGGTTTAGCTGCTTTAACTGAGACAAAATAAGTTTTTTAAACAAGACAGATGTTTATTTCTCCCTCATTTAACAACAAGCCTCTAGGCAGCCTGGAATGTCGAGTGGCTGCATTTTATCTATCTGTGGCTGCTCCATTTTCTAGAGCAGGGTCAGCAAACTTTTCTGTAAAGGGCCAGATAGTATTTTAAGCTTTTGTGGCCCATATGGTCTCTATTGTAACTACCCAACTCTGCTATTAGAGCACAAAAGCAGCCACAGAGAATACATGAATGAGTGTGGTTGTGTTAGTACCAAATTTTACTTATGCACACAAAAATGTGAATTTTATATAATCTTCATGGATTACAAAATGTTCTTTTTTTCTTTTTCTTTTTTTGAACCATTTAAATGTATGAAAACCATTTTTGGCTGGTAGGCTATATAAAAACAGGTGGTAAATTTGGCCCACGGAGCATAGTTTGGACCAGCGATTTTCAGCTTTTTCATCTCATGGCACACATTCACTAATTACTAAAATTCTGCAGCACACCAAAATATATTTTTTGCCAATCTGACAAAAATATAGGTATAATTTTGATTCATTTACACTGGATAGCTATTATTGTGTTGTTGACTATTGTCATTTTTTTATTTGGCGATCTAAGGAATAGATCAGTGCCCCTAATTAGTCAAGTATTACATGTTTTAAAAATTCTTGCAACATACTGGTTGACAATTGCTACTTTGGCCTCCTGTTACAGAGGGTTGCTCTAATCTGTAAGATAAAAATAGCTCACCACCACTATACTTATATTCCAGCCCCAAAGAAATGGGACAGAAGAAGTAAATGATAATTATCTTCCTTTAAACAGACACAGACTTCGCATTGGCCACTCCATTAGCCAATGCACCGTCATCTGGCCATGCCTACTTACAAGGCAGTATGGGAAATATCTCTAGCTGGGCTGCCATGTGCCCAGCTAAAACTTGGGGAGTTTTACTACTGAAAAGCAAGGGAGAGTACGGATATTGAGGGGCAATTAGCAATCTTTGCCACAGCATTTGAGAATCAAATTATAATAATGACATAAAGATTATTTTCTAGACTTGGGGTCCTTTGAGATTTGTCTTCTTGTCATTGCCAAAAATGAGATCTATGATGCTCAGTGACTATAAAATAAATCCCCTTCACTGTCCATGAGACAGACATGATGGTTGTAGGACTGAGAGGGAAAAGGTTGCTGGTCATCCAACCGGCAACTATGACTGCAGAATGTAGTCAGTGTTGTCAAGCCACTCAGTGGAGAATTGTCATTTAACACTAAAAATGGATGTCAAAAATAATTTCAAAGGACAACTCCTTTTTGTTCTTTGTTTTTATCCACCACTTATACTTTTTTAAATTAAAGAAATGCTGATATCTGGTAAACCTTAATATAATTCAACATTCCTTACCTAGATGTTAATATTTAGCCAGGCTACTTGACTCCTAGCCTCAAATTTTCAGCTCATGCTAGAAAAAGAAGCAAGAGTGAAGGGCAGAAACTGGATGCCCACCAAGCTTGTTCCTCTAATCAGGAAAATGAGAGCGCTCTAGATAGACTCAAACTGTAAACTTTCAATCTGACAAGAGGTCAAAGGTAAATAACTTTTGTTGTTGTTGTTAGCCATGAACATTGCTCCCTGAAAAAACTGAAGTCCTATAGGTAAGGGGAAGGATAGATTAGTTACTGGATGGACCACTAGCTTTATCTACCATGTCCAATTCAATCGTTGAGTTTGAAACAGGTTTATTGGGCACCTACTATGCACTGCACTGAGCCCCAAGAAGGCAAAAATTACTACTACTTTAAAACATTTTCTCTTGAGGAGTTCATAATCTCAGAGGGGAGACAGGATAGCAAACTCATATTTAACATTTAGTATGAACATAGAAGTGTGTGTAAAGGATGGAAACCATTCAGAGTAAGTAATGGTTAACCCTGACTTTTGAGAAAGGAGATTAGGAAAGCATTAGCAGAAAAATTGGAGGGAGAATAGCATCATCTTCCTCCCAGAGAATAGTACCTGGCTGTAAACAGAATAGCATCCCACCCTGTATGCATGTGATGGGAGAGTGCAAGAATGTTCACATCAGATGTATGGGAGTGTGTGTGTGTGTGTGTGTGTGTGTACACATCGATACTGGAACTACATGTTTCCCCCAGGAGTCTGAGTTTTACTGCCTACAATTGATACTGTATGTATTTACTTACTGTGGTATAAGCGCCTCTCCGAATCACAAGGGCAATTTTCACAAGTACTACCTTGTCAAAAAGCTACAATTTGGTTATATAAATATGCTTGGGTTATAGATACCCATTTCTCTTATTTTCCGGTCACTTGGTAAGAGGTAAAATGAAATGCCTTTCTTAGGATATGGGGAAATATATGTCAGAAAGTTCCCTTTTTATTTCTCAAGCAAAATGGTTTGGTCATTGTTACATGGCATTATCAATTTTTTTTTTTTAATTTGTCTAACCTGAAAGCAGCCTGTGTTTGCATATTGGGCTTAGACATCATAGACCCCAACAAGCATTAAAAACAAGAAGTGGACGGCTTGGAGAACATATAAACACTGAGCGATGACAGGTTTCTGTGGTGGTTGGAAATGGGGGAATAGATAATTACATCATTGTCTCTCATTCTGTTCCCATGTGGACTAGCTTAAATGTCATTTCCAGCTGCAGGTTCTCACTCTTTTCTTCCTCGGAAACCTTATTCAACCTGTGCTCAGACATCATGAGAGCGGAGCTTCGACCCAGAGAGTGTGCCCCCTGGGGAATTTTATTCAGGCATCACCAGTCGTTGACCTGGCTATTGTTGTTTGTGATACTTACTGGTAAAGTTTCTCAATCAATACAACATCAGACCGAGGCGCTCCTGGGAATGGAAGCCTGCAGCAGCTACTTAATCTTGAAGCCAGCCTGTGCTCTCTGCTCGGCTGCTAAACTGGGTAGTTGGCCTACTTGATGTGGCATTATTGCTGCTGAGGTCAGAGGACAGCCGCTCCGCGAGTGCTGATGAATGGCTGTGCTTGATGAAGCGCCTCTCCCGCCCTCCGAGAGACATTTCATAATGATAGACCATAACTGCACTCGCACAAAAACCCGTGTCGCTTGTTTGTGCGTCTTCTGGGCTGCAGGTGTGGAAGGATTGGCGTGATCGTGGAAAGAAGCTTTGAAAGGAGTGGTGTTTTGGTTTCAGCATAGAACGGGGAGGGGAGAAGCTAAAGGGACTTTAGCAGTATATTGAATGATAGATAATAAATAAAGTTTTCTCTTCCTTCTCAGAGTAAGTAGCTGTTATATGCGGGTTCCATTACTTCACATGGTCCTTCTCCTTATTTTTTCAGTGTGAAAAAAATAAATGGGAAATTATTTTAATTTTATGAAAATGAGCCATGAATAATATGTTCACCCGTAAGGGAGTGATTATTTAGAATGTGAAACGTGGATTTAGCAGTGTAATATTCATTAATATGAAGAAGAAATTAGTATCTAAATAGTAACTGAACATAGCATTGAGCCCTCCCCCTATTGTTTAGACTATAACACTGTGAAGCCTGAATGATTCTAAAAATGGTTGTCCTGCAAGAGGTTTCAGTGCATTATTTATCCAGCTATTTCCTATTCAGTCCAATTCTTTTTTTAGTAATCAGACAAAGAAAAAATAAAAATGCTTGGCATGACCTAAATATTGTCTATTATAAATGAAGGCAGGTTTCTGTGTAAATAAATAGACCGCAAAATACTGTCAAGAATATAATCAAAGGTATAAATGTTGGGTTCAGACAGAATCTACACAGAACCAGAGGGCTTCATTAAATATTTGATTACATAACAATTATCTAATGAGGTGGCTTTTCAGAGGTGTCTTTAGCTTAGCAAGACTTTGGTCTGTGCATTTAAGGAAGGTCTGTGGATACTAGTTACAGATTCAAGAGTTATTCATTATCTATCCCAGGACCTAGCACAGTGCTGCATGCAAAGACGGTCTTCTGTAGGTTTGTATGGATTGGATGGAATGAAACAGAAAATGGAATGCAGTAGAGGATGGTTTGGGGACACACCTTCTGGGCATAAGAGAATTGATGCTTCTCCAACTCTGCAAAGTTATGCTTGTGTATCTCCCTAGTCTTGAGGATTATGATATGAACAACTGTTTTTTAGTCTGAATGCTGCAAAATATTATTTTCAAATATTTAAGGTAGATTTCAAGTCATCTTCATGATTGTACATGTTTGAAGGGCAACCAACCCTCACATATGTACAAAGAAAAATTAACTTTTCCATTTTCCATGACTGATATAATAAGCCCAAATTATTCAATTCATTTCCAAGCAACAATTTCAATACACCATTTGGGTACCTGCGGACTTTCCAAGTTTCTACTATTCTTCCTGTGGCCCTCAGTACAACTTTTGGGGTATCTGGGAGGAAGGGTTTGTTTATACAACCTCTTGGTGGTGGGGAAGAAGGGGTTCTTGGATGACAGACTCAGGTCATTGTACTGTCCTCTAGTTCCTGAGAAATAGATATTCTGTGTCCTCCAAGTTCTTGAATGTCCTGCTGGCATCTAATGCTGGCTTCTGTGGCTGACAAACTTGTGATCTGTTGGCTCAGCTCCATTTGTGTCTGGTGAATTGGCTCCACCTTGGTCCTGTGGGTCTGTATATGTCCTGAAGTCTTGCTGCAGTTCCCATTTATTCCCAGCCCTGGCAGCCTGCCCTGTGGACCGTGCCTTCAGGACTCCTCTGCCTCCACTGTGGGGGTCCTGTATGTGGGATTCCTGTATTAGCACCTGTCCCCTACTTCGTGTGGGGCTCTTCCACACACCTGGTAGCTCAAGAGTGTAACCCAGGTGCTTTCTAGGCTTAGCCTTGCAGCAGCTTCAGCTTGTTGTGAAGGCATCCTGTGAGATGATCTCTTTCCCAACCTCACACTAGAAGTGGAGAAAACACCCCTCTGCTTTTGGCTTCCCTAGGCCAATCCAACACCCTTCCTCCTTCTAGGACTTTGGAACAGAGTGGGGGGCACAGAAGTGATACACATCTCCTCCTCTCACCTCTAGCCCTCTCTTTTCCAGTAAACCCTTGAGGCCTGAAGGATGAGTGTTGTTCGTTCCCTCTTTCAGGCATAGGACTTCTTTGTTAGCTTGTCTTCCTCTTAGCATGTCATTTCCCTGGGTCTGTAATACTGAAACATGGGTGCAACTGAAGGGAGGAAGGAATAATAAACTTAACAGTTTTTGAAATAGTATCCCTTTTATACATATCTCTTTGTTTCACTTCTCTCTAGTTGCAATATTCTTTTCCTACACCTCAGTAATATACAGCTCAGTCAGTGCTTAAACATGGGTTTCAGGTTTCTCATAAAGTTTGGCATCAAATGAAGTATAGTGGTTTGAATGATGGCTGTCAAAAAGATATGCCCACACCCTGGAAACTGTGAATATAATCTTACTTGGAAAAAAGGATCTGTGCAGATAAAATTAAGCTAAGGATCTCAAGATGAAATCATTCAGGATTATCCAGGTGGACATAGAAGAAGAGATGGAGGAAAGAAGAAGACCATGTGAAGAGAGCCAGAGACTGGAGTGAGTGGCCACAAGCCAAGGAATGCGGACAGCCTCAAGGTGGAAAAGATGAGGAATGAATCTCCCTACAGCCTCTGGAGGGAGCATGCTCTGCTGACTCCTGGTTTTAGACTTCTCATAACCCAACTGCGAGAGAGTAAGTTTCTGTCATTTAGGTCATCCAGCCTAAGGTAGTTTGTTACAGCAACCACAGGAAACCAATACATGAGGTGTCCAATAGCTTTCCCAGCCAGATCCTTTGATTGAACTCCATGAGTGTTCAGCAAACATCTGACCAATTTCTGTGCAATATTTCTCAATTGCTTCCCCATCCTCTTTACTTTTCTCAGAAATAGCACATTTAATTTTACAAACATTTATCGAGCACTTACTCAGTGTCAGACACTGTGAAAGGTGTGCTAGGAGCCAAAGATAAATAAGACCCAGACCTTTTGCTGTGAAAAATTATGTGCCCATGCCTGTTAGTGTGAGAACATAGTGATGAGTGTTTTGGTTAACTGTTGAATTGGGATGCCAAGTGGGCCTCCTTTTTATGCCTCTTTCCCTATCTAGCAGAAGAATTTCTATACAAATTTGAGCCAAGAAATTTCAATGGTTTCATGCCAGCCCAGTGCTCAATCTTTCTTCCCAAGATTGTCAAATTATTCCCTGTTTTCTGACTCTGACTTCCCAAAATAATAATAATGACAAATATCTCTAGATAATAAGATAACCTGGGAATTAAAGCATGTATCAGCATTCATATTGTAGTGATTAGGCTGTATTGACTGGACCAAGCTAGATAGGAAGTACTAATCAGTGTACACAAATGCAGATTGGAATGATTCTGGGACTATTCACAGGACCTTCAGAGACCACCACGATCTTTCAGGTCAAAGACAGATTCGGTTTCCCAGCCACATCTTTTTTTTTCCATGTCCACTCAACAACTTTTTTTTTTGCAATTTTTATTAATTTATTTTTGTTACAGATGTTTCTCCTTTTTCCCTTATTGACAACCCCCTCCCCGACGCTGCCTTTGCCCCCACCCCAGCACCATTGTCTATGCCCATTGGTTACGCGTGCGTGCATATAAATTCTGTAGCCACGTCTTTAATTTCTCGAGTGCTCTGTGAGGGCTGGGTTTACATGGTGGGCAAACTGCATCCTGTTGGCTCCCCAGGGTGCAGTTGGGATCTTGGGGCAAGAGTTATGGGTGTGGATGTTGAGTGCTCTTTATTAATGAAAATAAAAGAAAGCCTAACACCTGAAGATCTAGAGGTATGCCAGTGATTCTATAAGGTGTTTTTTAAGATGGCAAGAAGTTGAAGATTTAGAACTGCATCATTGATTCAGACTTTGGAATAAAGCAGAGCTTTGGAATACAACAGACCTGGCTTTAAAATCAGGGCTCTGACATTTACTGCCACACAATTTGGGACAAGTGACCTCTGTGCTTTAGTTTCCTCGAAAAATCGAGACACTGCTACTTCTTTTCCAGATTGTTCAAGGACAAGAACTGGCTTTTGTAAAGTGCCTAACATTATGCCTGGCGCTTCGTGGTCAGTTAGTTAATAAATGAAAACTCTTATCATCATTGCCCTTCTTATCATCGTTTCAGCTGAAGCAGCAGGGTAGCTGTGTCAGAGGAGCACACCTGTACTGGCACAGAGTAGGGACAGGTGGAGGAGTAGGCTCTAGGAAAAACAACAGATGAGAAGTAGAAGGGCCTACCAGCCAAGAGGCACCAGAGTGCATGGACAGTGGCCCGGCCTGGCGGTCAGGATGCTGGATTCTAGTGCAGACTCGGCTGCTGGTGGCCTATAGAAAAGAATGTGCCTGTGTCTCAGTTTTCTTGCCAGTAAAATGTAGTGTTTGAACTAGATTAGTGCTCTCAAACACCTCCCTGGGAACTAACGCTAGTCCACGACTAAGTTGTCGCTGGTATTTGTTGAACTAAGAAACACAAGGACACTCTAAGCAGTTTTCATAACACTAAACTAGTTACATTCAGAGGACTGTCTTTCATCTGAAATTATGTCTGCTCTGACTTTCTGATGTTATAATGTCCTTTCTTTTAAGAAATGAAGGTGATAGTAGATGGCAATTGAATCTTGGCAAAATACAAAAACAGGGCAACCTAATAACTACCCCCAAGTTGTTGGGTGGTTTTTTTGTTTGTTTGTTTTGTTTTTTTTTAACGGATTGAACCATAAAATCCCCAGACTTGGGAGCCACTGAGCTAGATGATCTCAAGTGTCTCTTGTCTATAAAACCTCTGGCCCTATAGAGTATTACTAATAATATTTTTGCGCTTTGGTTGCTTGCTGGAATGAAAACTTGATCCACGACAACTGACAGGAAGGGTTGCAATTCAGGAAGGTGTGATTTGAGAAGGGGGTGTGGCCTCTTGTGTGCACAGCCCTTGACAGGCAGCAGGGTGGACCAAGTAGAGAGAATCCTGAGACCTAAACACCAGATGTGTCCATCATGGTTGATATACCATTTGAAGGTAGCTATAACTTGAGATTGTCTGGTTTAGTGGTTCTCAAGTCTGAGAAATTTTTGGTCCAATAACCTAAAAGAAAAACCAAAACCAATAAACACTAAATAGTTATAAGGTTGTCCATTTAAAAAATATATATTTTTCTAAGATGCTGTTGCCATCTATTGCCATTATTTCTTAAGAAAAAGGGCATTCTGACACCAAAAAGTGAGGAGGGACATAATCTCAGAGTAAAAAACAATCCTTTGAATGTAATCAGGTTAGTGATTTGAAAACCTATAGCTGATTTTAGAAACTCCATCTAGTCGAGACACAGCATGATGTCCATATGGTTGTTTGCAGGTGACCTGAGAGGGTCTAACCTGAGAGAGAAACACTGGCTGCTAAGTCAAGAGTAGCGGGAGGCAGGCATCTCAGGGCACACAGCTCTGGCTATGCGAGCAGGCAGGCTTCGGGCCAGCATCAGGGAGCTTTGGCATCTGGACATGATCGTCTTAATAAGGATGTGGTTCAGGAACTCACCTCTAGTCCTGGAGAAAAGCAGTTGGACGGATGGTGAAAATAAGGCAGGGCCTCATTCCAGGAGAACTTGATGCATAAACCTGGTTATCTAGCTGATAAATCAGGCACAGAGGTACAAGATCAAGAACCAGTTACCAAACTGGGAGACTGGTTATCGAGCAGACTTGGAATCCGAGATCAAGGTGGAACTGAGCTTTTGACCTATGGCAACTCCAGGGGCCGCAAATGGGATCGGCGTCTTCAAATCATCACTGCCCATGTTCCACTCCTAGGTTCTAATGTAATTGTTGTGGGGTTAGTCCTAGGCTTCAACCTTTTTAAAAAGCTCTCTTAGGTGACAGTAAAGTGCAGCCGGGGTAGGGAACCGTGGGCTACTCAGAGTCTCTGTGGAAAGGATAGGATGTGAGCTGATATGAAAGCACTGAGGTCTGGTTGAGTCTGCAGGTGAACACCAGGCAGTCCTGCCCCTGGGGAAAGTAAACGTGTGAACGTAAAGGAGGAGAACAGTCAGGCGGAGGGTGCCCAGGACATATGCAGGAGCTTCTCCTTGGCCGTCCGGATGGGAGCTCAGGGAGAAACTAGCTTGCTGAAAAATTCAGAAGTCTTTGTTATTCACTGGTATAAGCTAACACCCCCGTTGGGGAGCACTGGCTTAGCAAATATCGCTTTGTGTGTGTTAATTGCTTCAGTAGATGTAAGAAGCATGACAGGTATTCACTCAAGCAGAAAGAGCAGAATTTCTCAGATATCTTCCACTCATTTTATTCAAACTTGAAAGCATTGTCTGCCTTTAGCCGGAGCATTCTGCTCTGCACAAGAAACCCAAACGTTCACCACCCTCCTGGTGGAATCAAGCTAGAGACCTGAATAACTGGACACAGCACTGACTTCTTCATATATAGTCTTTTCTACCATTAGAAGTCCAGTGTTAAATTGCTTTTAAACCACAGCAGTAAAAAGGTTAGGTGGATGTTTTTGGCTTTGGTAGTTTGCCAAGCAAAGGAAAAATATGCCAAAGACCCTTAGAAGAGCTTGAGAACTTTCTGGTGGGACACATGATATCAAATCATAAAAAAATAATAATAGCAGTAGCCAACATTTACTAAGTGCTTATTGTCTGAGTGTGCTCAGGCTGCTATAACACAATACCATGTATTGGATAGATTACAACAGGAACATATTGCTCACTGTTCTTGGAGGCTGCAAAGTCCAAGGTCAGGTGCCAGCCCATTTGGTTTCTGGTGAGAGCTCACTTCCTGGCTTGTAGATGGCTCCTCACTATGTTCTCATATGTGGAGAGGGGGTGGGCGGAGAGGGAGGGGAGGGGGGAGAGGGGGAGAGACAGGGGAGAGAGAGAGAGGGAGGGAAACTCTCTGGTGCCTTTTCTTATAAGGACTCTAATCCCATTGGGTCAGGGTTCCCTCTCATGACCTCATAACTTGACTTCCTCATAGGCTCACTCCAAATGCAGTCACATTGGTGATTAGGGCTTTAACATGTTTTGGGGGATCTGCAATTTAGTCCATAGCTATTACTAGGTGTCAGCACTGTTTTAAGAACTTTGTACATATTCTATATTTTAATCCTCCCCACCTGTGAGGAAGATACTTTAATTACCCCCATTATACAGGAGAGGAAACAAGCCCAGAGAAGTTGAGTGACCTGCCCAAGATCACACGGCTGAAGTAATCTCTCAAATAGCAAGTGGACCCGGAAATGACCGGACAGAAGCACTGGCACTGCTTTCCCCGAGCCTCGTGTAATTAGTGCTCCTGTTTGGGTCCGGTTCCTTGGGGACTCTAAACAGCTAATGAGCTCTGACACCACGATCAGGAGCGCTACAGCTGGAATATTTGGTACTTATACCCCCTCTCGTCACCCTGAACCAGAAGTTGTATTCAAATTCATAATCTCACATTTGTTTATAATACCATTAGGTTATTTCTACTTCATTTATATATTAAGCCAGTATTTTTGAGAACCTACACTTATTTCAAGCACTCCAACCTTTTTTTTATTCTCAAAGAGTTTAAGCAAGAGAGCTGGGCATATTTATAAATCATTACAATTCAAAATAATGAGCACTATAAAAAGTTGTATCCAGGGGCTCAGAAAGAGATGGAAGGGCTTACAGGTCACAGAGGTCACCAGAGAAGAGGTGGTGATCAGCTGAAGTCTTACAGAACGGAGGTCAGTTGCCCAGGGAGCCCTGCAAGGAAGGCCCTCTGGCATGTGCAAGGAGGACGTGGTGGATGGAAGCAGAGGCATCCCGCATGAGGGGCATTCCATGTGGTCCAGAATGGCCTGGCTGAAGGGGGCAGGTTGGGGAGCCATGCATGGCACGATAGCATTAAAAGTCCTTTTTGGGAAAGGGGCCAAATCCCAAAGCATGAAGAGCTTTCTCTGCCTTGCTGAGAAACTCTGCTGCTGTAGCTGCTGGGAAGCCCTGCGGGACCTTCAGCCGGGAACAACACGGCAGGATTTGTGTTTCTGAAGGTAATAACAGGGAGGCCAGAGAGTTGATCCAGCAGATTGAAGGCAGGTGACCAATGCAATAGATCCTGCCAGAGATTTGGGGAGCCTGAACTCAAGAGCCAAGAGCAGAGATGGAGAAACTTGAGTAGAGTCTTGGTATTTATGATGTACACGTAAGAAGGAAATCCAGTAGTAGTCAACACCAGAAAATAAACACCCTTTCTCCACATCACCTGATTACATGTAAATACAACTTTTAGGGAAACATTAAGGATTTTTTTCCTGCTGGATTATGATACTCTAGATATTTTTATTTATTTATTTATTTTTTAATCCTCACCCAAGGACATTTTTCCATTTTTTGTTCAGATAGAGCGGGAGGGAGAGAGAGGAAGAGAGAGAGAGAGAAACATCAATGTGAAGGGACGCATCGAGGGGCTGCCACCGCACAACCAACCAGGGCCGGGGACAAACTGCAACCGAGGTACATGCCCTTAGCGGGAACCGAACCTGGGTCTCTCTGTACCGCAGGCCAACGCTCCAACCGCTGAGCCAAACCGGCCAGGGCAATACTCTAGATATTTTTCATCACCAGGAATTATACTATCAGATTGCTGTTGATGTGTAGAGCTCTCCAACTGACCTTGCGGATTGACCATAATTGCTGTATTGTTGAATAGTTTACATTCTATTATACTTGGCACTCACTTATGCATTTTTTCAGACTCTTCTTGCTTCCATTGCTGTTTTAAGGAATAAGCCCGGTGGGGAGAGATCAACAATCATAGTCCTCCCCAGTTCTAATCAATACCCTGAGTCTATCTTCACCAGCTCCCCGTTCCTCACCTCCCATATTTCTCCAGATGCTTCCAGGGACAGTTTCTCCTCTACTTTTCTGGATTTGGGTTAATGGTTCTCATAATTCTGTAGTTTGGTTGAGATAAAGTTGTAAGTTTTCAAAAGAAACTTTACAGAGGACAAATGTCTTATCATATATCATTGAAAAATAGCCCTATAGATTTCCTTGTGTAAGGAATAGCTTCCAGACTGTGTTTCAAAGTGTGTGGTCTTCCTGGAAGAGTTACTGTGTCATAACCTTTCTGCAAAGGTAAATGACCTCTCTTGTTGCTTTAGTTAAGAAAGTTCAGAGCCAAATTTTGCATTCAGCTGTACCAAATGTTAGAGTTAACTCTGGTTTCCTCCACCCCAGTCTTCCCCTTTCCTTTAGTCCCTTACTTTTATTTTTTAAGCTTATGACATGTTATCTCCAATCCTTTGGGGAAAGAAGTGGGTTATAAGCAAATTCTCATTAATAAATACTTGTCAACTGAACTTGAGGTGCACACTGACTTGACTAGAATAAGTTCTCAGATGTTGCCCTCTTGTCTGATTCAGTCAGATGTAATGATGGCATTACCTCGGTCAAAGGCATGGTCACTGGGAAAGCTTGAAGCTGTGACCACTCTGGAGCAGACACTTGGTCACAGCAGGAATCATGGGACCGCAGAGTGGGCAGCCTCTCCCTATTGATGTCGCCTCACCCCCCTTTCCAGCAGTAGAAAGCAGCTCTGGTCTCTGTTGTAAGCTCACAACACTGCTCCATTCCTGGTTCTCGTGTCCATTCTAACAGGTCTCTCCAGTTCTTTGCTTGTCTAGAGCAGAGGTTATTGGCATGCTCTTGTCCATTGAACTCTGAAATCTTTCCTGACCAGGTTAACTAGAGCTCACACTTCTTCCAACAGGTATTCTTACTAAGAACAGTTACATTAATAACCAACACATATTATGAACTTCTCGTGTGCCTGGGACTGTTCAAAGTGCTACCAACACAGTATGTTATCTCATTCGCACTGCTCTCCTAGGAGTTCAGCAATGTCATCACTACATTTCTGTAGAGAAATCTGAAACCAAGAGATTAAGTTGCCTATTCAAGACCACATAGCTCAGTAAGTTCAAACCAAAGCCAGGAGTTAAAGCGATGCTTCAACTAATGCGGTCTGATTCCCGGTGCCCTCCCAAGCCTCTCAGCATCCTTTACCATCAGGCGTGCTCCCTGCCAACGAGCAATCATGGCAAATCCTGGTCCTCACAGTTTGGTGATGCCAGCGTACCGTCCACTTCCTGGAGCAGTAACAGGGAAGAGGTAGGCGGCTGTCTCATACACCATGTCTAAATTGCTTTTATTTTTGTCATGTTCGGCTTGAGTAGACATGGGAATTTTTGTGATGAAAATTACCTTGTGCATGCTATTTTTGAACATGTTCATGCTTATTGTGAAACATTTTTATGTTTCATATCTTCATATTATAAAAAAATAATTCCTTACAAATGTGAATTCATTCCTTCCAAGAGTAGTTAGCAGGATTTGATTATTTTCCCTGGAGGAGCTGACAGTCACTCCTCTGCATGACCTGCGGCTTCCCCATTAGAAACGACACATGTGAAGTGTTCAAAGATAAATAATAAAGGACAATGCTTATCATGCACTAAAAATACTTCAATGGTGATAACTATCATATTAGAACACTTCAAAATTCATAGGTGCCTATCTGGTCTAGCATACCAGGGTCCCCGCATATTCTGCGAGAAATCTTTGAAGTTAGTATAAAGGAGAAGGCCTTGCTTTGACAGTGAGAAAAATATTTCTAGTACGCAATTTATCAGGTTATGTTGAATATACTTCTCTCTCTCTCTCTCACACACACACACACACAGAGAAATTTTTAGCTTACAATGTGGAGATAACTCTGAATGGGTTAAAAGTAAACAGAAGCCCTCAAAAGAAAGGCAGAAACAGTAATGACAGTTTTGAAGTATCCAGTACCTGTTGTGACAGGAATAACAAATTAATTGGGACTATAACGGATTCTTTGTAAAGGTGAAGTAAACACACTTGACTGTATATTTTTCACCATCAGTTAAGTCTCAATTGGTTCTAAAAATAAACAGAAGACATTGAACAGTTTTAATGGATTCTGACACCTAGGTATTATGCTGTCACTCCAGTATAAATGAATCATAACTTTGGACTGTACCTAGGAATTACTACACATTTGGAGAAAATTTATGGTGCACCAAGCTTTGAATCATGATGTGAAATCAAAACTAAAGTCAAAAGAGGAAAAAAGCTGGGCATAAATTATTATCCTCAATCCCAATGAATCTTCCAGTGCAACAGGTACGAGTTCGAGGGTTTAGGAATATCACCAGTGATTATCACAAGTACTGAAACAAACTTATCCTTCTGAAAGTGGTTTTTAATAAAACAAACAAACAACAACAAAAAACCATCCAGCAAAAGGCCAGTCTTGTACACCTAGCAGATGTTTTATTTCCCCTTCTCTGTCCAACTAGATTAGAATCCGCTTGAGGTCATGAGCACTTCTGCAATCTCAGGATACCTCTCGGGGGCCACAGTAAAAGGGCCAGTCTTTGACCAATTCATTCACGGAATTGACTACTTTGGTAGCTATAATCAGTCAAGCTCATTGTTTCCAGTGACATTGACAAAAATCTGTACTTCTTGCTTTTCAAATGAACAGCTGGCATGGTATAGACATTGCCTTGAAGTTCGTGACTAATCATAGGAGGGAAATGCCAGAGGATATGCCATTTTAGAAAAGGAAATCTGTGAATGAAAAATGTAATGTTTTGAAACACCAAAAAGATTGTTAAATGTTCTCGTATTTGGTTGGAATGTCAGGGTTTAAAGAGAATAATGCCGAAAGATATTAGATTCAGACACCAGGAGGAAATTTTTATGAAGCGCTTCTACTGCATAATAGAAATAATAATACCGTACATTTCCCAAAGCACTTTACTCCATCTTCCTTAAAGCCATAGGACAGTCGCATAAAACAGGGCTGGTCTCCTTTCTCCTATTCGACTCATGTTCTTATGGTTTCAAACAACTCAGTTAACTCAACTGGACTGATTGATTTCCTCTGAGAGACTTACCTTGCAACAAGGGAGGTCCTCCCTTCTGGAATGTGGGTTGAAGGCTAATCGGAGATAGGCTTTTGTAGCTGTCTGCTGTTTGCATCTCTCTGATGTTGAAGGAAAAATTGCAGTGAAGGTCCCCATCTTTTAATGATAAACCTATTCATCATCAAATATGTACCAGACTGTAGGAGATTCCGAATAGATTATTAAGTCAAGTTCCACGTGTCTTTGAGATAAGTAGCTACTCTGGGCTCTGGCAGGACCCAGAGGACAAGACAAATACCAGGTGTGGAAGGAGAGGTGAGAGTAGGGTAACGTGTGAGGAAATGGGGGATGGGAATTCCAGGGCAGACACAGACTAGAGTGGGGCAGTATGAAGGCCCCCACCCCTCCCCCTCCCAGGCCAGGCCCCGGAAACCGCCCACCACTCTGGCCTTGCACACAGTGGATCTGGGGACACCGTGGTGTTTGCTGGCCCAGCTCTCTGGCAGCCATTTCGGTCCACGCACGTCTGCGACCTGCACGCCCCCTTCTAGGTTCCCTCCGCGCCGTGGCAGCGTGTGCACTTTCCGTGCAAGCCTCTCTGCGTTGGCCTGGCACGGTTATAAGTGTTTCAGCACGCATCCCAAATTAAAACCGCAGCAAACAGAGCCGGAGTGGGGGGGAGACCGGAGGCCGCGGGACGCTGGTCGAGCCCGGCTGTCCCTGGGGTTAGTGGCTGTGAAGACAGGACGGCAGGTGGCTCAGGGGGCGTTGTGTTCGTGCAGGTGTCGGTTCACGCCGCGGGGAAGGGGGTTCCTGCGCTGCGTGGGAAGGGGAGCCTCAGCGAGGAAGCTGGTTTTAACCACGGAAAATAACCCGCAGCCCCAGTGCTCGGCGTCCACCCGCGCCCCGGGATTGGGAGCTTTACTTTTGTTAGGAAAATGTGCTGTTCGTGCTCCTACGCAAGTTTCCCGGTGCTTTTGTTTTCAGGATTAGAAAACACTGGAGAGGGAAAACAAAGCTTTTAAAGCTTCGTGAAAGGTGGTGAGTTCACTCCTGTCTGTTTCTCGGGGTTATAAACATGGTTCCAGGAAAAGCTCCGGCAGACATTTAAAGGGGTAGCACCTTAACTTGTCAATTTTGAGAATACCAAATGATCCTGGAGGTTTTTTATTCCTTTAATCAGCTGTAATTTTCAGCTCTGATGCTGTCTGACAGGCTTCATTTCAAACCCCGTGCAACAATGCTCCTCTGGCTTCTTGGCTGTGAGATACAAACAAGGGGGAGGGGATCTGGAAAATGAACTGACAGCACAAATTGGATGGGATCTCACCAACCTATCAGGACTGGTGCCACAGTTGGAGGGTGTGAAGGGGCCGGGTTGCAAAGATGCCTGCTTCATGGAGGAGGGTCATTTTGCCCCTTTTCTTTCTTACCTTGCATCTTCCCCCTCCCCCCCCACCTCCCCTCCCTTCTCTCCCTCTCTCTGTTTCTCTCTCTCCAGTTTTAAACCCGGTTCTCTCCTTTGGATAATAGATACACAGACTTTGGATCCAGGAGAAAGTATGATAGGCATGCGTGCACACACACAGAGACATGTATATTCCCAGGGGCATTAATAGTTTGTGTGCTGAACAATGATACTAGTAGCTACCACTTACTGAGGGCTTTCTATGTCCCAGCCACTGTGGTCAGTGCTTTACAAAGCATGATTTGAATTCATCCTCAAGTCATCTATCTCTATGAGTCTCATTTTTGCTGATAAGGAAGCCGATGTAAACTATGGGTGTGGATAAAGAAGAGACCAACTCTGGAGGTCCATGTCCTCTACGTCAATAAAACATTCTTACTCAGTTTTACCTACAATAGGTAGTCAATCCCCATAAATTCTGAATTTCAGTGGTAGGAATTTGTGAGGAGTCATATAGGGATTGGTGCCTTTGATGGAGTTGTGTCTCAGGTGTGAGTACCAGAGTTGCTCACACTTGGGTCCAAAAGGCCCCTCTCCATTACTGCACCTTCATTCAGGTGGGCATTGGGGGATGAGATGGAAACTGTAGTTCAGAGCTCGAAGTCTGGAGGTATAAGGACTGCCTTCTTATCGGAGATGCCAGTAGAGAAAGGAGAGGTGGTTCTGGGTGTTCATTCTGATCTTGCAGCCTGGGATTTTCTGGGTTACCTGTCAGCTACTAGGAAGACCTATTTCCATCAAGTTGAGACTCCAGTTTCCATATGTGCAGTGCAAGGTAATATTTTCTCCTTGCTTCTCCCCTTCCACTGGGCTTGAGGCCTTTCCTGGGGATGGTTCCCTTGCCTTAAGTATGTAAATACATATGCCCTTACTTACTTCAAAGGCATTTCTAGAAATTCTTCTGTTTGCCTAGTTTTACAAGTGTGTACTGCACGTGTACCTTGTGGGTAAATCACAACATAAATCACTTCCTGTGTGGCATAGATGACAAAAAGATACTAAGATACAATTAATTTTAATAACATAATGGTTTAAAATGAATAGTATATTCCTATTTGATATGATCTTGTCATTGTATAATTACAATCCACATTCTATTTTATAGGTAGGTCCATCGGAATCCTAGGCAAAATTGAATGAGGATATGAAAATCATACTTCTTTCTCATTTATGTCTCATCATGGGGTATGTCCAATGATGCCTTCTCCCCTATCTTCATTCCCCTCCTCCTCCATCTGCCCACCAGAAAACAAAGAGAACAAATAGAACCAAGCGATTGATCAGAGTTCCTGTAAGATATTTTTCTCAGTTAAGTTCATAATTAAAGAAGATGAGTACAAAGGTGATTCTATTCCAAAATGCATGTATTCATGTCATATATCCTCTTATTCTGCTTTTTTATGTATACATGAAGAGTCCCAGAATGTGCAATTTGCTATTCTTCATCCAGGAGTCTTTCTTATTGAAAAATATTCCACCTAAATTACAGTTTAAGATCATCACTGATTTACTAGTTCATTCAAATCTAATGTAATCGTTGACACTAGAGACTCAAATTCTTTGGTCCTTTGCTCATTGATTTTAGTTTTAAATAATACTGTACCTTCTAGCTCCCGAACAGTGTCAAAGATGCAAAATATTACCTTGAAGAAGTAAAATAGTTGTGGCTTTTGGGGGCCTTAAACTAATAAAAACACCTTTGAAATCCTGTGTAGGTGAAACCCTCACACATCATGTTCTAGTATTATGGTAATTAACTACCTCCCAAATAGCTGGTTGTACTTATAACCCTCACGTCAGGATTAAAATCCTTGAAATAACTGCCATGTTTATGGTTCTAATTTGGTTGGCAATTGATTCTCTTAAAAACCATAAGCCAGAAAAGTACTTATTTTACGGACCACAATATAGCCTTCATGGAGACTGTTTCAAAAACACTCTGGTGTCCTACAAACTTCAAGATCTTTTGTTTTCATAAATTATGAAAGGAAAATGTCACAAGAGCTCATCGTTGTGGTGCCCCCGGCTCTGCTGACAGCTGTATGATGCACACTCAGCGCATCTGGTTGGGAGCTGAGAGTTTCATCAATAAATATGACTCTGATCGCTTCATGTCGACAGTCAAAGTAATGGCGTTCAGTATCTCGGAAACACACACCACGACCAGTCACATGTGGACTGGAGAGTTGAAATCCACAGTGTGGAGCTCATCTCATTCTTCCCTCTTGACAGAAATTTCACTTTTTATCTTTCTCACAGTTCTGGATGATAATCTGTTTTTAATACAGTCATATTTCTTACTTGTACTTTACCACTACATAAGGCAGCTCATACACTGGATGTAGCATGTGGAAACAAGAGTTGAAACTAATAATGTCTATCGCATTAGGAGTATTTCACCTCCCAGCCAGTTCTAGCATGGGCAGGACCCCTGCTTCTCTGGGTCCCTAAAGACAATTAGATCAATGCTTTAAAATATAAGAAAAGCAAACCACAGAAGGCAAGAGGAACTAATCCTACATGTAGGAAGAATCGTGTGAAATAAATCTCAAGGGCATTTTTTTTTTTAGAAATCAATATTAAAACATTTTGTGCATGAATTAATTTAAAAACAAACTGCAGCTTTCCTTAGTATCTAAGACACCCTACTTTATCAGTTGTTTCCATTTACCTTTTATTCTTTATCTGCAGATATCTCTACCACAAAAGATGTTTTGCATGGATGTCAGATCCAAATACTGTACATAACTAGCCTTTAAATTCATTGGTTTTATTTATTTTAAAAAATACATTGGTTTAAATTTTGCTTCTCTCACATTTAGTACTATAACATAATACATAAAAATGATAGATTAAAAAGGGTCTTTTGATAAAAAGATTTTTTTTTTTAAACATTCAAGTTACATGGTAACTTCGGGTATTTTTATTTTTAGCCTGTTCTTCTTGTTATAAAACAATTCTTTTTTGTCAGTCCTTTGTCCATAAATGCTCTGCTTGGAAAAAATTTTAAGTTAATACTTTAAAATACCTAGTTTTAAAATATCACATAAAAAATTAAGTTTATATCTCTAGGCCACTAAATTTTTGCATCAAGATTTTCCAGTGTTGACTTATAACATTTTTTAATATCCGCAGTCACCTTGACAGAATTTTCAGACTCTGAAATATAGCGTATTAATTTGACTGTGAATATTTCCTTAAACCACAAAACACAGAAAGGCAGGAAGTCACAAAAAACCTTGCATCTGGGAAAACTCAGGGTGGTAAATAGGTTAACATGTTACTGAAACTATAGGGAGATACAGTTTTTGACATGTGAATGTTAAGAACAAGGTCTTGTGGACATTTAATCTGTGAGTGTTTTTTTTACCCTTTTGAATATATTTTACAGTGATCATAATTGAAATAATGTTAAAGTATAACCAAAAGAATTCTCAGCAAAAATGTTGAAAGGAACCGATTTATGTGTAAAAAGATCAAGAAAGACAGGCTAATTTTTAAAAAGCCTTTTGCTCCCAGCACTAATTCTAGATCTCTGCAAAATTCATTTTATACTTATAATGACTTTCTTTTTTTGTAAATAAAATACTTTATTTTTCTCCTTTATTGACCAAACTGTAATGAGAAAATAAGAAATTTGATGCCACTGGATTATTCCCACATTTTTTTTTTCCTGAAGACCTGGGAAAGAATTGGCTCCAATTAATGCCAAGGTCACTTTATTTGCGTAAAAATATAATGTGGTTAATAAAATGTTAGTTATAAATAAAAATGTAGCTACAGCGAAATGCAAATGTGGGTACTGCTAATGTGCAATACTGAATACTCATGTTGATTTTTTTTAGTGGAGAAAAATATCTATGATGCTCTCATATAATTAAATTATATCAGAGTGTGTTCTTTAGGAGGTTTTGGAAGCTTGAGATTTCAAACTTTAATGCCTACACACAAACTGACTTTAAAAAGCATGGATTTGAAACAGATAAAGCAACATTTTGCCTAAAGTTCATTCATCAAAGGGCTGCATATTTTGAAAAGGGTAAAAGTACTACTAAACCCATCAGGGATAAGTAAAGGCTATATACTATAGATTATTTTAATCCCCCAGCTAGATATAAAAGGGATAATTACATATTTGTGGTTGAAGCCATGTGGTGGAAAAATCAATACAACTTTTTTGTATGACACTTCATTAGTGTGAAAAATTTTTAAAGCTGAGAAGAACTGCCTTGCAATTAAATGCCTCTGCTACTTCAGCTCCAGTAATGGGTTTGTATTATTATCTAGTTTATTTGAAATAGTGGTTGCACTATAGAAGTAATTGGAAAACATTGATTATGCACTTGTATCTGAAAAGCCTGGCAAATCATTACAGGGCCCAGCAACAGTTAGTTAGCCTTACTAATGGAGCACTAATTGCTCTAAGTAGGTTAACATGTTAGTGAAACTATAGGGAGATAATAGTTTAGAAAATTCTGAGGTATTTTGCCAAACATGCATTTTCATTTAATGTTTCAGAGATAGAAGTCATGTGTGGCTTTTCCCTGTTTGCTTTGTTTTTATTATGATGCTCTCTTAGAAAAAAAAAAAAAAGGAGCCAAAATGTAGTTCCCACATTCGTTCCCACATTCGTTTGGCTTAAAATGACTTCATTTCCTTTCATGTTTTCTTCCTATTAACCCAATCGCTTCTTGCAGATTGAACTGAGCCACTATTGGCATCATTGCCTTGAGTAGGTTTTGGGGACCTTTTAGTTCAGAAACTTCTGACATGTCTATCTCGGTTCATT
This sequence comes from Molossus molossus, assembly GCF_014108415.1. Taxonomy (NCBI): domain Eukaryota; kingdom Metazoa; phylum Chordata; class Mammalia; order Chiroptera; family Molossidae; genus Molossus; species Molossus molossus. The sequence goes on from NW_023425346.1 coordinate 73,947,030, forward strand.
CTTGGACTTCGTGAATCAGTCCATGCAGATTTTCCTGCTGGCCAGTCATCATCCCCTTGTTCTCCCTACATAAAACCTATAATTTAAGAACTATATAATTTTAGACTTCAAATTAATTAATTTAATCAGTGGGGTTTAATAGGGCCTTGCTGGTAGAAAGAGAAGCAGTACATCCCCCACTGCCATTCTTTAGATTCTTCTGAAGGAAAAAACATAAGTGGTGTTAGAGAAATTCTTGCATATGTATACCAGGAGACAAAGACAAAAATGTTCATTATCTATAAGAATAACAAACAAAAACACTTGAAAGCACTCAGTGCCCACTGCCAAGGAATGAATAAATAAGTGTGTTACTTTCACACATTGAAGCATTGTGCAGGAGGAAATATGAATACATATGGGCAAACACACAGTAAATGAATCTTAGAGATGAACTGTTGAGTGAGAAAAGGAAGTTTCAAAAGGCTACATAGGATATTATAACATTTTGTAAAGGCCCCAAATAAGCAGAACTAAACAGTTGTGGTGATATATACATATATAGCAAAATCATACTTTTAAAAATCTATGAAATGGTATAAATACAAAGTTTAGGATAGAAGTTCCTTCAGGAGGTGAAGTACAGCACCTAGGAGGTGTCACAGGTCTTGGTGGTGGTATAGTTTTTGAATTGGGTGGTAAATTCATGGGTGTTCATTTTAAATGTATGTTACAGATGTTTTTTGAACATGATAACAGAACTTTTTTTTAACGGTTAGTATCTTCCACTCCCTTAAAAAATTACATCTTCTTGCCAAGATAAAGAACCAAGTCTTTTTTTTTTTTTTTTTTTTTAAGGTAATCAGAGATAAAATGTTGCCATTTTAAAATTGTATTTGGGGGGAAATTGTTGAGAATATAAAGGAAAGAAACTGAAGGAAAAATTTTTTTCTTTAAGTAAACAGATAAATCTATGTAGGAGTATTTATACATACTTAACAATTCCCTTTTGTATGTTTTTGATTTATTCATAAGGGAGTATCTCTCTTTGCAAGGCTTGGGAGTTCTCTCTATTGGAGAATAGAGAGTTCATGGAGGTTTACATCTGACTAGCAGATTTATCTTTTGGGACAATTAAGGCAAACAACAATGGTATAAAGGTTGGAGAGGGCAAAACTTTTGCCATTCTTACAAAAAACTGTATCTTGTTAGAAACATTTACCAATATACAAGGCCACTGAGTGGCATAATCCCGGTGAGATGTCCAACCAAGTGTGGAGGCCGGAGAGAGAGGGGTGAGGGAGATCTTAAGTCTTGCCTTGCTTGCCGGGCCATCTCTCCTCCTTTACCTGGTGTAGAGCCTGGTATATGTGGTCAATACATACTTCTGAGCCAAACTTTTTGTGGAATCGATTTCTACAAAGGTAGATACCTTGAAATATATAATTCTATTTAAATGCCAAAAGTGATCCTTTACAAACAATAAGACAACGTCTCACAGAAGAAAAGTTCCACTACCTAAATCCCTGAAATGAGTGAGAAAAACCCTCTTTTGAAACAAACCAGAGACTAGCTATGCTCTTAAATTCTTCTTTATATTTTCAACATGTGGTAGAATGGTATTATTTTGAGCAATACAAATCATGGGGAAAATGCCCACTAAGTCTTAAAGGGTTTGAAGTTCAAACTATTTCCCTAACCTGTTAAAAAATGCCAAAGCATTTTTATCTTTTAGCAATACCTACTGAAATGCATACAAGTGTGAAAATGCCTGGGATTTGCTTCAAAACAGTGCAAGGTGGGGAGGGCGTGGGAGTACAGATGAGAGCAGACTGGCCATGACCATGCGATGATACTTGTTGAAGCTGGGTGATGAATACATGGGGATTACTATGTTACTTTGTCTCCTTCTGCATATTTAAATGTTTTCCTACAATAAAACATTTAAAAGGTATAGGGACAGATTTATTGAATTTCTCATGTGAAACTATTTGGTCAAATGGTTAGTACCTAGCCAACTGCTTATTCTCTTTATTTGAGTTGGAAAAAAATGTCATATTCTCATTCTGGCCACAGATTCTTCTGAAAAGATTCATTTGTTTACTTTAAAGTAACACTGAGTGGCAAACAGGTGTCATTAGGTGATGCCCATGGAAATGGAACTCTCAGCCAACAATAGGGATTTGTGTTTCCCTGGATGTTGATCTTTTTCCCCCTCTTGGAGTTATTGGAAGGATCTGGCTGGGGTGGGTGGTAGCAAAGAGAGGGGATTATTGTTTAAATGGGCCCCTGTTTCTAGCCTTAAGTCAGACAAGAGCCATTCTGGTTGCATTGGGCATTGCAAAGAAAAGTAACAATACTCTCAGCCTCTTTCTGCAAAGCAGCTCATTATTGTAAGTGGGGCATGTTTAGACTGCTAAGGCAAAGCATGCAGTACAGCCCCCACTGCAAGCTCCTCTGGCAGTAAACACTGTCCTCAGGCCAGAGATCCTTCCCGGCAGCCCCCGCGGCACCAGCCTGCATGGAAGGCTCACCCGATGATGCTGAAATGCAGAAAGTGAAGTTATGGAAGTACAAATCTGCATGGTGAACATTATCTGCAAGGTCTTTTATGTTAAGGAAATCATGACACCTGCCAGTCTTTCAAATTCCATAGGGTAAAGCATGAGGCCTAGTAGGCTGTCATTGAACATGACAGGCTTAATGCCAAGTTTATAACAGAAAAAGGGCAGTCTTATTGTGGTTTATTCAGTTTTACATTGCTGGGTCAGAAGAAAAGTGCCCCCTCTCTTTCTCTTTTTAAAAAATCTAATTTATGACATTTGAAATACCAAACAGATTCTTTACATATCTCCTGAGCCCCTGCTCCTCTTCACTACCCCCAGTTTCTTCTTTAGGGAGCAACCCTAAATCCTTCCAATTTAGCATCTCTGTGAGTCCAGACAATGGTGTTAGTTGAGCATTTCTTTCCGTTGTTGTAGAACTGTTTCTAACAGCAAACATCTCCGTTTAATTACTGCTCCGACTGTTGCTGTGTTTTCACCCAACCTGCCCCTCGCTTGAGCCCATTGGGCTGAAGAAAGAATTACTCCCCACGCTGGTCCTTAGCCCTGCTTGCTCAGATCTGTAATTGGCCCTGTGTTTTTTACTTTTTGCTAATAAGCAGCTTACTTTCTCTCCCCCTAGACTCAACCCACCACTTTTGTTTCATGAATTTTACAAAGGATTTTAATAGATGCTTTAGGCTATGCAAAATGTTATATGAAGGAAAGCATTAATGCAACGGCCTTGACACAAAGGACGTGTGAATGGCTGCTTATCATTACAGTCAGGTCTCAAAATTTTCATTAGGAGTTCTGGAGGACAAAAGAAGAAAAAAGTGCAGCTATATGAAGGAATATTAACCTATACTGTGTAACCAACTATAATTGCTTAGCATTTCACATTAACTCTCTTCAGACATGGCCTCTCATTATTTTTACACATACATAATAACTGCTTATTACAGCAGTAGAGTCCGCGTCGATAACATTGTGGATAAGGTTGTGTCAGCACTTCTAATATAAGACCCACTTTCATGGGTTTAAAACAGCTGTAAAATTTACCTCCAGACCAAAGATTGGTAATCAACTTTCCACCTGGAGAGGGAATTTTGTTTAAAGTTTAAAAAAAACACACGAAAACAACCCACTTTCATTAAGAGAAAAAGTTTGCTTGTTTTAAATTATGGATGTAAACAAAATGAATGAACATGCCTAAGGCACTTTCTGATTTTTTCCTACATATGGAGATTTACTTAAATCCATTCTGAATTGTGCTTTTGATGATACATGTAAATAAATGAATTTTAAACAGCATCAAAATTAAATACCACATCCATTAATAGACTTTATTGAAATGTTTATATTCCCAATAGATTGCATTTTTATATTATGGTGCTAAGAACTCTGCATATATTTTCAAGATGTATAATCTATAGTTTTCATTGGAAAATGAATAGATATATTTATCAATTTCAAGTGTTAGATCCCACAAAAAGTCCTGCTTATATAACAACATGCAGACTTTTAGAATTATTCTGAAATTATGTTTTCCAAAAGTCTATTAAAAAACTAGTTTTCACTAATAGACAAAGAATGGGAATTCAGCAAAACATTATTTTTACTTTGACCTAAAATTGGGGAGATTTGCTATATGAAAAAATGAGTCCATTTGTAAGGGGTTTGGGTTTCCGATAGACATAATCCAAAGAATGATATTGCTGATTTTCGTCAACTTGCAAAATACTTCAGTTTTCCAGTTGTTATACAAGATAGAAAAGGATTTTGAAGTCATACTCAAATAATAATTATAAGAGAGGTATCAGCATCCTACCCCCAAATGTTGTCAGTTCACTTGTCATGAGTTAGATACATTTGTTTCTAGAAGGAAAGGAAGCTACAAAATAGCCTACAATTTCCAGAATTTATCAAAGAAACCCCACTAATGGATGAATGAGAACTTACTGGAAAGTTTCCATTATGTTGATAAAAGCTTAGAAAAATATTTTGAAAATAATTCCAACTTACTGGTTCCATAGCAAAAAACAAACAAACAAACACACATGCACACACAAAACCAAGCAAACAAACAAAAAAACAGAAAACTGGAAATGTAACTTTAAATACATTATATTTATTAACAGTAGATCAAATCTCTCAAACATCAATGAGATAAGATAGAGCTTGTGTCCTTAATTCCGATTAAGCTTCTAGTCTTTTTGTCTGTTCCTTTCACCCTTTTAGCTTAAATGAGAAGACCACTCTTAGCTACATTTCTTAGACTTAGCTATTTCCCTGATATAGCCCAAGAACTTCTTAAAACAAAACAGTAAGAGATGTTCATGTAAAAGTACAAAGCCAGTTAGAATAATATCAGATTCTATAAAACAATGTATTCTACCCCTATCTCTAGAAGTGACAGCTTACAGAAGGTGGGAACATGGACTAAAAGTGGCTCTCAACACAGACATTCATGTTTCGTGGTTTTAGTGCAATAAGGAAGTAGCAGCTCTGTCCGTAAACTGTTGGATGAAGGGTTCCCGGCTGGCATTTGTGCAATGTCTCTTCTGCCTTGGAAAAGCTACAATTTGTTAGTACAGTTCCAGTAAACAGCATGCCTGCCTCACATAGCTAATGAGGTGCGGCCCTGGCTTGCCTGTGCTATGTGGAGTGACAGTCTAATCAGAGGTGATTGTCATCAGATATCACAAATGTCTCTCTCTTGCTGCTCAGCCCAGGCCGACGGTGGCGCAGTTTGGGGAAGGAGGTGCTAGATGCTGTTGGCAGACACTGGGTCTCTGGTGCCTCAGCTGTTTCCAGGCAGCTCTCTGCGAGGGAGAAAGCAGGATTTGGCAAGGGGAGAATCATACCTGTTGGGTTTTCCAGGAAGCAGTGATGCCATCAGTTTGAAAGGAGAGGGTTCAAAACAAAAGATATAACTGAAGCTACTCAGGACTTTTTTGAGCCACCTGGGATTGTCGGAGATGACAAATGCTAATTCTTTGAATTAATTACGCATTTTTGAACTGAGTATTTAAGAGGGTTAAAGGAACAGGCTTAAAAATTTACAAGTCACAATCAAGGACGTGGTAAGAAAAATAAAGCACTGCGCAAAGAGGTGTGACTTTCACCCTAGAGCAGGAATCGGATAACCCATAACCCCCCCTCACTCTCAGCTAGTCCTTCTCACTCCACCCCCACGAGTTCATAATACTCCCCTCTGTTTTCTGACCCCTCTTTCTAGCATCCTGTTATTGCTCAGAAATGATGGATCGGCCCAAGGTTGCTGGTAACCTTCCACACTGGAAGACCCTCAGCTCCCTGAACTTCTCTCAGAAATAAAAATTGCCGTCCCTCCTGCATCTGTAAGCACTCTCCCCACTAGCTTCTCTAAGGCTCTCACCTCCTTCTCGGGCTCTGCCCAGGCGCTTCTCCCTGTGTCGCCCCTAACATTGGGGTGTCAGGGAGTTCCATCCCCTGACCTCCTTTAGTGCCCTTCCCAGCTCCTACACGAGCCCATTCCAGAAACGCCCGAGTTTCCTTCACATGCTTATTGAACATAGTCACTAAATATTCTGTGGACATCTTATAGTTAACTTGCCTCAAACTATAAACTCATCTATCCTGTGCCCTTTTCACCCTTGGGTTCTCTCTCTAAACCAGGTCCCCCTCTGTATCTGCATCTTAGAGAAAACGCCACTCTCTGCTTGAGTCACCTGAGCCAGAACCCTGAAACCTCTGTGGACCCTGCTTCCCTTGGCTTCCAAAGCCTGGCTCTTGGGAAGCCTGGTTGCGTCCTCCTCCCTCCTGTCTCTGGATTCATTCCCTCTACTTTATTTCCCTGTCTTTGGCTTTTGTTATCACCCTGCTGGGTTAATTCTTGGACAGGTGCACCCTTTACCCTGCATTCAGTATGATCTTTCTTGAAGGCATTCCCTTGTTCAAAACTTCAACGGATCCCCAAATTTTGAGGAAAGCCTGGTGTACAAGGCTCTCTCAAGTGGACTCCAGCCTTCCTTTCTGGACTGCTCTTTCCCACTGCCCGCTCTGGCCACAGGTCTGGCTATCAGCCTGCATGTGCATAAAACACCCTTCCCTGTTCTGCCCACCAGACTCACCTCGAAGGTCTTCTTTCTAGGAAGCCTTTTCTGAAATTTCTAGCAGAAGAAAATGTTACCTCCTACCACTCTGAGCATCACATTTTCATATTTCTGTTATATCTTGAATTACATTCCTATGAATGTTAACATATCTGTCCACTTTACTTAACTGGGAACCCTGGAGGACAAGTAATGTTCATCTGTGTAACTCTTTGTCTGATGCACCTCTGGTATACAGTGTACCCTTAAATATTTATTAAATTCATAAATAAATGCAAGACAATGAATGAGTGAATAAATGAATGAATAGGAATGTAACTGCTTAGATCTATATAGGAAGAAGGCTAACATCTTAAAGGCTTCTTCAACTTTTTCAAAGTCTTAGGGAAATCAGAGCCTATGTCATGATGAGACTGTAAATAGCATTAATAGCATTAATTATAATGATGATAATAATAGTAATAATAAGCATCATTCATTTGGTACTTATGCTAGTTACTAGGCCAAATTTACAGAAATTTTCCTCTGTAATCCATTGTAAATCTTATAAATACAGTTTTGTCTCTCTTACAGATAAGGAAACTGAGGGTCAAGGTCACAACTAGTAAATGATAGATTCAGGATGTGAACCCAGGCATTCTTGCCATGTCCAAGTCTGTAGTAGAAAACATTAGGCTTACGCTGCCTGCATTGTCCATAGGCATGGTCTTAAGAGTTTTGCACTTTGGAATTTAGGCTGTAGTAGAGCTTGAAAGGCGCAATGAAGAAAACTAGATGCGGTTTTTATTAAAAGCTGCCCAATCTAGTACCCCAGCTAATTCAGGTGCCATGCTATGCTAAGGGTTCTATTTCTCCATCAGTCCATTACCTTTCTCAGCCCTGGGGCCACAGATGAATCCTTCACCTATGACAGTCACCTTGCAAATTGCAGGCCTTCATTCATGAGTGGGACTCAGAAAGGAATTGGTTTGAAAAAGGGTTGAAGTTGCTGATGTAGAGAGGAATCCTTGCCCAGGAAGTTCAGCAAAAATGTGGCCAGAACCCTTGGTTTGCAAATGAAACATTTTCACAACCCACTTGTTATTTGTTAGATGTGATGTTTTTCACTAAATTAGTAGAATAATTGAAACTGTGGTTATTGTGGCACTGAGCAGACAACCTCAACACACACAGCATAAAGAATGTGTGTTCGAGCAAAGCGAAAATGTGGGAGAGTTGGTTGAATTTAAAACTTTGGGATGCTTGTAAATAATATTAAAAGGCTGTTTTCCAACATTTAATTGGGTGAAATATAAGGGCCTTTTTATTTAAAAAAAATTTTTTTGGAATGGTGAGGAAGTACTGGAAAAATATGTCTTTGGCTTTGGCACTGAAAACATAAAGTGTTTGTACCTTCTCTCCCACCCCCTGCCTTTTCTAGTATGTTTACTACATCTTTCAGTTTCTGTTTTGAACTTGTTTCTGTCAAGTTTCTGAATTATAAGGAATACAAAATGTCCTAGCAATTGAGGTGGATACTGACTCATTTTAATTTGAACCATTTTGCTAGGCTCATTGAAAAACAACAATGGTCTTAAAAAGCCACACACTTTAAAAAGCCTAGTAAGGACCAGAAAGGACCACTAAAGGCTCCTGATTTGAGTGTGAGTTCATAAGTTTAATCAATACGTAATCTGTTATTTTTACTGGGGTGCATTTTTTTCAGCCCTGTGGTTACATGCAAAAAGAAAAAAAAAAAGCAAAACATGTGTGGCCAAGGAAATAAAAATACGTAAAATAGCCTAAATAAGCTAATACTATCAAAATTTGTACTTATGGTTACTTACAATTTGAAAGCACTTTCATATCTATGGTCAGTCACATTTGGACCAAAATCCATAAGGTTAGCAAGTAAGTATCATTACTTGTAATGTAGAGAAAAGATAACTGAAGTGCAACAAGTGGAAGTGACCTTCCCGGGGTGCAAGTAGGTTTCTGATGCCCGGCGCTGCTTCTCCTCACAGCCACACGGCATCAGATGTGCATGTACCTGTGTGCGCTGGAGCTGCGCTCAGAATGCACACTCAAGTTTAATCCTGTAGCAGCTTCAAACAGTAGCAAATTTAAGATTGTGCAAAAGCTGTATTTTTGGTCCCAAAGCCTGGTTTAATAAAAGCAAATCAACCTTGATTATTGCCTAAGTACATGAAAGTGCTAATTAAGCTTGGCTCCTGGTTAGAAATAAAAGCCCGTGAAATCCGAAGTACCTGAGGAATGTGAGCAGGTAGCTGTGAACTTGTGGCTAGGGGTAGGCACATTCATTTCTTGTTTGCCTGGTATCCTGCTTGGGGACTGCAAGATAGTAAACACTTTATAAATGTGGAAGGAAGTAGAGGAGAGGGGAAAAAAGGAGGGAGAAAAAAAGGAATGAATGAAAAATGGAAAGAGGGAGAAAAGGAGGAAGTGACAAACTTTATTCACTAATCGGCTGTATTTGAGGTGAATATTAGCTAGGTTTGGAGAGTTGCCAATTTGTTCTTCCTACCTTGGCTGTTAGCTGACTGCCTGTCATCAGATATGAATATATATCCTCAAACATTCACAGTTCTGTATACACTATACCCCCATCGCATGTGCTCACACGTGTACAAATGCAAACACAGAGTCAAATCTAACAAAGTGTCAGAACAAAGGTGTAATCAAAGAGGAGGATGGAAATGCTGCAGGTGAGAGAGAGGTAAGAGGAAACATTTCAGGGGAGAGTTATAGATCTTTGAACAATTAGGACAATGAATTTGAAACACACACACATACATACACAGTTTCCATAAACTTGGAAAGTATCGAGAGGTGACTCTTTGCTGAAATGAGGTTTAAAATATTCAGTAAGTTATAAAAGCTGTATAAAGTAGGGAGCTTTCTACAAATCATAATGGGAGAAAACAGCCCAACTTCTGAAGATACTAGCCAAATTAGGACCTGTTTCCAACAGAGGGATCCACCTTAAGAAAGGTCCAGAGAGCTCAACAGAAACCAAATACAGCAAGAGAAAGTTGGGAGTGTGGGTGTCAGGCTGTCAGTAATCTGACAGCTATGGTAACTACCCTCTAATCCAGCCAGCTCCAGCCACGCTCCCGGCTGACACCACCAGGACTGACTGACAGCTGAGGAGCAGGCACTTTTTACAGGCTCAAGTGACATCCAGTCTATTAAGGCTGACAAGCACAAAGCAGAGATTTGCCCTGAATGGTTTGGTACTGAAGCCTAGTAAAGGGGTTATTTGAAAGGTCTTAGAGAAAGTGTCAGACTCCAGCTCAGATGATAACAATATTGTAATGATGGGACTGGACAATGAAGTGCTATGATTGCCCATACGGGCCGGGAAGACGGGGCGAACAGGGAATGCTGACAAGGAGCACACAGAAGCTGATTCTCCAAGACCTGCGGGCAACCGTTCCAGGAATTTCCTTTGGTGGTGTGCGCTTGGGCCTTGCAGGGCTTCCCAAAATTGCATATTAATTTTGTTGTTTGTGCGAGGGCAGTGAGGGTGGAGAGTAAGTAGTGAGGGGGGACAGGGCATAAACCAAGCAACACCTAAAAGGAATGTTTGCCTGCCTTTGGTTCACTCTTCTGTTCATAGACAAGCATGGAAAATATTTTTCCAAAGGAAATGAATGGTAATTTTTGTTTTACTTATTAACTCTGGCTGAAAAGTAAATTAGCAACTGCAACATCACCATGATTATTATCATCGCTGTTTTTGACTTCACTGGCTCCCACGGGTGCCAGGCACCATGTCAACACCACCGAGAATTTATTCAGCAGGCTTTTTTCCTAAGGACGGTAAAATGAATTGTTTTTCCTAAGTGTCATTGCAGAGTTCTCTCAATGAAATAATCCTGCTTTATTGGTGGGAAAATGTCTCCTGCTGTCACTATGCACTCTCATTTGGGTGAGGCATATTTTTATGAATGTTTATTCGTTGCCTATTTATTCATTTATTCCACACATATTAAATCCTTATTATAAGACAGGAACTTAGGTAGGTCCTGGGGATAGCACAACAAATAAAGGAGTGTGGTCCCTGTCCTAGAATTCAGAGCTGGGGGCAGATGTTCAGCTCATATGTACCACTACCAGCAAGCCAGGTGTTAATATATTTAGGTGCTTCTATACTTGCAAATAGCCCTTGCCCTGAGCCCCAAAAAGTGGGTGTCCACATCCCTCATCTGCTTCTCAGGTGCCTCCCTCATGACTCCTTCAAGCTCCCTGTAATCCAGCAACAAAAAATTAAATACCAGCATATCAGGGGCCCCAGGTTTCTTTTTGTTTAAGATTGAATGAACAGAAAAACAAAGTAACATGACACCATTATAAAACAAGAGTCTTGAATCTTATATGGATGATCAAAGTAAAGATTAGATCTATGAAGATAATTTACCCTGAGAATCAGAAGCAAGCTACTTTCACCTATATATATATTTTTAAAGAAAGAATAAGGCCGTAGACAGCTACTGCAGTTGGTTAGAGCATAAACCAATACACCAAGGTTGTGGGTTTGATCCCTAATCAGGGCACATATAAGAATCAACCAATGTATGCATAAATAAGTGAAAAAACAAAGTGATCTCTCTCTTTCAAATCAATAAAAATTTTATTTAAAAATAAAGGAAAGAATAAGGATAAAGAAGGGTAGAAAAAGAATAAGAAATAGGAAATAAGCCCTGGTCGGTTTTGCTCAGCGGTTAGAGTGTCGGCCTGCGGTCTAGAGAGACCTGGTTCGGTTCCCGCTAAGGGCACGTAACTGGCTGCAGTTTGTCCCCGGCCCCAGCTGGGGTCGTGTGGGTGGCAACCAGTTGATGTGTCTCTCTCACATCAATGTTTCTTTCTCTCTTCCTCCCTCTCTCACTCCCACTCTATGCAAAAGTGTCCTTGGGTGAGGGAAAAAAAAAAGAAAGAAAGAAAGAAAGAAAAAGGGAATAAGGAAGAAGGAGAAGAAATAATTTCTATAAACCAGGAATAGAAATCTATTAGGAAAAGACGTGTTAAAATCAAAAAGCAAATTATAAATAAGATTAGGTTTTGTGGAAATCAAAAGAGCAATGCTAGAATCAAAATCCCCTTTGAAGGAGTAAAGGATAACAATTGCAGAAAATTAAATCACTGACATAGAAGACAAACTTGCGAACTGTCATAGAACTTCCAGTCAATATGACATCATAAGATCATGTTTTGTCCCTCTTTTCCCCTTGCCAATACCCCAAGCATAGCAATAACAGATAAAGTACAAAAAATAAGAAATGTACAAGACACACTGTGCTCAATATCAAGATAAATTTAGCTGCACAACAAAATCAGACAAAAACAGAATGCAGTCAGCAGGACCGAAGGCACTAGTTTGCTGGGCATAAAGTCCAGAAGAAAGCAGGCACAATTAGGAGTTTATACTTCAGAGAGAGCAGAGCCAGTCTCACTGTGACGAGTTGAAGGCTGAGGAGATAATGCCAAGCCACAAAAGAAAGATGAAGAAAAAAGGTAGGAGCAAAGAGACAGGCAAGAGAGACCTGGGCCAACCTTCTTTAGTGGCAGTATCTGTTTATAGCCTTACAGAAGCGGCTACAATATAAGACCTGGTTCTAGACTTCAAGACCAGATGGAGGTGATGGAGGAATAAGGATGAGTGAACACCAGGGAGACATGAAAGGTAAAAGCAAAAGGGAACAAGAGAAAGAGATTAAAACTCAATTTAGGCTTCTTAGCCACAATTACAAAACACAGTAGAAAGAGGATATCAAAATCAACAGCTAGAAGAGGAATTCATTCCAAAGAAAATGTAGAGTAATCTGAAGATGAATTTGAAAACAGAGCATTTAGGATCCTGAAGAGAACTAAAAAATAGTAATGTACTAAAAGATGAAAAGATAAGCAATTATAAAACAAAATAGGCAAAATTGCAACAAGTAATGGAGTAAGAACCCTGAAACATCTTCATAAAAGCAAAGCGAAAACTGGCAAAAATGATCAGACAGCTTTTTCAGAACTTTGAAATGCTTGCAGCAATCCAAGGATTGTTTATTTAAGAAAAACAGCTGAATCTTAGTAAAAACTGTAAGCTTTGTGGTGTTTTAATTTGCCCTACTCCCCTATTTCATTCTCTAGCTCTGTGGCAGCCTTGAAAGTTAACAACCTGAAATTACAGTGAAAACCAGCAGCTAGAGGCCATTTCAGTGGGCAGAACAGGGTTTCTTCAAACTCATTCCCAGAGCATAGTCATTTCTTGACCTTTCTGGTGGTTCCCTGGAAGACCACATTTGAGAGGCTGTCTTTATTAGACCTGAATCAGAGCTTGCTCAGTGCAAAAAGCCTTTCCCCTGTGGGTGACTATTGAAAATAGTTACAGGCAGTTTTTTAATATCATAACTGCCTGAGGAAGTGGGTTGCAGTTGGTATAAACAATAGACTAACCAAAATCTTAAAAATGGGAATAAAATGTCAATAAGAGTGTGCAAAGCTCCAACATATTCCCAATACAATGTAAATGCTATGTAAATAATTGTTATATAGTATTATTTATATGTTTATAATAATTATATCTTATCGATGGGTTAACACTTTTATATTACAAAATGTTCATTTTTGTCTCTATTAATCACTTTTGTCTAAAGTCTATTTTGTATGATATTACAAAATCCAGCTCTATTTTGGTTATTGTTTACATGGTATATCTTTTCCCATCATTTCACTTTGAACCTATGTGTCTCTTTGAATCTAAAATTATTTCTTTTAGACAGCATGTAGTTGCATCATGCTGTTTTTAATCCATCCTGCCAATATTTGCCTTTTTGTTGGAATTTGATCCATTTATATTCAGTGTAATTATTTCATAAGATAGAATGTATGTTTGTCATTTTCTTACATGTTTTATATATATCTTAGTCTCTTTTGTTCTATTTCTCTACTTTTTCCTTTTTTGGGGGGGGGGTGAAATAGATATTTTCTCCTATACCATTTTAACTATCTTGTTGTTTAGTGCCAACCATGGATCGTAAATATTTGAAAAAAATTATGTTGTTGATGACATGTACTGTGTAGTTAGGCCTATGATGCTTGCATCTGTTATAAATTTGCAGACTTTTTTTTATTGTCATTATTCCCTAAATAATACAGTATAACAACTATTTACATAACATTTACATTGTATTAAGTATTATAAATAATCTAGAGATAATTTAAAGTATACAGGGGGATGCGCATAGATTATATAAAAATGCTGCACCATTTTATATAAAGGACCTCAGCACCCATGGGTTTTGGTATCCATGGGGATCCTGAACCAATTCCCCTGAGGACTGTGAGGGATGAATGTACATATACTTTTTTTCAAATGCACACAAAACATTCTCATTAGTAAAAATTAGGTATTAGTAAAAATTAGATTATATATTAGATAATAAAACGAGTCTCAATACACTTTAAAATATTGAAATCTTACAAAGTGTGTTCTGAAACTACAATAGAATGGAGTTAGAAACTTCATAGCTGAAGGAAATTTGGATAATTTACAAATGTGGAAATTAAACACATTTCTAAATAATCAGTGGGTCAAAGAAAATCATATAAAAAAATTAGTAAATACCCGAGATGAGTGAAAATGAAAACACGGCATACCAAAATTTATGACATGCAGTGAAAGAATTGTTTGCAGGGAAATTTATAACTGTAAACACCTACACTAAAACAGAAGAAAGAGCCCTGGCCAATTGACTCAGAGGTTAGAGCATTAGCCCAAAGACTGAACAGTCATGGCTTTGAATCTGGTCAAGGGCATGTACTTCAGTTGCAGTTCAGTCCCCAGCCCTGGTCAGGGTTGTACAGGAGGCAACCAGTCGATGTGTCTCTCTCACATTGATGTCTCTCTCTCTCTCTCTCTCTCTCTCTCTCTCTCTCTCTCTCTCTCTCTTTCTCTCTCCTCTCTGTCTCTCTCCTCCCACTCTGTCTGAAAATAAATGGAAAAATATCCTCAGATGAGGATTTAAAATAAATAAATAAATAAGAAAAAAGATTACAAATAATAACCTAACCTTTCACTTTAAGAAAGTAAAACAGAAGAACAAATTAAAGGCCAAAGAAACCAGAATAAAGAAAATAATAAAATCAGAAATAAATGAGTTAAGAATAGAAAACAACCAAGTCAATGAAACCAAAAGTTGGTTCTTCGAAAGATCAACAAAATTGGTGAACCATTAACTAAACTGACCAAGAAAAAAAGAGACAGGACTCAAATTACTAAAAGAAGAAACATTACTATAGAATTTACAGAAATAAAAATGTTACAAGGGAATATTATGAACAATTGAATGCCAACAAATTAGATAATCTAGATGATATGGACAAAATCCTAGGCAAATGACGAAAGCTAAAATACAAAAAAATAAAACTGATTCAAGGAGGATTAGAAAATCTGAACAGACTGACAAGAAAATTAAATTAGTAATCCGAAAGCTTCCCATAAAGAAAAGCCTAGACTGAGACATCTTCACTGATTAATTCTATTGAATAATTAACACAAATTCTTCACAAACTCTTCCAAAAAACAAAAGAGGAGGAAAAACTTCTCAACTCATTCTATGAGGCCAGACAAGCACATCACAAGAAACAGAAACTAAAGATCAATAGCCTTTATGAAATCCTTAAGCAAATAGTAGCAAACTGACTCAGTAACATATAAAGAGAATTATATAACTTGACCAGGTATGATTTATTCCAGGAATGCAAGGTTAGTTCAACATATAAAAATCAATCAACATAATATACCCTATTCATAGAACAAAGGTCAAAAACCCCATGCTTATCTCAATAGACAGAGAAAAGCATTGGAGCATCTCTAATACCTTTTCATGATTAAAACAAACAAACAAAAAACACACAACAAACTATAAATAGAAGGGAAATTCCACAACCTGATAAAAGACATCTGCACAAAACTCACAACTATCATATGCTGATATTTAGTCTTGTCACCTTAAGTGTGATGATAGTTGTGAGTTTTGTGCAGATGTCTTTTATCAGGTTGTGGAATTTCCCTTCTATTTATAGTTTGTTGTGTGTTTTTTGTTTGTTTGTTTTAACACACTTAAGGTGACAAGACTAAATATCAGCATCAAGAGAAGGAGGTTTACTCTTGTTCTTGCCATTTTATTCAATATTGTACTAGTCATTTTAGCTAGGGCAATCAGATAAGAAAAGAAATGAAAATGCATCCAGATCAAAAAGATGCAAAACTATCTCTATTTTTCAGATAACATGACCATATATGTTGAAAATTCTATGGAATCAACTAAAAACTATTATAGCTAATAAACAAGGTCAGCAAGATTGCAGAATATAAGATCACTATGCAAAAATTAGTTGTATTTCTATGCATCAACAATGAACAATCCAAAAATAAAATGAAGAAAACAGTCCCTTTAACAATATCACCAAACAGAATAAAACACTTAGGAGTAAGCTTAAAAGAAGTTGAGACCTACACATTTAAAAATAAAACAATATTGGAAAACATGTAATGAAGACCTAAATAAATAGAAAAGCATCCAATACTAATGGATTAAAAGACGTCTTAATGTTAAGAAAAAAATACTCCTTAATTTAATGCAATCCAAATAAAAATTTAAGCTGGCATTTTGCAGCAATTTACAAACTGATCCTTATATACAGAACATGCAGGAGATCCAAAGTAGCCAATGCAATTTTGAAAAAGAACAAAATTAAGCCATCATAATTCTCAGTTTTGAAACTTACTACAAAGTAATCAAGAATGTGTGGTACTGGTATAAAGATAGACATATAGATCAATGGCCTAGAATTAGAAGTCCAGAAATAAGCCCATACATTTATGGTCAATTGATTTTTGACAGTGGAGCCAGGACCATTCAGTGGGGGAAAGATGTCTTCGACAAATGGTGCTAGAACAATTAGATATCTGGATGCAAAAGGATAAAGTTGGACCTCTATCTCACAACATATGCAAAAATTAACTCAAAATGGACCAAAGACCTAAATGGAAGAGTAGAAACTATGAAACTCTTAGACATAAACAGAGGTATAATTCTGCATGATTTTGGATTAGACAACATTTTCATGCAAATGACACCTAAAACACAAGCAACAAAGGAAAAAATAAATTTGAATTCGTCAGAATTTAAAACTGTTGTACCTCCAAGCCAGTAAGCACACGAAAAGAGGCTCAACTTCGTTAGTCATTAGGGAAATGTAAAACCACAATGAGATACCACTTCACCTTGACTACATTAGCTATAATTAAAAAGTCAGACAGTAAATATTGGCAAGGATTTGGAGAAATTGGAACCTCTATGCACTGTTAATGGGGATGAAATGGGGTGGCCACTGTGGAAAATAGTTGGTAATTCCTCAAAAATTTCAATGTAGATTTATCATATGACCCATCAATTCTACTCCTAGGTGTGCACCCAAGAGAATCACAATATGTGTTTACTTTAAAATGTGTATACAGCCCTGGCTGGGTTGGCTCAGCAGTTAGAGCATTGATCTGCAGACCAAAGGGTCACAGGTTTGATTCCTGATCAAGGGCATGTACCTGGGTTGCAAGTTCAATCCCCAGCCCCAGTTGAGGTCATGCGAGAGGCAACCAATCAATGTCTCTCTCACATTGATGTTTCTCTCTCTCTTTCTCCCCCCCTCCCTCCCTCCCTCTCTCTCATCCGCTGTCAAAAAATCAATGGAAAGCCCTGGCCGATTTGGCTCAGCGGTTAGAGCGTCCGCCTGCGGTCCGGAGAGACCCGGGTTCGGTTCCCGCTAAGGGCATGTACCTCGGTTGCAGTTTGTCCCCGGCCCTGGTTGGTCGTGCGGGTGGCAGCCACTCGATGTGTCCCTTTCACATCGATGTTTCCCTCTCTCTCTCTCTTCCTCTCTCTCCCTCCCACTCTGTCTGTACAAAAATGGAAAAATGTCCTCGGGTGAGGATAAAAAAAAATAAAAAATAAAAAAAATCAATGGAAAAATATCCTCAAGTGAGGATTAACAAAAACAACAATAAAAATGTGTATACAAATGTTCATAGTAGCATCATTCTTTTTTTTTAATTTTTTTAAATTAATTATTTTTGTTACAAATGTTTCTCCTTTTCCCCTCACTGATTCCCCATCCCCCTCCCTTCCCACCCTGTCCCCAGCTTTGTTGTCCATGTCCATTGTTCATGCCTACATGCATATAAGTTCTGTGGTTTATCTCTCCCCCACCACCCCCTGTTCTGGGGATTGTCAGTCTGTACCCCACTTCCACATCTCTGGAACTACCCCATTCCTCAGACTGTTATGTTCATTATATTCCACAAATAAGTGAGATCATATGATACTTGTCTTTCTCTGTTTGGCTTGTTTTGCTTAGGATAATACTTTCCAGGTCCCTCCATGTCGTCTCAAAGAATAAGAGATCTTTCTTTCTTACAGCTGCATAGTACTCCATTGTGTATATGTAAAACTTTTTTATCCATTCGTCAACTGATGGACATTTGGCCTGTTTCCAGATCTTAGCTATTGTAAACAGTGCTTCTACGAACATGGGGGTACATGTATTCTTTCTAATTGGTGTTTCAGGCTTCTTAGGGTATATTTCTAGAAGTGGGATACTGGGTCCAGTGGAAGCTCAATTTTTGATTTTTTGAGGTAACACCATATTGTTTTCCATAGTGGCTGCACCAGCCTGCATTCCCACCAGCAGTGTACTAGAGTCCCCTTTTCTCCACACCCTCCCCAACACTTGTTGTTTGATGATTTGTTGATGGAGGCCATTCTGACAGGTGTGAGGTGATACCTCATTGTTGTTTTAATTTGCATCTCTCTGATGATTAGTGATGATTAGCATTTCTTCATATGTCTCTTAGCCATTTGTATGTCCTGTTTGGAGAGGTGTCTATTTAGTTCCTCTGACCATTTATTAATTGGGTTCTTTGTCTTCTTTTTGTTGAGTTGTGTAAGCACTCTATATATATTGGAAATTAACCCCTTATCTGATATATCATTGGCAATTATGCTCTCCCATACAGTGGGTAGCCTTTCCGTTTTGATGATTGTATCTTTCGCTGTGCAGAATCTTTTGAATTTGATGAAGTCCCATGTGTTCATTTTCTCTTTTGTTTCTATTGCTTTAGGTGATGTATCAGTGAAAATTCTGCTGCGTATGATGTCTGAAATTTTGTTGCCTACATTTTCTTCTAGGATTTTTATGGATTCATGAGTCACATTTAAGTCTTTTATTCATTTTGAGTTTATTCTTGTGTGCAGTGTAAGTTGATGGTCTAGTTTCATTTTTTGCATGTAGCTGTCTAATTTTCCCAACACCATTTATTAAAGAGGCTGTCTTGACTCCACTGTATGTTCTTGCCCTCTTTGTCGAATATTAATTGAGCATAATGTCTTTGGTCCATTTCTGGGTTTTCTGTTCTGTTCCACTGATCTATATGCCTGTTCTTGTGCCAGTACCAGGCTGTTTTGATTACAGTGGCTTTGTAGTATAACCTGAAATCTGGTAATGTGATCCCTCCAACTTTGTTCTTCTTTTTTAAGATTGCTGCGGCTATTCAAGATCTTTTGTCATTCCATATGAACTTTTGAAGTATTTGTTCTAGTTCTGTGAAGTATGTCATTGGTATTTTGATGGGGATTGCATTGAATCTATAGATTGCTTTGGGTAGTATGGACATTTTAATGATGTTGATTCTTCCAATCCATGAACAGGGTATGTGCTTCCACTTTTTTATATCTTCCTCTATTTATTTTTTCAATAACCTATAGTTTTCTGCAAATAGGTCCTTTACTTCTTTGGTTAAGTTTATTCCTAGGTATCTTAATTTTTTTGCTGCAATGGTAAATGGGATTGTTTTTTTAGTTTCTCTTTCTGTGAGTTCATCATTGTTGTATAACATAGTAGCACCATTCTTAACAGTCAAAACATGGAAACATTATAAATGTTTGCCAGCTAATGAATGAACAAAAGTGGTATATTCATATAATGGAATATTATTCAGCCATAAAAAGAATAAACTCTCGATTCATGCTACAGCATAGATGAACTTTGAAAATATTATGCTATAGCAGCACTATTTACAATAGCTAAGATCTGGAAACAGCCCAAGTGTCCACCAGTAGACGAATGGATCAAAAAGCTGTGGTACATATACACAATGGAATACTATGCAGCGGTAAGAAAGAAAGATCTCTTATCCTTTGAGACGACATGGAGGGACCTGGAAAGTATTATCCTAAGTGAAAGAAGCCAAGCAGAGAAGGACAAATACCACATGATCTCACTTATATATGGAATATAATGAACATAACAGTCTGAGGAATACAGTAGACCCAGACACATGGAAGTGGGGCACAGACTGACATCCCTCAGAAGAGGGGATGGGGGGTGGGGTGGGAAGAGATAAACCACAGAACTTATATGCATGTATGCATGACCAATGGACATGGACAACTAAGCCGGGGACAGGGTGGAGGGGGGGTGGGGTGGGGGGTGCCAATGGGGTAAAAAGGTAAAATATCTGTAACAAAAAAATAAATAAATAATAATAATAAAAAAAAAATATTATGCTAATATTACAAAGACAATTAGAAAACCTTGACTTTGATTCTTATTGGCTATGTAATTTGGGACAATCCATGAAGTCCTTCCATGCCTCAGTTTCCTCATATAAAATGGAAATAACAGTATCAATTTTAGGTGATCATCATGGGGATTAAATAAAGGAATATAAAGTGCTTACCAGAGTGCAGAGCACAACTTCATAACTGTTGAAAATCCATTAGATCCTTCCTTTCCCAATTAATTCTAGAGGCAGTGTAATGAACTTAAGCTTATACGGTATGTTTTTCATGACTCCCTGCTTGGAGTTAAAAACATAAGGCTTTTTATAGAATTATAAGATAGTTATAGTTTAGTGGGGTTTTTTCTCTTACATATCTGGAATGGATCTCTAAAACTATAACTCTAAATCTTGCACTATAGTAGAACCCTAAACATTTAATGTTACCAATTAAGCCAAATATTAATTAAGTCATCTACTCTACCCTTGCTGGGCTCATATTGCACTATCCTACGTATGTAATTTAGACTTTTAATATAATGATGTTGACTCTCCAGTACTGTTTTCAGAGTGTTGTCCAAAGTTTCCAGATTTTGATAAAATAATGCAAAAGTTAGCATTTTTTAAAAGTTAGCTAAAAAAATTCACATTAGCACCAAAGCTTCCTTTCCACACATGCCAAAAGGTTAATACTATTTTGATTCTAGAAAGTATGAATATTTATTGGTTCATAAAGTCATATTGAGAAATATGGAAACGAAAATAATACAGGCTTTCCCAGGGACCCACCCCTTCTCCAGTATAATTCTTAATTCCAGAATATCTTTACCATTGGGGAAAAATTTCAACAGAAAAGGCATCTTTGAAAATATGAGTTAGTTGACTTAGTATGCTCTGAATCCAAATAGACTTTTACATTTAACTAATTAACAATGCCCAGCCATTTACTTACCATTTTGGTGATTTCAGTTATTATATTTTCCCTTGATTTTTTGTGCATCAACCCTGTTACTTGTGTAGCTATTACAACCTACTTTACCAGTTCAGGAGACAAACTTGATCACATCTTGTATTCTTCAAAATAGAATAGCTTAATCCCCCATTTATCAGAATAACAAGAATCCAGGATCTTTCTAAAGGCATCCTTCTACATTATCTAACAACCCTGGGTATTCCCACATCTTATCCAGTGCTGCTTCCAGATGCTTCTCAGAGAGAGAACTGGGGAATCTGACCAGACTGCCAGATACCAAGGTTTACAAATAACTTACTATTGCTAGTCTCACATTCTGATCCATCTTTGATGGTGCAGTGATTCTCTTGGTGGTTCAGATTTGCATACAGATTTTATCAGTGCTTGGGATACTCTTCCTCTCAAAGCAGGAACACAGAGTGCCAGAACCAGTCCTTCTCTGAGTCGTTCTAAGCATTGCCAGAGTGAGGAGGCCCACTCTAGACTGCTGTCTCTTGTGGGGATTTCCCTCCTGAGTGGTCTTTACTTTCTTCTACTACCAGTAGACCTCAGTTGAGACTGTCTGAATCCAGCAGAGGCATCTAAAGATGCTGACTCTCAAAAGAGATGGGAGAGGTGGTGGAGTGGCCGTCCCATTGTTTCCTCCCACAAGGCTTCTTGATGTCTATGAAAATTTCCTCATTTTTCCCACAGTGATCAGATCTACACATCAAGTTGTTATTTGGAGGGACTGCCTCTGTCAAGCCACAAAAAGGACCTATTACTCCCCGCCCCCACCCCCCAGGCAGCTAATGCCCAATTGCTTGACAGTTGCATAACTGAGAGGAGTCTTTCTAGTGTGTCTCGGAGAACAAGTTCTGTTGCATGGCAACTTGCCGTATCCACCTAGATAGACATACTGTAGCAGATTTTATAAGGTATCTTCTCCTGAAGGAAAGAAAAAACACTAATGTTTCAGCCTAACACCACACTATGCAAAGGATTCACAGAAGAAAATGCAGTGGAGACAAACTTTGAAGTTGGCCTGGTATCTATCTGATGTAATTATAGTTCTGCCAGTTACCAGCCCTGTTTGCTCAAGCAAGTAACTTTATCACTCTGAGCCCATTTAATAGGTCAGTTAAGAAGTATTGTGGCTTTCAGTAATAAATAACTGAAAAATAGCAGCTTTAACAAATTAGTTTTTATTTCTTCTTCCATAAGGAGAAGTCCAAACGTTGGCAATTGCAAACACCATTTCAATAGCTCAAGATGGCAGAGCCAAGGACTCTGCCATTCTCTTGGCATTTCTGTCTTAGTCACAAGATGGCAGATCTAGCTGGCATATCCCATTTCAGGCAGGAAAGGTAGTGAAGAACGGGAAGAAGGAGGTGTCAGTGCTTGTTTTGGGAAAGCAAGAGCATTCCAGAAATCCCCAGCCAACTTTGGTTTACATTTCATGGGCCAGACTTGTGCCACATGGCCGCTCCTGAATTTCAGCTTTCTAGATTCTAAAGTATAAGGAGACACTTTAAAAAGAGCATAGAAATAGGTGTGGATAAATCAACCTACGGTACACAAGTAAAGGCTGGAACGAAAGTAATAGCAGCACAGATGGATTAAAGTGGACAAGACTGAAGCCGGAATCAACAATGTTCTTTGCTTAACTGAGGGTACACAGTGATGGGGAGGGCATAGGTCAGAAACCACGTCTTATTTAAGGGTATAATAGAGTTCTCAAGACAAAATGGACTATCAAGAAAGATTGGCCCTCGCTGATGTTCAGAATTGTGATTCTGTGGACGTATAATATGATCCAAGACTCCTCTTCCAGGAGCCAGGCCTCACAGAATAATGAGAACTACCTATTAGCCCTTGCTTGATTTTTAGCTAAAATTTTTGCCAAAATATTTTATTCCTGACTTTTTTTCTGTTTTAGTTTTGTGTCCTTAGGTTAGTGACTGATTTAAGCAAAAATTCAATCGCGTTGTATTAAAAGGACATTAATGGCATAAGTGGGATAGATACAGGGCCTGATAACCTCTGGAACCCTCTCAGAAGTGTTGGTGAGGGGGCCTGATTGCAGGGAGAGCTTTCTGGTCAATCTTTTGGAGACCCTTTTACATGGGTATCCTATTATTTAACAGGCACTTTAAATTGAGACCAGCATCCTGATTCTCAAGCAGCCCAGCTTTTATTGGAAGTCTCTGCCACGTTTAAACATCTTTAATACATTTTAAAAATAGAATTGTAAAAGGCAGCAACCAGACTTCAAAGTGTAGACATGTTGGCCAGAATTGTGAGGCTGGCGACAATTTTCGCTGGTTGTAAAGCTCGTGGAACCTCTTTCAATCCCCAGAACAATCGACAAGGAAGGGGTTCAGCCTCCCATTCCTCCTGAGTGTCTCCTGGATGGGCCTGAGCAGACCAGGTGGAGGGGATAGAGTGGGCAGAAGGTACAAATACACTTCAGAGTAGACACAGAGAGTACCAACCAGAGCAAGCAGAGTACAGCAGAGCCCAAAGAAAGTAGGCCAAGGAAAAAAGAATGCGTTGTAAGGGGTACTAGCTATGCTTTCTGAGCTTTGGCTCCTCGCATCTCTCATCTCCTGCCCCAGTCCTCCTCCCACTGTAAAGATTTTGGACATCCTCTGCCCTCAGGTAAACCTGACTACTTTTTGCCCCCACTGAACTCTATACAGACACTTACTACACTCTAGTGGAATGATGTACTTGCACATTGTATTCTGTTTCCACATCCCAGCTTCAGACTGTGAACACCTTGAAAGAAAGAACTATATCTCATGTACACAGCAAACTAAATGTGTGTTTAAAGAAAGTTGAGTCTCTTGGGAGACTCTGGGCATTAGGACTTGGGTTGGGGGCATTATTAAGGAAGGGTGTTTGAGTTTCCTTAGCCTAAGGCAATGGTTCTCAGACTGTGATCTCTGAACCAGCAGCATCAGCATTACTTGGAAACTCCTTTTTTTTTTTCATTGATTTTTAGAGAGAAAGGAAGGGAGAGGGAGAGAGAGCGCAAGGAACAGCCATGTGAGAGTGAAAGTGGAACATCGATCGGCTGCCTCCTGTACGTCCCCCACCAGGGACCAAGCCTGCAACCCGGGCATGTGCCCTGACCAGGAATCAAACCAGCAACCTTTCCGTGCACAGACACCCAACCAACTGAGCCACATCAGCCAGGGCAGGAGCTCTTTAGAAATGCACATTCTTGGGCCTGGCCCCAGACCTACTGAATCAGAACATCTGTATTTGCCTGAGTTCTCCAGAGAAACAGAATCAATAGGATGTTTATAGAGAGAGAAAGATTTGTTACTAGGAATTGGCTCACGCAATTATGGAGTTTGACAAGTCCCAAGATGTGCAGAGTGAGTCAGCAGGCTAGAGACCCAGGAAAAGCCGCCGTTTCAGTGCAAGAGGGAAGGCAGGGAAAAGCTGGGGCCGAGGCAGTCAGGCAGGAAGGAATCTCAGTGACCTGTGTTTTAACAAGCCTTCCAGGTGATTCTGATGTACACCGCAGTTCAAGGATCACTCACTTAAACTTTCCAAATCTGTTTCCTCATCTATAAAATAAAGCTAATAGTAGCAGTCTCCAAGGACTGTTCCAAATATGAAATTCAGTGATATCTGCATAGTGCTTATTCCAGAACCTCTACATATTCCTCACTCAGTAAAATGATTCTATTTTGGTTTACTTCATTTTGCTGGATTAGTGACTTTTGGAGAGTATTCCCAATATTGCTGTCATCCCATGGTGCTTTGGGGTTACTCACACAAGAGTTTCCTTTGCTCCATCTAAATTTCCAAGTTCATCCAGGTAAAATCCTATCCTCTCAAAGTCCTGTAACTTGGCCAGAGCCAAGAATGAATCCTCTTTACCCCACCAGGCCCTGTTTCCTGTCCCTCAGGCACTAGGGAGGATGGATTTCAGGCAGCAGAGACTATTTGGCTATGGGGGGAATAACATTCCGGGCCCATGGCTAGCCTCCCTGGGAACGGAAAGGCTGCAAAGGATTGCTGCTCAGGAAGAGGCCAAGTGGAGCTTCCTCAGCATCCTCTGATGGGACGGGAGGAGATCACACGGTCTGGAGCCCCAGTGTTCAATTAAGACATTTAAAGTTTTCCCATTGATTAGTTCTAACTGAGTCACAATAGTTTAAAATTAGTCAACAAACCACATCCCTCCTTATGGGAAACAGGCAGCCCCCTACTGCTCTCCTTAATTCTGCCGGGCTGCTAGCATGGCCCCTTCCCCGCTCCACGGAAATCCAATTTAATTCCTCTGTTTGCTGAGCCTGTCCCCCAACACAGAAGAAAATGCCTGTGAACCCATCGTCCAGTGGTGCCCCCAAACAGACTATTCCTGAAAGTACTTGCACGCGCACACACACGCTTAGCAACCTGGAGCACGTCCCCCCTTTGATTAGAAGCTGTGGGGAGGGCAGAAATACAACTTTCAAGGGCCATGTCTGCTCAGTAAATCATACGTGGGGGGGAACAGCGCCAGGTCTGAGGCAGCTCGTTTCCCAGAGGCTGCTGCAGAAGGCTCCACGTGGGTTCTACTGGCACGCCTCGGGTGCTGAGAGCAACCCAGCGTCTGGCACTTTGGGCCAATGAAATCCCTGTCCTCTCCCTTGCAAATAAATAAAGCTTTGAAAATTATCATCATCACTGTTCTTTTAATGAGTCCGCATTGCCTCAGTGCCCCCCTCCCACGGTTGCCATCTGTTTCCCGTCGGCGCCAGGTCTCCGAGGCCGGCGTCCCCCCGCAGGGTGAAGATGTAGCACCCTTCTCTGCCGGGCTGACCCTCCCCGGAGCGCCCCAGTGGGGCTGAGTCACCACCCGGTGGGACTGCTCTCATTAGCCCTTCGGGAAGCATGTGTTCCTGCCTGGACAGACTCGGGCTCTAAGCAGAGGACTTCGAATATTTCACTAGGAAGCGGGTAGGGGTGCTCAGAGTGTGACAAGTAGTTTGTTACCACCGAGCCGTTCTGTCTGAAACTGGCAGAAAGGGGAAGGGGAGACGGTCGCTCTCAGATGGCTGGGCAGAGGGAACAGCCAGGGGAGAAGACAGTCATTAAGTCCTGATATCACCATGACTCAACCTGCGTCGGCCGGCCATCTACTAAAACAAGTACTGGAAAGAAGTTTGAAAGAGGCCCCGTGGCCGGTTTGACTCAGGGGTTAGAGGGTCGGCCAGCGGATCAAGTAGTCGCAGGTTCGATTCCGGTCAAGGGCACATACCTCAGATTTGTCCCCGGTCCTGGTCTGGGTCGTGTGAGAGGCAACCAGTGGATGTGTCCCTTTCATGTCGATGTTTCTTTCTCTCTCCCCCTCCCTCCCTCTCTATCTGAAGATGAATAGAAAAATATCCTCGGGTGAGGATTGAAAAAAAAGTTTGAAAAAGGCATCAGCTAAACAAATAATGTGAGGGCAATAAATGCAGAATATCATTCTCGCAACATGTTTTTGGTTGACTTGGTCCTAGGATATATAAAGGTTACTGAGAAATGGCCCCTCCCCTCAAGGAGCTTATAATTCAATATGGGCAAATAAGATACCTACACAAACATCGTATACGGTAAATGGGAACATGAGCCCCTTCCCGAGCCTCAACTCCCCCTCCCACACTGTGGGAATATAGTGAAGGCCATCTGTAAGCAGATGGTGAGACCTTGGGAACCTGGCCAGCAACTCAGTCTAAGGCCAACGAGAAACTGCTTCTAGATGTGAGCCTGGATTGTAAGCAGCTAGTGTTTTGATTTTACAGTTTGTGTATGGGCATGTTGCCCTCCCTCTGCATGCCTGTTTTTTTCTGTTTTCTGTACTCTGTAAAATCTTGTGTTGGGAAAGTCTGGTTGGTGGCAAAACAATAGCGCCAGCAGGCTGCTGGTGGTGCTGCCTGTCCACAAGCTGTACGGGACTTCGTGGGACACCTTCACCTGTGGCAGCCAGAGCGGCAGTACACTTCACTGGTCACCTGTCACTGGTATGCACGTAAGTCCTAATAAACCCATATCTTTCACAGCCAATCATCTGGGTTATTTCTTTGGAATCCACAAACAATACATTGAGTTTACTGGGACCCCAGCACTTCCAATAAAACATCTCAAAACCAGAAGTACACAACATCAAGAAGAAGATTTAGCTTTGGCCACTGTGGCTCAGTTGGTTGAGCATCGTCCTGTGCCCCAAAAGGTCACAGGTTTGATTCCTGGTCAGGGCACATGCCTAGATTGTGGGTTCAGTCCCCAGTCTGGGTGCATATGGGAAGCAACCAATCAATGTTTCTCAGATCAATGCCCCCCCCCCTTCTCCTTTCTTTCTAAAATCAATAAAAACATATTTTTTAAAAAAGAGATTTAAACAAAAATATTATGGTAATTCAGAGAGAGAATAAGGCTTCTGCCTTGTCAGCAATTATGAAAGGCTTCATAAATGGTGGAGATGATTAAAATACAGTATATATTTCAAAAGGCAAAATATGGAAGACCCTGGTTTTGCGTCCTGATGTTGTTTGCCTTCCCAGCCCACTTCTTTCCTAGAAGAGCCAACTTCCCAGTTTGGAAATTGACAAAGCCAGATAGTCACTTTTTGAGTCTTCCTGAAAGAAAGAATGTGATCTTTTAACTCAATGTGGGCTAGTGGTACTGAAGAGAAGTTGGCTAGGGAGCCAACTTCTTTGGGAAAAATTTTACTTCTGATTAAAAAAAGAATAGCACTGTCTTCCTTCCTAACGTGAACATTGTCACTAGGATGTGATTCTTAGAGTTGTGGTTACCATCTTGGTATCTGGAGGGAAAGCAAGAGAATCACAGAGAAGCCCATTTTCATCTCAGAAATAATAACCAACCCCAGAACTCTTCAAATTTCTTTATACATGCGATAAGAATTTTTATTTTTTAAGCCACTTTTAGTTGGACTTTCTCTAACCTGAAGCTGAAAGCATCTGATTCACAAAAGTTAGGGAAATCTGTTCGGACAGGATAAACTTAAAGAGCAAAGACTTGAAGAAGACCAAGTACAGCTTGCTTAGTTTGGCTGATACCTAGAATATGGAGAGAACAAACATGAAGTAAGGCTGAAAAGTAGGTGCCACATTTTAGAAGAATTCTGTGATTAGGAAAAGGACCATGATTTTTAAAAAATATATATATTTTTTGTTGATTTTGTAGAGAGGAAGGGAGAGGAGGAGAGAAAGAGAGAGAAACATCGATGGTTATATCAATCAGCTGCCTACTGCACACCTCACCCCCTACTGAGGATGGAGCCCGAAACGCAGGCATGTGCCCTGACCAGGAATCAAACTGGCAACCTTTCAGCTTGGGTCAATGCCCGACCAACTGAGCCATACTAGCCAGGGCAGGAACATGATTTTGTTCTGAATACAATGGTGGAGAGACATGTAAGGCATTTAAGCAAGTTACTGCCTTTATAGAGTAAGGCAATGGGGAAATTAATACTCAGGCAGGGATGTAGAGGGAGGGTTGAAATAGAGAGTCAGAGGTGGGTAAAACACATAGGATTTCTTATGCAAAGAATCTAACTCAGGAGTTATTAGGAATCTCCTCACATTATACTACCCTGAGAAGGTATAAACATATACTGAAATAGACTGATAGATCTCAGAGGGAAGGTGGGAAGGAGGGTGGGAAGAGATTAATCAAAGAACTTATATGCATATAAGCATAGTCTATGGGGGTGCAAATTAGGGAAAGTGGGGGACATATGTAATACTCTCAATAATTATATATATATAATTATGAAATCTAAATTTCTCCCTAAGAGTTATGATTCGGTTTGTCTGGAAGAGGAAACAGACCTGGTTTTGTTGTTGTTTAAACTCACCATATGATCTAAGATACAGGCACTGTTGCAAACCCCTGGTGCAGTTGAAACGGGACTAGGGCAAAGGAAAAAGAAGAGACAGGCATGGGAGAGATTGTGGAAGCAGAATGGGCAGGATGTAGGGGACAAAGGAGAGGTAAGAGTCAAAGATCTCAAAGACCTCTTTCAAGATGAGATGACTGGGCAAATGGCCATTTATAGAAATGAAGAAGTCAGGAGAAGAAGCAAGTGTGAGGAAGAAAAGTTAAATTCAGGAAATATTGAGTTTGAAATGCAAGGAGCAAGCTCTGTGCTCTAGAGAGAGCCAAGTTAAAATTACAGTTTTGAATCACCTACACTGGGAAATCACTGGTGCTTTGGGTGATGTCGATTCACCAAGGAGGGAGTATAGGAAGAAAGAAGAGAACCAAAGACAAAACCCTGAACATGAAACAGAAAGGTTAAAAACAGAACACCCCCAAAGAGAATTCACTTTGGGGAACTAAAAGTGAATTCCCTTCATCAACTTAGACTAACCTATTGACGCCCAGGTAGCTCTTGATTAGACATCAGGATATTAGGCTGGCATTGTCGTAAATCAATTTAGGGAGCTACCCACCCTTCCTATCCAACAATGTGGCTGAGCTGTAATATTAAGTTTTCTGTCCTGCCTCATCTTCACAGCAGAAAAAATAAAAATACTACTTCTAAGAGTGAATTTGGTATGAACTGTTAAAACCCAATGAGCAAAGTTTTCAAATGCTATTCTTTTTTTTTTTTTATTAATTAATTTTTGTTACAGATGTTTCTCCCTTTTCCCCCACTGATCCCCACCCACCCACCCTCGCCCTTTCCCCAGTTTGTTGTCCATGTCCACTGTTCATGCATACATGCATATAAATTCTGTGGTTTATCTCTCCCCCACCATCCCCCTCTTGTGGGGATTGTCAGTCTGTTCCCCATTTCCACGTCTCTGGGACTACCCCATTCCTCAGACTGTTATGTTCATTATATTCCACAAATAAGTGAGATCATATGAAACTTGTCTTTCTCTGTTTGGCTTGTTTCACTTAGGATGATACTTTCCAGGTCCCTCCATGTAGTCTCAAAGGATAAGAGTTCTTTCTTCCTTACAGCTGCGTAATACTCCATTGTGTATATGTACCACTGCTTTTTTATCCATTAGTCTACTGATGGACACTTGGGCTGTTTCCAGATCTTAGCTATTGTAAATAGTGCTGCTACAAAACCCTTCTCTCTCTCTCTCTCTCCCTTCCTCTCTCTCTCAAATCAATGGGAACATATCTTAGGGTGAGGATTAAAGAAAATAATAATAATTAAAATAAAAAAAAACTCATGGTTCCTCTTTTACTGTTTGGTAGTAAATTCCTTTAATGTAAAATGTTCACAAACCTGAAATTTTTTAGGCAAAATTTCTAGTTAGGTTTTCTATCTAAGATAAATGTATATTTATTTAAAATCAGTGACTGGGGGGGAAATGATGACTAGAGCTAGGGTTTATTACTTTTAGTTCTCAAACAAAGTTGGTGGTTATAATAGTTATACTACTGAGAAAAAGATAGTTAAGTTCATGAGTTTCTCTGGAGCCTTCTCATGTTCATGCATGACCTTGGAGGTCCTTGCCTGGGATTCCACAAGGAATCGTAGCTGGTGTACACTCACTGCTGTTTTAAGGAAAGAGAGGTTTCTCTGAATTCTAGCTTATTCTTTACTTTCCAAAGTACTTATATTAATTTCATACAATGCAATACTTTTAGCCATTAAAAATTATGTTTTTTTGTTAAACAAAGCTTAAAAACAAAGAATACTACTACATATATACAAATACATATACATTATGTGTATTGTATTATTGAAGTTTATTTTTCAATTCTATTAAATTTTACCAAAATTTTAAATAAGTTATAATGGCTAGCTCTGGGAGACAGAATAACAGATGATTTTAAAATTTTGTATTTTCTATTTATCTACATGAACAAGTAATTTCATGTTCATGAGCATGTAGAACATATTTTGATCAGAAAAGTCATTAAAATACTAATGTCATTTATCCAACTTTTATTTATAATCAATAAACTTGGTACTATAGAAACACACACAGAGGCACATACATTAAGATAAAATCCCTAAAAATGCATAAATAATGTTTTGAAAAAGGGTATATAGAAATGCTGAAGTCAAGTTTCCTTAGACTTTAACTTCACAGAGCAAAGCAATGATAACACTTGGCTCGGGCTACACAATTATAGATATTGGAACTTTGGGTCACATGGAAGACGAAGATTGGCAAAGGACAAGTTCCCACTTGGAAGGGACTTTGTTCTCTTTAATTTTATCAGTCTGATTTCATGAGTTGATTTTAAACAGTCCTAGACAATTTTTCATTACCTCAACAGGGTTCCCTGTCAATCAACTGATAAACACTCCCATTTATGAAGGACAGGTTCCCCAGTAGGTCATAACCAGCCGGCTTTGAGCGGGAAGAACCACATGACAGCAACAGGCCTGCTCTTAAAGTCATCTGCACATTTTGGTGCTGGGCAAAGACCATTGCGAGGCAATATGGAGAGAGATTCTCCTCCAGCTGGTGCCAAATTAGTCTTGAGGTTCTTCTACACACACACACACACACACAAAATGCCTCCCATTCTTTAGACAAAAAGATAGAACCATCCTTTGTTTTCTTTTCAGTTTGGCCTTTTGTGACTTTTTCCTACTGAAGCCTCCCTTGGATGGTCACTTGATCCAGACATGCCCAGCATATTCCTAGGAAAGCCTTGCCCAAAACATGTCTTTCATTTACTGAGTCAAAATGGATCAGACATGTTATCACTTAATGAGGAAAGACTTCTAGAGTCAGCCTCCTATGATTTGGGAGATTCAGATGATGAAACCGACCTGTATAGATTATTATAGATGAAGCTTCCAAGCCTAGTTTCAGAGAAGTGAGTTATGCACGAGGGAAACGTAAAGATTAAACATTCACTTCCTTTGCTTCATAGCATTGACCATGGCTGAATTTTATTTATTCACTAATTATATGTTTAATGTTAGGCTTCCTGCTGAACCGTGAGTTTCATGAGGTCAGGGACCAGGCATTCCTTTAAGCCTAGTGCAGTGTGCTGGGTACATTGCAGGCATTTACAAAATATCCACTAAATGGATATTCTGGCCTTTGACATGGTCAGCATGAGAATAGTAAGCAGTTTCATGTGCAAATATCTAGTTATCTAAATGACTGGGAACATCATACAAAACTGTGCCCATACAAAGTGCTCTGTTAATGAATAAAAACAGTAATCAAATCTTATGTTTGCTCTGAAATTCAACATGTAAATTTGATTTATATAATAATCACTAATAATAATAATAATAATAACTTTTTAAAGCATTTCTGTGATCCAGGTACTGTATCAAGTATTTCACCTACATAATCTCATCTAGTCCTTCTACTGAACACCTGAGTTGTCACCAATTTACAGACAAGCCAACTGTGGTTAAGTGATCTGGCCCATGTCCCTCAGTTCTGATACCTACTCAGGTATCAATTGAAGTTACATTAAATATCATACGGTATTAAAAATTCTGCATTTATTCATGTATTCAGGAAACTTACTGAGTGTCTGTTGTGTGCAAGAATTAAGGAAAAAATTGCGATAAGGGTCCTCAAGGAACTCAAAATCATAATAGGAGAAAGTCTATAATTTTAAAGAAATAATTTCAGTACTATAATAGATTTGTTATTCTACATATGTAAACCACAGGAAAGACCACAGTCAAGTTTAACTGGCAGTCAGATTAGATTTCTCAGAGGAGGTGACCCGTAAAGCAATCCTGGAAGAACGAGTTGGATTTTTGCATGGAGATAAAGATGAGGAAGGGAATCGAACAGAAGGATCACCGAGCATGATATTGCTTAGGAACGACAAATGTTTGTCATGGCCATATCAGATGGTACAAGGTCGGGGGGAGCAAGGAGAAGCAGAGCTTCTAAGTCAGTGGTTTCCAAAAGGTGGTCCCTGGACCAGCAGTGTGAACAATGCCTGGGAACGTTACAGAAATGCAATACTGGATCCCGTCAGACACCAACTGAAACAGAAACTCAGGAGAGGCCCAGCGATCTGTTGTTTAACAATCCCTTCGGGTGAACATGATTGAGAACCAGCGGTCCAGGTCATAAGTAATACGTTGAGAAGGCTCTGCAGTATTTTCCCACACTGTGGCCTAGTTAGAGTATGTTGTCTTAGATTGTCAAGGCAGTGGGCTTTTCTTAAAGACCATTTCAGAAATCTTTTAAGTAGATTTTTAGTCTTCAGGATCCGTTTATGAAAATAGCAATTCAATAACCATTTATAAGGCACAGCAGGAAAAGTGGTTTCCAAATCCTGCTTGTGACCTGAATGGGACCTAAAAACACCCTCTTGTCATGGGACATTATGGGAAGAAAAAGCATTTGCGTGATGTGTAAATGGTACAATGGTTTTATGGCTCTTCACGTGACAAGTTTGTGGAAAACAGCATATACTGCTTTTGGTTTATCTTCAGCTCTAACAACTTATTATTTCCAAAGATTAAATTACAGCCTAGCAAAATGAAATGGGCTACGTGGTCCCCTCTTCATGAAATCATCATCTAGTGGCAGTTTTGAAATGTGCAAGCTCAGCTAATTGAAAACAGAAGCAGTGATGTTCCTAAGAGATTTTTGAAGTAGCATCCAGTGGTTTACAATACTGGTCGTAGAGAGTTATCGGTCTCAGAGTGTCTTCCCTGGGATGCCGGCCTCTAAAGAATGATCCAATAAGTATGAAACCTAGAATCACAGACTACACCTTGGTAGATCTGCCAGACAAAGATAAGCAAATGGCAAGTGAAAACAAAGGCAACAAAATGCCAGCTAAGCCCTAGATTCACAAAGAGAAGGCTGGTTAACTGAGACTGATGATAACCAAGTCCGCCACCAAAATAACAACTCAAAAATAGATGTCCACTGTAATGTTGTTTGTTGTCATGTAAACCAAACACCAGGCTGAGCAAAGATTCTTTTCTGTTTCATTTACTGATACTGACACACAAACACACATCCTGTGGCTCTTACTGGACCATATCCATCCACCTGCCCCACACTCTCGCTGCCTTTTGGCTTATCTGTATCTATACACATTAACACTCACCTCAAGTACCTATCTCTGCAAAACCATTCTTACTTGTTAGTCTGATCCATTAGTTTCATCTTAGCCATCTCTACTGCATTTATTGTTTATGCCAGTGTTTCCCCAAACTTTATCCAATTTTTATTACCACCTTTACAAACTTTGTTATAATACACACCACCTGTTCTATTGTTTACTTGAATACTTAGAAATTTTCTTAAATTGATTCTCTTTTTCTAAAGTAAATGTATTTAAAATTAACTTGATATTGATGCTATAAATGGAAAATCAGCACTTGCCAAAAAATAGAAGGCACACATTTAATACACATTAAAACAAATATGTAACTAAGTAAAAAATATTTTATCCATTTAGCACTTTAAACGAGCACACGTATCACCATTAGTCTTGCAGAAGAGTTTGGGACAAAATCTATAGCGTCCTTTTGCACAGATTCTCAAAGTATGGGCCCTGAACAAGCAGCATTAGAAACGTGTTAAGAATGCAAATTCCTGGGCCCACTCCAGGCCTCCTGAATCAGAAACTCTAGGGCCAGAACCCAGCAATCTATGTTTTAACAAGTCCTCCAACAATTCTCATGTAATGCCAAGGTTTGAACCACTGGGTTAAGGAATAGATTTTATTGTGGGAAATCATTAAGGGACAGCGAGAAGTACTAGTTCCCTGTTATTCCCATCACCTCCAGAGAGGTGCCAGGGCAGGTGTTACTGGACACACAATAGGTCTGGAGCTAGTGGAGGGACCTTGCCCCAGTTTTGTTCATTTGTGTTCTTTCTTCTTTTTTTATAATTGATTTTAGAGAGAGAGAATAAGGGAGAGGTAGAGAGAGAAACAATGATGGACTGCCTTCTACACGCCCCCTCCTGGGGATGGAACTCATAACCCGGGTATGTGCCTTGACTGGGAATCGCGCCAGAGTGCAGTCCCAGCTGGCTCTCTGTGTGGACCATTCCGAGGCAGCGGACCACTTTAGGTATTCCTGCGCGCGCACTAGCAGAGGCACCCGAAGCGTGCTTTGGAGAGGACCAGCCTCTACGCATTTATGCCGATTGCCCTGTGGTATTATACTCAAACTGTTAAGCAGTTCTTCTATTGGTATTTAATTTTCAAAACTTATGTATTTTGTCCCCAAGCTCCTTTGTGTTTTCCTTTGTCTCCTGTATGGCACTAAGGTAAATGAGAAAACTGAGGCATGGAGAAGTTAAGTGATTTGCTCAAGTTCACACATTGAGTTAGTGGCAGACAGGGTGAAAATTCATGCCTTGATTCCTGAAGAGGCATTCTTCCGATGTTAAAGCACAATCCCTCAAAATGGTCACTTTATCAGACATGTACAGCACATTTCCTTAGACTCCGCCCTTAACAACATGTAGAAGCATATTATATGTGAGGTTTCTTTAAACTAAATTTACTACAATGCTCCCCCCTCTAGAAGTATTTACCAAGTGTTTATATTGCCTATGGAGGAAAGTTATTTATAAGTAACTTATAAAGAGGACTTACTTGACCGGCCAAGATGATTTTTCTTTTGAATTACATCCTAATATGTATAGCTTTCTTGCTCTCAGCTTATTCCACTTGGAGCTATACCCAGCACAATTTACGTCTATGAACTGCTGAACATTTAAGCAAATTAAGTGTCCAAAAAAGTCAAACACAAATTGTATCTTGGTGATTTATACCTTCATAAAGCAAAACACATACAGTGTGCCGAGCACAGGCCAGATTTATAGCTCCACTGGTTAGGGAAAATGAATAGACATCTTCCAGAGAATGAATAGAGAACCGCGCATGTGTGTTTAATTCTTGACCATGGAGATTTTCCCCCAATGATATTCATCTTACAAATCATCTTCAATGCTAATATGCAATGTAAGCTGAGAATGAGAAGCATGTACAAGAATTCTAGATGGAGATTTAGAAGCCAGTGAACTTTCACCAGAGACTAAAACAGGCAGGCCACTTAAACAACCCTGGATCTTCCGTCTCTAACCTCACACCCTGGGGTTGTGCCACCCTCTCTTAATAGTAAGCTAAGTAATTTCATTTAAATGTTGGAAGATAGGCCCTAGCCAGTGAAGTTCAGTGATTAGAGTGTTGGCCTGGCTACCAAAGGATGGCAGATTCGATTCCCAGTCAAGGGTACGAACCTGGCTTGCAAGTTCCATCCCCGGACACAGTCTTGGCCCATGTGGGAGCCAACCAATCTATGTGACACATCTATCTCTCTCTCTCTCCCCCGCCTCCCTCCCTTCCACTCTCTCTAATGACCAGTGGAAAAGAAAAAAAAAAATGTTGGAAGATAGAAAGTGGGAAAATAAATCAAGAGTGCCTGAGTAAACGAAAGAGGCTAAGAGGTGACTCAAATCTCTACTAAGATTTCTAGGGCCCCATGGCCTTTACAGATAAAGTGGCCAAGTGAGAGAATAGTGCAGGGAAAAAATATAGCTAAATTGAAGTCAGAGGAAAACGTGTGAACTTCAACCTCACCACTTACTGGCTGTGAGTACCTGGGTTTCCTTCCTTATCTGTA
Source organism: Molossus molossus (assembly GCF_014108415.1). Classification (NCBI taxonomy): domain Eukaryota; kingdom Metazoa; phylum Chordata; class Mammalia; order Chiroptera; family Molossidae; genus Molossus; species Molossus molossus. The sequence continues at coordinate 73,983,778 of NW_023425346.1, forward strand.
AGTGGGGATGAAAAAATCTACTTCAAAGCGATGTTGTCTGGAGTAATGAGACAATGGTTGTGTGGTAGGTGTCCTATAAGATAACTCCCAAAGCTCCCCCCACCCCCCGGGATTTGTGTGTGGCTTTGCTTGTAGACTGAACCTTGTGACTCAGTTCTCCTGCATAGAATATGGCAAAAGTGATAGTGTCATTTCCAAGGCTCATTTACGAAAAGACTCTGCCTTCTGTCTTATTTGCCTTTCCTTGCTCACTTTGATGAAAGCCAACTCTCGTATTGTGAGCTGCCCTATGAGAAATCCAGGTAGCAAGAAACTGAGGGAGGCCTCCAGCCAACAACCAGCAAGGAATTGAGGCCCTCGGTTCAGTCCAGGATGAACCAAGTCTTGCCAACAACACAAGTGAGCTTGGATGTGGATCTTACCAGTTGAACCTTAAGTTAATAGGGAATAGACACCTTAATTTTAGCTTTAGGAGAGGCTCTAAATTCTCATCAAATTCCTGACCCACCCTGTGAGAAGATAAATGTTTGTTGTTTTAAGCTACTGAATTTGGGAGTGTTTTCTTTTCTTTTTTTTTTTTTTTATGTAATAATAGTTAACTAATGCAGGTTGTAAAGTATTCAACACAGTACCTGGCACACAGTATGTTCTCTGTCAGGAATGGCTATCATTATTAATGTTTTTGTGCACATGAAGATTACATACTGATAATTTAATCACTTTACTTCTCTCTAGGCTTCCAAATAAAAAATGTTTGGGGCCACAGTGTCTTTCCTAATATGTGGACAATATTTTAGCCTAAAATAAAGAACATTATGCCTGCCTCTGGAGAAGCAATTATGGAAGTGGCATAAAGATAGAACGTCATCCCTTGGGTTGAGAGGCACCATCTTACAGTATGTCCCAACCCTGAGATACTCTGGGGTGAATTAGTCCTATCTGAGCAGTAGAGTTTAGACATTTTTACTGCGATTCACTGTGGCTAAAATCTCAGGTAGTTGCAAAATATTCAATCTTGTGGAACCTGTTTAATTAAAAACCTGACATTCAGACCCTACAATATGTTTCCTTTTAGAGAAAAGCCACAATATAATTAAGTACTGGAAAACCAAAGATATTTCAATCCAAGGTCAAGTTGTTATTATCAAAGTCAAATAAAATCTCTCTTGAAAAAAAAACAAACAGAAAAACAAAGATGGAAACATTTATGTACAAGGATGTTCATTGCAGCATTACTTACAAACATGAAAAAAATGGGAGACAATATAAATGTTCAACATGGGCCTCTCTGAATGATTTGTAGTGTGTTCATACATTGGAATAACATGAGGCTATTAAACAGGTTTTATAGGAATATTTACTAAGCTGGGGAAATGCTTGTATTGTTGAGTTTAAAAAAATGGCTATGAATAATTTAAGTGGTGAGATCTAAGTTTTGAAGGAAAAATGGTGAGTTGTTTGCACACATGTGTGAATAAGTTTTCCTAGCCTTTCCTCTTTTCTAACCTTTCCACCCACCAACACCACAGTTTATTTCCATTTCTTACCAAAGAAAGCTTTGTTACAGTTGCCATTGTTGTTTTCGTTGTCAAAAAAAAACAAAGAGTGCAGGACAGAACAAAGGAAGAAGGAAAGGAATTAGCAAAGACAGTCATTTAATTTACATGGGGGGAGGCAGGAAGGGAAATGATCAATTAGGAGCTGTTGAAACTGTGCTTTTTAATTGCAAACTCCTGATAGAATGAACCACAGGATTACAGTTTTATAAGTGTGACATAGGAACAAAAAAGGAAATTTTGTTAGTCTTTCATGGGTGATCCCCTCCATACCCCATTGCCATTTCTCCCCACTAAAGGAGTCTAAATTAAAGGCAGGAGGATGTATATTGAGCCCTTATGCTGCGGGTTATTCTTTAGTGCAAAGAAGAAAGTGTTTAAACAAATTACTGTGGACCATGACTTAATCTTGAATCTGACACGAGGTTGGTGTAAGAAGACTAAAGATGCCTCCTACATGGGAGGTGTCAGATTCAGGAACAGAAAGGCTGAGGGCAGAGCCACCTGGAGCAGCTCAGCTCTAGGCCTTGTAAATACTTTTTTTTCCTTTGTTGTGTTCTTCTGTGTGCTGCTCTTTGCTTGTTGCTTGTCTTTCCTCACCAGCCAATTGATAAACTCGAGCAATGCATCTCAACTGAGCTGCAGGACCAATGAACCCCAATCTGGTTGCACCTGGGGATCTTAAACAAACATAGATTCTGATTCAGTAGGCCTGGGGTGGGACCTGAGCTTCTACAATTCTAATGAGCTCCCAGGTGAGACCAGTGCAGCTGGTCTATAGATAACATCACTATCAAGGTGTATGGGAACTGAGATTAGAGTGTGTGCATAAAGGAAATGGACCTAGGAGTCTGCTCTTCCTGCTTTGTATTGACCTTGAACTAAAGGCACAAAAGGAGTCTTTGTGATTCTATCTACATCATTGGGTCTAAAGGTTACAAATGAGAGTGTAGCTTGTAAGCCTTGTAATACTGAACAATGCATTTCTCCTGGAGTGCCTGCCCTACATAGTTTTTCCTTAGTTTCTTTTACTGAGAGCTGCAGTAAAAGTCAAATAATTCAGCGATAAAGTGGTAACCTCCAGTTGGTAGAATCATAGATGCTTTTAATTTTCTCCTTTATACTTCTTTCTTGTTTTCTCTAATAAATGTATAATACTGCTTAACTGAAAAAAATCAAGGTAACATTTCTTAACTGGTTTCTTATTGAAGAATCTTTTTGGTTTTTATTGGCAAAATGCAGATTATTTCTTAGAAAATGTCATGTTCTGCCCAGCCCGTGTGGTTGTGTGGTTGAGCATCAACCCATGCATGCATCAAGAAGTCTCCAGTTCCCAGTCAGGGCACATGCCTAGGTTGTAGGCCCGATCCCCAGTGGGGGGCATGCAGGAGGCGGCCAATTGATGTTCTCTCTCATGGATGTTTCTTTCTCTCTCCCCCTCTCCTTTCCTCTCGCTCTCTCAAAAATAATAATAATAATAATCAATAAAGAAAACAAACTTTTTTAAAGAAAATGTCATGTTCTTTATGATCTTTGGTTTGATTTCTGGAAACAGCTAATAATTGGCTATAAGGAAATAAAGGTAGCAAAATAGAATGGCACTGGTTCCACTAGACAAAGAAAAGACTCAAGAAGAGTTGTCAGCATTGTCAGAGTTAAGTCCATAGAGGACAGGTCCTGTTTATTTTCCTCACTGGGGAAAGAAGGAGAGATCAGTTTGTATTTCAGCAGAAGAATTGAGATTAGCATTGGAAAATCATTTCCCAATGGTAAATATTCTTAAATAGAAAAGAGGATTGTCAAGGGAGATTTGTAATTGCTATCCTTGCAGACCTTTAAAAAATCTATGTGTGTGAATTATCAACTTTGTAGATGATGTGTGAGATATATAAAATCTCAGAATGATATACCCCTCTCACTTATCATATTTGGGTCACTTCAATTTGCCAAAAATTAGCATGAACTCAGGGGGTGCAAATTAATGCTAGTAATCACAAAGAAAAAAATGTAGTTAGAATCCCAACTGCTATAAATAGCTTAAATAATGCAATCCAAAAGCAAATATAAGTGATTTTTGGTTAACCACAGTTTGGGATTACCCACACCACTGCTCTATTAGTATAAGTAATTGAAAATTGACTCTGTAATCAATCCCCATTTCTTTGATTTAATTCAGGTGAATTCCTCACCAGGGTCAGGGGAATACTCTCCATGGCTTTACAAAGCCCCTTATGCCCTGAAGGATCTTTGGTTATGATTTCGAAAGATGATAGATTATCGACACAGCAAAATTATTCAAAGCAGAGCAGTTAAAATTTCCCTTTTGATACCAATATACGTCAATTAAAATTTAAGTAAACTTTTAATCTAATCGAATCAGTATGAAATATATATGTAAGTTGCTTTGGTCTTTCCGGGATCTTATGAAAAACTAAAAAGTAGTACATTTTCCTAAGTATCTGTGTTACCATGATTAGGACCTACTGATGCCATCTTAAGTGTGGGCAGTGGTGCATCATAATAAACACTGCCTCACCATTTCTCCTTCTCGTCACAGACCTGATCTTCCAGTGGGGGATCCCATCTCAATGACAAAAACCACCATCTACCACTGTCAAAGATAATATTTAGGAGCCTTTTTTTTTTTCTTTTTTTTTTTTGGCTCACTCTCCCTTATATGCCATATCCCTTTAATTACCAAGCCCAGCCAATACTACCTCTTAAATATTTGTTCTCCCCAGTCTCTTCTCTCCATCTTCACACCCTGGTTTAGGTGCCCCTGTTTTCTCATCTGATTCATTCTACAACTCCCTGATGGGTCTCTACTTCTAGGCTCACCATCATCTCCCCTCCTCCAATCCAGGCTCTCTATGTCAGCCAGATTTGACCCTGCCATACAGCAGATCTACCACTCCCTGGCTTAAAACACTCCAATGAAAGACTAGATGTTGTGTGATTCCATTTATACAGAGAGAACATAGATGAGTGGCTGCCTAGGACTGGGAAAATTGGGGGGAAATGGGGAGTGACTACTAATAGGTATGGAGTTTGGGGGGGTATAAAAATGTTCTAATATTGTGTTGATGGTTGGACAACTCTAAATATACTAAAAACTATTAATTTGTGTACTGTAAACAGGTGAATCATAAGGTATATAAATTATGTCTTCAAAATGTTATTTTAAAAAAATCTTCCTTGGCTCCCCATTGCTCTTCATATAAAGCCTGAGATGTTTGACATGGTGTAGGAGGCTCTTGATTTACCCTCAGCTCCACCCCTTATGCATGCCATATGCCCATGTACTTTAACCACCCTGAATTTCTTTGGGTCCCTTACACTTGACATCCTCTGTCATGCCTCTAGATTATAGCACTTGTTGTTCCCTCTGCCATCTCCCCAACTCTCACCTGGATAATCCTACGTATCTTCAATGCTCAGTTCAGTTATTACTTCCTCTAGGAAGCTTCCCTGAATCTTGCTATTTGGATGCCCTTTCTATGAGCTCCCTGAAATCTATACTGATCATATAGATATGCATTTGTTTATTTTCTTTTCTAAATCCTCTCTAAGTTTAGTGAGATGTCAGGAACAATGTCTATTGTGATTACTTAGAGTCTAATATGGTACCTGGCCCATACTGGCTACTAAATAAATAAGTTGAATGAAAAAAATGAATGAATGGCATAGTCAAATTTTAGTCAAAGGCTATCCTTTATTTTATTCTATTTTCTACTAGGATGATGTACCTGATGTGAGGCTGACTTAATTAACAATGATATATGCATGTTGCTTCTATTTCTTCACCAGCTATATACTAGAAGGTCTATGTAATTTTCGCAATTCTAATAAACTTTATTTCAGAAGTTACCAAAAGGCAATTACTAAAGTCAATGAGTGACTCTTTTTTTAGTGTTTATTTTCCCTGACTTGTTTGTGGCCACAGATTCTACCCAAGCCCAGTGATTCTCGGAGTGTGGTCCCAGGACCAGCAACAGCAGCACTTAGGACTATGTTAGAAATGCAAGTTGTTGGGGCTCACCCCACACCTATGGAGTCAGAAACTCTGATGCGTGGGGCTCAGCAATCTGTTTTTAACAAAGCACTCTAGGTGATTCTGATGCTCACTAAAGTTTGAGAACCACTTTACCAAACTAATTTGCTTTGGTAAGTTTGACTTTCCTTGTCACAGCAAGAGGTAGAGAGCCATCCAGACAGTAAGCTCCCACAGATGCTCCTAAACCAAGCTCATTCACAAAAGCTTTATACTTTTCAGCTTATGGCTTTCCTTTCATACAGGCTGCCAGGTGGTACAGGTTAGGTAATATGGATTCTTGAATGTACAGTATATTTTTCCTGACTACACCACAATGGTGGCAAAAACAACAGGTACACATTACTTAAGAAATTCTCAAGTTCACAAATTCAGTATAACCCCCTTTTTTTAAAACCCAAGTTTATCTCTCTTTTTAAAACTCTTATCCTTTATACTCTAAGGAAACCTTTCTCAAACTCTTCCCCAGACCATCACAGATGGTGGGGCCAGCCGGATCACAGGCTGCTCCATTCCTAATTATGGTTCACTCTTTGTCTTTTGTTTTTCTCAGTCAAGTACCATTAACACAAGGAGGCCCTCCAAGTGGCACCACCAGGCAGAGTAGCCTCTGCATTTAGCTTCACCTGGACTTCTCCATTTGACCAAGGTGATAGGACTGACGTGCCCACTTCTACCTTTATGAAAATTTTTCTTCCCTTGACCATTGTGATAGTGGTTTTCGTCCCACATTGACCATTTTTATGCTGGTTCTTCTTTTTCTTCCTATGCTTTACTGAGGACCTTTCCCAAGGTTTAATTAGATTTCTATTTCTTATCCATATACACTACATTTTAGAGAAGTCATGCATTTGGCAATCATCTCTATTTAAACAATTCACAAAACTGTATTTCTAGTTCTCATTTCTTCAAAACTTCAAACACATTTAGCCAATTATCTGATGGATATTTCTAACTAAATGTTTTATGATTTCTTCAAATTCTAAAATCAAACTTGTTTGTTCCTACCCTATTCTGTTCTGATGGCATCCCTTTTCAGATAATCAAATTTGAATAATTTAGAATTATCCATTGAAAAACTTAGACTAATCAATTTTCATTTTTACTACTCTTGTCCATTGCAGCTTAAGGTGCAAAGATATTCTAACCCTTCTTTGCCTTTGTTCTTTTTCTATACCCCTGACCCAAATTCATTCTGTTCACTGTTGCCATTTTACTTGCTTGCTCAAAAATTCTCAATGGTTGTTTATTGCTTAAAGATAAAATCCAAAGTCTTTCACCTGACATTCAAGAGACTTTGAGAATTTGGTCAAAATGCCAACCTCAACCTCCACTATTACCAGCACGATTTCCCTGCTCCTGTCCACTATTAATATCACTCCCAACAAGCAACAGCAGCTAACATTTATTGAGAGTTTACTATGTGTGAGGCATTATGTTGAATGCTCCAGATTCATCATTTCTTTTAATTCTCATAACAACCTTATTATTATGATGCCACTATCACCCTCTTATATAGATGAGAAAACCAAGAATTACAAAAAGTTAAGTGACTTGCTCATGTTCAGATAGCTAATAATTGGTGCAGATATAAGTTGAATCTAGAGCTGTCTATGCCAGTAGATTGTAAATTCTGTGAAAGTAAAGACTGTGGTAGCTCAGTGCCAGATCCTTATGATCAATAAATATTCTTAATGGATATTAAATGACTTTTCAATTCCATCCACGTAACTGCTGTGATCCCTTACTCTTATAGTCCTCTAAATATATTTTTGCTCAATCCTATTTTAATGCATTATTTTATCCTGTTAACTCTATTTTGAAGATCCATATTGTCATCTCTGTCTTTTTTTTTTTTATTAATCCTCATCACCGGAGGATATATTTCCATTGATTTTTAGATAGCATGGAAGGGAGAGAGGAAGAGAGAGAGAGACTGAAACATCAATGTGAGAAAAGCACATCGATTGGCTGCCTCCCACAAGACCCTGACCAGAGCTAGGGATCAAACCTGCAACCCAGGTACCTGCCCTTGACTAGGAATTGAATCCGCAACCCTTTAGTCCATAGGCCGATGCTCTAACTACTGAGTCAAACTATCCAGGGCTCATCTCTGTCTTTCTAAATCCTACTCCATTTTCAAGGTACTCATAAAGTCCTGGCATCCTTCACAAATCTTTTCACAGTACATCAGTTCTCTGAATTCCTAGAGAAGTTATATTAGATTCTACTCATTTGCTTTTTATCATATTTTGCTTTGATTGATTCCCTAACTTTTTGTATGTTTTTTCACCCACAGCTTATTACAAGTACCTTTAGAAGAGAGACTGGGGTAACTTTCAATAAATTCGCAAAGTTAAATGAATGGATCTTAGAATGTCAAAGAAGGTTAACCAAAAGTTTCTAAAAGGAGAAAGCAATTTGCAATTTGTTCACAACTGTCAGTGATTTTTCTGACATTTGACTCCTTTTTTATGACTTATAGTGTAAAGTTAAGGTAATGCTAATGGTGTAGTAGATAAATCCAAGAATTTCATTAGCTTACCACAATGGGAATTTATTTTTCATTCATTTAACAGTTCATTGAAGGTGAGTGTCCTTCTGCTTACTGATTCCATCCTTTGGCTCCATATCCTAACAATAGGAGAGAAGGTGGGGGAAGAAGGCATAGAAGGTCCACCCTCTTCTTATCTGCCTTTGCTTTGAAGAAACATATCACTCTGGCTTATATTTCATTGGAAAGAACCAGGCATTTTGTCCCTCTTGGATACAGGAGGTGGAGAAATGCAGATCCCTGGCTGGGCAGCTTTTCACAGCCACAGTGTCAAAGGAGAAGGACTGGTGCAGGCAGACTTCGCCATCTCTGCCACGTGTGGTTAGTGAATATTTCTTATCTTCAGGGATAACAATGTACATTTGAATGAACCTTTTAAAAAACTCAACACAGATTTGATATCTGAATCCCAATCTTTGGCACTCTAAACACCCCTAATATAATCCACAAAGGGTGCTTTGAAAAGTACTACACAAATAAATGGTCATGAACAGATTTGTTTTAATGGTGTTACTCTTAAGGCAATATGCTTGTTCACTGCCTCTAAAACATCCCCCCGAGACAGCCGCAGAAGAGTCAATGATGCAATAGTGCATGCCACTCCAATTTTTAAGGCATTTTATTTCCTTCTTCTAGATCATGGGAAGCAAGCTGAAAACTTAACCAAATTATAGAAATTTTAGAGTTTAGGAATAACCTTAGAGACCACCAAGTAGTTCCCAAACTTTGCATCACTGAGGCCTTCCTTTATTGTTCTTTGATTACCTCTTCCAAATTCCATATTGCAAAAGATGTTTGCCTTTCAGATATTATTTAAGAAATAAAAATATTGTCCCACCAGTGTGGCTCAGTGGTTGAGCATCAGCCCATGCACCAAAAGGTCACTGGTTTGATTCCTGGTCAGGGCACATGCTGAGGTTGTAGACCCAATCCCCAGTGGAGGGCATGCAGGAGGTGGTCAATCAATGTTCTTTCTCATAGATGTTTCTACCTCTCTCTTCCTCTCTCTCTAAAATCAATAAAGAAAAAATATATTTAAAAATAGCCTATATTTATTGAGTGCTAATCATGTGCAAAAAAACATACAAAGTGCTTTATATTATTCTATTTAAGTCTCACAGAAACTCAATGGAATAGGTATTATAATTCCCATTTAAAAATAAAGAAATTAAGTTCAGAGAGTAAACTAAATAAAGTGTAAGACAGCATTTGATAGGGAAAGTCATGGGACTTAAAACCAAGTCTAACACTAGAACTCAAGTTCTTTATCATTCTACTGTCCTGCCTTTCTAATTAGGTAATATTTATTTTTTTCCTGAGTTTTGATTAGCACACACTGATAACATTCTAATCAAAGTCAAAGAAATTAGGTGAACACAACCCAAGTGTCTGTCAACAGATGAATAGATACACATAATGTGATATATACATAAAATGGAATATTATTAGATCTCAAAAAGGAATGAAGTTCTGATACATGCCACAACGTAGATGAATCTTGAAAACATTGTGCTAAGTGAAATAAACCAGACACAAGGGATAAATATTACACAATTCCATTTATATAAAATAATCCAGAATAGACAAATTTGTAAAGACGGAACAGAGATTAGAGGTCGCCATAGGCTGAGGGGAAAAAAAGTTGTTGCTTAATGGGTACAGAGTTTCTGTTTAAGGTGATGAAAAAGTTTCAGAAATAGGTAGTAGTGATGATTGCACAACATTGTGAATGTAATTAATGCCATTGAGCTGTACACTTAAAAATGGTTAAAATGGCACATTTTATATTAAATATATTTCCCACAGTAAAAAGAAAAAAGAAATTGGATTTTTTATTTACCTATAAAACTTATTGTCTCTCTGTTTCTATAAGTGTTTTGAAATATGACAGGTTTCATGTAGATGGTATATTAGTGACTCCCCAAGCACCCAGATAGGGCACTATAAGAACAAGGACCAGCTTCTCACAATCACACACCTGCATGATGGCAGAAGAAAAATGGGTCTCCTGACTCCCAGTTACATATTACCTTACACATCTACATAACAAACACACAAAAAAGTGCATCTATTCATAACTTTTGTAACCCCAGCAATCTTGACACAATTTTGGATTTCAGTTGGTGAATGGCTCTCTAGTCCTTTCCCCTGGCTGGAGGAACGGAGCCAAAAAAGTAACCACTCCTGATGGTACCGTCCTGCCCTCCCCTGCTCTTCAGAAAAGCATGGAGGAAACTATGGAGGGGCGAGCAAGAGAAGCCGTAGAAAGGCAAATGTAGACAATCACAGGTACCAGAAGAGAATGGGGAGAGGTGAAAAGGTGTGCATACGATGAGAGAGAAGAGAGCAGATGGTCTCCTACACCAGGCCTTCCTCCTGTTCTGGTGAACACAGCACAGGGCTGGACAGTCAGTACTTGGTGGGGAAAGCCACTAATTATTGTATAAGGTAAGGGACTTCCAGGATTTTAATTCACAGGCTTTGCGGTTAAGGGCGCTTGGAATTCCTCAAAGAGTTTCTCTCCTTCATTTCTTCCCTCCTTACCTCTCTTGTTCTTGTCCTCCTTCTTCCCCCCACCTTTTCCTCCCTCTTTTCTTTTCTTTCCATGTCATGCTGGAGTCGTTCTATACGTTGTGGGCACTTTTTCCTTACTGGTGCTGAGGGGAGAGGGTATGAAAGGGGGGAGAGGAACTAGGGAGGTGTCTGAGTGGGATATGTGGGTCTTTGTTTACAAGAGAAGGATAAAGGTACAAGAACACAGGTATGCCATCCACTCCCCTGTATTTCTATGCTGCCTCCAACTTTTCTCTTTTTATTTTTTATTGTTTAGTCATTTCTTGTGCCCATACAACCAATTGGTAATTCCCAACTTTGTCTTCCCCAATAGTCTCATTTATTGATTTTTGCCCCCTTGCCCCCCAAATCTCATATTCTGAAAGGACTGCACTGAAAGCCCTTAAGGTCTGGGGCAACATTTTAATCATCTTTGTATCCCTGGCATCTAGAAAAATGCAGGATGCTCAACTCATGTCTGTCAACTGAATGGATGAATAAATAAGTGTAAGTTGTCTGAACAAAGTGATAAGCCATGTGGTTGGTTTTATGCAAGGCTGATTAAGGGCACATAGGAAGGAATATTTTAAGTGAGGAGTATCCCAGATTCAGGAATATCAGATGCCAACAGAAATAAGGGACTTGCAAGTTCCCCTTCAGTCTAATGATATGGTTTCACAGCATAGAGAGAGGTCAAGCTTTGCTGCATTACTGTGGAATGATGAAGACTGAATGTTATTTGTGCTGAAATTTTTATGTGACTACAGAGGATGAGAAAGCTAATGAGCAACAGTAGACTTTTTCTAAATATAAGGGTGGGGGGTGTAAAATTTGAAAGCTGCAGCAAAGGCAGTAGACCATATTGGTCATTTTCAAATAGCACTGAAGGAAGGGGGCTGCTCCTTTTGCAAAGAACTATATGAATAAATCAGAAAGCCACAGTGGAGAGAACTTGGGAAGATGCACTGGTGAACTTTTATTCACTGATCATCCTTCACAGGAGGCTCTGGTTCTAGCTTCATCCCATGGCATGCAAGAGGGTGCTGGCTTGGGCTCGAATCCAGGTCAGTGGGCCCAGCAGGTGTGTGAGTGGACCCTCAAATGGGCTTTGTGGGATCAAGAGCACTATATCCAGGTTCTGCCATGCCTACAAAGACATCAGCCAGTCGCAAAGAAACTAGTGTGCCTTTGCCACCTTGTGTGCCAGACTGGAAAGCCCTGGACCTGCCTTTTACGCCCCAGCCACTTGTTTGGTGTCCACAGCTCTCTGGCTATGGGTTGGGTGAAATCCTCAGAAAGGTGCTTGTGTTCGCTCAGCCTGCTGATCCGGACGGAGAGGGGGAAACTGGGCCTTGGAGAAGGGTAAAGGAAAATAATGGGGAAATGATGTTCTAAACCTAAATTGTGCCAGCATGCAATTTTTAGAAACTTTTTTAAAATAAAAAGACAATAAAAGGAGACACATCGGGTAGAGAGATTTTTTTGAGGGAAATGTTTGTTTTAATAGTATCTGTAGAATATAAATCATCTAAAAACAGCTAGTGAAGCTGTTACATAATGGTTTAATCCCACTTAAGGACCAAGATTTCAACAGCACTGAGTTTGATAGAAGGCTGCATTTCCCCCTTCAAATCTCCCTCCGATTTTTATTATTTTTATTGCTTATGCCAGTTTGACTCTTTTAAAGTTTTGACCTCTCTTTCCTAATGGTTGTGACTAAAAGTGGGGATGCCAACCTTTCATGATTGTTCTGGTGATAATCTCAAATGCCCAAACGTGGATAATCTCACATTTCTTGTAACACCGAGATATAACAGGAGGAAAAGCATATTAAGCTAGAAAAGAATAGAGAATAAGAGAGTTAAAATAACAAACCATAGTTTTCTGAGAATTGCATAGAGCTGCTTTTTTAGATCCATTTTGCATTATCTTCCCTTCTCCATTTAAATGTAAACCAGGCAAGCTCCATGCCTCCAGAAAGCTTTTTCCCTTTAAAGTGCTCTTTACTATTTAAACAGATACTGGAGAGATACCTCGATAGAGAGCCCACATAAAATCCCATATTAGGGATGATACCAAACTTAAAGAATGTTGTAAAATGAGAATGGAAAAAAATGAATTCCTGCCCATTTACATGCTTTCCGTCAGGCTACTAGATACCAAGCCTCTGTCTTTGTGTTAACACTGCAGATTAGGTCAAGTTTTTACCCCTCTGAGCTCTTTTCCTGTAAATGACGGGTTTTGATGTGAAACAAGCAACATGTCAAAGCGAGTTGAAAGATGTAGGCATTTTATGCCATGTCACAATGACAGGCCGGTGAATATTTGGGCCATTAGGGGCTTATTAGTGAATAAATGACCAGATGGTTCAGTGATGCAAGGAGATGGACAGAGCTGGATGCTCCTAATCAGCACTGTCTGTACTCGATGTCAAATCACATGACACAGTAACCCATGGATACCAAGGAAGAGTTACCATTAGCAAGTCAATTTGATATCTGGGTGGTGTAAACAGACTTATAACCGCACTTCAGGGCTGCCTCTGTTTTGAGGAAGGAAAATACAGTAGAGTATTAAAAGACACACACACAATAAACTCTAATTGTTATTTGGTAATTATACAAAGAATTTCTATCTTAGTTTTTCCTTTTTATCGTTGAGAACGAATGACGCCTACATGCAGAAGAAAAGTGATCATCAAAAATAAAGTCAAATTGAGATTACATCTGCAATCTAAGTAAAAGACATAAAATAATAACATTCAGTAGGGTAGACCATTAGTGGAATGATGCAGAATGATCCTTTTTATCAGTAGTAGGTGAAATACAAAGTTGAGGCACAGAGCACAAACCACAAACACAGTTTGCCTTTGCTTACTACACATTTACAACTTTCCAAATGTTGATCACCTTAACAGCCACATTGGGTTTTTTCCATAGGAATGTAGAAAAGTATTTTTGAAGGAGAGTGAATGTTTCCCCCCACCCCCCAACATTTTCAGTATTTTCAGACTGACAAGTATTCTTTGCATGGTGAGCAGCCCCAACTACTAGTAAAGAAAACACTCTTAAAACCTGAAGAAGAAACAGGCTGGAAATAAACCCTTACTTCCGTGTCTATTATAACTAATGGGTTCGGGGGCACAGATTCAATGCATTATGCATCTCCCATGGAAAGCGTTGACAGGCGTTTCATAGCATGACCATCAATTAAAGCAATTCGGTCTTGAGGGAGTGAAGACTAAATGATATCACAGTAAATTTTCTCTTTTTATAACACCTATTGTTTGTGTTAGCATTTTACATTTGCAAAACACTTCATGAATATTGCATCTTTTAATTTTCCTTTTAGGCAAGAGTTATTAGTTTATTTGATCAATCCTTCCTGGGCATCCACTGTGTGTGCCTACTTCTGGACAGGATGCTGAGGAGGGCGAACAGGAGGGGACTGCCTCAGAAGACTCACAGTTGCATTAAATGAGGCCTTTAAATGAATACTTTGTGACATTTGATGCCTCTAAAAAGATTATATGTAATATATATGTTACAAAAAACGATTTTTAAAAATTGACATCTGTGATCCCATCATCCAATATAGAAACCAGAACATTATTAATGATGTTGAAGCTATGAATGTGCTCATCTCAGATCAGCTCCCCACACACCTAATCTATACCCTACCCTCCACACAGGCAACTCCAGTCTGAATTCTGAGTTTATCACTGCCTTACTGTTCAAAAAGAATTTGACCTCACATGGCTCTACTTCTGAACAAGATATTTTCTAATTTGCCTCTTTTATCCATTTATAAAAATGGTATCACACTGTATATATTTTCATGAGAAATTTTTTTTAACTCTACGATGAATTTAAAATATAACCATGTTTTATATGGCTGAAGTTTATTCATTTTCACTGTTTACTTATGTTCCATAGTGTGAATATTCCACAGCTGATGTATCCATTCTCCCGTCTGTAGACATTTGGTCGGTTTCCTGTTTGGGGCTATTACAAATAATGCTGCCGAAAACATTCTTGTACAAAATACTGGTGTACATATGCACACATTTCTCTGGATGTGGAGTCCCTGGGTCATGGAGTAAATACATATTCAACTTAACAAGATAATGCCAAACTATTTTTCAAAATTTTACCGATTTATACTCTTACCAATAGTGTATGAGCAGCATTGTCATTGTTCTACATCCTTATCAACACATATTATTTTAACCTTGCCAATCTAGTGGATGTACAGTCAGCCTTAACAGCCACCCTGAGAAGTAGTAATTATTATCTATATTTTATAGATAAGACTCAAAATCACATAACTAGTAAGTAGTAAAATCAGGACTTGAACCCCATCTTCAACAAACCCAGAATTCTCTCACTACCCCACATTGTCTCCCTCATCTTAGTCCCCATCAACTCATGCTCTGAATTTGTAAGCAGAGTGGACATCCAGGAGCAGTACTGTGTTCAATGTAGGGCTCAGCCACTTGTTAGCTAAGAAACTTGGGCAAGTTACATAACCTCTCTGTGCCTCAGTTATCACCTCTATAAAATAGTAGTAATAATAACATATTTTATATGATTGCTATTATATATTGCATTAGGTTACAAAGGTTAAACAAGTTATTTCACATACACACTCACAATTAGCTAGACATTTACATAAACACACACTCCAAATTTCAACCGTGCCTGGTAGAATTCAGTTTGTTTGCTCTCACCCAAATGCCCTCTTTCTTTCGAGCAAATGGCTTTTTTATTAATTACCTTGAACTTCCATGTTGTGGGGCTGGCAAACACATCCTTGTTTCATATGCATTTACATTAAAGCATTGAAAAGAACCTTTTAGCTTGATACCAGCACAATCAGTTCAAACATTTTTTAAAATGTGTATTTTGTAGGCTAGGTGATATCCAGAGTCCTTTAGAGTACTAAACTGAGTTTGTGTGTCTATATTCCTATGTGTGACAATGTAATGTTTTGTCTTCTTCATTAGACTGCTTCTAGTTTCAATCACAATGATATTCCCAGCTTTAATAGTCAATAAGTAGTTGTTAATTAAATCAATTAATGAAAATATTTTAAAAAACAGATTGTGATATATTTTGCTAAATTTATATGTCAATCGAATGCTCCTTTTTTAAAAGGTCTACAGTTTTTTATATGAAGTCCTCAGAATCTGATGTGTTTCAGAATTTAGTATTTTTCTATTTAAAAAATTAATAGTATATGCATACTACATATTATATGACATTTACAGCAGGACCTGGGAACCACCCGGTAATCAAACACATTAAAATTTCTGCAGCAATTAAATGGATAAGGCACATATAAAGGGGTTTTAAGGGACCACAAATAGCATCCATTGGTTCAGGTCAAGCCAGCCACCAACAGAGTTATAGGCATGCTTAGTGTCTTCACAGAGTTTTGGATTATACAACTATGGATTAAAATTGTGAACCTGTAATTTTTTAAAATGTAGAAATATGAATTTGTAACTCCTTGGTCCCAATATATTTTATTCACACTATGGTTGCACCTTACACTTCATACCAGAAGCTCCAAGAAAAACGATGGTAGTTCTGGAGCATCGGCACTTGTTTTAATGGGTCAGTGATTATCCTGTTGCTCTGAGGCCGTGGAAATGCACACGCTATCCCAGGGCAGGCACGGCTGAATCTTAACAAATAATAAAAACTATGTCAAAAATTAAAGATTGGGATTCTTCATTCAGTAGATTTATAAAGTATTTATTCTCAATTTGGGGGTGGAGGGAGTAAATTGCCTATACTTCCAAAATTTATTTTTTTCAAATATTAAAGATTTGACAGTCTTTCCTATAAAAGGGTGTTCTTCGCAGAGATGTAAGTTTTAAAGTTGACTTTGAAAATTCATAACAGGGAAAGTCCACTGTATTTTAAGAAGACCTAAATAGAAACAAACAAAACACAGTTGTTTTCCAGACCATGAGAAGGTCCAGACTCTAGGGGCCCTCAGGTGGGAGCAAGAAAAGTGTCATGGAAACCAGACAAGCAAGACACCAGCACATTTAAATTTAAACTTGCCAGCATCCCACTCTACTTAGTAGGACACACACCTCTCCCTCCCATAGTGTCGTCACAGGGAACGACCAGGACCGAGGCAATGTCCTCTTTTTTTATCATCTTTAGGCATAAGGTATGAGTCACATGATATTCTTTACTCCACTCTCAGGACCTGCAGGTGGTAAAGTGTTCTGACTCAGAGGTCACATTACCCTGTGAAAGTCTTAGCTTAGACATTCACAAACCCTGTGTTGTAGAAAAGTTATTTCACTTCTGTGCCTCAGTTTACCTGACTGTAAATGTGGGTAATAACAGAGCTTAAGCCATGCTGCTTTTGTGAGGATTACGTTCTATTCTATATGTGTTTGATTCATAGTAAGGGCTCTATTCTTGTAAACTATTATTCCAAATTCATGCTAATTCTGAGAACCAAGCACTTCCTCAGACCTTGGCAGTTACCGCAACAGTAAGCTGTCGCTTATGCTAGAACACATTAACACCACGCTTATGTTCCCAGCAGACCTTCTGACACTTTCCAGCACCTTGCTTTTATTCCTAATATTATTTACCACCTAAGGCTGAAACAGTGGGTTAATTCATATTATGAGTTCTTTCTTTAAAGAATATTTACTGCATTATAATTATCATCTGTCTCTAACTTAGAAACAGGTTGAGATGCAAAAATATTTGCATGTGAGTTGTTCACATTTTGAAACACATTTTTCCATAGAGGCAATGTTTTAAAAGAGGTTAGGTGCCCACACCAACACAGTAAAAGACAGTGAAGTGAGTATCCATTCCCTATACCGGAGGGTCTCAGACAAGTGAACAGCTCATTTAGAACCAGGATCCACCTGTTTGTCTGCCCAGACACTGCACAGGAGGGCATGTTGATGGCTGAATCTTGGCATCTTCACCTAAAAAAAAAAAGGAAAAATTGAAAGTCAGGGAAGAGGTTTGTTGTTCTCCAGCTTCTAGTCACCACCTCAGAGCTACAGAAGAGACTGTCACTATCACAATGATTAGACACTTCTGGAACCTTGGTAACTTCCCTATGTTTCATTGCTCTGTACCCGTTTTCTCATAGAGATTAGTAGGAAGCTCCCTAAAACCAAATGCTCCTGGAAGCCCACAAGGCAGAGGGATGAATGGGAATTATGTTCCACTCTAAAGCTAGTAGAGGGCTAGTGGGGATAAGAGGGGACCGGGGTAGAAAGAACCTCAAAGCATAAAATGGGAGGTGACTTCTATAAAGAAGAAAGGAAAGCTGGTTGTGTGAGTCTACACCACCAATCTGCAAAGCCATGTCTCTTTGTTAGTAACCTAGAGACCGAAACAAGTAGATGAGGTTGCTTGAGGCTCCTCATCAGTAACATTAAGTAGCCGTATCCTCAGAAGAGAAGTCTTACTTTGGTTCTCAGCCTTGGCTCCATATTAGAGTCATCTGTTTTTTTTGTTTTGTTTTGTTTTAAATCCCAGTGACCAAGCTGCTACTTAAACCAATTACTTTGGGATCCCAGGATTGAGGCATCAGAAGTGTTGAAGCTCCTGGGATGATTACAAGGAACCGCTACATTTGAAAACCACTTTAAATATCAACCACTCCCAGGTGTGGTAAAATAAACACTACGGTGGTGTGGCCTCTACCGAGCTCGGAAACACTCCAAACTTGAAGCCTCTTTCCCACATTTCCGTGTATAATTACATGTCTTCTCCAAAAAATCTGGGGCAGGATTTGAGAACAGACTCAGTGAAGATGATTATTCACATTATGTTTTGATTTGCTAAGAAAGTAAAGACAATTTCAGCCACAGTATTCATTAACTATAATGGCAAAATACTTCAAGTATTTTATGTGCAAACTCAAAGAGGATCCTAGAGATTAGTTTGTCCCATCATATGCCAGGCACCGCGCTGCTACTGGGGATGAAACTATTACAGATGCAGATAGAGACCCTGCCAAGATGGTAGCTTAGAGACCGTGATGATTGCATGAGTCACCAGGGGAAGCGGCTAGACAATGTTGATCTTAAACCAACTGAAACCAGATATTCCTCCAGCAAAATGGGTTTATTCCAAACAACAAAAAATTGTAACTTGGGACATGCAGCCTTATAGCAAACGGGGCCCAAGTCCAGAGAAACAGTGAAAAACTCTCTTATGGGCTTGGGAGTGGCTTTTGTAAAGAAGAGTCCATTGGTGGAAATTCAAAGTTCGAAATGTAGTGACTTTTCATTGGCTGAGCCCTGGCGGTCCCTCATTGGCTGAGCTGTTACTGGGCGAAGCGGAACCTTTTCTTCCTCCTGCTGAGGCCGTAATGTGCTCTCTCTTCCTGTCAGAGATGCAAGGTGTGTGTCTTCCTGTTGGGCTCGATAGTGTGTGTTGAGTGGCAGTGCAAGAGAGGTCTGCTCTCTTTATCCTTTTGCCTCCATCTTAAATGAGGTTTCTATTGATTAATGTCACAATATAAACTGAGGCCCACCGAGAAGCAAGGAGTTACACCCGTGAAGACTGAGTCACCTGTTTTAAATCATTGTTTTCTGGGTCACAAGTATCGGTCCCATGAGTGTAGTGTGCTGGGCGGGTGTGGCCGTGCCCCGCCAGCCGAATTATATCTCCTAGAGCAGCAGTTTCATCAGCTACCCCTGTGATACAGATGCCTTTTCTACTAGGAGTAGGCCGGAGGGGCTTGGTGCGCCTGGCGGAGCACACGGCCGCTTGCTGCCCCATTCCCAGGATAACTGCCACTCTTACATGTGATCTTTTTAAATTATTCAGAGTTAGTTCTCTGTTGATCTGTGTTTTTAGGAGAGAAGATTGGTGGCTGCTGCCTTCAGAGAAATCCGGTCGTGTGATTAGTGTGCCCGCATCAAATCTCTTGCATCCCTGTTGCTTTAGGGACTGCGGAACGGAGTGTCTCGCGGTACTGTAAGTATGTCGTTTCTTTCTGCTCTGACAAGGTTAGCGTCTCTGGTGTTTACTGGCACAATCCCCAAGCCTCCTGGAACTTGTGTCATTAAGCATGCAGTGGGGTTTGACTGCAGAAAATGCAGAGCACATTAAGCAGGCAAAATCAGCCCGAGTCTTGAAAAAGTCTTTGCATAGAAAGCGAGTGGCTCTCAATGGTTCTGTTAGCATGTCCGACATCCCCCACCTCTCCAGTCCATCGCTGCAGAGGGGTCGAGCCACGTGAGTCGTGTACTCCCCCCTTCTCCCGGTCCCTTCCCCACAAAGGGCTCCACATATATGTTATGATTAATCCTCATACTGCAGAGAGCCCCAGATTTCTGCAAAGATATGTTCCTCTCTCTCTGAACTGCAGATGAGAGGAGAAATAATGTAAGAGCTAGGTAGCAAGTGAACCAAACAACTGTCAGGTCAGTCGTCTCAGAGCTCGTTGCAAGCATTTACTCATTTAGAAAACAATCTCATGGTCTATGCCCGTCCTAGGCAAAACTCAGAAGGAAACAGTCCGTGGGTACAAAGTGCGGACTTTTCTGCTCTATACAAGCAAGCGCTAGCGTCCTCGCTTTAAACAAGGTCTAAATCATTCAGGTATTGCTGGCTTACAGTTGTTAAAAGAATTTAACTGGTGGCATTATAAGGCCCACAAAACCAGTAGTTGGTTGAGAAACATGTCCAACTTGTGAAGTACACTCTATATAATTGTGTTGGTCTTTAGCTGTTTGCTCTCAGAGCAACCCCTGGCCTTTCTGCTGCTCTGCTCTACACCATAAGGAATTAAGGGAACTGCCTCTGTGAGGTTCTCACGCCAGTTTGCAGGCAGGGCCAACTAGGGCAGCGGTTCTCAACCTGTGGGTCGCGACCCCTTTGGTCGTCAAACGACCCTTTCACAGGGGTCTCCTAAGACCATGGAAAATACATATTTCCGATGGTCTTAGGAACCGAGACACCGGTCCTCTATTCATCTCCTGGTGGGTCTGCCCACATGCAGATACACCCACATACAACATGAGAAACTGTATTAAAGGGTCGTGGCATTAGGAAGGTCGAGAACCACTGAACTCGAAGCAGGCACTAGCAGGGGGGAGAAGTCAAGATGTATCTCCTCCTCTCTGTTTCTGGTGGCACCTCCTTAGCTCCTGTCTCTTCCATGGCTCCATCACTTGCCAAACAGACCTACCCTCTGTAGTCCCAGCTCCTCTGCAGACCTACACCTCCTTCCTTCGTCCCATCCTGTGCTGCTTCTGTGGGCTATTTCTGCGGGACTTTTCAGCTCTTCTGTCACCTATGTAACCATTTCCTTGTGTGACAGGTCTCTTGTTTTGAGGTACCTAGGATGATTTCTGTTTCATTGGCTGATATGATATTTTACTGTTGTAAGTCACTAAATCATGTTATCTGTGGTAAATCTATATCTACTTAAAAATGAAAAGAATTGCTGCTGTGGGCTGAATTGTGTCCCCCTAAAATACATTGAATGCCCTAAATTCCAGCATTTCAGAATATGGCTGTATTTGAAGATAGGATCTTTAAAAAAGTAATTAAGGTAAAATGAGGTTTGGGGGGTAGACACTAATCCCATCCTGAGGTGACTTTGTAGAAAAAGATTAGGACATAGACACAGAGAGACTACATCTGTAAACCATCTACAAGCCAAGGAAAGAGGCCTCAGAATAAACAAACCCTCCAACACCTTGATCTTGGACTTACATCTCTAGAACTTTGAGGAACTAAACTTCTGTTATTTAAACCACCCAGTCTGTGGCTTACTAATACTAGCAAGTGAATCCAATTGCTAATCTCTGAAATTTAAGGCGAACTAGTTAACGCTAAGGCCTGGTGTCCTCCTCTGTAAAATGAGGATAATTATAATAACCTGCTTATTTTGAAAATTAACTGAGAGAAGCTTAATATAGTACCTGCTGTAGTGCCCCTTAAATGTTGGATATCACTGGGAGAGGCACGTGTAATGTTTGTTATTCAAGGAAGGAATTGCAATGTGACTTTTCTAGAATGCCTATGACTACCCACGGGTCTGTTTGAGGTCAGCCAGACAAAGCTTTTTTATTGGTTACTGCCTAGAAGTCTCTGCCCCAGGACTCTAATGCAGATCCCCAAGCACTGTCGCCTACACATATACACACGATGGATATAAAAGGAACCACCTGCCTGGAACCTTTTGCTCCTGCAGCTGAGCTCAGCCAAATCCCTGGGCAGAAGCTTATCTCTGCTGGCAGCTGCAGCCTCCCCATTCTGACTTTTACTCAGATCTTTCTCCTTCTGCAGCGATATGCCTGATAACTTGAGGCACTCGGTTTCCTTTCCTACATGGGATCCATGAGTGCTACTCTTTTTATGAGGATATTTGTATTTTTAGTGAGCCATTTAGCCTTCAGCTAAAGGAATAAAGCTCTAACAGTATAATGTGGGGCACTAAGTGATGGGATTATTTGGAGCACAGTTAAGTAGAAATATTACTTTTTAATTAAATGATAAAGAAATGCAGTAAAAAAAAATCTAAAGAAAGAGGATGTTTGGTTTTC
Source organism: Molossus molossus (assembly GCF_014108415.1). Taxonomy (NCBI): domain Eukaryota; kingdom Metazoa; phylum Chordata; class Mammalia; order Chiroptera; family Molossidae; genus Molossus; species Molossus molossus. The sequence goes on from NW_023425346.1 coordinate 74,006,052, forward strand.
CTTAGCTAAAGTTCTTAGAAAATGAGAAAAAAAGTGGTTAATATCTTATAAAGAGTATTTTTAATGAAGGCCTTCTTCTTTAATTAGTAAATCCAAGCTGTATCTTACATGTACATGGAATATTTATCATCACCAGTTTATTATTAAATATCTTCTAGGTGATTGATACTATGTGGGGAACTTACAAAGGAAAGAAAAGGAAAAAAGAAGGTGGGGTACAATGAAAACAGAGAGCGGCTCAAAGCATTTTGATCCATTTTATATTTTAAAAGTAGAAATTTCTCATCTTGTGATTTTTAATCTCCCAGTGGTTAGTTGCCATATGGTACTAATTTTGCTCGTGGAATGTGAAAAATAAATGTCAACTTTTGAATCACAATCACTAACCTTATAGCTACACGGACATAATGGTTTTCTCTGTACATCAGTCTCTGTTTTAAGGGCCAGGTGGTTTCTGCAAAATCTCTAGCCCTCTATTAAATAATTTGCCTATTATTGAATTTTGTTTCCATATTGTTTTCCCCACTTCCCCACTGGTATTGGACAGAATTCATTCTGTTCCTTCTGTCTTGGTTTGACTTCAGAGTTACCTATGCCCTAGGTTCCTTATAAAAATCCCTGGCTGGTTAGAATACTTAGCCACTGGATTCCAGACTGTATTTCCCACCCAGATTATTTTTTTAAGTAATAATCTAAAATAATAGAGTTGCTATAGCATGGTTTTGCTAAGCAAACTTACTTGGTAAAATAATGAAGAAAAATATAAATCCACCTGTACCGCTCTGGGGAAAATCACATTCCCAAAGATAATTTCATTTAAAATGTGTATTTCAAACATACGTATTGCTGACAAGCTTCCACTTATCAATAGGTTCGTGTTTTATGTCACTTTAATTGTTGATTGGTATGAGGTTTTCCATAGTCTAAAGGAAAATTTTATCTTACCTTGTATAAACCAAACAAAGTTTCAGGCTTCAGGCGTGGTTGCCCACCCTCCACTGCTTCCCTATCTCTCCCTCCCTCCCTTCCTTTTTCTTCATTATACCATGGATATACTTTGATATATTGGCAACAATTGAGCAATCTTAAAGACATGCTATATGAACTCTAAAGAAAATATTAAATTTGAGGAGGTAATACATTTGATAAGAGGACAAAGACTAAGAAAAAACATCCAGTACTGTTGCTTCCTGTCATCATGAAAGTTAGCCTATGATTCACGATTCTAAAACTTGTACAAAAACACTGATTGCCCCTTTCCTGTTGGCATGGTCATTCACTGAATGGCCATGTGGTCCTTGCTCTATTTAAAGAATAATATCAGTAACTTAATATCAGTTCAATTATCAATATGTTATAAAATAAATCAGAGACCAATAAAAAGACAAAACCACAGACTTGTGTGGAATCAGGAGGTATTGCTGGGCTCCTAATATATGCCAGACATTCATTTAGCTCCTTTTTTCCTAATATCCCATTTAAATCTCATACCACCCTTGAGATATGTACTATTATCCTCATTTCAAAGATGAGCTCAGAAAATCAAAATAATCAATGCCAAAGCCTGGTCTCCTTGCCTTCAGTCTGTGGACCACCTCTAACCTCTTCCCTGGCTTACACACTTTCAGTGAAGTCTCCTGACCTTCAAAACAAAGTCTAAACATTGAAATGACCAAGGTTTTCAAGGCCTTTCGTGATCTGGCACCAGTTATCTTCTCAAACAATAAAACTTACCACATCTCACCTCACACTCCACTCTCAGTTGTACTGACCTTCTTTCGGTCCTTCAGTATGCCAGGCCCTCCTTTGTCCCGGGGACGGTACTCATGTTGCTCTGTGCCTAAAACACCCTCGAACACTCCTTTCCTGCCCTCTCCCATGACCTGGCTGATTCTCACTGGTTCTTTAAATATGAACTTACATATGGCCTCCCTCCAGAAAGCCTCTGACCCCCAAGAACCCATTAGGTTGACCCTCTGTTAGATCCTGCCACCTACCAGTGTGTCCCACACACTACCTTGTAACTGCCTGTTGACTTGTCTTAATGGTAAATTCTGTGAAGGCAGAACCTGAGATTGTCCGGTTCTCAAGGTATCCCAGGGCCTTGTTTAGAGTAGAAAATAAATGTTCATCAAAGGACTGGATGATTAAGAGAATGACTTTTGCACTTGGAGAACTTTGTGTTAATGTCAACATAACAATTCTGTGGCAGCTGCTTCTGAAAACACACCATTTAGGATGGCATCATGGCAGTGTGTTAGGGAACTTCCAAAGCTGTTGGCACAGTGTAGCTTTCTGAACCATCCATTTACTTGATAAATAAAATTTTAAATAAATTTTAATAATATATATGTTATACCGACATACAAAATACATATGAATCTTTATGATAAAATACATTACTTCCAAAAATTTCCCATTTTGAGTTAGTTCCCCAGATAATGAATGACAATAATTGTTCTCTATGATAGTCAAACCTTATTAAGAAGGTTATAATCGTTTGGGAGAAGGATTTAAGATGAACAATGTCAAACTTCTAAGCCTCCAGTGAGACAGTGTGCTTTGAGGAACATTTGAAGGTAAATTTCTGCTTAATCCAGGGAAGACTAGGGAGTATAAAGGCTGTTTTTACCTGGTTTAGAGACTATCACCCAGAAAGGGGAACAAATGAATTCTTAGAAGTGCATCTTCTAAAGACCAGGGCCATTGGGTAGAAGAGCCCAGATTCAGGTCAATTTGAGGAAGAACCTCTAGGTTATCTCTAAATTATGGAAATATGGGATATTTTGTTCTCCTTTTAATCATCTTCCATATATTTTACCACAAACTGTACCAACACATCAGATGGAATTTTTTAAAACGAGTTCATATGACCATTCATCAAGAGTACTACAGAAAGAATGACTGATTTGCGCAGAAAATAACAATCTATCTTTCCTTGTAGTGGAAAGATTATACAAATTTCCAATTGAAAAACTAAATAAACAGAGTTTTTATCTGGTTAGATTTACCTCAGGTACAACCTATCCAAAGATTTTTTTTTTTCTTCCTATTTTTAGAATTGGATTATATTAGTTGTTTTCAATTTGCACTAATCCATACTTGGTGCAAAAAGAAATTAGACAGTGCACTACTGTGGGAAGTGAAATTTCCCCAGTCTCAACTCTCCATACAAAGATTTCCAAATGTTTCATACAAATATGTTAATAGGATCATATTATAACTATCCTGCCTCCCTTGTGTGTGTATGTGTGTCTGTGTGTGATATGTGTGTCATGGTATCTTTGCATAAAAATACAATAGATTTTGTTTATCTTTTTAAACTGTTGCATGGTATTCCACTGTTGATGTAATTTAATTAATTTAACCAGTTCTCTATTGATGGACATTGGTTTTGAAGCATTGTTGTAACTAACTATAAATATTTAATAATTAGTTCATTTACCAAAAAATTTACCATGAAATAGACTAGGCCTCCTTACTGAAGTGCTGGTAACCCAGTGAATACTTAACAGTGTGTTAGAGAATGTCCAAATCTATAGGCATAGTGTGTCTTCTTGGACCTTCCATTTTACTCAATGATAAATAATTTAGGAATTAAGATTTTTGATTAATAAAAACAATTCAGATGTGTTATACAGAGAAATACAAAGAATATGCAGAACTTTATGGCAAAATGAAAACTTCAAAGACATTTCCATTTTGAGTTAGGGCTCCCGGCCCTCAAAGATAAGTTGACTTTCTTCTGCCATTAGGGATATTTTGGCAAAATAATTTGAGAACTACTTGTTTAAGATCTTTGGAATCTTTTGAATGCCTGAGAGGATTCCAGACAAGCTGGGGACTAATTATAATGGCTGAACTAGGTTCTTAAAATAGAAATCAGCCGGGCGCTCTCAAGATGGTTTCCTCAAAGTTAATGTGAGGACACAAAGGAGAGGAGAGGGCAGGGGAGCAGAAGGAGCCTTTCTGCAGTTAGCCTAATGGCTGGATCAAGGCCAAGTACAAAAACTGGTTTGTGTGTCAACTCAGAACAGAGTAATTTCCTATGCTCACAATGGGAAACATAAGGTTATCTTTACTGTGGGCTTTTTTGGTTCTTTTTAAAGGAATCTCATTTTTGTGAAGCTAATAGACTTTTCAAAAAAGTGAATTCTTAACTAGAAAGTCAAAGTTCAATCATAGCCTATTTATTTATCTTATTGTACTTGAATAGAAAACTCAAAAGCTCTAATGAAAGAACATTTGAAAAGACAGGTAAACACTTGTGAATAATTCTAACAGGTGAGAGGATTTATCCTAGCCTTATTTCTCTTGCCTGATTTCATCTGGTGCTTTTACACTGGCAGTGCAGTGTGGGAGGGGTTCCCGTTTTCTTAAACACCTTCAGTTCTGCATATGGCAAAAATATTTGCTTGTTACTACACATAGATGTTTTTGTTCTCTGCAATAAGCCTGCAGAGCAGAGGTGAATTATGTTTAAAAAGGAATCGTTTTGCCTGTCAGACACTTTACATAAAACAGTCTTTGAATTCTGAAGGATTTTAAAGCTGAGCTCTGAAATCCTATAATATATATCTAAAATAATGTTGCCCAAAGCAAAAGAATTATCAACTGACCTCCAGATCTTACTCTTTGGAAATATTCCTTAATGTTTAACAGTATTTAACTTACATGCATTTATTTCCAACTGTGCTTATTTTAAAATTATCACTCTAGAGCAGGTAAATGGATTCAGTAGAGATGAGCACGCCATCCATCATGTTTTGTGGACCTACATAGCTGAACAATAATATTCAGTATAATTATGCTATCTAATATTCACCTGAAATGTGTGTCATACATTATCATATGCTAATTGTGCATAATTAATGTTAACTATTCATGGTTGCAAGATCAATTAATGGGTTTGAAAGTTAAACTTACATGCAAAAGAAAGAACAAAAGGCTCCCCATACAAACATAAGAACAGACCTTTTATTCTCTAAGGCATGTTAAAAAGATTATAAATGAATTGACCATTTTGATATTAGAATGCATACAGTAAATAACTTGTGTAAAAATGCAGTCATTTTAGGTCCCCTGGGGAAAACAGTAGTAATTCTTTCTCATGTGAGAAGCATGGAAAGAATGCCATCAAAAGAGGCTCAATCAATATATTATCTTCCGAGCAAACAAGGGAGCTATAGATGAGGGCTGTAGAGGGATATTGTAGATGAGGGATTCTGTTGTCAAAACCACTTGGAAAACCTGGCAGGATGTGCATCCAGTTTATAAAATAAATAGTCAACTTATTATTCAGGTTTAGCTCAAATTTTGGTGAGCTTGACAAAATTTGTCACTGCAGAACTGTACTGTGCACTCAAAAAAAAGGGCTCGTTTTGTTTAAGAGGCAGCTCTGTCCAGAATTGAATAGAAAACAGGGAGTTAAGTGCCTCATCCCCCAACTTTCATTAACCCTCAGACTAACAGGAAGGCTGTATACATTATCATGGCTATATCTCTTTTCCCCTTGGAGGTGCTGAAGCGAAGCCAGAATAAGTATCTTGCTTAATGTGAATGCACAGTTCAGTGCAAAAACTGCCAGGAGAACCCTAAACTTCTAGCTCTCTGTTAGTCCGATGTGTCTCCCAGTTTGCTTTCCCCAGGCATCCAATTTCAGATAATCTATGCGCTCCTTCACACTTTATCTATTAGCTCAAACATATGTTGCTGGTTTTCTTTTCTTAAAAGGAATCTTGTGTAACGCCCTGTTCCCTGCTGAAGTTGTCCTTTGTATGCTTGACCTGATCATTTGGGCTCCTGGTCTTCCAGAATAGGTTTGTTCTCCACCCCCCTCCCCGCTTTGAAGCTAGGCGTGGTCATGTGAATTGCTTTGGTCTATGATTGTGAATGGAATTGACAAAAGGCAGAGTCTTTAAGAAGCAGTGGGTGATTTGCCACCTGCTCTGGTGATCATTAGAAACACACATCAAAATGAAGCCTCCATCGGCCAGCTTGCCCCAGTGATTACAAGGAGCATAGGCCTCCTGCTGACTGGTAGTGGACATAAGAAGTGAGCAGGAAACTTTTGGTCAAATCACTGAAATTCAGAGGTTGCTTGTTACTGCAATATAATCTAGTTTATCCTGAATGATGATACATGTACAAAATAAAATCTAAGCTTCTTTCACTTGACATTGAAGACACTCCACAATCGGGCCTCAACCTCTTTAATACATTCACTTAAATTGTTGAGAGCCATGGTATGCAGCAACTCTGATAGCTCCTAGGTTTATGAAGATGAAAGGCCCATGCCCTCAATGGGGAGACACACATGTAATGGAATTATTACAGTACAACATGATAATTGCTACAGTTAAGCTAACACTGAGGTCTAGTAAGAACAAGAAAGATCATTTTAGTCTTTTCTGGGATGACATTGGGAGTGGTGTAGAACATCTTGTGCAAGGAGTGGTCAGCATGTGAAAAGGCACAAAAGTGGTAGAAAGCAAAGCATGTGCAGAAAACTGTGCATAACTCAGCATGACTGGTTCGTCCCTCTATAGGACATATCTCCCCTGGCACATATTCATGCCTCTCTGTCCATGCTATGTCCCTTCCTGATTCCTCCAAACCACTGTAGGTGAGGTGGGCCGGGCAAGCAGCAGATGCCAGGGAGCTCAGAAGTTTTTATTTTTTACTGGTTTTACTTTCATATGGACCCTTATGCTTAGACATTTATCTCATCTCACAAAAAGTAAATGCATATAGTCACAGGGATAACTGATAGGATTCAAAGATGGTGTTCATTATACCTCTTTAAACTAGATCACTCCTATAGAAGACTAGACATAAACATATTTTTTGCAATCTAACAATTATCCTACAACTACAGTTTTACTGCATTGCATTTTCTATGCAAAACACATTCAAAATAAAAATTAAAATATACCTTAATTTTTGTAATCCTGTTTTGAAATTTCTTATTTTCTTTTGTTACATACTAGCATCCTTTAAGAAGAATAAATATCAGGGCTTCTCTGACCAGTGAAAAACCTTTGGATAGCTGCCCTCCCTTTTTCACATATGAAAAGTTCAGCATCCTGAAAAAGGCACAAATGCATAAGCTCAAATGTCACCTCATCATTGAAGCCTCCCTTGACATGTATTACTCTTCCTCTTTGATCTCTCAGCGTTTTGTTTATAACTCCACTGTTATGACATTCAACCTATCCTTAATGATGAGTAGTAATTACATGTCTGTCTCCAACTTTAACCAGTGGTCAATAGTATCCTACTCATGTCTGTATCCCTCATGGCACCTAGCACAGTGCCTGGACAGAATAGGCAAGCAATGCATGCTGGACCAAGTTGATGATGTGGGTGAAACACCCAGTAGTTACAAAGATGGGGGGAAACTGGTAAGAAAAAAAAATTCCCAGTGAATAGACAGACCCCAGTCTCATTGAAACCAGGTATAAATTTTGTATAAATACTATGCATAGACGGACTCTTCCCATAAGACCAAATAGTGAGATCAAACCCAAAAGAAAAATTTAATGACGTCCACTATCATATGATTTTACAGATTCAAAATCCCTTGTCTAAAACCTTTAGACTAGATATGTTCCCAAATTTAGAATCATCTAGAGTTTTGAAAGGTAATGTGGTGCATGAACTTAGATAACATCCCCAACAGGCATGAGGAAGCACTCCATAGTCAACACGTAATATTTCTACAGAGAAGCACATGAATGTTCACAAAAGGTGGAAAACATATAGCTATAAGTAGCCTTGTGTTGGTTTGGGTCAGGTTTTGTTGCTAAATAAGTTCCCAAATGTTTAAGGTTTTTGAGTTTAAGAATTGTAAATGAGAGATTATTGAACCTGTATTAATAATAGCTGTTTATCCAGTACACAAAGAACTCCTGATTATTATGGGAGATAATCTTTATTCAATCTATGTTTATCAAATTTGCATTTCAAATATTTATTGCCAAAATACTTTACAATTTTTAAGCAACAAGAGATGAAGTTGAAGATGAACCATTGTTTGTCAGACACAGATAAAGATTTTTTGAAATTAGAAATTTAAACACTTTTTTTTATTTTAAAAAGGATCGTATTAACAAAATATTGATAAACAGTACAGGTTAGATCCAAATAAGGATATCTTACATGGAGTGTTACGCTCCTTTTACAGACAGATATGAGTTTAGCACTGAAAAATGTTGGTTTAAAGATCTGAGTTCTATAAAAGCAGATCCGTGGAGTAATTTTAAATGTTTTCACCCAGTGCAAGGCATAGTCTCACAATGACTGTGAGGGGCTTCCTGGGGTCATTGGAGGAGCTCTGTGTGTCTGTGTGGCAGTGCTCTGGCTGAGATCTCAATCTCGATCTCTCTCTCTCTCTCTCTCTCTCTCTCTCTCTCTCTCACACACACACACACACACACACACACACACATCTAAGTGCTTTGCCATAAACATCAAGTTAGCACACAGGAAAATCTCAGTGCTACAGATGACGTGCTCACTACAGCATTATTTCAAAGAAATACCATCCTGGTGATATTGTCTCAGTTTATCTGAACCCTAAAAACCAATGTAGGCTTCATAGTGCTTCTGCAGACAGAGGGCATAAGTAGTGTCAAGAAGAATGCCTGAAAGACTGAGCAATTTTCAAAATTATCTCATGCACCCTTCCATTCCTCTTGAGCCAGATTCTTTTCATCCTAGGCTTGGGGAGCCAGGCTAATTAGTAGGAGACTTCTTTATAAAAGTTTTAATCTGTGAAATGTGGCTTTTCAGAGTTCTCATGGGAATCAATATGGGTGGCCAGGGTTTTGAAGTAACTGTAGCAATTTATGCTGTTCTTTTTAGGAAACGGAATGGTCATTTGGCTCTGAGGGAAAGATGTATGAAGCCTTTAGCAGGCAACACTTTTGAATGTATAATTTTTTTTATCCTCCCCCGAGGACATTTTTCGATATTTTGTTCAGATAGAGTGGGAGGGAGAGAGAGAGAGAGAGAAACATCGACGTGAAAGGGACACATCGATTGGTTGCCACCCGCACGACCCAACCAGGACCGGGAACAAACAGCAACCGAGGTACGTGCCCTTAGCGGAAACCGAACCCGGGACTCTCCAGACCACAGGCCGACGCTCTAACCACTGAACAAAACCAGCCAGGGCTGAATGTATAATTTATTTTAAAAAGATACATATATCTGTATCTTCATAATGGTGACCAAAAAATAAATTTTCTATCTATGAGTTCTAAGTACCTTGAAGGTGAAGAATCCAGATCTTTGCAGAAGCTCAATAAATATTTGATATTGGACTTCATTTCAAATGGCCTTTACACCAGAAGACTCAATGAAGTGTTTTTGGGATGAGGCTCAGTCTAATTTAAATCCTAAAAGCAAGGAACATGGGGTGGATGTGGATGGGAACAGAGCTTCTAGGAAGCAATGCCCTATGTAGAAAGTGCTTTTAAACTATCTGATTTGGGAACTATCAGGAGCTTGGTTTGGCAAATGCCCCAGCAGGCATGATCACAGATGGAGACTTGAGTGAACATGTGACATCCCTAATCACTGTGGTCATCGAAGGCCCAGGGAGCCCAGCAGCAGGGCTTGTGTGTATGGCCTCCTGCTGCAGACCAGCATGCTAGGCAGGGGGGTTTACCAGCTGCCATTGCTGGAGGGCAGCACAAGGCTCTTGTTTTCAAAGGGTGAGAGCATAGGTCTTGTCTTGACAGCGGAATGTTTGGAGTAAGTCTTTGAGCTGAGAACTAGCAGGAAACACCAGACCTCTGTCTGGCCTAACTTCTGATACGAGGGACTCGGTTTCTAAGTTTAAGCAAGGTGAAATGAAAGAAATGAGGGAGCAGTCAGGGAACTGATCCGACTGTTCGTGTAGGCTCCAGCCATGTGCTGGGGGCTTAAGCCTTTCCTTTTTGCACTTGACTTTATACTGCAGATGCAGATGCAGGTTTGGCCAGGTGAGGAGATCAGGAAACTGTCCCAGCCTGGCCTCCTCCCTCCCCTGGCTTGTTGTGTCCCCAGAACTCCTTGAACCCTGGGTGGTAACCGTCTGCCAGTGGTTACAGTTGTTAATCTTATAATTGAAATTTAAAAGGGGCTTGCAGCTGTCAGGAACGGATTTAACAGGGTGTCTCTGTTCTAATATTGCATGCGGCTGCGACTTTGTAATTGTGCGGTGTGTTTACAGGCGTCACAAAGAAGGGGAAAGGAAGGAAGCAAATAAAGAAACCCCTTGGAACTGTTTGTAGGGTTTGGACCCTCAGGGCAGAAGGATCCGTTGGCCAAGGGTCTAAAATAATGTTACTGAACCAGCAGGATCTGTGTTTGGGAGGTTGGGCTAAATAAACTATATTATCATTTATTTTAAGCCTGCTTGGTTAAGGGAGGTTTTGAGGATGGCATCTGAATGTCCCTCATGACTTGTGCATAAGGCTCTCCTATTACATCTTCACCGGAGAGTCTAACATTCATTTGAAAACTGTTCTCTCTGAATGCTTTATCCTTTGATTTCTACAACATTTGCTATTAATGATGCCATGTCCTTGGCTGCCTTTCACTTGTATTTTTAAGGCAACTCTTTTACTTCTAATCTTTCTCTGTCACTTTGTCTGGATTTACTGTTAGATGGGAGATGTGAAGCTTACCTCTCCCACAGTCATAACAGGTAAGTCTGAGCCACTGATCTCATTTCATTTCATGCTTTCCGGGTTTTAGTCATTCCTGCTGTTTTAATGGTCCTCCTTCTTTTGCTAACTTTATGCAGCAGTTTTCTTTCATATCTCTCTCTCTTTCTCTCAATGCTAGCATTTTAAATGCTATAATTTTTACCTTGATAGCCAGTGGCTTCAAAAAAAGTCAAATGAATAACTAATTTGTGGCAAAGGAGCCCAGAACATACAATGGAAAAAGGAGAGTCTCTTCAGTAAATGGTGTTCAGAAAACTGGACAGCCACAGGCAAACGAGGGAACTAGACCGCTCTCTCAAACCATACACAGAAATTAACTCAATATGGATTAAAGACTTGAATGTAAAACCCAAACCCATAAAATACATAGAAGAACACACAAACAGTAAGTGGTTTGACATTGGTCTTAGTGAGGTTTTTGTGGATTTGACTCTAGCAGGGAAACAAAAGCAAAAATAAACAATGGGACTACATCAAAGGAAAAGCTTCTGCATAGTGAAGAAAACCATCCACAAAACAAAAATGCAACCTACCAAATAGGAAAAGATATTTTCAAGTCATTATCCAATAAGGGGTTAATATCCAAAGTATATAAAGAACTCATACAACTAAACAACAAAACAGTCTGATTTAAAAAGTGGGCAGAGGATCTGAATAAGAGATTTTTCCAAGGAAGACATATGGATGGCCAATGGACACAAAAAAGATGTTCAGAATCACTGATTATTAAGGAAATTCAAATTAATACCACAATGAGATATCATCTCACACCTGTTAGAATGGCTATCAACAAAAAGACAAGAAACAATAAGTATAGGAGCAGAGACAGAAGAAAGGAAACCCTCATAAATGGTTGGTGGGAATGTAAATTAGTGTAACTATGAAACACAGTATGGAGGTTCCTCAAAAATTAAAAATAGAACTGCCATGTAATCCAGCTATTCTACTTCTGGTTATTTATTCAAAGAATATGAAAACACTAATTTGAAAAGATATATGCACACCTATGTCCATTGCAGCATTATTTACAATAGTTCAAGTTATGGAAACAACCAAAGTGTCCATCAAAAGATAAATGGATAAATGTGTATACACACACACACACACACACACAAATAGAATACTGATCAGCCATAAAAAGATGAATATTGCCATTTGCAACAACATGGATAAACTTTGAGGTTACTATACTAAGTGACTAAGTCAGATGCAAAAAGACAAATACTATATGATTTCACTCATGTGGAATATAAAAAACAAAAACAAATGAACAAATACCAAAAACAAACTCATAAAAGCAAACAACAGATTGGTGGTTACCAGAGGGAACGGGGGTGGAGAGAGGGTGAAGAAGTAAAGGCGTCAATTATATGGTGATGAATGGAAACTAGACTTTTAGTGGTGAGCACAATGTAATATATGCAGATGAATTATTTTGCACATTTGAAACTTATGTTATAAACAAGTGTTATCTCAATAAAAATTTTTTTTAATCCAAGTGTGGATTTTGAACTCCTTACTCCTTGTGACCATTATTTAAGAGATAAGTGAATTTATTTCTGTCTCAGTTGCTATCTTTATTTACTTCTAACTCCTTTGTGGCCCAAGTTGATCCATTCTTAAATTTTAAACTGTAATGTTTAGAGGGGGTGATAGAAGTGCTTCCAGTCAGAAAGAAGAGTTCCAAGGCTTACCAGCGGTATGTCTTCGGACAAGTCAGTTAACATCTCTTCATCCTCATGTCCTCATCTGTAAAGTGAAGAAAGTGATAGTGTGTCTCTTAAGGCACCAGTAAAGACTGAATAAAATGACACATAAAAACCCAGCACAAAATCTTATGTCCAATCAACTGTGGTAATTGTTTTCCTTGGAAAATTAATTCAGAAAGCCAACCCCTGCTATGAACCCTTTGTCTTGCTAAATGCAGTTTGTGTTTGTTAAGCAAGGAAGACTTAACGGATGCAATGCTCACTGTTAAGCCATGGACTTCACAGAAACACTTCTTTATGAATTGAAGAAATGTGTCTTTCAGCGAGGTGCTAGCCCTGGAGAAGAGAGGAAAAGTTTATTGACTGCTTTAGTTAACAAATTCAGTCCCTACTGAAATAAATCTCTGCTTAATGTGAACTAGCTGTCTTCTACCCCAAAATCTGGTTCCATGGGAACCCAGGGTTTATCTGGATTCCTAACTTTGACAAAGGTCTTCTGGCCTTTGGTGCTCCCTCCAGAGAGAAGTGGGAGCTGTACCTCTGACCCGGAGGCTTTCCAGCCAGGAGCACTCGGGAAGCCCATTCTCCTAAATATGCATGTGATCTTCTGGTAACGACTTCTCTCAAGACCTGTTTCCTCTTGACCAAGGAGACATATCATTCTAAACCCTTTACTAAATAATTGTAGTTGGGGTGGTGGTGGTGGTTTTTCAGTCTCATCAGAAAGCCTTGATCAGAACCTGGGTGCTGTGCTGAATACCCTAAAACAGATCTAAATTCATTGCAACCTAAAAACTGCTTCCTGTGTGCCTACTATGTGTCAGGAACCGGGGGAGGCTACAGAGATGAGGATTTATGAAATGGACATGTTTAGAAGGGACATGCTTCCAGTCAGAAGGAAGAGTTCCAAGCCGGGCACTGCTTACTAGGAAGTGCGAGAGGGCCCAGGCAATGCCAAGACAGATAAACAGATGTACACACTGACACCCTCAAAGCACTTCCCACCTAAAATGAACATCAAGGAGGAGGACATTAAGCAAAGGGCACACATACATGGTACTAGGACAATTAATGCCCTGTGTGTGGATACGTTTCCTGCATACCTAGCAGCAGCAATGAGAAGGAACACTTAGATGGTGCTTAATCTGTGCCACACCCTGCTCTACCCATGTACTGACTCGCTGTATCCTCACAGCATGCTACCTTATAAAGTAGATAATATAATTTTCCCACTTTAAAGATGAGTAAACTAAGGTATTTTCCCACCTAGCAAGGTAACCTACCAAGGGCAGGGCCAGATGTATGAACACAGGAAGACTGGCTCTAGAGCCCACATTGTATTTTTGGAAACCAAATTATATCTGGCGTCAACATCACCAGGGTGGATAGAGGAATCAATTTCAGTCATTGTAGGGGGCCCTTCCTCATCTTAGGGTCTAACAAGAGTCTGACGAGCTCACAGGTTTCTGAAAATATGGGGAAAAGACAATTTTCAATCTGTTGTGATGTTACTTGGGAAGAGATGTTCTATGGCAAGCTGGCTCCAGCCCACCACTGCCTTAGGGTGTACTCCCCAAACCTCTGTCACCTCTCCCCAGTCCAAGGTCCCACTATCGCTTCTGAGAGAGAGCACTGTTCAGCCATTAGCAGACTACCCTCCCCATCCAGACAGCTCCCTTGCAGTCTTGGGAAATCATTTTCCTCATAAAGCTGGAGTCACCCCTCCTGCCTGCCCTCCCTTCAAGCCGGCCCCCTCTCAGACTATCCATGGCCTAGGCTCTGGAAGCAAATGCCTCTTAACCCTTAAGAAGGACGAAGGATGAGCAGTAACTCTGATCTTTTTAACATAACTGCCAGGTAGATAGGCAGTTAACCTCTCATTCAGGTTAAATTGCTTCTCAGATGTTCTAGGATGCCAGGAAAACTTTACCTTTGTTCTTGGCATGCTCTTGTGAAGCAAGTCTCTTTAAATACAGGAGCTACATTTGGGCTAAATCTCAAATTAAGGATTTCCTTATGGTTCTCATACTTGAAATGATACAAGCCATTTATTGAGCTAGTGGAGGGAAGGAGGGGGGATGAAGACTGCCAAGAAGCCGCAGCCACGGAGGTAAGTGCCTGACCTGTGATGTTACCTTGTCTATATAATTTGCTGTGTGTTGCATCATACAGAATATGCCAACCTTTGTCTGCCTGCTCAAAAAAAAAAAAAGTGATGCTAATTAGATCAGGCAAATAGCTGCTGTTGTTGATTCATTTGAAAATGATTATTCCAAGGCAGTGTGTTATTACCCAGCAAGTCACAGCTTTGCCTATTAATGCTCTGAGGTGGCTGCCAGACTTCAAAGTCGGAGGTGGAATTTGAGGCTAGCAGTGCCTGCTGGGTCACCACCAGAGCCTTCATCGGAGGACAAGGAACAATCCACTGACATTTAGGAATGTATTCCCTTCTGGTCAGTATGAACTCCACTCTCAATTCAGTGCCAACAATATTATTTGGGACCCTTATCATATACAAAATATAACACAGTGGGTTACACAAAAACAAATATGAAATTAAAGTTCTTTTACATTCCAGTGAAAGAGCTAAGATGTTGAGCCAAGTAATAATGCAGAAGGTTGCCAAGTGCTATAATTAAGTGAAATAATTAAGTAAATTGCTTTTGATAAAATGGCAAGTTTTCCACATGTTGGTTACTTATTTAGCATATTAGAAATATAAATAATGGGCTATGGAAACTAGAAATGCAAAGCTTCCTTTTGCAGAGGGTATACATAGGGCTCGAGACGGGGAAAAGCTTCATGAAGCAAGCAGCTGCCTTTAGAAGAAGGAGTCAAGTGTTGAAAAATCAGTACAGCATAAGCAAGAGCCCAACCAAGAGCAGGGAAGCTGTGTTAGGTGTTCCAAGTTGAAACCAGGAGGCAAAAAAGAAGTGATCCATGTACTTGGAAATGTAATCAGATCAGGGAGGGTTTTGAATCTGAACATAAAGAGTTTGGATCTTCTTTCTACTGAAACCAGTCAATGATGATGCAGAAAATAAGTGTTTCTCAGAAAAGACTACATGTTAAAAAAAAAAATGCCTATAAAAATGACCACAAGTAAGTAAACTTTCTATACCATTATTGAGGTTAACCTAAAAAATGTGTGAAATAGTTTTTATTCAGTTTTGAAGGTTGTGTTTCCAGAGGCACAGTTTCTAGATAAAAATTGGGCCATTATAATCTAATAACATTGAAACAGATTTCATTGCCACCAAATAAAGAACATGTTTTCCCTTTTTGTCTTCTGTTTAAATTCCCCTTCCTCCTTGTGAAACTGTTAATATGCTGAAGTAGAGTGCTTAGCCCACCTCCAAACCCTTAAAATGTAGTTAATTACAAGATAGGCCAATTTAAACTTTACGACGTTCTTGATACCAGTAGGGATGGTGGGTTGTTTTTGTCCATCGGCCGAGGAAGGTGGGTGCAGCGGCTGATGGAAGAGTACGGGTAGCTCAGGTCCAGTCACAGCTCCTCCTCCCAGTCGGTCTCCCACAGGCTAGAGCACAGACCCCTCACCTTTCTCAAGCTTCAGAATGAGGAGACTGAACTGGATTGTCTCCCACGTTTCACCTCAAAGAGTCTGTTAAGAAGAAAAATTGTACAACACAAGTAACTTAAAAGCATGTACTGAGAGTGCAGAACTGTTTGGTGTATAAGCAGTCATAAAGATAACACACACTGGAGCTATGGGTCCACCTGGGCAAAGCCGAAGAAAGACAAGGAACCCAGAGACACAGAATACCTGGAGCAAGCAATGGCTGTTTCCAAATAACAGAATCCCATACTCTTCCTCTCATTGCTCAGTCCACAAATAGCATTTCAGAAAGTCAAAAATGGAATGTACCCTGAACATGCAATTTCCCTGTTTTGCATCTTCCAATTGTTTTCAATCAAATCATGTAATTTTATCCTTGTAGCTAGATTATTTACTTCAGAATGACATAACCTGCAGCCTCCAATAGTAGGGAAATATAAAGAAGATATTTTAAGAACAGTTATTTTATATTTAAATAATTGTTTCATATCTTTTTAAATTATTGCTATCTTTATAAACGCGACGTGTATAAGATCCTGTCTCAAGTATCTCATCTGGATGGCAGATACCTGCGTGCTACTATTTTATTTCACTTACTTTTCTGTGTCTCTGAGGAATTTCATAATTCAATGGGGGGAAAAAAACAAGTATTTTATCACCTAGAAATTAATTTACCTCTAGGAGATTTCAGGAGACAAAGTCAACTTTCCTCCTAATCGAAGTTTGTATTATAAGAAGCATCTCAATAGTGAGAGAAGGATGGTGTGAAAAGTTTTGAGTACAGCTCAGAGTGTAAGTATTTATGTCAGCCCGTGCCTCATAAAGTGACTATAATGAGGAGATATGGTGAAAAATTATTAGTGTGATCTTTCCCTGTAGCCTTTCCAAGCTCATGATCTTATCTCCAATCAGCTGGCAATATCCTTCTACCCAGGGGAGAACAGAATTGGCACAGAAGGAATGTGAGGAAAAAGAAAAACAATGACCTTCAATATAGGATTTTGTGACCAGACAAAAACCATGCAAGCCAGGGGATTGCCTTGAGAGAGGGCTTTCTCTATTTATTTCTGTCTTGAACATAACTAGAACCGAGACTACAGAATGAAGGTCTCTGAGTCTGCCTATACTGCAAATAACATATTCCTTCTGCTACAGCAGCCAGGCTTGAGGCTTGCTTGCTCCACCGCAGTAGGAGGAGGGTAGGACAATAGAGGAAATCAAAGAGAAACTCATTTCTTCTTGCCTGGGGGATTTGAGCAAGAAAGGAGTGGGAGGGGCAGAAGGTGAAGAGGATGAGAGAGATGTGGGAAGGTGGTCACACTCAGGGCAGAGGGGCTCTGGCCCCATTTAGGGTGGCTACATCAGGGGAGAAGTGGCAGCCTATATAGTCGTCTAGCCAGAAAGGGCCTGGGTTTAGGTACCCCGAGGAATCCCTGACTCCTCTGAGCATAAAAGGTATTTAGATGTTAGCCTGTGCATTGTGAAAGACGCAGAAGTTTCTTGAAGGTGTGGCTGGTGAGTTGACCAAAAGGACTCCCTCATCAGGAGCTACAGTGGCTGAGGATACTTTAGGCGGGTAGCTGGATAAAATACAGGATGTCCAGTTACATTGGAATTTCAGATAAACAACAAATAATATTACAAGTAATACTTGGGACATACTTATAGTAAAAAATATATGTGTGTGTGTGTATATATATATTGTTTATCTGAACAATATATATTGTTTACCTGAAATTCAGATTAGGTAGGTGTCCTGTATTTTTATTTGCTAAGTCTGGCAACCTGACCTAGGCACAACCAAGGCTGCTGCCAGGCTGCAGGGAGGCCTGAAGCAAGCTAAAACCCAGGAGAAGTAAATCCAGTAGGCAAGAGCATGACCAGGAACATGACCACACCATTGGCTACACCCACCAAGGACCATGACTGCAAATGTCAATAAGATGCACATGGATAGGCAGAAGTGGACACCATTGTGGGATGTGGACACCCCGAAGGTCTAAGTACCTGTCTTCCTCAATGCCCTGAGGTCACATATACTTCATCTAGAAGCCACATTAGAAAGAGAAGCCGAGGCAGGGAGGCATCAGAAAGATAGATCAATTTATGTGCAAATTATTGTATCAGACTAAGCTTTAAACTGGACTGAGCTGAAATATATATTTTTCCCTGATACTCTGAGCTGGGGTTCATAGAGAAAAGTAATCAGTTGTAGGCCAAACTTTAAAAGTACATTTTCTCTGCACATCTAAGTTGCAATATGAGCAAACTGTGATTTCATACCTCATACCCATCTGCAATGACTTTTCATCAAACGTGGAGAAAGGAGAGATTATTAGGAGAAACTCTGACTGGGCTCCTACAAATGAAGTTACACCCTCACTTTTCACTCCTCCTCACTCCTCTTGCCCTAGAGTTTCTCAGACCCATGGCTTTGACCCACAGAAGAAACACTACGGATGGTACTGGTAGTGGTTCTGCCCCAACCACCCCAATCTAAACCTCTGCGAACAGGTGCAATGTGGCTTCAGAACCCCTACATTGCCAAGTCAGAGTACATATCAGAAAGGTGCTTTGTAGCTCCCCAGTCTACAGGCACTTGGAAGGTCCCAGCAAGACAAATACTCCCTTCTGCCAACGCACAGCATGAGCAGCTTGCCACCCCTACCCCTTGGAGAGGGTCCAAGTCTCCTTTCCTTCCTCCCAAGTAATGAGAACATAATTAGCATAAACAGGAACAGATTAACATAGAGCTGTGGAAAGAGCTAAATATACATTCTTTAGAAACAGCCACAGACATTCGGGGCATTTTTAAACCTCTCTGAAAGTTTTAAGTCTTCCCCCAGCTGATAGAAGCTCAATGTTTAAAGGGGCTGGAGGCCTATCTGTCCGGCTTCCACCTGACATATGAATCCCCTGTACAACTCTGGGTCAACTGGTCAAGCCTTGTTTAAACCCTCCAGTAATGAGGGTCTCATACCCCCGAGAGGCAGTTGTCACTCCCATTCCTGTAATGGCCGTATGGAAGATACTATGCAGGAAATGCATTCCAATAAGCTTGAGATTGTTACAGTTTCTACTTTCCCAACATTCTGTTTGACCCAATTTATTTTTTAAGTCTCAAATATGTGTTGATCTTCATAATCAAAGAAAATGTATTGAAGACATGAAAATCTGCACAGAGAATTAAATTAATAGGTTAGAAGACATCAGTGATGATGTTCTCTACAGAGTTCATAGAACCCAGGTCTCAGCTGAGGTTACCCTTTATGTTAAAACATAAATGAAATTCTCTCTAGCTTCTCTCTCACATTCTGTGGAAATCCTTCCCACAATTTCTGACAATTCCCAAGGGCTTATGTTCTCATGGTCACTTTTGCTCCCCTTGATTTCACTCACTTCTTGCCTTTGGGGTTCTTCTCTCTGCTTACTCCCCACCCCGACCCCTCAGGAAACTCTACCTTTTGCCTTACTCAAACCAGTAACTCCTGAAACTTTGGGGAGGTGAGCCATACAGAAAACTTAAAACTGAGTATTAGATATTCTTAAAAATCCACTGGCCACCCTTCCACAGAAATCTTCTCAACAACTATCTTCCTGGGTGGACTCCAGTGTCTTCTGTGTCCGGCTCTGCCTTCCCATTCTCTCTTCGCTCCTTCCCATCCCCAGATTCCTCTTCATTCCTGAAATAGAACCATTCAGCTGTCTATGTTTGTGGTCTTCTTCTAAACCCTGCCCTTAAACTATATCAGATTTGTTCTCTAAACAAAGAGTGCCAAGTGTAAATAAATATATATATATATATTTTTTTTTACCCACTATACCTACATGGAGAGTATTGGGTCCAAACTCTAGGAGATTAATTTTCAATCTTTTATCTCTCACTAGTGAAACTGGGTATAGAGGACGTGGAAACAGTAACCTTGAGTTATGATAATAGAAAAACAGGGCCAAAGTCTTCCTGAGCAGGACTGCAAGGAGAACTTCTTGGCTGACATCCCCAGGATGCCCTCTTTGTGGGTGGGCTCTGTGCCCCCTTCATTGCAGCAGGTGCATCCTACTTCTGCATATGCAGTGTGAAGCTAAGAATGAGGAGGGTGGCAGTATTCACTGCAAAGGCACTTGCTGGTGCCAGGGGGACAGGAGATAAGTCTTTGATATTAAAATTCCCAAAGGTCACATACATGTGCCCTGCACAGCACATGAGTCAGCCATAAGTAGAGCACTTCAAAGTGGACAGGGGGATCCGAACAGCCCTACTCAGGATTTGTTATAAACATGTGCCTGGCTTGGCTGGCAAAGCAATTAGAAGGCACAAAGAATCAAAACAAAAACTGCCTCTAGGACAGGCATGGCTGAAATCTGCACCCTCTTATTGTGGCTTTCTTTTGTGCTTGTACTCAGATGTTTGTGTTCTTCCAGGGAAACAATAGGCTCATTAGAGCACAAGTGAAGAAGTTATTTAATAGGTTCGTAAGTCACCCGGTTCTTACAAGACAACAGCCATGCAGGGCTGCAGATGAGTGAGAATCACTGATGAAGCTTTAAATTGATACACTCACTGAAGCGTGAGCTATCAATACTGACCTTGTTTGCTGCCTCCCAAGCACACAAGTGGAGTTCTCCGGAACCCTTAAGCTGATTTCAAAGAACTGCATTTAACGTAACTGGTAGCTCCATTTAATTGTTTCTGGGTTTCCAAGGATTAAACTCATATTAGAATTGTGGTTTTAAACTTTTATTTTAGTTCTCCCGTTTTTTAAAAAACCAGTTTGGCAGAAAAGTCTGAGCTTGAGTCTTCTAACTGTACCTCTCTCAAATGAAAACAGACTTGAAGGCTTGAGAACACTGCAGCTGGAGCAAACCCAAAGCATTCAGTAATAATAGCCGACCTTAATCTACTGCCTGCCGACTACCAGGCCCTGTGATATGCGCTGCACCATGCCTCCTTTTATTTAATCCTCATCATGACCTTGGGAGGAACAGCCCAGGAAATTAGGGCTTAAAGAGGTAAAATACATTACCCAAGATCCCAGAGCTAGTGCAGAGTTAAGATTCAAACCCAGAGCCTAAGCTCTTAGCAGCTGCCCCATCCTGGCTCCAGTGCAATTCCACAAATGTATAAATCCATGACTTTTTCTTAATTTGGAATATACCGCAAGAAACAAAAGTTGACCAGAAGTATTATTTCTCTGGTTTAGCTATCACATGAATGGCATTCCACTGACCAAGGTGCTCAGTTTTATCTAAATTTTCCAAATTAAAATCCAACCTCTTATATATCCTCTAGCCCTTATTTCCTCTGGTACTATTGTACGTTGGCTCTCCTCTTCTCCCTCCATCCAGTTTCTGCCCTGTGGCTAGAGCTATTACTGTACACCATGAAGCTGGCACGTCTTTCTACTTCTTAACATCATCCATAGCTTCCTATGATCTACTTTCCATCATGTCCAGACTCAGCCCAGCACCCAAAGCCTGTGTGGTCCCTAACCTCTCTTACAGATGTTTTTTTTTTTTTTTTTTTGGCCTCTCATCCTTATTTGTACACTTCAGTAATCACATTACTCTTTATTTCCCAAACTCATGTTCAGAAAACTGAAGTAACTTACCTGCCAGCATTATCTAGAAGCCCTACTCATAGATGAGCAGAATTTGGTAAGATTTCTGGGAAAAGCAGAAATTCTAGTCTGGGGATTGGAAGAGGTCTTAGTGATTATCAGCTGTGCATTTTCCTTTGTTTGTTTGTTTGTTGATGAAATATGGAAGTCCAGAATC
Organism: Molossus molossus; assembly: GCF_014108415.1. Lineage (NCBI taxonomy): Eukaryota > Metazoa > Chordata > Mammalia > Chiroptera > Molossidae > Molossus > Molossus molossus. Next base: position 74,027,834 of record NW_023425346.1, read on the forward strand.
AGAAAGTACCCTACCCGAGATCGCATAGCCACTGAGGGTATCTTAGCCTATTCATACAAAGCTTCTCCACAAACCAATAATTTCTACTTTATGATTTCTAAGTTAGCAAATAAAAGTTTCCATTCGCCTTTTATTTTAAGCCTCAAAATTTCCTATTTAATTGCATTGCAAGCTTGTACCTTGAAGGGATAAAGTAATTGCCACATTTAGGAGGCTTTCACACATTAAAAACAAATCTTAGATACTTCTCTACCCTGCAGTTTTCTAGCCTATTATTCATTCTCAAATTCCCCAAATATTTACTGATACTATGACTTACTATATATCCCACATACCAGGCACTGTGGGTTAAAGATGAGAAGATTTTTCCTTCCAGGAGCTCACCATCTATTACAGACAAAAAGGTGTATACATTTCTTTTTTCATTCAATAGGAGAGCCTTAGAGAAGGGATGTATAGTGTTCTCTGGAAGTACAAAGAAGTAAACAACCCAATGAAATTTGATAGGAAACACACAGACACCTGTGCTGGCCTAAAGAATGAGCGGCTGTTGGCCCAGGAGAAACAGTGAGAGGAGGGAGCCTGTGAAGACACATTACACATTGCGCTGAGAATGGCATCTTTCTCTTTTCCTCCAAAGGGTCTTGACATTTCAAAAGTAACCATGGCTAACTTAGCATAGTGCTGGCAATGTGCAAAGAACTCTTCAAAAGGCTTTTGATGGGAAAACTTTCATAATCCTTCAAACAGTCCCATTGTATAGATGAGAAAACAGTGGCATAAGAAAAATGAACTAGCCTAAAGTCATACAACTGGCAAATCATAGAACTGGGATTGGATCCCAGCAGCCTGATTTGTTAGTGTGTGAGTTTAACCACAACACTGCTCTGCTTCTAATATATTTCAGGACACATTAACTCAGGTGGGGACGACAATTACATTCTCCTCTCAGCCAGTCTGAGGCAAGGTGTATATACCTTGAGTTAGATCATTCAACCTCTCAGCAATAACCAGACAGAACCAATCTTCTTGGGTCTAGACTGAGGTTAGCAAACTTTTTCTATGAAAGGCCAGAGAGTAAGTAAGGTAAGCTTTGTGGGCCCTGTGGTCATTGTCACAATTACTCATCTCTGCTGTTGTAGAACAAAAACACCTATAGACAATATGTAAATAAGTGGGTGTGACTATGTTCCAATAAAATTTTATTTACAGAGACTGGCATTTGAGTTTCATGTAATTTTTATGTGTTGCAAAATATTCTTCTTCTTTTGAATTGTTTTCAACCGTTTAAAAATACAAAACCCAGTCTTAGCTCGCACAGTGCGTTCATGGGCAGTGGTCTGATATGGCCCATGGCTGTAGTTTGCCAAGTCCTGGTTTAGAGTCTAGAGTATAACTTCTCTTTTTTAAGGATTCTGCAGGAATCAGCCCACTTCTGTATACACACAGAGTACTCAATAAATGTTAACTAACACTCCAGGGTGCCTCACAGGTATGAGGTAGAGGGAAAATCATGACCTGGAAAGAGCACAGGACTAGGGATTAGAAGACCAGCCTGGAGTCCCAGGTCATTACTGACTAACAGTAACCTTAAGACAGTCATTAATCTCCAACTGGGCCTTGGTTTCCTGCTCATTTGTCATTACCAATGACAGGCCATGGTATCCTTATAAGGGTTACATTTTCTTGTAGTGCTTACAAGCATGGTACTTTGCATATGTTAATTTACTTAATCCTTATACCAGCCCTATGAGATATGTATTAATAATATCCCCATTTTACAGATGAGAAACGGAGAGACTAAGTAACATGCCCATAGTCACACAGCTGATAAGTGGCAGAGGCAGAACTTGAACCCATTCTGGCTTTGGAATCTAGCTCTTAACACCTAGGCTGTAATACCTCCTCTTAAACAAATGAGGAGGTCTCTTCCTCAATAAAGAAAGGCACACTCACAAGCCTCTTTATACCCTTAGAATGAGGCATGAGGATTATCATAAATAGATGTGAGAAACATAGCTTAAAAATATGTAAACAATCTTCTTATTCCGACCTGGCATTTATTGAGCACTTTATATCCAGTCGGGTTTATTACTCTATTTCTTATGTCATTTAATCCTTCTAATAACAATTTTATGAAGAAAGTGCTATTATCAACCCCTTTCACAGAAAACTGAGGCGTAGAGAGATTAAATAGCGTGTGCAAAGCCTCAGGATGGTAAACAGCAGAGCTGAGACTGGAACACAAGCCACCTGCCTTCAGAGCCCAAACGTTGCCTTTAGTGCAATGACGCTATTTCAGCTGTGCTTGTACGTGCACTATTCCTCGTGCATTCAGCTACACTCTATAGGTTAAATATAGCTTTCACAGCTGGCCCAAGAACCTACCACCATTTAGAACTCAGCTTCCATGGAAAAATGCATTGTGAGTTTGAAACCACCAATTTACAAGTAGATTTTGCAAATCAGCCAGTAGTTGAATTGGGGGCTGCATATGTGCCTTGGCACAATTGGAATGAGGGTCCTGCTTTTTGAAGTTTGTTTGCTTACATGCACCTGTCTTTCCTGTATATGAGTGTTAGGCACTCTTGCCTTTGGGGCCAGACTTGTCTCATTCCACTTACCTCCCTGAAGCGCCTAGTACACTACTCTGCCTGACATGAACAGCCAGTGATCTGCTGGTTAACTCCTGATCACTAGAGGAGGAAGATGTATAACGACAGCTCTCAGCAGCCACCCCAAAAATTTGCCTCTGAACATACTGGAGGATGCAAAATAATCTATGAATGTGTCTATAGGCACATGCTGCATGGTTATGAGATACATTGAATTGAAAGGCTATAGATCAAAGTCAGTGTGAGTGCTGAAGAGAAGCATAAAAAGATTGAGGGATGGCTCTTGTAATCACAGAAATAAGGGCTCCTTGACAAGGACCTCTGTGTGCACCATGCAGACGCTGGGTGGCTTAGCCAGTAGTAACAACAATTCTTATTAAGCTTGTCTTGTTCATTTGCTTTTAAGGCATGTGCTGTATTTATTAGCAATGCTTATGAAGGAGTCTCCTTAATGTTGGATTAGCAACCCTTTCCCTGGAGTCATTTCTGTGTCTAAAGCTGTAGAGGGGGGTGAGAATGAGTTCAAGGTAGAGATCTGGGACTGGGCTGCAGTGTGACCTTGCACAAGTCACTTTATCACCACTCTTCCATTTCTACCTCTGTAAAAATAGCAGTGCTAATACCTGCCCTCTTTCTAACTCTCAAAGATAAATCAATGTCTGGAAACTGCTTTGAGCTTTAAATATAGAGGCGAGTATTCCTTACCATCATTAATTAACATGTATTAATAGAAAAGGTAGTACAGAAGCCTCAAAGGTGATCCAAAATAGTGATGAACAAACCTGTCATATTATATTAGCTACTGTCACAGAGCAAGCAGGGGAAATGAACAGCTTCTCTCCCTAATACCACAGAGTTTGTCTTCCCACAATCTGATTCATGTGAAATTTAATTTAGGGGAAAAAAAACAACTTGTATGCCAAGTTTCATTCGCTTGGAAATTTCTTAGCGAGTAATGTAGCTTTCTGAAAAGGGGTGTGGGAGGGAAATTTTACCTCTTCCCAATTTCATGACTGCCAGGTATACCTGATCTTATAATAGGGAAGGGAACACCCATTAACCACCATTACATCCAGGGTGTAAATATAAGGACACATTAATGTTTTTAAATGCATCACCCCTTTTCTCCTTCATCGGGCTATTTTGGCTGAAATAATTTGACAGCTGAGCAACCTTTGGTCTTGTCTGAGAGGTTTTGCTCGCTCTCTCTGCACCTGTGTCTGTCCGTGCAGTAAACCTGACTGTTGGACTCCCATCACAAATGAACTGTCAGATCATTACTACAGTTGATGCAGTATAATCTGTCTCGAAATTAGAATCCGTCTGGCCAGGCTAGGCGCTCACTTGCCACAGAGGCTAATTCACTTCTTGAATATGCATTCATGGAGATGCGCCTCAATTTGGAATCCAGGGGGAGTACACGTTAAGAGCAGATTTTCTGAATTAGCATGGCGCGAGGGAAGGGTCCTTCATTTAGACGGCTGCAGATGCCGCTCCCTCTTGTTCATTACAATTGCATTTCATCAGCTTTATGATGTCCACATGTCAATTGAGTGTGAGGATTTTTCACACAAAAGAGCCTCAGGGAAAACGACTCCACTACCTAATCAGCTGATTATCATACCTCAAATGGGCTGCAGTACTAGCTGCTCCCAACCTGTATGGGCAAGAGCAGAATTGAAGATTAAGACTGCAAAGAAAGAGGGCACTTCAGCCAGTTTAAGGAAATTAAAGAGGAATTTGTCAGTGAAAAGAAGCAAAAACTACAGGAGCTGAAGTGGAAGCCTTTGAAATAGATGGGCGTTTGAAATAAAATGACTAGTGTATTTCTCTAAAAGGGGGTTGGTGGGAGAGGGTGAAAGGTTAATTAACTATATTATCTGCCTGTTTGTGCCCAGCTGTGTAAAGCTCTGCCCGCCCTGCTCTGGATTTAAAAACATAGATTCAAGAACCCAGCTCAGTGTCAAGAAGAGAGTCTTGGTGTAATTGAATTTGTTTCCGACAAGTCAACTATACACAACTGCCCCTGGGCATCTCCTTATAGATTTCCATAGATTGTTTGAGAATTAATTGATTAATAGCAAGAAAATGATGAGAAGAAAAACCCATTTGCCAACTCCATGAAGAGTGCTAGCTTGGGGAATTATTCATGAAAGTCATCCGTTGCGATTTTATCATCAGAGGTGTATTTTTATATTCTTTGATGGGAAGAAATTAATAGGTGGCCTTTTTTTTCCATTTATGTCTGAAATTTACCAAAGTTTTCTCCCAGCTCCCTAGGGTCTTTCTCAAGTCTATCTAAAATGCAGTTGGAGCAGAGGCTGTCTTTTGCTTCACAGCGCGTCTGCCTTATGCTTTCATCAGAGGAGTCTAACTCACACAGATGCACTATTTAACAATGCCATCGCCTGCTTTCATCAGAAGGGGGAAGGTTGCAGAGCCGAGCCCTGCAGAATAAGGGGGGCAGGTCCCCTGTGATCGGCGAAAGCTGAACATCCGTGCCAGTTTCCATCTGTCATGATAGCCTATCTCCGAACCTTCAATCTGTCAAAAGCTCGCTGCCTGGCTGAAGGCTCCAGGAGATTTGGTGCACTAAACACATTTGACAACAGCATTATCACTGCAAGGAGCCAGCAAAGTGCCATCAATGTGTTAATTGTAACTGGCTATGTAAAGTGTCACTTCCCATATCATTTAACACCAGCTTCGCCTCTTTTGCGGTTCCTAATTTTCTACACTTTATAAACATATGGATTGCTCTTGTAACAACAATGTGATCTTCTTAGCAGAGGTTTAATTTTGCTTGGATACACTGCACCCAAGCCTCTAACTGGGAAACAGCGACAGGGAAAGGGCTTAAGGGGCGGGGGGAGTGGGGGAAAGAAAATAGAGGGAGGCTTGGCAGTGGAGCTGTGGGGAGAGATGGGAAAGGCTAGCAAGAAATTAGAGTGCTTTTCACACAGGCTGTCATGATATTTTTTTAGATGCATGCAATGGTGGTGCTTTTTTCAGGGTGTGTTCATGCTAATGGGTAAATAGTTCTGTTTCTCTTACAGGGGATGAAAAATGTATATGCAGAATTTTTGCAGGCAGTGAGTTTTCTTCCATCATAATATGAACAGTTTTATAATGATAAACATGTGAGCAGCACATAAATAAATGAAAAAATCTCCCTTGAAGATCTGAATGGGCTTTTAGCACCCAAGTACCTAATATTCAATTTCTGGTACAACCAGGGCCAGGTGTTAAATTTCTCTAGTTACTGTCACTAATGCAAATTAGATTCTTTTTCTGCTCGTAAAAAATCAAATCCACATTAGAAATTAGCTATAAAATGTAATGACTTAAATGCTATAGTGTTTTACAAATCTCCTTGCATTTCTATGGTAGATAATGCTGTAAAACTGAGAGAAGATAATAAAATATGGTAGGAAGTTGAGTTATTTAAAGGTCTTTTGTGACTGCTTACTTAGAAATGTTATGTATTCCTTTGCTCTTCTCCTTCCCTGTCCCCCTTTATTGTGGGAAATGGGCGCATTTATGAATCCATTTTTTACAGGCTTAAAGTAATCAAAATTCATTTTTAAATGATACTGCAAGAGCTAGAGAGTTCATTTTGCATTATTGAAAAAAATATCACCCAGAGAACTTTACAATACCTTTGCAACTTTTAATCATAGGTATTGTAACCATCCTGAGGAAAGTTTGGAGTGGTTAAATAAAGAGTTTAATTAACATTTTAAACTCTTCATTAACAGTACCACCAAATTTACATAGGGAATTGTTTCACAGTCTGCACGCCCAGCCCTACCCCATACCCCTGTACAAAAGTATCCAGATGCAAAAGAGAAACTTTCCTTTAAAATGAAGCATATTTTAAAAATTCTACAATGCACAGCAGAGTAGAATTGAGCTGGGAAGATCATAAAAGCTATGCATTTATCAAAATTTAAATCCTAGCAGCATTTCATTCATTCAGCTGTAAATGCATATTTCACTCCATCTCTGCCAAGTAACCAATTTAGGTCCTTAAATTAAAATCATAATGAAACTTTAGGCCCCTGATGAATAGGGAGTTCTTACAAAGCAAACAAAATTATGATTAAGATTTTAACATTTCTGAACTCCGTTAAAGAAACTTAGATCACAGAACAGGTTTATCTGAAAAATAAACTTGATGATCAAGGAAAGCGGAAGAGAACAACAATTTTTGAGCTCATATGGTGTGCCCAGGATGGTAATTTACATGAGTATTTTCACTTATTTTTTTCAATGGAAACCCAGACTGTAAGTAAATAATCCAAGGCTACACAGCTTCCAACTCCTCACCCAGGTTCTTACTGTCACTTTCTGGAGAGACCTGGAGAGACCATCAATCAAAAGAAGGTGTCCCTGCACTCAGGGCCAGTCATGTCCTCTTTCCTCTCCCATAGCACCATGAGCATAGCACTGGGCCCAAGTTATGGTTACCATGTATAGATCCTTCACCCTGGCTGGGAAAGCTTCAAGCAGTATTATTCGCATTCCTCTTTGACTTCCCAAGCACAGTACAGTGTCTTATCTGCTAATAATGCAGCCCTTCCAATGGACACCACATGTTAGAGCAGAAAGAAATAGGAAAATAGATACCATCTTTTTAGGAAAACCCATGCTTTTTTGTTAAAATCCTCACCCAAGGCTATTTTTCCATTTATTTTCAGATAGAGTGGGAGGACAAGAGAGAGAGAGAGAAAGAGAAACATCAAAGTGAGAGAAGCACATCGATTGGTTGCCTCCTGCACAACCCCGAACAGGGCCAGGGACTGAACCAAAACCAAGGTATGTGCCCTTGACCAGAATTGAACCCATGACTCTTCGGCCCACGGGATGACTAACTGCCTTTTGCTGTAAAGTTATTATCTCTCTGATCTTTGCATGGATCCATCCAGACTTTCTGCTTCTCACAACTCTGCCCCCCTTTCCTTGTCCAGTGGCATTTCCCTACAACATCCTACTTTCTTACTTTAGCCTTCATGCTTTCCCCACCTCATTCCTCCAAATCGCTCTCAGAGAAATGTATTCACAATAAGATATCACTACTGGAAGGATCTATTATGTTTTTGCCTTCATATGTTTTTGAGGGGAAAAAAGCCTATGCCAAAAGAATATGGGACTGTTGTTTTGTTGGGGTGGGGGGAACCCTTCCCAGCCTTGACCACACGTGCTCAGCCTGGCCTCTTCTTATGTTTGGCCCTGTAAATAACAACATACTTTAAATTCTTAAAGTATTCATACTGGGCTGAATAGTTTCCCCAAAAAAACTCATGTTTACTTGGAACCCATGAATGTGACTTTATTTGGAAATAGGGTCTTCGCAAATGTAAGCAAGTTAACATGAGGTCATACTGGATTAGAGTTTAGCCCTGAACTCAATATGACAGGTGTGCTTATTAAAAGAGGGAAATGTGTACACAGACAAAGACAGAGGGAAGACTGTCATGTGAAGAGGAAGACAGCGATTAGAGTTATGCTGCCATAAGCCAAGGAATGCCAAGGATTGCTCACAACAACCAAAAGCTCCAACCAGGCAGGGAAGGCTCCCTCTCTGACGCTTTCAGAAAGTGCACGGCCTTGCTGAAATCTTGATTTCAGACTTCTAGCCTCCAGAACTGTGAGAGCACATTTCTTCTGTTTTAAGCCACCCAGCTTGTAGTACTTTGTTGTGGAAGCTCTAAGAAACAAATACAGTATCTTTCTACCAAAAGGGCTCCATAGTGTTATGTCACCCATCCTTATCCTACTACTTATAGAGAAGAACTGAATTATCCTAGTACCTCATTCAGGCAGCACATACTCATTGAGCTGCTACCGTGTTATGGGCACTATGCTCCATGACAGGGGTTCAGCTCTCAGAACAAGATGAATGGGAGCCAATGTCATAGATCATATAATCCCAAAGGGTCTGGCTTTTTTTAAGTATTTCTAAGTAGTGGCTGGTCACCCTTTTTTTTTATGGAGACTCAGTGCACTAGTAGCTGTTATAACAATGAGTTCAAAATATATCAGTTATTTTGGAAGAAACATAAAGGTGAGAATGTGTGGTTTCAAGAAAAGAGCTTGGACTTTGAGAGCTCTAAATACAATACCTGCTTCACCCCTCACTTATTATGCAATGTGGGGAAAATCAAATAACCTAGGTTTTATTATCTCAAAAATGCAGACAATAATTATACCTACCTCGTACGGTGTTTATGAGGATTAAATTATGTATTGTGTGTAAACTGCTTAGATCAGTGGTTCTCAATCTTCCTAATGCTGTGACCCTTTTATACAGTTCCTCATGTTGTGGTGAACCCCAACCATAAATTTATTTTTGTTGCTACTTCATAACTGTAATTTTGCTACTGTTATGTCTTAGGCAACCCCTGTGAAAGTGTTGTTCAACCCCCAAAGGGGTCGCGACTCACAAGTTGAGAACTGCTGGTTTAGATCATTGTTGACATATATACTCTTAATTTTCAGCTGTTATTTTAAATAAAAAGTTACATAATAAGGGTTTCATAACAATAATAATTATTATTACTAATGATAAAAATTCCATGTTGTTGCTGAGACAACACGGCCAGTGGATTCAGATTTGATGTCTACATCTGTAACATAACCTTAATAGCTACTGTGTGCCCTTGGACAAGGTACTTAACCTCTTAGAACCTCAGTTTCTTCATCTATTTAATAAAGATAAACAGGTACTTCATAGGGTGGTTGCAAAGATCACATGAGGCAACGTCCTGGCAAATAGCAGGCACTCAGTCAACACCTACCCTGTTCTACCCCTGCTCTATAATAACACACTATATTTTTTGTGGTTTTTGCTTTTTTAAATGACCATATCAAGATTCAGCACACTTAATCATACTAAAAATTTCAGAGCAGCATTTTAGAAAGTAACAAATGTTTACTTTCAATGCATTTTTCCTAAAAATGCTAAGAAAGGCTTATGGGCCTTAAACAATGGCAAGCTTCCACGTCTGATGTGTGTGTTTTCTCTACATTAAAATGATGCCCCGCATGGTCCCCATATGTGCTTGGCTTCAGTCTTCAGCTTTCAGAGGCTAGAAAGTTTGACAGGATTTAAAAAAAAAAAAAAAAAAGATATCGTGATATAATGCCAGTACAGTAGATTCTTTCATTTTCTCTGTATAAGTTTTACCATCAGTTTGGTTCTCACCACCACCTACTTTCTTTTTCCTTTTCTTTTCTCACTCTAAGATCTGCTGCCCACTCTGGTGTTAATAAGATCTGGAGAGGGGCTAATGGGAAAATAGAGTGGATCTCTGTCCTTTCCAGTCACATTCCCCATCTCTGGTAGGCTGCTCTCCCGGGTTGAATACCTTCTGCTTCATTGAAGCTAATAGTAATAGTGCATGGGTCAGCTGGGGGAAGGAAGGGAGGCTTAATATTCAAATTTTCCAGTTTAGTCTTGCTGAAAAAGCACCACAACCCTAAAAAATACTAAGTCGGTTAGTTTTTACTGCATAACAAACTACCTCAAAACTTTGTAGCTTAAAGCAATGATCACTCATTAAGTCATAATTATAGGTCAGCAATGGAGGCTGAGCTCAGCTGGGTTTACTGCAGTCAGATGGTAGGTCACCTGGAGACAGGTTAGCCTAGGATGATCTCATTCACATGTTTGTCTGTAGGCTGTAGGCTGGAATGAAGGTAACTGTCCTCTGCAGGCTAGCCCACCCTTATTCACTTGATGGTGGCCATAGGGTTTCCAAGAGCAGCAAGAGAGACTATGTTGTAATATCCAAGTTTCTGCATTGTATTTGAATTGTCTCATTGGCAAAAACAAGTCCCATAGCTATGTGTTGAGAGCGCTATCCAAGAGCATGACTAAAAGGAGTGAAATAATTGTGGCTATTTTCACAATTAGTATTTTCCATCCTTTCTATTATCTGGATGAAGCAGAGCATTTGTTCTAAATGTGCATTTTAAGGAAAACTTTGTTATTTATACATGTCATGAAAAATCAAACAAACAACGATCTCAGAAAAATTAAGGAATCCCTAACTCAGCAGAGAAACTTTAAAAAAACTGTGAGAAATAAGTAACAAGTCCACGTGACAGTAAATAAAGAAATAGCTCTCAATTAGACTCTCCAGAGAGAATTTTGAATGACAAGAATAATCTCTGGGCACATACAAATTTCTATGAATCATTCAAATGTCTCTTATTCTGCAATGTTTATCCAACAAATGTATATTGGACATTGGCATAGTTACTGAAGGTACAGGTGTAGTTCTCTGTCCTCGTGGAGCTTAAGGTCTAGTAGGGAAGATAGACACTAAAAATTACATATTCATAATTGTGATACTACTGCAAAGGTGAGGTCCAGGGCCCATAGCACAAGGTGCCATCCCAGTTAGAGGGTGGACCAGAGTCTTCTATGAGCCCTGAAGGATGAGTTGAGTCTTCCAAATAAAGAGGAGAGAGAAGGAAAGACTACTCAGAGGCCATTGTGAGAGGAGGAACCTATAAATGGGCAGTGTAGAAAGATCTTGACTTTGTTCACCATGTGAGTTAGATTATATGAGATATGAAAAAGTGCTATTAATTAAATTGTATACACATGAGCACAATGTTCTACTCAATCATATATTACTCAGTGTCAAACAGTATCCTATTCTTTATGGTTCTTACTATTTATTGAATAACCAGAATGCCTTTGGTCTTCTTCAACCCAGCCCTCTACCCTATGCTTGGCAAACCCAAGCAGACTAGAAGCTTGTGAGGCCACAGGGACTCATAATTGCTAAACATTTGAATTTTCAGGCTTTCCTAAAATGTAAGAGATCTGGCAACACTTGGTTTGCATTCCCACATGGCAATAATTCTCTTTAGTTTAGACACACTCTAGTTTGCCACATCCTCACCAGCCCATTACGTTCCTGCTGGCCCCTATAAGTATATGAGTTTGCAGCTCCTAGATTTTTCTCTGCCACAGGTTTTTATTTTTATTTTATTTTATTTTTTTAATCCTCACCCAAGGACATTTTTGCATTTATCTTCAGATAGAGCAGGAGGGAGAGACGGGGAAAGAGAGAGAGAGAAACATCGATGTGAGAGAGACACATTGACTGGTTGTCACTCACACGACCCCAACCAGGGCCGGGGACAAACTGCAACCGAAGTACAGGCCCTTAGTGGGAACCGAACCCAGGACTCTTTGGTCCGCGGACTGACGCTCTAACCTCTGAGCCAAACTGGCCAGGGCAGGTTTTTATTTTTAATGTAATTAATAATTGTACCCAGGAAATGCTTTCACATCTTGAATGGCAAATTGTTAAATCAGCATAGAGAACTGCCCCCCCCCACCCCCGTGTGTGTGTGGGGGGGGGCGGGGGTGATGTTTTTTCCTCCTCTTCTAGAATTTTGGTCCATCAACATCAGAGTTAGAGTAGTGAATAAAACATGTGTGCCTATTATGTCCATAGCAATTAGTTCTAGGCAGACCATTATAAAAATACATTTTTATAAATTTATTCATAAGACAATCTCTTATTTCATAACAATATATCAGTATGTTTTCTCTGTTATGACTTCAATTTTAAAACTTATAATCATTCAAGACAATCATAATAACTGAAGGCATTTTAAAAGATTATACTTTGAATTTTGAGTTATACATCACATTTTTAAAGAGAAACAGAAACAATGATATGACATAACACATTTTAATACAATTAATTAATTAGAAATCTAGCTTAGATCATTTCTATAGATGGTCAGCTCACAGTAGATATGCACCTCTTCACACTTTGGCTGCTGTATTTTCAGATCTTTCATTTCTTACCTAAATCCTATTCATGTAAGCAAGAATTTTAGTAGTCTAATATCATTACTTTTTGAGAAATAACTTTAAGACAAACTTTACATTATACCTAGAATTAACCATCCCAGTAACTTCATCTTAGGATCAATGGCACCTCTGTATGAAAGACAGGTCATAGGTTATGTAGCTTTGAACTCTTCCTTTTCTTAGATTATTTTACAAGGGTCAAGGAGAAGTAAGGGTAGTTTACTTGTTTTACTGAGCTTGACTAACTAGTATTTTATGTAATTATCTCAGTACTTTGTAGAATATTTTTATGCCAATGTCCATCTCCTCCAAATAAAACTCTAATTTTATAGATTAAATGGGACCATGAAATTTGTCTTAGTTTAATAATTTTATTGATGTGCATTTACAGGACAGATCATTGCTATTCAGTTTGAGATGGACATAGAACTAAAGATTTTTGTTTCATTTTCCTCTTCTTTTGCTATACTGGATCATTACAATATCACACCCAAATCCTGATGGTAAAGGGAACAAAAATGTATCACATGAATGTTTTTGAAATGCAGCAAGCTTCTTTTTTAAATACAAAGACATGCTAACTAACCAGAGCCCCTGATTAACTAAATTGTTTTACTACAAGTCATCTTCAAGAAGGACATGATGAGTATAATCAGGTACAGACTTAGTCTGTACCAGAACAGCCACCGTCCAGGATGTTGATCAGCACAGGGCTTAATCTCCTGCACCCTTCTCACCCAACCACCACCATGGTCCTCTGTGAGGCTTATCAAGGTGTCTCCAAAACAATGAAGAATAACCCAAGAAAGACCCAAGAGAATGAAATGACATGTTTTAGAAATGCTTTCAGCAGTGGATTGAAATGAGATGGACTTTCTTCTTTATCTCCAGTTAAAGGGACAATGTAAGCAGTCAGAATTTTAGTGTCCAAGGTTTTGTGGTCAGACTGGTCATGTCTTATGTTGTCTGGGTTACTTGGCAGGAGTCTGACACACAGACAGGGAGTAGAGAGGTGGGACAGTCTTCACTTTATCCCACCCAAAGAGCACTCAGAGCCAAAACAGTATGGTCCTAGATCACAATACAAGCTGAAGCCCTCCATTCTGCCAAGCTATACAATCCAAAACCAAGAGCAAGTGAGAGCGTAGGTCTCCACTGGGCACCTATTGCCTTTCACCACCTTTGGTGGCCCCACTGCTCCCACTTCTTCAGAAGCCACTTCCCTCACCTACTTGCTTAGTAATGATCCTTGAGCAATTCTTCCGATTGCTCTCTTGCATTGCAGGAACTGTGGCAGAGACTCCAGAAAAACAGAATAGCTTGGTTAGTATGGTAATTAAGACAGGAGTGACATTCAGACACAGCCTGGACAGGATGTGGCAAATTACTGTATTCTTTGTGTGAAAAGCTGTTCCCAGTCTGCTTTGTCTGTCCTCCTGGGATCTCATCATCTCCACTAAAAGTCAAAATGGGATTTTGTACCCTCTATTCCCTTATCTTTTTTCCCCTCTAATATATATCTGCTTTGTGGGAACTATGTTTGTCAAAATGTGCTAATTTATGGCATTATGGGGAAAAATGAAACCTTCGCTTTTAATTCTTGTTCCTTCAAGCAGCTTTACTAAGGATCTTCTCTTTCTCCCTCCCTCCTCTCTATTTCTGGGGAGGTTATTTGCTAAACAGAACATGTTCTCCTCCCCCCCCCCCAACATATGAGGCAGGAAAATGGCCACTCGTCATCCTTTTTTCAAGTATGTTATACATACAATTCTCTCAGAGCTAATAGCTTCTTCTATTGTCCATAATTTATCACTGTCAAGGTTCTTTACATTTTATTTCCTCCTTATGTGTTTCAGGAGAAATCTATGCTTCTACTGTGTGGCCCTGGATTTCATTAGCATAAACTGCATGATATCAAATAAATATATATTCCGTATTACACTAGAAGTTCATGTTCTTTTCAAAGAACAGGATGTTATTTTATTGGTAGGTTTTTTTCTCATATCTTTATGATCTTTTTCTTTTCCACTAAACCATTATGAAGTGAGTACCAAAGGTATCCTGGGTAATTAGCCATTACAGTACTGTCACAGAGGGTTCCACAGTCAATACAAAGATAATTTGGGCAATGGTGAATGACAGTGCTGTCCAGACTTTTGGGATAATCAAGGACACATCCAGCTGTACCAGACATCTGTCAGACCCATGAATCATTTCCACTGGCTCGACAATAGCCAGGCAGCTCCAGAGAAGGTAAACACTACAGCAGACAGCACGCTATCACAGACAGCAATACTTGCTCTTGCATAAAACCTGCTCCTGCTGCAAAAGCAGAGCCCTGTGCAGAATAGGAACACTGGTGATAGTTTCATGTTGGTTTAAAAAGAAGAAAAAAGGACAAAGATGTGAATAAAATAGTTAGGAGAAATAGTATACATATTATGAAAGCATTGCTTTTTCCTAGCTAAAAATAAAATGTATGCTCTAAAAGTAGTTTGGGATATGTTATTCAGGATTGGTTTTATGTAATTAACTGCATTTCCAAATCAGTCCAGATTTTTTAACACACCCAAATTGTTCTACACTGTTAAGGGCTTTTATTTATAAATTAACTTTGCTTTTATGGCCCTCACATTCAAGGTTTCTCAGCAAGGATGGCTGGCTGGCTGTTTGCGGAGCACAATAGGATGGTCTTCTGGTCAAACTAACAGTCTTGGCTACAAAATGAGCAGGACAGTGACACGGCATTCCATTTTGAATCAGATGCAATGTAATTACCTATAGTTTGTTTTTTGATGACTGCCTCTGAGAATCTTTGACATTCACACATGGCAAACATGGCATACATGGCAGCTAGAACTCTGATTACAAACAATAGACCACCTGATCATAAATTGACTACAGTGGGGCGTAAATATGACCTAGTCTTGGTTAGGTTTGATGTGTTATTTCCTAGGTTTCCTAGGCTACCCCTAGGAAATCTGCCAAGACCTTTCCAGCTGAGACCAGGAGCAAGAAACTTATGAATTTGCCACTCCCCACCCTCTTGTCTCACAAGATGCGTGTTTTGTTTTTTTTTTATACAAATCACTTTTATGAGTTACTTAACAAGCTATTCATTCCCAGTTCCTTATAAATCTCTTAAATGTCAGACAAGTTGACATGAGCTGAAATGGAGCAGTACTTGTGGGACCTGCTGTAGAACAGGGGGAACCAAGGGCCCCATCATGATACTGTAAAGGTGGGATCCAAGGTCACCTAGATGTCTGTCATGGAATTCATTGTGAATGATGCACTTGCTTTCAATCTTTTATTATTCTAACTTTTCTAAAATTTTAAAGAACAGCTTTATTGAGGTATAACTGAGATACAGAAAACTTCACTATTTAAAGCATACCATTTGATAAGTTTGACATATGCATACATCTGTGAAACGAACATAGCAATCAAGCTACTGAACATTTTCATCACTCCCAACTTTCCTTATGACCATTTGTAAGCCCATCCTCCCACTCATCCCTATTCTGCTCCCCCAGGCAACCACAGCAACACTTTCTGTCACCATAGATTAGTTTGCATTTTCTTCAAGTTTATACAAATGGGCTCTTTCAGTACATACTCTTTTTTTGTGTCTGGCTTCTTTCACTCAGAATGATTTTTATTTTTATCCATGTTTTTTCACATATCAGTAATTCATTCCTTTTTATTATCAAGTGACATTCCATTATATGTATATTCCACAGTTTATTTATCCAATTCATCCATTGATGGACATTTGGCTTATTTTCAGGTTTTAGCTATTACAAATAAAACTGTTATGAACATTCATATGTAAGACTTCACATGGACATAAATTCTCTTTCTATTAGATAAATACCTAAGAACACAATGTCTGGATTACACTGCCAAATTTTTGTCCAAAGTGGTTATACCTTTTACATTACCACCAGCAGAGTTTGAGAGTTCCAGTTCCTCTACATCATGACCAATACATGAAATAGCCAGTTGTTTTAATTTTAGTTATTTTAGTAAATGTATAGCAGTACCTTCGTGTGGTTTTAATTTTCACTTCCCTGATGTCTAATGATATTGAGCATCTTCTTTGGTGAACTGATTGTTCAAATATTTTGTCTATTTGTCAAAAATCAGTTTTCTGTATATTACAAGGTCTATTTCTGGACTTTCTGTTCTGTTCCGTCGATCTATTAATCTATCTTTACACCAAAACCACACTGTTTTGATTACTATAGCTTTGTAAAAGGTCTTAATAAGAGGTAGCACTAGTCTTCCAACTATGACTTTCTTTTTCAAATTTATTTTGGCTATTTGATGTCATTTACATTTTCATACAAATGTTAGACTCGTCTTTTTATTATCTACAAAAAAAGCAAGCTAGAACTTTTGTTGGGATTTGAGTGAATCTATAGAATTTTTTTTTTCTTTATTGATTTGAGAGAGAGAGGAAAGAAGAGGGAGACATAGAAACATCAATGAGAGAGAACATCAATTGGCTGCCTCCTGCAGGTCTCCCACTGGGGATTTGGCCCACAACCTGGGCATATGCTCTGACTGGGAATTGAACCAGTGACCTCTTGGTGCATGGGTTGATACTAAACCACTGAGCCACACTAGCCAGGCAAATCTATAGAAGAATTCAGAAAGAAGTAACATTTTTAAAATATTGCGTCTTCCAACCCATAAACAAGAAGACTTTATTTAAGTCTTCATTATTTTTTCTCAGCAATATTTTTAGTTTTTCAGTGTACAGATTTTACAGATTTTTTCAGCTTTATCCCTAAGTATGTAAATTAAAAATTGTATCTATTTTAAATTGTATTTTTTAACTTCAATGAGTTAAATTATTTTTACTGCTTTTTATTTCAATTTCTTAATATTTGTTGGTATGAAAAATACTATATATATATATATCTTCTCGCAATATTGATAAATTCATTTATTAATTCTAATAGTCGTGGGGGGGTTTTGTAGATTCCATTGGATTTTTTACTTAAGACAATTACACATTGTTTATAAATGAAGGTAGTTTGATTTCTTTTTTTTCCACTTGGGATGCCTTTTATTTCTTGACTGATTGCACTGGCTAAAACCTTCACTATAATATTGTATAGAACAGGCAAAAGCAGACAACCCAGTTTTATTCTTGAAGAGAATTTGTCTTTACCATTAAATATGATGTTAGCTGTAGGTTTTCTGTAGATGTCTTTTATCAAGTTAAAAAAGTCTTCTTCCCTTACTAGTTTGCTTAGAGTTTTTATGACAAAAGGATGGATGTTGAATTTTGTCAAATGATTTTTTATGTCTATTAAGATGATCATGTAGTTTTTCTTTTTCACTTGTTAATATGATTATTGGTTTTCTAATGTTAAACCAACCTTGCTTTCCTAAAATAAACCCCATTGATCATGGTATATTTTCCCTGTGTATATTATTGAATTTGATTTACTAATATTTTATTCAGAATTTTTGCATCGATGCTTATGAAGGATAATGTTTTCATGTAGTTTTTATTTTTATATAGAATTGATATATCTTCCTTTTCTAAAATAGATTTATTGACATAAAATTCACACATCATATAATTCGCTTATTCAAAGGGTATAATTCAATGGCTTTTAGTGTGTTCACAGAGTTATGTGCCCATCACCACATTCAAACTTAGAACATGTTGATTACCCCCAAAAGAAACACTATACCCCTTAGCTATCATCTAACCTCCCCAACCCCTCAATCTCTAGACAACCACTAATCTAGTTTATGTCTCTGTAGATTTGCCTATTCTGGACATCTCATATAAATGGAATCATACAATATGGTCCTTTGCCACTGGCTTTCTTTCACTCAACATGTTTTCAGGATTCACCCATGTTACAGCATATTTTTTAAATTTTAGGTAGAATTCACTAGTGAAGCCATTTGGGCCTGGAGTTTTATTTTTCATGGGAAAGTTTTTAACTAAAAATTTAAATTAAAAAAAAAAAAAATCAGGACTACTCAGGGTATCTATTTGTTTTCGAGTAAACTTTAGCAATTTGCGTCTTTCAAGAAAATTGTCCTTTTAAACCAAGTTGTTCATTATACTCCCTCATTGTCCTTTTAATATCTGTAATACGTATTTGTAATGCTATTATCTCTCTCATTACTGATGACAACACTTTGTGTCCTCTTTTCTTTCTTATTAGTCTGTCTAGAAGTTTATCAATTTTGTTTATCTTCCCAAAGAGCCATCTTTGGGTGTTATTGATATTCTCTCTCTCTCTTTCTCTCTCTCTCTTTCAAGAACTTTTGTTCTGATTTTTTTTTCTGCTTACTTTGTTTAATTTGCTCCTATTTTGTTTTGTTTTGGTTTCTTAAAGTAGAAGTGAAGGTCATTAATTTGAATCTTGTCTTCTTTTCTAATATAGGTGTTTAAAGCCATAAAATCCACCCCCCCACCCCAGGTATTTCTATAGTGGCTTCCCATGAATTTCATTTCATTTACAATACTTTCTAATTTCTCTTTTGATTTCTTCTTTGCTGTATGGACTATTTAAAAGTGAATTATTTATTTTTAAATTATCTGGGGGTTTTCTGGTTATCTTACTGTTTCTAAATTAATTCCACTGTGGTCAGAGAAAATTTTGTATGACTTAAATCATTTTAATATATTGAGACTCATGTTATGGCTACCATATTATCTCTCTTGGTAAATGTTTCCTGTGTACTTGAGAAGAATGTGTATTCTTCTGTTGTTGAGTGGACTGTTCTATAAATGTCAAGTGGGTGATAGTGTTTTCAGTCTTCTGTATCCTTGCTGATTTTCTGTCTAGATGTTCTATCAGTTATTGAGAGAGTTGTTGAATTCTCTAACTATAATTGTGGACCTGTTTCTCCTTGCAGTTCTCTCAGTTTTTGCTTTATGTATTTTGAAGCTTTCTTACCAAAAGCATAAATGTTTAAGATTCTTTTATCCTCAATTAATTGACACCTCTATGATTTAAAAGTGATTTCTTTAGTCGAGTGGTGCTCTTTGCTTTGAAATCTACTTTGTCTGATATTAATATGTCCACTCCAGTTTTCTTTTGACTAAAGTTACCATGGTATATCTTTTTCCATCCTTTTACTTTTACTCTATTTGTATGTTTTTATTTAAGGTACATTATTATAGCAGAACATAGTATAATCTTCCTTTTTAATCCAATATATCTTTGCCTTTTACTTGAGATGCTTGGATAAGGGATTGGTAAACTATAGTCCATGGCTCAAATCCAGCTGGCTAACTGTTTTTATAAAGCTTGTAAACTAAGAATAGTTTTTTGCATTTTAAAACATTGGTAAAACAAAGCAAAATAAATAAAAAATGTGCAACAGGGACCTATATGGCTCTTTACAGAGAAGGTTGCCTACCCCTGGTTTAGACTTTTTCTATTTAATATGATTATTAGTATGATTTGGTTTAAGTCTGTCATCTTGCTATTTGATTTTATTTGTCTCATCTGATACTTTTTATTTTTATTTTTTCATCTGTTTGGATTACTTGAATATTTTTATGATTACATTTGATCTCTTTTGTTGACATCTTAACATTAATTCTTTGTTTATTATTTTAGTGGTTGCTTTATGGCTCTCTACCTTTAAATGATATTATATCTCTTCATATATAAGAAATTTTTAAAAATATTCTTTCATTTCTTCCCTTCCAATCTTTATGCTATTGTTCCTTTTGTGTGTTTTATCTATACACAGGTTATAACCCCCAATATATATTATATTATTTTTTTATTTAAAACAGTCAACTAACTATGAAAGAGATTTAAATAATAATAAAGCATCTATATATTTATCCATGTAGATACCATTTATGGCACTCGTCATTTCTTTGTATAGATTTATATTTCTATCTAGTATTATTTTCTTTCTGCTTGAAGGAATTTCTTTAACATTTTTTAATGGCTCTGCTGGTGATGAACTGTTTCAGCTTTTGTATGTCTGAAAGTGTTCTCATTTCACTTTCATTTAAAAAAATATTTTTCAGTGGCTTTAGTTCTAGCTGACAGTTTTCTTTTAGTACTTGAAAGCTGTTGAGACACTGTCTTCTTGTTTGCATTGTTTCCAACAAGAAGATTTTTATTCTCTGACTGCTTTTAAGATTTTTCTCTTTATCACTGGTTTTGAGCAGTTTGTTTATGGTGTGCTTTGGTGCAGTTTTCTTCAAGTTTTTTGCACAAGTTGTTCATTGAGCTTCCTAAATATGTAAGCCGTTTTCATCAAATTTGGAAATGTTCAGCCATTGTTTCTTCAAATATTTTTCCTCCCTCTCTTTCTTCTCTTCTTTGGGTATACCAATTTTATATTTATTATGCTACTTGAAGTAGTCCCACAGGTCGCTAATGCTCTTTTAATTTTTCTGGATTCTTTTTGTTCTACGTGTTCATTTGAATTAGTTTCTACAGCTATACCTTCAAGTTCATTCATCTTTTCTTCAACAATCTCTAAACTGTTGTTAGTCTCTTTCAATGTATTTACCATTTCAGACATTGTACTCTTTGCCTCTGGAAGTTCAGTTTTGGTCTTTTTCATATCTTCCATGTCTCTGTTTACCTTTTGAACAAATTGAAATATAGTTACAATTACTTATTATGCTAATTCTAACATCAAGATCAGTTCTGGGTCAGTTTCAATGGGTGGATAATTCTCCTAATTAAGAGTCATGTCAAGTGAAAAATGGCGGCAGAGTGAATGGAAGCTACACAGACCATCTCCCAGGACCAAACTGAATTTACAACGAAAATAAAGACAAATCGTCAGGAAGGGACAACCGAAAGACACCTTGGAGGACCACATAACCAGGGACACTGACTCAATCCTGGTAGGCTTGCAAGGACGCGAGAGGGGGCCGGGAGCCCACAGTTAGAGAATATATTCAAAGAAATAGTGACAGAAAACTTTCCTAATTTGGTGAAGGAAGAAGGCATTCAAGTTCAAGAAGCACAGAGAGCCCCAAGTACGAAGAACCCAAACAGGCCCACACCAAGACACACAGTAATCAAACTGCCAAAAACTAAAGACAAAGAGAGAATCCTAAAAGCAGCAGGAGATAAGCAACAGGTTACCTACAAAGGAAACCCCATAAGGCTCTCAGCTGACTTCTCACAAGAAACACTACAGGCCAGAAGGGAATGGCATGAAGTAATCAAGGTCATGAAAAACAAGGATCTGAATCCAAGACTACTCTACCCAGCAAGGCTATCATTCAAAATAGAAGGTCAAATAAAGAGCTTCCCAGACAAAAAATAAATAAATAAATAAAAGGCTAAGGAAATACATTAGCACCAAACCAGCACTGCAAGAAATGTTAAAAGGACTGCTGTAATTACCAGGAGAAATGGGAAGAAAAATAGAACGACACTAAACAAAAATGGCAATAAATAAGTACATATCAATAATCACCTTAAGTGTAAATGGATTGAATGCTCCCATAAAAAGACACAGAGTAGCTGATTGGATAAGAAAGCATGACTCATCTATATGTTGTTTACAAGAGACCCACCTCATAACAAAAGACTCACATAGATTGAAAGAGAAGAGATGGAAAAAAATCTTCCAAGCAAATGGAAAGGAAAAAAAAAGCTGGGCTAGCAATACTTATATCTGATCAAATAGATTTCAAAATGAAGGCCATAACTAGAGACAAAGAAGGCCACTGTTTTTCATGACCTTGATTACTTCATGCCATTCCCTTCTGGCCTGTAGTGTTTCTTGTGAGAAGTCAGCTGAGAGCCTTATGGGGTTTCCTTTGTAGGTAACCTGTTGCTTATCTCTTGCTGCTTTTAGGATCTATCCAACAGGAAGATAAAACCTTGATAAACATATATGCACCCAATATAGGAACACCAAAATATATTTAAAATCTTCTGGAGAACTTCAAAGGTGAAATTGATAGCAATACAATCATAGCAGGGGACTTCAACACCCCGCTGACATCACTGGATAGATCCTCTAGACAAAAAATTAGCAAGGAAACAGAGACTCTAAATGAAGCACTAGACCAAATGGATTTAATAGATATCTACAGAGAATTACACCCCAAAACTACAGAATTCACATTCTTCTCAAGTGCACATGGGACATTCTCAAAGACAGACCACATGTTAGGGCACAAACTAAGTCTCTACAAGTTCAAGAAGACAGAAATCATATCAAGCATTTTCTCAGACCACAATGGCATGAAACTAGAAATCAATTGCAAGAAGAACATACAAAGACATTTGAACACATGTAGGCTAAATAGCATGTTATTGAACAATGAATGGGTCACCGAGGAAATCAAGGAAGAAATCAAAAACTTCCTGGAAACCAATGAAAATGAAGACACAACAACACAAAATCTATGGGATGCAGCGAAAGCAGTTCTGAACGGGAAGTTCATAGCACAACAGGCCTACCTCAAAAAAAAAACAAGAAAAATCTCTAATAGACTATCTAACCTCACAACTTAAAGAACTAGAGAGCAAACAAGAGAAAACCCCAGAGCAAGTAGAAGGAAGGAAATAGTAAAGATCAGAGCAGAAATAAATGCTATAGAGACCAAAACAACAATTCAAAGGATCAATGAAACAAAGAGCTGGTTTTTCAAAAAGATAAACAAGATTGATGGACCCTTAGCTAGACTCACCAAGAAACAAAGAGAGAGAACCCAAATACACAAAATCAGAAACGAAAGAGGAGAAGTAACAAATGACACCACAGAAATACAAAAGATTGTTAATAACTACTATGAACAATTATATGGCAACAAATTCGACAATCTAGGTGAAATGGACAAATTTCTAGAAACACATAGTCTCCCAAAACTGGACCAGGAAGAGATAGAAAACTTGAACAGACCAATATCAACAGAAGAAATTGAAGATGTAATCAAGACTCTCCCAGCAAACAAAAGCCCAGGCCCGGATGGCTTCACGGGGGAGTTTTACCGAATATTCAAAGAAGAACTAACACCCATTCTCCTCAAATTAGTTCAAAAAATTCAAGAAGGAGGAAGACTTCCAAACTCGTTTTATGAAGCCAGCATAATTCTAATTCCAAAACCAGAAAAAGACACTACAAAGAAAGAAAACTACAAGGCAATATCCCTGATGAACATAGATGCCAAAATCCTGAACAAAATACTAGCAAATCGGATCCAGCAATACACCAAAAAAATTATCCACCATGACCAAGTGGAATTCATCCCAGGGATGCAAGGCTGGTACAATACTCGCAAATCAATAAACGGGATACACTACATAAATAAAATGAAGAATAAAAACCACATTATCATATCAATAGATGCTGAAAAAGCCTTCGACAAAATCCAGCATCCATTTCTGATAAAAACACTCAGCAATGTGGGAATAAAGGAATCATATCTAGACATAATAAAGGCCATATATGAAAGACCTACAGCCAACATCATACTCAATGGGCAAAAACTAAAAGCATTTCCCTTAAGAACAGGAACAAGGCAAGGATGCCCACGTTCACCACTCTTATTTAACATAGTACTGGAAGTCTTAGCCACAGCAATCAGACAGAAAGAAAAAATAAAAGAGATCCAAATTGGAAAGGAGGAAGTGAAACTGTCATTATTTGCAGATGACATGATACTATATGTAGAAAACCCCAAAGACTCCATCAAAAATTTACTAGACTTAACAAATGAATTTGGCAAAGGAGCAGGATACAAAATTAACGTCAAGAAATCGATGGCATTCTTATACACCAAGAATGAACTCACAGGAGGAGAAACTAAGCAAACAATCCCATTTACCATTGTGGCAAAAAAATTAAGATACCTAGGAATAAACTTAACCAAAGAAATAAAGGACCTATTCGCAGAAAACTACAGGTCATTGAAAAAAGAAATAGAGGAAGATATAAAAAAGTGGAAGCACATGCCCTGTTCATGGATTGGGAGAATTAACATCATTAAAATGTCCATATTACCCAAAGCAATCTATAGATTCAATACAATCCCCATCAAAATACCAACGCATACTTCACAGAATTAGAACAAGTACTTCAAAAGTTCATATGGAACCAAAAAAGACCTCGAATAGCCACAGCAATCTTGAAGAGGAAGAACAAAGTTGGAGGGATCACATTACCAGATTTCAGGTTATACTACAAAGCCACTGTAATCAAAACAGCCTGGTACTGGCACAAGAACAGGCATATAGACCTGTGGAACAGAACAGAGAACCCAGAAATGGACCCAAGGCAATATGCTCAATTAATATTTGACAAAGATGGCAAGAGCATACAGTGGAGTAAGGACAGCCTCTTTAATAAATGGTGTTGGGAAAATTAGACAGCTACATGCAGAAAAATGAAACTAGACCATCAACTTACACCGTACACAAGAATAAACTCAAAATGAATAAAAGACTTAAATGTGACTCATGAATCCATAAAAATCCTAGAAGAGACTGTAGGCAACAAAATTTCAGACATCATACACAGCAGAATTTTCACTGATACATCACCTAAGGCAATAGAAACAAAGGAGAAAATGAACACATGGGACTACATCAAACTCGAAAGCTTCTGCACAGCGAAAGATACAATCATCAAAACAGAAAGGCTACCCACTATATGGGAGAGCATAATTGTCAATGATATACCAGATAAGGGGTTAATTTCCAATATATATAGAGTGCTCCTACAACTCCACAAAAGGAAGACAAAGAACCCAATTAAAAAATGAGCAGAGGAACTAAACAGACACCTTTCCAAACAGGACATACAAATGGCTAAGAGACATATGAAGAAATGCTAATCATCACTAATCAGAGAGATGCAAATAAAACCACAATGAGGTATCACCTCACACCTGTCAGAATGGCCACCATCAACAAATCATCAACCAACAAGTGTTGGCAAGTTTGTGGAGAAAAGGGGACTCTAGTACACTGCTGGTGGGAATGCAGACTGGTGCAGCCACTATGGAAAACAATATGGTGTTACCTCAAAAAATTAAAAGTTGAACTTCCATTTGACACCATGATCCCACTTCTAGGAATATACCCTAAGAAGCCTGAAACACCAATCAGAAAGAATATATGTACCCCCATGTTCATAGTAGCACTATTTACAATCCCTAAGATCTGGAAACAGCCCAAGTGTCCATCAGTAGACGAATGGATAAAAAAGCAGTGGTACATATACACAATGGAGTACTATGCAGCTGTAAGAAAGATCTCTTATCCTTTGAGACAACATGGAGGGACCTGGAAAGTATCATCCTAAGTGAAACAAGCTAAACAGAGAAAGACAAGTATCATATGATCTCACTTATTTGTGGAATATAATGAACATAACAGTCTGAGGAATGGGGTAGTCCCAGAGACGTGGAAGTGGGGTACAGACTGACAATCCCCAGAAGAAGGGGTGGTGGGGGAGAGATAAACCACAGAACTTATATGCATGTATGCATGAACAGTGGACATGGACAACAAACTGGGGACAGGGCAGGGAGGGAGGGGAAGGGGGTAATCATTGAGGGAAAAAGGAGAAACATCTGTAACAAAAATTAATTAATAAAAAATAAATAAATTAAAAAAAAAAAAAAGAGTCATGTCATCCTGCTGTCTTATATTCCCGGTAATTATTGATCAGCCATTATAAACCTTGAAATTTATTAAGGAATATAGTTAAGTTCTTTGGGAAAAGTGTGATCCTTTCATATCTTGCTTTTATACTTTGTTCAATGTTTCCACAGCAGTTAGCTAATTACTCCCCACTTCCAAGGCAAGTCCTTCCTCAGTATTTTGTCCAATCCCCAGTGAATTATGAGTTTTTCCATCTGTCTGGTGGTAATGGGCTCTATTCCTCTCCCTGTATGAGCACATCTACCGTTTCCTTTAATCCTTTTGGACGTATTTCCCCCAGCCTCAGGCAGTTTCCTCACACACAGGTACTGATCAGCACACTGTTGAATATTTAAGGAGCTCCCTCTGCAGCTCCCTAGGATTCTCCTGCACAGCTCTCTTCTCCCCAGTACTCGGCCCTGTAAACTTTCCTCACCTTGGTCTCCCTGGATATTCTGCTCCATTTTCTCAACTTAGAGTACCTACTGGGTTCTGCCTGGATCCCTCCTGCCCACACCACAGTCTGGGATCTATCTGGGGCAAGAAGTAAGCTGGAGAAATTGTAGGGCTTGCCTCATCTGTATCCCTTCTCTCAAGAATTATTGCTTCTTATTGCCTGATATACAATGTCTTGAGAACTGTGTTTTATATATTTTATATTTTTGTTGTTATTTCAAACAGCAATATAAATCTTTTCCCTGTTACTCCATCTTTGATGCTGAACATTTTCAACATTTCTTTTATTCATTCATCTATTCAACAAATACTTGTATCCCATCACTCTGCTCAGAGGGGCTGAGAAGACTCCATTGAAAAGGTCTGCTCCAGGAGGTTGCAGCTATGTCTGTTCTATTGCTGCTGTTGCTCCAGAGATTGAGCAAAGTCCTCATTCATCCCAGTGTTCAGGAGCATTTGGGTGGACAGACCATTCTAATGCCATATGCAGGCTTAAAATGCACAGAGGAAAGAATGCTTTAATCCACATAGGAGAATCCTAAAGGCTGTAGAGAGGTGGTGACACTTGGCCCCTTCATAGTAGAGGAATAGGAGTCAGCCAGAAAGACGAGGTGGGGAGGGCACTCCAGACAGGTGAACTAATATGAGAAAAGGCATGAAGGAACAAAGAAGCATAATATGTTCAGTAAACTTAAATGTATTTGGAATGTTATATGTGTGAGGAGGAAAGGATAGGAGCTGGCAGGGGCCAGGTCATATAATATCTTGCATATCATGCTAAAGTTGTAAATATTTTTTGAAGGAAACACCATGTCTAGCAAGTGGCTTATAATCACTGGAGATAAGCAAACCAGAGTAAAGATTAAATCACAATATCAGATAAGTACAGTGTGAGTGAATGGAAAGCTAACTTCCCAAGAACCACAAACAGGACCCAGGATTAGGATTAGGGTGAGGCGCCAAGGGAGATAAATGTAAGGAGACCCTCACGCTCAGGGTTATGAATGTGCCCACCCTGCACTTACCTGCCCAGGAGAGTGAACATCTTTAAATTTGAACCCTGGCCCTGGCCACTTTGGCTCAGCGGTTAGAGCGTCAGCCTGCAGTCCAGAGAGACCCGGGTTCAGTTCCCACTAAGGGCATGTACCTCGGTTGCAGGTTGTCCCCAGCCCTGGTTGGGTCGTGTGGGTGGCAGCCACTCGATGTGTCCCTTTCACATTGATGTTTCTCTCTCTCTCTCTCTCTTCCTCTCTCTCCCTCCCACTCTATCTGAACAGAAAACGGGAAAATGTCCTCAGGTGAGGATAAAAATAAAATAAATAAGTTTGAACCCTGGACACTGCGCTTGCCTCACCCTGGCCTGGGCCGATAGGAAGATTTTTTTATCTCCCGCAGGTCATAAAATCACAAATCAATGGCATAGAGGCCAAAATAGAAAAGGGATGAAGACTGCTAATTAATAGGCAATGTACAGACATAAACAGTACATAGAGAAAACACTTATTGGAACAAAGAGTTTCAGCTAAATCTCTCTCCATTATCTAGAGCTTTAACCATCAGTAACAGTCAGTCACATATAAGTATTCTCTACCCAGAAGATGGAAAATTTGAATTGCATCTCTCTGGAAGTAAAACTTCTATCCATGTTTCATGAACAGGAAGCCATTTAACCTGGGCTCCCCAACATGAGTCCTTGGCAAGGCTCAGAGGAAAGACCGCCATACCAATTCCCAGGACACAACCCCTCGATCAGGTGGGGCTTGTTCAGGAAAGGCTTATGCTCTAAAGCCTTGCCACCCAAGGTATGTTTCACCAACCACCAGCAGAGGCATCATCTGGGAACTTGTCCGAAATGCAGAACCTCAGGCCTCACAGCAGACTTGCATTTTCCCCAAGATCCTCAGGTGATTTTTGTACACATTAGAGTTTGAGAAGAACTGCTAGAGATGACTTTCTCAGGGTTGGTTCCAAAGAACCTTGCTTCCCAGAATACATTAATAATGGCATTGGGTTGAAGGCTGGTCCTTAAAAGGTTATGTCCATGGCCTAGTCCCCAAAACCTATGAATATAGCCTTTGTAGATATAATAACATTAAGGAGCTTAAGATGAGATCATCTTGGATGGGCCTAAATCCAATGAGTTGTCCTTATGAGTGAGGCAGGGAGAATTGACAGAGAGCAGAGGAGAAGGCATTGTGACCCTGAGGTAGAGAAGTCCAGGAACACTGGGAGCCTCTAGAAACTGGAAGAGATGAGGGCTATAGCCCCTATAGCCCCACGGGGATTACGGCTCTCCCAACACCTTGACTTCTGACTTTTGTCCTCCAGAACTGGGGGAGAATGAGATTTCTGTTGTTTTAAGTTATCAAATTTTACAATTTGTTATGACAGCCCTAGGAAACTAATATAGAACTACCTAGTTCATTTATTCACTCATTGAGTTAATCAGCAGTATTTAGCAACATGTATTAATCATCTTGTATGTACCATTTTACAAATGTAGAACCTGAGACCTATAGAGATAAGACTTGCTCATTGTCACACCTAATGAGTAAATGGAAGAACCAGGGTTTAAGTCAGATCGTTTCATTTCCAATCCAGTTAGTCTTTTCACTACACAACCCTTTAGAAGCCAAAATTAGGGCCAAGAGTGTCCAACTAGACCCAAATAAAATTCTCACAAAATCAAAGTCTTCGCAATACACACAATACTTCTACTCACAATTCTTGTTTTCAGTGCCTCAGGGAAGATAAACACAGTCAGCCTCTTTTTGTATAAATCCCTATCATGTTTTCCCCAGGTTCAAGAATCCCAGTGCCTTCTTCTACTCTCTGCTTGTATCAGAACAGAGCTGAAGTTTTTACTTGTCTGAATCAGTTCACTCTAATGTTTTAGCTCTGCCAGACCATTTGCCTTTTTCTTTTTTTATCCTCACCTGAGGATATTTTTCTATTTATCCTCAGATAGAGTGGGAAGGGGAGAGAGAGAACATCAATGTGAGAAGAACACATTCACTGGTTGCCTCCCGCACTACACCGACCAGGGCCGCAACCAAGGTACGTGCCCTGCCCTTAGCTGGAATTGAAACCGCAACTCATTGGTCCACGGTCTGATGCTCTACCACTGAACCAAACTGGCCAGGGCCCATTTGCCTTTTATGCCTTTCATAGTTAATACAGAATGAAAACTTGATCTCATGCCATAGAGCAGCAAAACAGGTAAATCAAGGGGACCCTGGAAATGCAGCTGAAAATGGTCATTATAGGGGCCTGAGATGATGAAGCCAGGAAGAATTATATCCTGTCTTCCTCATTCGTTCATCATTTACTCATTCAACATGCCTACGTTGAGCACTTTCTACATGGTAGGCATTGTTCTAGACCTTGGGGATAGAGTTCTGTACAAAGGAGCCCCAGCCCCTGCTCTCCTGTGGTCAAGGATCTGATGCCTAGTGGGGAAGGCCCATGAATGAAGCCAATCAAGGGGAGGACAATGTTATGTACACATGGTGTTTGGGGGCAACTGGGGCTCATCGTTGGCATCAGGATACAATAGAGCACTGTGGCAAACTATAGGGATCCCCTACTTAGCTCCAAACACTTTCACCTAAAATGCCTCATTTAAACCAGTAAACTGGTAGGCCCCAGTCCTGAATGCATACCATAGCAGGCTTGGGCATAGGGCGCTATGAGAGCTCTGAAGGGGCCTCTAAATAAGATACACCTTGTGCTTTCCCGAAGATGGCCATGGGGCCCTGCTAGCATGCTCATTCACTGGCAGTCGTCATTTCCTGCACCAGCAGTTGTTTTGCAGCTGGGACCCAAAGTGAGACCACAGTGTCCTAGACTAAGCTCACAGATATCAGGACATGTTAAACACATCCTTTACGTGCAGCCTCCATAGTTTACCCAGCACAGCCCATTATTCACAGATTGCAGGCTCCTGAGTAAACATTCACTTTATTTTTTTTTTAACTTATCTTTATTACTGAAAGTATTACAGATGTCTCCCCTGTTATCCCTCATTGACCCCTTCCACCTCGCTCCCCCCACCAGCCTTCTCAGCACTATTGTCTGTGCCCATGGGTTATACATATAAGCATATAATTCACTTTAGATAAACCTCCTAAAGGAAAGAAGGAAGAAACAGAGCTGGGTCTGGGTTGGAAGGAGCAAGGTATCAATAGGATGGGAAGTACAAGTATGAGGCCACCTGGCGAGGGCGGAAGGGCTGGGTGGAGCAGAAGGTAGAACAATAAGTGACCTGTGTCCTTAAAGGGATGAACTTAAGTTGAACTCTCCAGCACTGGCTTTATATTCATGTGTCCTTGAGAACCTGGGAACAAAGCTATAGTTATCTGTAGATCAGTTCCCCATTTTCATTTCACCTTTTTCAATGCCAGCAGCAACTTTTAAAGCTAAAAGCAGCTCCATCTAGGAAAGAAATTGGGGTCATGCAGACGATGCAGCTCCAAGAAAGGTCTCTCTCACTAACCTCAGAGAATGGGGTCCCATGAGCAAGGGTAGGAGATGCCTTTGCAGCCTTTCTAAAGCCATGGCAAACAGGTTATCCCAAGAACTCCTTTTTGGAGAAGCCCATGAGTAGCCTCTAAAAGGACATCAAATCTAGAGCAATAGACTTGAAGCTCCTCAGTAATTATGAAGTCCTAGTAGGTATTGCCCAGATTACTTAATCATTGTGTCAATGTCATAGAGGCAGGTGTTAAATTCTTTTAATGCACACCAGAAGTACAGGGGCAATCGTTGAGGCTAACTGAATAAGGAAGACAAACCATTTGGAAAGGAGGAGTCACTAGGAGTACTAGAAGTCCGAGACGAGTTAGCAGAGAACTGTAGTTAAGTAGAGAAACTGCAAGAAAGGAGAAAACCTTAGTTCAAATCCCAGTTAGGTTACTTGGCTAGCTTTTTAATCTTTAGTCAATTATTTAACCTCTCTAAGCCTCGATTAACTGAAATTCCCCATTCAGTTCCTGTGGATATTCGATTAGATAATGTAGTGGTTTGTACTGTGTCTGCTCAGAATAAGCACTCTGTAAGTAGTCCCCAGAAACAGCCACAGATGAAGACAGCCACAGGTACTAGAAGAACACAGAGGATGCAGCTGACAGTCATCAGGCAGGAAATGGACAGGAGGAAGGCAGGCAGCGAGGCACAGCTAAAGGCTGGGGATTATTGCATCCTCAATCCTGCACCTGAGTTCAGGTTCCTCAACCCTGGCTGCACATTGAAATCAGTTTAAGCTTGTTTTAGGGAGTTTTTATTTAGGTGTCTTGCTTTTAAATATCCATGTTTGAGCCTCACTCCCACTCCATATTGAATTGATCTGGTGTGGGGACAGAGCATCGGTATGTTTGTTTTTTTTTTGTTTGTTTTTTTTTATTGATTAATTTTTGTTACAAATGATTCTCCTTTTTTCCCCCCACTGATTCCCCCCTCCCCCTTCCCTCCCTGCCCCTTCCCCAGATTGTTGTCCATGTCCACTGTTCATGCATACATGCATATAAGTTCTGTGGTTCATCCCTCTCTCACCTCCCCACTCCTTAGGGGATTGTCCTCAAACTGTTATGTTCATTATATTCCACAAATCAGTGAGATCATATGAAATTTGTCTTTCTCTGTTTGGCTTGTTTCACTTAGGATGATACTTTCCAGGTCCCTCCATGTAGTCTCAAAGGATAAGAGATCTTTCTTTCTTACCGCTGCGTAGTACTCCATTGTGTATATGTACCACAGCTTTTTAATCCATTCGTCTACTGATGGGCACTTGGGCTGTTTCCAGATCTTAGCGATTGTAAATAGAGCTGCTACAAAGATGGGGGTACATATATTCTTTCTGATTGGTGTTTTATGCTTCGTAGGGTATATTCCTAGAAGTGGGATCACTGGGTCAAATGGGAGATCAATTTTTAATTTTTTGAGGTGACACCATATTGTTTTCCATAGTGGCTGCACCAGTCTGCATTCCCACCAACAGTGTACTAGAGTCCCCTTTTCTCCACACCCTCGCCAACACTTGTTGTTTGATGATTTGTTGATGGCGGCCATTCTGACAGGTGTGAGGTGATACCTCATTGTTGTTTTAATTTGCATCTCTCTGATGATTAGTGATGTTGAGCATTTCTTCATATGTCTCTTGGCCAATTAAAAAATGGGCAGAGGAGCTGAATAGACACCTCTCCAAACAGGACATACAAATGGCCAAGAGACATATGAAGGTCTAAATTATTTTGAATTCTGTGCCAACACCCAAAGGAGCTTGAGAAAACGAAAGGAATTTAGAATGACTCCTGGATTCTTGCCTTGAATACCTGGAAGGCTTGAGTTGCTATTTCCTGAAATGGGAAAGACTACGGGAGTGGAAGAGCTACTTTGAACCCAGCAGTGATTATGTGAAGCGTTGGAGATACTAAGATGCCCTCGGGAGCTCACTAGTAGGTGGAGACAGCAGGTGTGTACACAGATAACAACACTGCAGTGCGATAAGGTTTCTAGGAGTAATCTGCCCTGGGTGCCACAGATGCACAGAGACAGAAGAAACTAACTGCTTGGGGAGGCTTTGCAGAAAGATCATGAGGTCAACATGGTGAGGAATAAACTGAGAAGGACATAAAACTGGAGGTGGGGGAGAGAATGGGCTGGAGGTCATAGTCAGCAAGCAGTGATTGAGAAGGAGTCAGGGAAAGCGGGGTGGTGCCATGAGAACAGAAACTAAAGGGTGAGCCCTGTTAATGGGCTTGTCAGTGAAGCCTTTCCCTTCTCTGACTCTCTCAAGCACCTTTGCTTTGCTCCAGGTCCCAGAGCTATTTGCAGACAACCTGCCTCTCCTGGAAGTGCATGGTCATTCTGCACTTCACTTGTGTGGCCTTTAACGTCTGGTTTCTAAAAAGCAGAATGACTAAATGAAATTTGACAGACCTTTCACCTTTGTAACCACCTCAGTCTCCTCCAATCTCTTAGTTTCTCTCTGCAAGAAGTTTCTGCTTCTTGGCTTTCCAAATGTCATCGGACCAGATACTGATTTACTTTGGTCTTTCTCCACCTTGACTGCTTTCACTGAAAGATTGGTTTTCCCACAGACATGGAAGTTATACACTATCAGTAAATTGGAATTTGCATGATCTCTGGGGAAAAGCCCTTACAATGTGCCAAGATATTTGGGCAGTAGTGCATCTTTATTATGTTGCTCAAATGCTGTTGGAGAGCTTCAGCCCAGATAACTAATTCATTTTTGTTTACTTTAGTTTTAGTTTCCCTCAGACTTTCTGTGAGTTCAGCAATTTGCTTTGAGTTCCAGCTCCAGAGTTCTCTAAGGATCCAGCAATAAAGAACATATTATGGGTGGGCAGGAAAGGGCATACCAACACCCCGAAAGAATACAAAGTTCATGTTGGTGTGCTGATTTCTGCCATGTATATATTACAGTCCTCATATGCCAGAATATACTCATGTGTCTATGTATACATATAATTTATAATTGAATTACAACTTTAATATACTTTAATGATGAATTATATATACATATATACATGCATATATATCTATACATAATTTAAGATTATGAGAAAGTATCAACTATGCTGCCAAGCCTTTCTCTAATCTACAGCCCTAAATTATGCTCTTGGCAAGCTCTGAGCCCTCCCCATGGAGTAAATTTCCATGTGAAAGTATTTAGCCCAGTTTAAATCAAGTCCAAAGATTTAACTATCCAGTATTGCCTTTTCATAATCTACTTTAATTGTTATTGATTTGTATGTTTGCAAAGTGCCCTGAGATGATAAAGACCTTCCGTCTGTTTCACTGCTGACCGTTGGCTGGTTGATCTCTAGCTTCTCCTTAGCTCTTCAGTTGGTCTCTTTTTAGCACTTCTACAGATAGTTACACCTCCTGCCCGGCAGAGGTCCCTGCTCCTGTAGCAAATCAAATTATCAATAAAAAACAAACTGGTAAATAATAGGCAATTAAGTAAAATCCATTATTTAAAAACAGATTTAATATGAGAAAGCAATAGGGGCTTTATTCAGCAGTGTATACAAATAAAAATATAGATATATTCTAATTTAAAAATAAATATAATTAGAATCAAAACAGGACAATCAAAAAGAAATGTCTGCCCAGGCTTGGACCAAGGTGCTAGCAATACCACTTCCACGCTAATCTGGGGCAAATCCTATCTCTGCCGTGCTGTCTACATTTAAGCTCTCACATTTTCAGTGGCAGTCTGAAAACTTTCAGTTATCTTTTGGTCTTTGAGTGACTGACAATAGCAGGATAAAAAAAAAAAAAATGATTATAGCCACGCGATGGGGAGAAGACAGGTAGTTTGGTAATGGATGAAGTTAAAATTTCAAAGAATACTTTAAATATACTGACTAGTTTATAATTATCATCAATAACTTCCCCATAGCATATCATTTATATTTGTCTATGTGGAAAAGATAAAAGTTTAAAACTCACTTAAACCACTTCTTAAGGTTGAAGCGTTTAATGCAGGCTTCCCGTCTACAATGGGAAAATAATAATTCAGCTGCTATGTAAAGTAGAGAAAAGTCAGAACTTGAGCTTTATAGATCACCAGGAAGCTGTAAAAATAAAGACCAGTAGGACTTAAAAATATATGATAATAAAATCTCTCTTATTCAGTAGATTGTGTAGAAATTATTTCATATCTGTGTTGTAAAGCTATTCTATTTTGTTTAAATATAGTATTTAAAAATGGAGATTTCTTCCCTGGCCAGTTTGGCTCAGTGATTAAAGTACCAACCCTCAGACCAATTCCAGTCAAGGGTTCAATTCCAGTCAAGGGCATGTACCTCGGATGCAATTTGATCCCCACCCCTGGTTGGGGTCATGGGGGAGGCAACCAATCAACATGTTTCTCTCACATCGATGTTACTCTTCCTCTCCCCCAACCCCACTCTATCTGAAAATCAATGGATAAATATCCTCAGGTGAGAATTTTTTTAAAAAATGAAGATTCAAATGGAGAGGAAAGGGGAAGTAATTTCTTCTTTTAGAAATAAAAACAGGTGGGCATATGCTCACATGTTAAATGAAAATACTAAGTAAATTAATGAAAATTAACTTTGTACAGCTTAAGCTTTAAGGTTAGCAAGAGATCAGTATTCTAGTGAGTATGCAGGGCTGTGTGCCAGGGAAACCTTCTATTTGGAAAGGAAAGTCCTGGGGCTAGTGGACTTGCAGACATATTAGAAACATGAGATCATCCAGATAAATGCAATTTGTCAAACTGCATGTAGCAAAGAGCTTACTTCAAGACAAAGATGATTCACTGTGGGAAAGAAGTTGGAAGTGAAGAATTCAAGAAGAAATTCATTTAGGATTGAATTCAAATTGCCCCTAGACAACATATCAAGTAAACAATAAAAAACAAGCAAGCAAACACAGGCCTCTTTGAAGTATCTATTCAGGATTTTTGCCCTTTTATTTTTTTTGTTACAGATGTTTCTCCTTTTTCCCCCATTGACACCCTCCTCCTCATCCCTCCCCACCCCATCCCCAATTTTGTTGTCCACATCCATTGGTTATGCGTACATGCATATAAGTTCTGTGATTTATCTATTTTCCCCAACCCCCTCTTCTGGGGATTGACAGTCTATACCCTACTTCCACGTCTCTGGGTCTACCCTGTTCCTCAGACTGTTATGTTCATTATATTCCACAAATAAGTGAGATCATGTGATATTTGTCTTTCTCTGCTTGGCTTGTTTCGCTTAGGATAATACTTTCCAGGTCCCTCCATGTCATCTCAAAGGATAAGAGATCTTTCTTTCTTACAGCTGCATAGTACTCCATTGTGTATATGTACCACCACTTTTTTATCCATTTGTCTACTGATGGACACGGGCTGTTTCCAGATCTTAGCTATTGTAAATAGTGCTGTTATGAACATGGGGGTACATATATTCTTTCTGACTGGTGTTTCAGACTTCTTAGGGTGTATTCATAGAAGTGAGATCACCGGGTCAAATGGCAATTCAATTTTTAATTTTTTGCGGTAATACCATATTGTTTTCCATAGTGGCTGCACCAGTCTGCATTCCCATCAGCAGTGTACTAGAGTCCCCTTTTCTCCACACCCTCGCCAACACTTTACGTTTGATGCTTTGTTGATGGCTGCCATTCTGACAGGTGTAAGGTGATACCTCATTGTTGCTTTAATTTGCATCTCTCTGATGATTAGTGACGTTAAGCATTTCTTCATATGTCTCTTAGCTATTTGTATGTCCTGTTTGGAGCGGTGTCTATTTAGCTCCTCTGTTCAATTGTTAATTGGGTTCTTTGCCTTCCTCTTGTTGAGCTGAATGAGCACTCTATATATGTTGGAAATTAACCCCTTATCTGATGTATCATTAGCAATTATACTCTCCCATACAGTGGGTTCCTTTTTCATTTTCATGGTTGTTTCTTTTGCTTCTGCAGAAGAAGCTTTTGAGTTTAATGTAGTCCCATGTGTTCATTTTATCCCTTGTTTCTGTTGCCTTTGGTGATGTATCAGTGAAAATTCTGCCGCATATGATGTCTGAAATTTTATTGCCTACATTTTCTTCTAGGATTTTTATGGATTCACAGGTCACATTTAAGTCTTTTATCCATTTTGAGTTTATTCTTGTGTATGGTGTAAGTTGATGGTCTAGTTTTATTTTTTTGCATGTAGCTGTCCAATTTTCCCAACACCATTTATTAAAGAGGCTGTCTTTACTCCATTGTATGCTCTTGCCACCTTTGTCAAATATTAATTGAGCATAGTGTTTTGGGTCAATTTCTGGGTTCTCTGTTCTATTTCACTGATCTATATGCCTGTTCTTGTGCCAGTACCAGGCTGGGTTTCTTTTTATTATTATTAAATAATTTTTGTTACAGATGTTTCTCCTTTTTCCCCCACTGATTCTCCCCTCCTCCCTGCCCTGTCCCCAGTTTGTTGTCCATGTCCACTGTTCATGCATACATGCATATAAGTTCTGTGGTTTATCTCTCCCCCACCACCCCCTCTTCTGGGGATTGTCAATCTGTACCCCACTTCCACGTCTCTGGGACTACCCCATTCCTCAGACTGCTATGTTCATTATATTACACAAATAAGTGAGATCATATGAAACTTGTCTTTCTCTGGTTTGTTTCACTTAGGATGATACTTTCCAGGTCCCTCCATGTTGTCTCAAAGGATAAGAATTCTTTCTTCCTTACAGCTGCGTAGTATTCCATTGTGTATATGTACCACTGCTTTTTTAATCCATTCGTCTACTGATGGACACTTGGGCTGTTTCCAGATCTTAGCTATTATAAATAGTGCTGCTACAAACATGGGGGTACATATATTCTTTCTGATTGGTGTTTCAGGCTTCTTAGGGTATATTCCTAGAAGTGGGACCACAGGGTCAAATGGAAGTTCAATTTTTAATTTTTTGAGGTAGCACCATATTGTTTTCCATAGTGGCTGCACCAGTCTGCATTCCCACCAGCAGTGCACTAGAGTCCCCTTTTCTCCACACCCTCACCAACACTTGTTGTTTGATGACAGGTTGTTTTGATTACAGTAGCTTTGTAGTATAACCTGATATCCAGTATTGTGAACCCGCCTACTTTGTTCTTTTTCAAGATTGCTGTGGCTATTTGGGGTCTTTCTTAGTTTTATCTGAACTTTTGAATATTTGTTCTAGTTCTGTGAAATATGTCATTGGTATTTTGATGGGGATTGCATTGAATGTATAGATTGCTTTGGGTAGTATGGACATTTTAATAATGTTAATTCTGCCAATCCATGAACAAGATATGTACTTCCACTTTTTTATATCTTCCTCTATTTCTTTTTTCAATGTCCTATGTTTTTTTTTGCAAATAGGTCCTTTACTTCTTTGGTTAAGTTTATTCCTAGGTATCTTAATTTTTTTTCCATGATGGTAAACTGGATTATTTTTTTAGTTTCTCTTCCTGTGAGTTCATCATTGGTGTATAAGAATGCCGTCAATTTCTTGATGTTAATTTTGTATCCTGCTACTTTTCCAAATTCATTTATGAAGTCTAGTAGATTTTTCATGGAATCTTTAGGGTTTTCTATGTACAATATTGTGTCATCTGCAAATAATGACAGTTTCATTTCCTCCTTTCCAATTTGTACCCATTTTATTTTTTTCTTTATGTCTGATTACTATGGCTAAGACTTCTAGTCTATCTTAAATAAGAGTGGCAAAAGTGGGCATCCCTGTCTTGTTCCTGTTCTTAAGGGAAATGCTTTTAGTTTCTGCCCATTGAGTATGATGTTGGCTGTAGGTCTTTCATATATGGCCTTTATTATGTTGAGATATGATCTCTCTATTCCCAAATGGCTGAGTGTTTTTATCAGAAATGGGTGCTGGACTTTGTCGAATGCTTTTTCAACATCTATTGGTATGATCATATGGTTTTTATCTTTCATTTTGTTTATGTGGTGTATCACATTTATTGATTTGTGAATATTGTACCAACCTTGCATCCCTGGGATGGATCCCACTTGGTCATGTTGAATAATTTTTTTTGTTGTATTGCTGAATCTTATTTGCTAGTACTTTGTTCAGGATTTTGGCATCTATGTTCATTAGGGATATTGACCTGTAGTTTTCTTTCTTTGTAGTGTCTTTTTCTGGTTTTGGAATTAGAATTATGCTGGCCTCAGAAAATGAGTATGGAAGTCTTCCTTCTTGAATTTTTTAGAATAGTTTGAGGAGAATTGGTGTTCTTTGAATGTCTGGTAAAACTCCCCCGTGAAGCCATCGGGCCTGGGCTTTTGTCTGCTGGGAGAGTCTTGATTACATCTTCAATTTCCTTCATTGTTATTGGCCTGTTCAAATTTTCTATCTCTTCCCGGTTTAGTTTTAGGAGACTATTTGTTTCTAGAAATTTGTCCATTTTGCTTAGATTATCCAATTTGTTGCCATATAATTGTTCATATTATTTGTTAACAAGCCATTGTATTTCTGTGGTGTCAGTTGTTACTTCTCTTTCATTTCTGATTTTGTGTATTTGGGTTCTCTCTCTTTGTTTCTTGGTGAGTCTAGCTAAGGGTCCATCAATCTTGTTTATGTTTTCAAAAAACCAGCTCTTGTTCCATTGATCCTTTGAATTGTTTTGTTTTGTTTGTTTGTTTGTTTTTTTGTTTTTTGTTTTTGGTCTCCATGTCATTTATTTCTGCTCTAATCTTTACTATTCCCTTCCTTCTACTTGCTCTGAGGTTTTCTTTTTGTTTGTTTCTAGTTCTTTAAGTTGTGAGGTTAAGTAGTCAACTGGAAATTTTTCTTGTTCTTGATGTAGGCCTGTAGTGCTATGAACTTCCCTCTCAGAACTGCTTTCACTGTGTCCCATAGATTTTGTGTTGTTGTGTGTTCATTTTCATTGGTTTTCAGGAAGTTTTTGATTTCTTCCTTGATCTCCATGGTAACCCATTCATTGTTCAATAACATGCTATTTAGCCTCCATTTTTCAAATGTCTTTCCATGTTCTTGTTGCAATTAATTTCTAGTTTAATGCAACTGTGACCTGAGAAAATGCTTGATATGATTTCAGTCTTCTTGAACTTGTAGAGACTTAGTTTGTGCCCTAACATGTGGTCTATCTTTGAGAATACCCCATGGGAGCTTGAGAAAAATGTGAATTCTGCAGTTTTGGGGTATAATTCTCTGTAGATATCTATTAAATCCATTTGATCTAGTGCTTCATTTAGAGTCTCTGTTTCGTTGTTAATTTTTTGTCAACATAATCTATCCAGTGATGTCAGCGGGGTGTTGAAATCCCCTGCTATGATTGTATTGCTGTCAATTTCACCTTTGAAGTTCTCCAGAAGATTTTAAATATATTTTGGTGCTCCTATATTGAGTGCATATATGTTTATCAAGGTTATATCTTTCTGTTGGATAGATCCTTTCAATATTATGTAGTGGCCTTCTTTGTCCCCAGTTATGGCCTTCATTTTGAAATCTACTTTATCAGATATGAGTATTGCTACCCCAGCTTTTTTGTTCTTTCCGTTTGCTTGGAAGATATTTTTCCATTCCTTCACTTTCAACTTATGTGAGTCTTTTGTTGTGAGGTGGGTCTCTTGTAAAGAACATATAGATGAGTCATGCTTTCTTATCCAGTCAGCTATTCTGTGTTTTTTGTTTTGTTTTATTTTTTTATTGGAACATTCAGTCCATTTAAATTTAAGGTGATTATTGATATGTACTTATTTATTGCCATTTTTGTTTAGTGTGGTTATATTTTTCTTCCTATTTCTTCCACTAATTACAGCAATTCTTTTAACATTTCTTGCAATGCTGGTTTGGTGCTAATATATTACCTTAGCCTTTTTTTGTCTGGGAAGCTCTTTATTTGACCTTCTATTTTGAATGATAGCCTTGCTGGATAGAGTAGTCTTGGATTTAGATCCTTATTTTTTTAAATTAATTTATTTTATTTTTTTTATCCTCACCCGAGGATTTTTTTTTTCCATTTTTTTTTTCAGATAGAGTGGGAAGGAGAGAGTGAGAGAGAAACATTGATGTGAAAGGGACACATCAAGTGGTTGCCAGCTGCACAACCCAACCAGGGCCAGGGACAAACTGCAACCGAGGTATGTACCCTTAGTGGGAACCAAACCCAGGTCTCTCTGAACCGCAGGCCGACTCTCTAACTGCTGAGCCAAACTGGCCAAGGCTAGATCCTTATTTTTTATGACCTTTATTACTTCATGCCACTGTCTTCTGGCATGTAGTGCTTCCATTGAGAAGTCAGCTGATAGCCTTATGGGGGTTCCTTTGTAGGTAACCTGTTACTTATCTCTTGCTGCCTTTAGGATTCTCTCTTTGTCTTTAATTTTTGACATTTTAATTACTATGTGTCTTGGTGTAGGCCTGTTTGAGTTCTTACTTGGGGCTGTCTGTGCTTCTTTAATTTGAATGCCTTCTTCCTTCACATAAGTTAGGAAAGTTTTCTGTCACTATTTCTTCAAATATATTCTCTAACCCTTGCTCATTTTCTTCTTCTTTGGGGACTCCTATGATGCAAATGTTTTACATTTCCAGTTGTCCCATAGTTTTCTTAAGCTGTCTTCCTGTTTTTTAATTGTTTTTTCCTTTTGGTTTTCTGATTGATTGATTTTTTCTACCCTGTCTTCTAATTCACTGATCCAGTCTTCAGCTTTCTCTACTCTGCTCTTTAGTCTTTCCAATGTGTTCTTTATTTCTGCTATGTCATTCTTCATTTCTACTTGGTTGGTTTTCAATGTTTCTATCTTTACTCATGGTGTTGATGTTCTTACTCATGGTGTTGAGCTTCCTCAACATCATGGCTCTAAACTCTACCTCTGATAACTTGCTTAACTGCATTTCATTTACCTCGTCTTTGTTAGAGTTCTCTTGTTCTTTCATTTGGGACTTGTTTCTTTGTTTCACCATTTTGGCTGTCTCAGTGGGTTTTGGAACCTGCCAAATTTTCCCTGTGGGTGTAGGTGTTCTGCTGTTAGTGGCTTCTTCTACTGAATTTGGATGAACATGAGAGGACCCACATTAAGCACTACTGTCAAGTCTTACTTTCCTGGGTAGTTTTGCAAGCCCAGGAAAGGTTCCGTTATCCTGTAGCTTTTTGCCTGGAGGCTATTAGTCTCAATTACTCAGGGCCTTGGGTTGTAGTCCTCAGCTGCATAAAAAACTCCCTCAGGTGTTCTATGTAAGAGAATTTCCAGAGGATGGGGCAAATGCTGGTTGTTAATGAGCCTCAATTTGCATTTCTTTGGCTCACCTGGGTGGGGTTGAATCTCCGAGGGAGGGGCTGCTGCTTCTCCCCACAGCTCCGGGAAGGAGCAGCTGGCCACCATCCTATGTGGCTAAGACTCAGCAAAACTCTGAGCACCCTCCAAATCCTGGGTATCCCCACAGAGTTCCAGTCCAGTCTACCCTCCCTCTGCCAGAGCTCAAGGTGAATGATTGAGACTAATTTAATGCTCTGTCTTGCCCTCTACGCTGTGGAGCCAGCTTGGGATTTTAACCCTGAGGGTGCTGCTCACAGCTAAGAACACTGCTGTTCGTGGGCTCCCAGCCAGCCTCCCTCTTGAGCCTCCACAGACCTACCAGTGTCCTTGGTTATATGTCCTCTCCCACTGCTTTTCTGTTGCTTTTTCCCAATGATTTGTCTTTATTTTAGTTGTAATTCCAGTTTGGTCCTGGGAAATTGTATGTGTAGCTTCCATTCACTCTACCGCCATTTTTTTTTTCTTTGCCCATTTTCTAATTGGGTTGTTTGTCTTCTTGGTGTTGAGTTGTATACGTTCTTTATATATTTTGGAAATTAACCCCTTATCAGATGTATCATTGGTAAATATGTTCTTCTATTCAGTGGGTTGTCTTTTCACTTTGTTGATGGTTTTCCTTTGCTATGCAAAAACTTTTTAGTTTGATGTCATCCCATTTGTTTATTTTTTCTTTTGTTTCCCTTGCTTAAAGATATATATTAGCAAAAATACTGCTATGAGAAATGTCTGAAATTTTACTACATATATTGTCTTCTAGGATGTTTATAGTTTCATGAGTTACATTTAAGGCTTTAATCCATTTTGAGTTTATTCTTGTGTATGGTGTATGTTGGTGGTCTAGTTTAATTATTATTATTATTATTTTTTTTTTTTTTTTGCATGTACCTGCTCAATTTTCCCAGCACCATTCATTGAAGAGACTATCTTTTCTTTATTGTATGCTCTTTCCTCCTTTGTCAAATAGTATTTGACCATAAAGGAGTGAGTTTATTTCTGTGCTGTCTATTCTGTTTCATTGATCTATATGCCTGCTCTTGTGCCAAGGCCATGCTCTTCTGATTACTGTGGCCTTGTAGTATAATTTGATATCCAGTAGTGTGATGTCTCCAACTTTGTTTTTTTTTTTTTCAAGATGGCTGAAGCTAATTGGGGTCTTTTGTGGTTCCATATAAATTTTTGGAATATTTGTTCTAGATCTGTGAGATATGCCATTGCTATTTTAATTGGAATTGCATTGAATCCATAGATTCCTTTGGGTAGTGTGGACATTTAATGATGTTAAATTTTTCCTATCCATGAAAATGATATATGCTTCCACTTATTCATGTCTTTCTCAATTTCGTCCTTCAGTATCTTATAATTTTCCAGGTACTACAAGTCTTATCTCCTTGGTTAAATTTATTTCTAGGTACCTTTTTTATTGTTGTTGCAATAGTAAATGGTAAATTCTCTTAATTTCTCATTCTGATAAATCATTATTAGTGTATAAAAATGCCACCAATTTCTGAACTAATTTTGTATCCTGCTACTTTTGTCAAATTCATGTATTAAATCTTATGGTTTCTTGGTGGAGTCTTTAGGGTTTTCTATGTACAATATCTGTCATCTGCAAATAATAATAGTTTTACTTTCTCCTTTCTAATTTTATTTCTTCTTCTTGTCTGATTGCTGTGACTGGGACTTCTAGTACTACGTTGACTAAGAGTGGTGAAAGCAGACATCCCTGTCTTGTTCCTGATCTTAAGGGAAATGCTTTTAGTTTTTGCCCATTGAGTATGCAGTTGGCTATGGTTTGTCATATATGTTCTTTATTATGTTGAGGACATACAAATGGCCAACAGAGATATGAAAAAGTGCTCAATGTCACTAATCATCAGAGTGATCAAGTTAAAACCATAATGAGATATCA
This sequence comes from Molossus molossus, assembly GCF_014108415.1. Classification (NCBI taxonomy): domain Eukaryota; kingdom Metazoa; phylum Chordata; class Mammalia; order Chiroptera; family Molossidae; genus Molossus; species Molossus molossus. The sequence continues at coordinate 74,072,085 of NW_023425346.1, forward strand.
CCCCATGCCTATCAGAATGGCTGTCATCAATAAATCAACAAACAACAAGTGCTAGTGAGGATATGGAGAGAAGGGGGAAACCTTGTGCAATGTTGGTGGGAATGCAGACTGGTGCAGCCTCTGTGAAAAACAGTATGAAGTTTCCTCAAAAAAATAAAAAATGGCCCTGGCCGGTTTGGCTCAGCGGTTAGAGCATCGGCCTGCGGTCCTGAGAGACCCGGGTTCGGTTCCCGCTAAGGGCACGTACCTCGGTTGCAGTTTGTCCCCGGCCCTGGTCGGTTGTGCGGGTGGCAGCCACTCGATGTGTCCCTTCACATCGATGTTTCTCTCTCTCTGTTCCTCTCTCTCTCTCCCACTCTAAAAAAAAAGAAAAAATAAAAATAAAAAATAAAAAATGGAACTGCCTTATGACCCAGTAGTCCCACTTCTGGGAATATAGCCAAAGAAACCTGTAACACTAATTAAAAAAATATATGCACCCCTATGTTCATTGCAGCCCAAGTGCCCATCAGTCTGGAAACAGCCCAGGTGCCCATCAGTAGATGAGTGGATAAAAAAGCTGTGGTACATTTACACTGTGGAATACTAATCATCCATTAAAAAAAAAGAAGAAGGAAATCTTACCTTTTGCCACAGCATGGATGGACCTGGAGATCATACTAAGTGAAATAAGCCAGTCAGAGAAAGACAAATGCCATATGGTCCCACTTAAATGTGGAATCTAATGAACAAAATAAACGGATGAACAAAATAGGAACAGAGGCATGGAAACATGCAACATGGATACATGTCAAGCTGTCAGAGGGGAGGGGGTTGGGAGGACTGGGGAAAGAAGGAGAAGGGATTAAGCAAAACATCTCTCTATAAAATACATAGTCACAGACAATAGTATGGTGATAGCCAGAGGGTAAGGGGGATAGGTGGAGGTGGGCAAGGAGGGAGATAGGAAAAATAGATGGAAAGAGATTTTGCTTTGGGCTATGGGCACATGATGCAGTGTGCAGATTATGTTTTCTTGAGATGTACACTTGAAACCTGTGTGGCTTTGCGAACCAATGTCATCCCAATAAATTCAATTTTTTTTTTTTTTTTTTTTTTGTTCAGATAGAGCGGGAGGGAGAGAGAGGGAGAGAGAGAGAGAGAAACGTCGACGTGAAGGGACACATCGAGTGGCTGCCACCCGCACGACCAAGCAGGGCCGGGGACAAACTGCAACCGAAGTACGTGCCCTTAGCAGGAACCGAACCCAGCTCTCTCGGGACCGCAGGCCGACGCTCCAACCACTGAGCCAAACCGGCCAGGGCTAAATTCAATTTTTTTAAATGCATGCTTTCTTTCATCTAAGTCAGCAGTTCTCAACCTGTGGGTCGCAACCCCTTTGGGGTCGAATGACCCTTTCACAGGGGTCACCTAAGACATAACAGTAGCAAAATTACAGTTATAAAGTAGCAACAAAAATAATTTTATGCCCTGGCCGGTTTGGCTCAGCGATTAGAGCGTCGGCCTGTGGTCCGGAGAGACCCGGGTTCGGTTCCCGCTAAGGGCATGTACCTCGGTTGCAGTTTGTCCCCGGCCCTGGTTGGTCGTGCGGGTGGCAGCCACTCGATGTGTCCCTTTCACATCGATGTTTCTCTCTCTCTCTCTCTCTCTCTCTCTCTCTCTCTCTCTTCCTCTCTCTCCCTCCCACTCTATCTGTACAAAAAATGGAAAAAAAATAATTTTATGGTTTGGGGGTCACCACAACATGAGGAACTGTATTAAAGGGTCACGGCATTAGGAAGGTTGAGAACCACTGGTCTAAGTGATGGGGGAAGGTGAAACCCTCTGTGAGAGCTGTTGATGTAAGTCTGCTTCAAATCCCTTAAGCACTGAACTCACCTCTAGCTCTGCCCCAGAAATGCTTTGATTCCAACAAAAATTCCATTATGATTTTCCATATAAGTGGTTGAGAAATCTTGTGGTTTTAATGTTTTATCTTCATTGTAATATTACTTTAGGGTTTAATATGCAACTCATTTTAGTTTGTCAATACTTTAAAATAAAGTGAATATTTGAATATCTAATATTTTCATTTATATTGATTAGTGTTCCATACGTAGAGTTGTTTTTGTGTTTATTTATGAAAGCCAAAGATTTCAGATATGCAACTCATAGTTATTAAAAATTGCTACTTTTGCCCAGCTGGCATGGCTTAGTGGATTGAGCGTCATCCCATGGACTGAGAGGTCCCAGTTCAATTCTCATAAGGGCACATGCTAGGGTTGCAGGCTCTATCCCCAGTAGGGGGTGTACAAGAGGCAGCCAATTGATGTTTTTCTCTCACATTAATATTTCTATCTCTCTCTCTCTCTAAAAAAAAATCAATAAAAACAATTTTTTAAAAAATCCTCACCCAAGCCCAGCCAGTGTCATTCACTGGTTGAGTGTCGACCCATGAACCAAGAAGTCGCCAATTAGCTTCCCAGTCAGGGCCATGCCCAGGTTGTGGGTCCAATCCCCAGCGGGGGGCACACAGGAGGTGGCCAATCAATGTTCTTTCTCGTCGATGTTTCTATCTCTCTCTCCTTCTCCCTTCCTCTCTCTCTAAAAATCAATAAAGAAAAAATATTTTTTTAAAAAATTTTAATAAAAAAAATCTTCACCCAAGGATATTTTCTATTTATTTTCAGACAGAGTATGTGTGGGGGTGGAGGTAGGAGGAGAGAGAAACATTGATGTGAGAGAGACACATCAATGGATTGCCTCCTACATGACCCAACCAGGGCTGGGGACCGAACTACAACTGAGGTACATGCCCTTGACTGGAATCAAACCCAAAACTCTGGTCTGTGAGCCAACTCTCTAACTGCTGAGCTAAACCAGCCAGGGCTATAAAAACATAATTTATGTTTTATGAATGCTACAACTTCAGTATTTTTAAAAAATTGCTGCTTTATACTGACTCAGTCACATTGTAATGGCCTGGGAAACGAAACGAATAGACAAAGAACAAACAAACAAAAACAGTTGCTTAAGTAACTTTATGTACTAATTGATGCTTTTAATTCTAGAATTTGTCTGCTTTGCCCTATTCACAAAATTGGAAGTATAAACTTTAGATCCAATATAAAGACCCAAACTACCTTTTCTTCTATTCTTTTCTCTTTTATCTCTAGTCTATTTAATGACTGTGTACTTGAAAAACATTTGACATGCCACAACTTCCTACTGCTGCACCTAGGCAGACAGCACTAATTGATCACGGCACTCGTTTTCCAGTGACTTTAGACAGAGCCACACAACTCTGCAATGTTCCAAGTAGCCACTATGACTAGTTAAAATTAGCATATGAAATCAATCCCATTTGATGTCTTAGGACCAGTTGTTGTTGGAGCTTTTGAAATGTTTTAATGCATGAGATGAAAAGCAGGTCAAAGTGGTATTTTTTTCATAACATATGTACCAGAAACTAGAAGGAAACAATAAAGGAAGTAGCAACATTCATAACCTATTATCTATTTTGTTGCTGTTCACTAAATGGATTTGTTTATCTCTTCTGCTATTTAAGTGCAACATAATTACATGTTATGGAGTATATATACAACTTTAATAGAGTTTATTATTTAGGCTTTGCCATAACTATTTTTATTTCTTTCATTAGAGTGCATAAATACTTTGGGGAGGGAGGCTTTTTTAAGATGAAAAGATGGTTTTTAATTATTAGGTTTTCTTTACTTGAAGCTGATTTTCATAATTAACACATATTAGAGTCAAATGCAACCATGTATTTTATGCTCACTAGAGTATACAAAATTGAACTTCTCTCAATGGGCTGTTTGTGCAGTAGCATTTTCACAATGGCCTCTGCACACTCTGGTAATGGTAACATTCTGTTAATATGCTGATCTATACCATCTATACTATTGTGGGCATTAGATCAACATTTTGCAGATTGTATACAATGTCACATTTGCTTGATAAATATGTCCATGGTAAAATTTCATTTTAGCAATTCAAGAGTCAGATCAGGCTGACTGATCAGCAGGTGCTACCTGAGGGCAGGGATCAGAATGAAAGAGGCACAGAATGATGTTTTTGAGTTTGTTGATGTAATACAAATTGAAAGTCTGAAGCTCTGTTTTTCTTCTAAACTTCTCTTCTAATTTTACTACCTCTGTTCATCACAGAGACTGGCTAGAGTTTCACCAGACCCATTTTCTCTTCTTCTTGGGCACACAACTGAACACTACATCTTTCTTTCTTTCTTTCCTTTTCTCCCCACCCCCCCAATTTATCTTCATTGTTGAAAGTATTACAGATGTCCTCCTTTTTTCCCCTGTTAACACACTCCTCTCCTCTCCTGTCCCCCACTGCCTTCACCTCACTGTTGTCTGTGTCCATTGGTTATGTATACATGCATATAGTTCTTTGATTTATCTCTCCCCATGCCCCTACCCCCACGCCCCTTCCCTCTGAGGTTTTTCAGTCTGTTCCCTACTTCCATATCTCTGGATCTATTGTGTTCGTAAGCTTATTCTGTTCATTATATTCCACAAATAAGTGAGATCATGTGGTACTTGTCTTTCTCCAACTGGCTTATTTCACTTAGCATACTGCTCTCCAGGTCCTGGACTACATCTTTCAATCATATATTCACTTAAGTATGTCCATGTGGCTCCAATCCAGCCCACAGAATGTGAGTAGAGGTGATGCAAGCCCCTTCCAGGCCTAGCTCATAAAAACTCCTCAGATGCCTCCTCCATGTTCTGTCCTCTTCTGCCAGCTTGATGCAGATAAGCACAGTGACGTTAGAAGTCAAAACTGAAGATTATGAAGCCACGAGTTGGAAGGAGCTTAAGTCTCTGAATCACCACCAATTAGGAACACAAATTGGGCTTTAAAGGGACAAAAGGCATGTATGATGGAGCCATTACACATTATAGGATATGTTGATAATAACAGCTAGCATTATAACTAATATACAGTTTTTCCAAGCAATTCCTTAAGACAATGGTTCTCCATTCAGTTATAGGGTAGAGGGAAGAAAATGAACAGAGTTGGGAGTATAATAAATTCCTAGGTAACTTTTTCATCTGCATACTCTGATTGTCCCTTACTCAAATTCTTACTCAAACCCCTAGCATGTCATACCAGGTTGTGGGAGGAGAGCATTATGGAAAAATTAATATACCAGGGCAACTAAGGCAAGGACATTTTAAGTAACTTGCTCAAAGTCACACAGCTAGGAACTGGCAAAGTCAGGATTCAGATATCAGTGGTCCAACTCCAAGCCCACGTTGGTAACCACCATGTTAGCCTGTCTCCTAGCTCTTGTTTGTCATGTTTGAGAACTTGGTCTTCGCTGGATTTCTTTAATGTGGTAACCTCTGGATTGCCTGTAAGTACACTCCCTACTTGGCAGTTTATCTACAATAACATCCTAATACTATGCTATCTGACATCCAATCAACAGCTTTGTAACTTATTTTTACTCAATAAAAGTGAATGTTATTATCAGGCAGTGTCTACTGGGGGAAGAACACCACACTGTACACTACAAAGCGGTATCCATGACTTGTGAGCTATCTTGCTGCTGCTGCTGCTGCTGCTGCTGCTGCTGCTGCTGCTGCTGCTGCTGCTGCTTCCTTAATTTACCTGGTGAGCTGAGAGCTGACTGTACACGGAGGGGAAATGGCTGTGCCAGCACTAGAAGCACGTTGCTATGTTAAGCCTAAGAATAGCCGATTGGTATGTTTTACAGAGTAATTGGACCACTGGGAACACTCCCACACCCTTTAATGGGTTCTGATGGAGCACAGTGGTGAAAGGTATGGTTTAGAGCCATACAACCCAGGTTCAAATCTGAGTTCATCCACTGACAAGCTTTTCTGTGAGCAAATTCTCTTATCCATAGAGTGTGATGATGATGATGATGATGATGATGATGATGATGATAGTTTCATAGGGTTGTTGGGGGTTTAATACTATAAAACATATAAATACATAGAATTTAAAAATAAATATTAGCTATTATTATTTAAAAGACTATCAAACTAAATGGCTATAAATATGAAGGCCCAAAGGATCATTTCCAAACTGGAGAGCCCTTAGGAATGAATGTATCCTTAAAAAATAATAATAAAATATTGAAGACAAATTGAGCAAGGTGGAATAAGGGAACTTAGAAATTGGCAAAACTAGGTGCAAATCCTATTTCTGAGACTAGTTGTCTGATCTTCAACAAATTATATAATCTCCACAAACTTCAGTTTATTCACATGTAAAATGGATTAGTAAATGCAGAGGTTTGCCTTACACACCAGTCCTTTATGTGTAGTTTCTTCTGCATGTTGCTCATTTATATGGAGCACATTTTCCATGCTATTGTTAAGTTTGGCTTTCGGTAAGTTCAGAAACTCCAGTGGCTAGGAAAGAATAAGAGTGAATTCATGTGGAAATCATTGAATTTTTTTACTTTCTTAACATCATCAAAAGCTAAAGAGACAACAAGACATTTAGACTTTCAACTTCTTTCCCTCTATCCACATCCAGCCCCCACATGTGGAGTTAACTGTCTGACCAACTCCATCCTGGAGACATGTATTTATGGCTGTTGCCATAACTCCCCATAATTTTTCCAACAAATTTACCATTTTAGGTAAGAAATTTCCATAGTTATACTCATATTATTTATTTTACTTATTTAAAATATTATATATGTGCACATCTTGCTCATGCATTGTGGGTGGGAATGCAGATTGATGCAGCGACTGTGTAAAGCAGCATGAAGTTACCTAAAAAAAAAAAAAAAATGGAACTGCATTATGACCCAGTGATTCCTCTTCTGGAAATATATCCAAAGAAACCCAAAACAATAATTTAAAAGAATATATGCACCCCTATGTTCATTGCAGCATTATTTACAATAGCCAGGATTTAAAAGCAGTTCAAGTGTCCATCAGTAGATGGGTGGATGAAAAACTGTGGTACATTTATACAATGGAATACTACTCAGCCATAAAAAAATGTGGGGGTTTTAAAATTCTATGTATTTATATGTTTTATAGTATTAAACCCCCACATTTTACATGTGAATAAACTGTTACCTTTTGCAACAGCATGGATGGACCTGGAGAACATTATGCTAAGTGAAATAAGCCAATCAGAGAAAGACAAATACCATATGATTTCACTTATATGTGAAATCTAATGAACAAAATAAACTAACAAAAAAATAGAAACAGACTCATAGATACAGAGAACAAACTGACAGCTGTAAAAGGGGAGGGAGAAGAGGGGCAGGGGGGAAAAGGTGAAGGAATTAAGCCAAGCAAAATAAAATAAAATAAACCACTTCATAGACAACAATATGGTGATTATGAGGGCAGGGGTTTGGGGGAGGAAAGAGAAGGTAAAGGAATAGATGGTGATGGAAAGAAACTTGACATGGGGTGGTGGACACAATGCAATATACACATGATGTATTATAAGAATTGTATCCCTGAAACCTATACATTTTCATTAACTAATGTTACCCCAATAAATTCAATAAAAATTAATTTGTTAAAAAAGAAAAAATGGTCTTTCTAAGTAAATTAACACTGTTTAGAGCTAATCTGCAATATATTTAGAAGCTGGATAACTCCCACTCAGGCTTGCTCTGAAGATGTTGGGTCAAGCCAGCCATTGGTTAAGGACCAAAGCACAGCCCCAGCTTCTTGTTGCCTGGATCTTCTATTACATTGGCTCATTAAAACTCCTTGTTTGGACAACCACATCAAAGTTACAACTAAACTACACAACAATTATCATTCAAAACCACCTGAAATTAAGCTGAATGAAGTCTTACAACTACAAAATTAAAGAAACAGCCACATCAAGACTGGTAGGAGGGGCAGAGGTGGAGGGGTAGAGGTGGACAGGATGGTCCCACACTCATGTGATGGATAAAAATCAGGAGAAATACCTTGACTGTGAAGGTCCTCCCTGAGGAGGGAGAGGCCCACTTCCCACACCAGGCCACCAGCTCAGGTTTCCAGTGCCAGGAAGAGAAGTCTCCATCTCTTCTGGCTGAAAAAAAGAGCAGGAACTGAGGCTGAGGCTGCTGAAGTACCAGGCAGCTCCACTTAAAGGGCCCATGCACGGACTTACTTGGACTGACACCCTCCAGGCTCCAGCATGGGGGAGACTACTGGACAGGTACCAGAGACATACAGGGAAGAACTGAGTTGTTTGGCACTGAGGTGAGGGCTGAAGAGGCAGCTTTCTCCTGGACAGATGTGCTGTTGGAGGCCTTTGTTCCTTTGGTGAGCACTTCCCCCACAGGGCAGGCAGATGGCCACCATATCTGGGACTCCAGCAACATGGCTCACACTGTTTGCCCCACAATGGTGATTCCTTGAGGCACTGCCTCACCCAAATTTCCTGCCCACCCAAGCTATTACCAGTTGCTTTACAAAAGGAATGGCCTGTCTTGGATCCTGCTTCAGATATTCCTAAATTCTCTCAAACAAGCAGCATCTGGCACAGCGAGCCCCATACCTCTTAAGAGACTCCAGGCCTAGAACTAGAAGCAACCAGCCTTGGTTCACAACTTGGCTTTGCCTGGACACCTCCAAGCCAAGCACAAGAAGCAGCCATCTGCAGATCACTTTGTAGCTTATGCCTGGTGGCCCCGGGTGGAACACCAGGCAGTGGCTGACCTGACACAAGAGCCAGCACACCCAGTGGACAGCTTCAAAACACTGCAAAACACCATCACCCAACCACCCCCACAAGTGACATACTCAAGGAATGGACTCAATGGGTACCACAGCCCTGCTGAAGGAAGTCATGCTCTGTGTGGTGGGCCTCTGCACAACTGATCATCCAAGGTAGTCAGAGGTTGGTGGATAGTGGGCACAGCCAGTCCTTGGAGCTGATCAACCTGAGTAAAACCCTCTCATTGATGTGCCAACAGAAATCAAGACTCAATTACAACAGAAGGGTGCAAAGTCCACAGGAGGGGTGTACCTCAAGGGCCCAGCTGGGAGATCAGGAAGGCTGTGCCACTAAACCTACAGGACACCTACAACAATAGGCCACTCTAGGAAGCCCACGAGACATAGAAACTTTACCTAATACATAGAAACAAACACAGGGAGGCAGCCAAACTTGAGGAGACAAAGAAACAGGTCCCAAATGAAAGAACAGAAAAAAAACTCCAGGAAAAGAACTAAGCAAAATGGAAATAAGCAACCCAACAAATGCTGAGTTCAAAACACTGCTTATAAGGATGCTCAGTGAACTTAGTGAGAACTTCAGTGAACTAAGTGAGGGCCTCAAGCGCATAAAAAAGGACCAGTCAGAAATGAAGGGGGCACTAACTGAAATAACAAATAATTTACAGAGATTTAATAGTAGAGTAGGTAAAGCCAAGAAGCAAACCATCGATTTGGAATATAAGGAAGCAAAAAACACACAATCAGAACAGCAAAAAGAAAAAACAATCCAAAAAAATGAGGATAGTGTAAGGAGCCTCTGGGACAACTTCAAGCGTGCCAACATTTGCATCTTGGGGGTGCCAGAAGGAGAAAAGAGAGAACAAGAAATTGAAAACCTGTCTGAAACAATAATGATGGAAAACTTCCCTAACATGGTGAGAGAAACAGACATACAAGTCCAGGAAGCACAGAGAGTCCCAAACAAGATGAACCCCAAGAGACCCACACCAAGACACATCATCATCAAAATGCAAAAGGTTCAAGACAAAGCGAGAATCTTAAAAGCAGCAAGAGAAAAGCAGTTAGTTACCTACAAGGGAATTCTCATAAGACTGTCAGCTGATTTCTCAAAAGAAACTTTGCAGACCAGAAGGGAGTGGCAAGAAATATTCAGAGTGATGAAAAGCAAGAACCTACAACGAAGATTACTCTATCCTGCAAAGCTATCATTTAGAATCAATGGATATATAAAGAGCTTCCCAGACAAGAAAAAGCTAAAGGAGTTCATCACCACCAAACCATTATTATATGAAATGTTGAAGGGTCTTCTTGAAGAAAAAGAAGATCAAAAATATGAACAAACAAAATGACAATGAATACATATCTATTGACAATGGAATCTACAAACCAAATGAACAGGCAGAACAGAAACATTCTCATAGATACAGAGAACATTTTGTTGGTTGCCAGATGGGAGGGTGGTTGGGGGAATGGGTGAAAAAGGTGAAGGGATTAAGAAGTACAAATTGGTTGCTAGACTGACAAACCTCAAAGAGAAGGGGGTTGAGGGGGTGGGAAGAAATAACCCAAAGAACTTATATGCATAACCAATGGACACAGACAACAGTGTGGGGAAAGGCAGAAGAGGGATGGGAGTGGGGAAGAGGGGATCAATAGGGGAAAAGGGAGGAACATCTGTAATATATTCAACAATAAAGATAAGTTAAAAAAAAAAAAAAAACTCCTTGTTTGTATTTGCATTTTGCTCTTGGGCAAGTTTACAACCCAGAATAGTGATAAGTTTGCATACTGATCCTACTCGTTATATGTAATCGTAACTTTAATAAGGGAGATCATCACATCATGCCTCTATCTCAAACATGCTGCAGTGATTTAAAAATCAAATGGGCACCTTACAATAACCTTGGCACGTGCTTTTCAAGATAAGTTCTTGAAATATAAACTAAAAAGCATACAGTAAAAAAAAAAAAAAACATTTCACACTAAAAGCAATTGAAGCTCCTTGGAGAAACTGCTAGGGTAAAGAAAATACAAAATAAGTCTAGAATAACTTTTGGGTCCCAGAGTGAGGAAGTAATTGAAATATGATGCAGGTAAGTTACAAAAGATGCAGAAGCCAGCTTGAATGGGTTCCAAATGGTCAAATCTGGGGCAATTTGAGCATCAAAATAAATGATGAATAATAAATAATGGGATCTATGAGAGTGTAGGGTTCAGATTGACTTGAATAAATGAATGAATGAAAAGTAAATGGAGGAGAAAGCAAAGCTCATCTTTACAGTAGAATTCAAACTTATAAATGTAGAAAAATTGAATTAAATATCACTATTTGCAAACATAATAGTAATAATAGGTTTGACCAAGAAGTATCAATAAATGCTAGAACTAATGAGTGAAATTATGATAAAAGGCATGATATTTAAATATTAGTTTTAAAGTTCTCCCTACAAACTATGTATAATGTACAAGAGTAAAAAGAGATATATTACAAGGGGAGACCTGAAAAATATCACCTTAAGAAAATTTTTGAAGTTTGTATTACAGATACTGGGAAAAATGACATCTTGTGATTCTTGATCTGATTCACTAAGAACACAATATGACCTCAGTGTTATCTCTGTCAGAAATGCATACCCTGAATCCAATCACGATAGCACATCAAATAGATCCAAATTTAGGTACATTCTGTAGAATTGCTAGTCTGTATGTGCACTACAAAACTTCAAGTCCATGAAAGACAAATAAGGCTGAGGCACTATTACAGATTAAGATAAATTAAGGTTAAAAGTGACAAATAAATGCAATTAGTGATTCTGAATTAGAATCAGGAGGATGTGCAATTCGCGAAGTTTTCATATGGACTGTAAATTAGATAACAGTATAGTATTTAATGTTAAATTTCCTGATGTTGATAGTCATACCATCATTATGTAAAGAATATCCTTGTTCTTAGGAAATGTATACCAAAGTATTTAGGGGTGAAGGGGTACAATGTCTGTAACTTACTATCAGATGATTCAGAAAATAATCTAAATCTATCTCTATCATCTATCTCTATAGAGAAAAATGATAAAGCAAATGAATAAAAACAGTAATAAAGCATTAACATTTATATACTCTTTGCTTGAATAAAGAATATATAAATGCTTTTTATAATATTCTTGCAACTATATAAAAATGAAAAGTTAATATGTAAATAAATGAAACCTATTGTGCTACTTACTTTTTAAATGCACATTATATACTACACTTGAAAAAATTATGGACAATTGGTCTGGGAATTAGCTAGGCTTTTTACATCCAGCTAAAACAGAATTTTTTATAAGTCTTTCCACTACAATTTGTATTTTTCTGAGATGTAACCTTGGCATATAATAGGAGTGCCTCTGTCAGGATTAAGCATGTCTGTTTCTGGGCTTGGGTTCTGAAGTCAGCTGGCACCACTTCAACTCTACCATATCTATACCTGTTAGGTGACAGAGGCTCAGATATACTTATCTCATTAATTCAATCCCATAGCGTTTCTATGAGCTAGTCATAAGGTCTTTATTTCACAAATATGGGAACTAAGGTTCAGGGGCATGAAATATATTGCTTCAGTCTTGGCCCCAAGGCCACTCCCCTGCTGAGCAGCGGGGCAGCTCTCTCTAGGCCTAGACTGTCCCAGCTCCGCTGTCCCATGTTACCTGCTCTGCTGAATCAGGATGCTGTGCCTGAAACTCGCCTGAAGGAGAGGGGAAGAGAGCTGTCATCTCAAACAACACAAGGAATTTCTATTTTGAAAGAGAAGGAACTTGAAAAACACCCTTCAGAACATATTGTTGTTTCTTTTCTTTTTTAACCACCAGAATGAGTGTTATGCATGGAAAAGAGATCTCAAAATTGGAAATCAAGTTCTTTGGGAAGCAGAGGCCATGAGGAGCTTATTTTTAAATTTCACTTGATAGATTTGGGGCAATATGGCTTGGAAGGGTAATCTGGGGGCCCTACATATGTTATTTACGACATAGACAAAGTTGTATTTCTGATAACCATGTGCACAGGATTTAGAACAATGTATGTGCTCAATAAATATTTAGTGAATGAAAACATATGTACTTAGGTTGCTCATCAAATGGTGGTGGGTTCCTGTGGGTATATATCATTCTTGCTTGGTCATTTGTCCGTCTGACATCCAGATCCAACACCAGGAGATTTCAAGTGTTTGCAGGCCTGATCTCCAACTCTCACTGGAGAAAAGACTACAATGGGAACTGGATTGAGAAGATTCGAACCTTTTCTGGTTTGAATATAACATTATTGTAAAAGGGATTATCCAATATGAAGAACTATAAAAATGAAACAAGAAGCCATTTTTTCTCTGTGTGATTTGGGAGAGTGAGAGGAAAGGAGGGCTAGTATGTATGCATCATTTCTACTGACATAAGAGAATCGATATTTCCACTGTCAACCATTATGGGCAAAGAAAATACTTGGTGGGGGGATAAGACGGCCAGCCTAACTAAGGTAAGGAAAGCTGTTTCTTCCCTAAAGGGGGAGAAAGTAGATGGACTAGGAGGTTTAGTTCCTAATTCCAATAGTCTCGACATGAGTAAGACACTCTTAGGTGTTGGGGAGAGTATGGCCTCTGTTTCAGCAAACATTTGGGCATGTGTGGACTAGAATTGTGCTGTGGCTGGCCAGAAAAGGGAATAAGCCCTACAGCTGGGCCTAGAGGCAGCTTTTACAGGAATTTAATGAGAATAGAAAAGAGTCTGTGGGCTTTGAAGCAGCCATATTATAAAAGGTTGTGATTTCCTCCCATTATTCCAAAGCCTTCAGAAAAGTCTTGTTCTATGATTCAGTCCAAGTTCAACTCTGTGTGTGTGTGTGTGTGTGTGTGTGTGTGTGTGTGTGTGGATGAAGGTCAAGGAAAAGGCTTTTAATTCAGGCTTAGGCTTGAGTAAAAGAAGAGAGAAGTGTCACCTTGCTGAGGCCTCCTGGGTGGTAGGAACACAGCCCAAGAGCAGGCTAAGGACTGGGAACCCAGAAGGAGGCTCTCAACGTTAGTGGAAGCAATGGAGCCATGCAGAATTCCTGAGGGCCAGTTGGGCAAGCACATGTGACAGCGTGAATCAGGAAAGTGTGTGTGATGCCATAATACCCGAAAACACGTGTGGAAACCTGGGTAAGACTTTGTGGACAGAGCTGATATTCAGAAAATTGGAATAAAGAGACCTAGAGAATTAATTCTACTCCTGCTATAGTCCAACATATGGTGGTTTGGAGCATCAGGATTTAGGGGAAGTTATATAAATTTGTCTACATTGATATTCATATATATGAACATACCTATTACTCTAAATTTACACAACAAAGAGGACTGATCTACTAACTTATTTCAATTGTGCTGAAGTACAGATGCCTCATTATTCAATAATGTTTAGATGAAAGTAGAGACATTAATATGTACATCTCTGTCAAACAGGTGCATGAAGATAATAATCAATGTAAGTATTACACATGAGACCCAGCTTGCTTTGGTTATCAGTAGCAGGGTGGCTCTGTTGGTGAGTACTACAGTCATCGTTAGGATAAAGCATGTAGTAGTGATGGATCTGGGTTTGGATTTGGAGAAATACCAGCTCTCTGGGGGCTGTGTAACAAGAAGGCAAGCACCTCCAGAGGGGAAAAGGAGGCTTCTGCATTAAAATTGGCCCTCCAGTCTACTATTGTGTTCATTTATAATGTATGTAAATAGATGAGTCTCCATTGTGTCAGCAGCAACACGGTTGGGACCTGTCACCTATCGATAAGGTTTATCTTCCCACTTTTCTACCCACACCCTGTCCCCCCACAATCTCCTGCTTTTTGTGCCACTGCCCTCGACTACAGAGTGTTCTCAAGTCTATACTTTTTTTTTTTTTTTTGCAGTACTTGAAACTCTGGGAAGGGGATTCGTGTCCTCTCACTCCTGAGGATGGCACCCTTCCATGTGTTATCACACTCCAAACCTCCACAGACCCCGCCTCTCGGCGTCGTCTCCACAGAAAAACCCACAGACTCTGGTGCACTGTCGCCCAAGCCCAGGGGAACACCGCTGATTCTAATAGTCATTTCAGCTAGATTTCACTTCCACTCAGAAAAATGCTGGGATTTGGGGAGGAGGCTCACACATTGAACAGCCAAAAGATTCCAGCCTGGAGAATGCCCCATGACTGAGTTAATAGAAGCTATTCCTTCAGCAAGCTATTGGCCTAGCTCTGCCTGGTGGCTCCCACATGTATTACCAGGACTGGCAGAAAGAGAAGGAGTGAGGATGAAGCCCTCCCATTCCTACAAAGTGGTCTGAGATTCTCCTGTTGGATGAGACTATATGTCATTGTTACTTGTAACTTGGGCAGCTCTCACAAAGCAGAGTTCCACCAGGTTTCTTGATGCAGACAAACTGCGTTATCACTTCTCAGTGAGTTTGTGATACGAACACGATAACTCCAATCTTGAAATAGCACCTGTGTCAGTGAGTGAAAGCCATGTGGTTGCCCTGGCTGGTTTGGCTCAGCAGTTAGAGCGTCGGCCTGCAGTCCCGAGAGACCCGGGTTCGGTTCCCGCTAAGGGCGTGTACCTCGGTTGCAGTTTGTCCCCGGCCCTGGCTGGGTCGTGCGGGTGGCAGCCACTCGATGTGTCCCTTTCACATCGATGTTTCTCTCTCTCTTTCTCTCTTTCCTTTCCACTCCATCTGAACAAAACAATGGAAAAATGTCCTTGGGTGAGGATAAAAAAAAAAAAAAAAAAGCCGTGTGGTTCTCTAATGTCTCACATATTCATAAGACTGCTCTGAAGGGAATAACCCTTCCTCTTATTTTGCTGGCAGATCTTGGTGACTCTGCCCACCCACTCAACTCTCCCAGCTCTCCCCAGGAAAGCTAGCCTTGCTAAAAATTCCCATCACTGGTTTGGCGTGGAGGGGGATCCAGAAAGCACCTTCAGTGAAGAAAGTAATGGGGAGAATGCCAGTGGACCAGCCATAGCCTAAAACCCAGTCTGGTCCAGGTTTTTGAGCCCCTTGAAATGTTTTCCTGTGGTTATACTGTTACTACTCCTGGAAAGGGGGGAGTGTAACATAAACCCACCCGAAGCTGATTTGTGTCTATACTGTACACTCCCTTTCGGCACCATGTCAAGAAATTGCCGCAAGGTTGGATAGGTTCCAGAAATACTTCCTAAATAGATCACAAACGCTTTTTCTTTTAAATTTCCTTGTAATAAACAGAAACTTTAAAAGCATTAAAGGGAAGCCTAGCAACTTTAATTTGTAATGTCTTTTACTTCTGTCAGTTTAAATTAAGCCCATGATATCTGAGTACAATTTCCTATATTTAATAATACATAAAGCAAGATAATTAAAAGGTATGTACTCATGCTGGGAGAGTAACAGTGTTGAGTAAAACACTGACTTTAATCTCTGCCTCTGCTGATGAAGTGTAGTGAAACCAAGCAACTAAATGCAAATAAAAAGAAAGGTCATCAGCAAGGACAGTTCTTCACACCAGTTCTTTCTTCTGAGCCCCAGACTTCCATATTCAACTATTTACTGGACATTTCCACTTGGAACCTTGGTTTCTCCCTCTCCTGCAATACAACCAATCACACACACACACACACACACACACACACACTCTCTCTCTCTCTCTCTCTCTCTTACCTTATCAGGCTCTACATCTGCTGCTACCACCTCTTTCAAACCACGGGGACCACTGCAATGGCCTCCTAACTATCCTCTCTGCCTTCAGCTTGCCCCTTTCCAATTCATTCTGCAGACAAATCCAGAGTGATCTTTTAAAAATACCAACTTGATCATGCCATTCTCTGTTTTAAAATGTCAGTAGCTTCCCTTAGGAAATACTTGGAATAAATCTTAGATTCTTTCCTATTATTTACAAGCCCTGCTTCTCCAGTATCAGGCTTCATTGCTCCCATCTCCTTGCCTTCCATAAACTAGTCACACCAAACTTCGTTGGGTTTCTCCCAACACACCATGCTGAAACATGTGCCTGCCCCACAGAACTACCACTGTCCACTGCTAGTCTTCCCTTAAATCCCAGTTAACCTGCCCCTTAATTATTCCTTAGGAGACAGTGTCCTATCTGTGAACTTTGGGACAGGGATTCTTTTGGCACTGGTATGACCACACTCAGAAGTGGTAGGGTAAGTCCTCTGATGTGTTTCATTGTTACAGTATCAGAGAAGGATTTACCCAGATCCCTCCAAAATCTCCCATTCTGTCCCCCCTGGGACCTGAGGCTTACATTGATTAGATGATTGTTCCATACTAAGCTCTAAGTTATTTCAAGGCAAGATCCATATCTAATTCAACTTTGTGTTCCCACAGTACCCAGTGTAATGTTTTCCACGAGGAAGATATTTAATACATATTTGTTGAATGAATTAATGAGAAGCCAGAATTAGGAGACCCTGCAAATGGATCCTCAAAGGTTCTTGGCCTAGGCTTTGCTAATAAATTGGATTGCTCAAAAAGCTATCACATGTGCTGGTCACCTCAGTTCTCACCACACTGGCACTGGGGCGATCCCAATAACTGGCAGCTACAGGGTGGACAGCACACTTTCTGGGCAATGCAGTCAGGTCAGTAGATACCAAAAGCCTTGACCTCTAAATTCTCAAATGATTCCTCCCTTCTGCAGAACAAGCAAAATGCACAAATACTCTTCCATTGTTTAGCAGAGTTCCTGGGGCAACTGAGACTATGGAGTGAAAAAAGATTTGGGGCACACTGTGGGAGGCAGCTAGAGTCTATATGTTTAACTTAGCATTGCTGAACATTTTATTTCAAGCCAGTGTATAATTAGAGAGCCTGCCATGAAAATGAGCGGTTTTGTTTATTTATTATGTAAGTATGCCTTTTATTAAAACGACTTTGTGAAGATCTAATTGCCACTACAGTAATATAGCATAGCAGCCCCTTACATAAATACATGATTATTATGTACAGTCACTTATCTGTGAACGAGTTCTGCTACTACTTTCCTTAATTAAGGATACAAAAGGGCTCCTTCATCTTTGCATATTCCCTTGCTAGGACATTGATACTCATTATTTCCTAAGTCCAAACACTGAAACTGTGTCAAGAATGCATCCATCACTAGATGGGTACTTATAGTCAGCAGAATTTTCAACCCTGTCAGCAATTTCAGCAATTTGCAGTTTCTGTATATCTGACATGTGTTTTTATTGGTGAAGATCACTTTCAAATACCAAGATCATGAGAATGATTCTTTGGGTAGTCTCTGCTGCAGCCTAATGTAATGACAGTAATTAACAGCCTGTGATTAGTAGCCACTCCAGAAAGTGTTTGAATGTTAATTTGCTTCAACTAATATGCAGCACTTCTGTATAATGAGATCTAAGCTATAGGTTCATAGGGAAAGCAAATTATTTTACAGCATTTAATCATACAAATGATTCTTAGTTAATCACTTGAACAGTAAACCTCGATGTTCTAATAAGTGACATTTGTTTTTCTGTCATTCAGTTTATTATGTTATAGGCCAGGGCAAAGATGCCATTTTTCTTAATGGTCAAATTTCCACTTGCCAGCAACATCACTCCTGAACAAGGGCTCCTGATGCAGAGCCGTGGAGCTGGGTTTGTAGGTGAATACGAAATTGAGAGAGAACCTGTATTTTTCCAAAGCAACTTAAAAGACATTGCTTGGTGCCATCTTTACCTCATTTTACAAATCTGTAGAATGGAATGAATGACCTTGGGCTCTTTAATGCAGATATCCTGGCACCGAATGTCCACCAAGAAATGAAGAAGAGGGTGTTGCTCACCAACAGGCCTTAATTACTTCAATCCCTGCAGTTATAAGGTTGGGCAGGAAAGCAAACATCATCAGAGCATAAACATATTCACTAATGAAGCGACTTCTTAAAAAATAAGTACCCTCTCAGCATTAGCATGGAACTGCTCTAATCACGAGGTAAAGCCATTGCTAGACAAATTAGGATTTGGCCAAATTAGACCAGCTATAAGAATTGAAAATGCAAGAGGCATTTCAAAGGCAATGATGTAAGTACCCAAGAATAAAAAGAGGCCTTTGGGAAATTGGATGAAACTTTAGACTATTTTTTATAAACTAACTGACTTCACATTTATGCTGAAAAGGTCAAACATGCCATACAGGATGCTGAGTCATGCTGTCACCGGGCCATCAGAAAAAATTATACCAAAACACTGAGTCTTGATTGGTCCTTTGCTTTGAGAATTGGCACAGAGTTGCAAGTGTGATCTGAACGCTCTCAAACTTAAGAGAAAACATACTTGTTTTTGTAATATCGGTTTCCTTTTTGGGCTAGAGTCTCCCCATATTTGATAAAATACTATAAAATTGGATTCCTCATTTTATGTAAATTTACTTTAAGTGCCCTTTTTGCATTAACAGTTATCCGTGGATAACAAGAGCTTTCTGTGTTGGTTTTAAAACCAAATTTCAGGGGTCTCACTATTAACAAGAGTATTTATTTCCTAAGCCCTAAGAACCAGAATTAAGTGATATTTTTTTACTATATGAGTTTGGTGTGGGTGCTACATCACTTGGAGGTAGTCTTTAAGGACAAGCACTGAAGAGATCCATAATGTTATCTACGAGGGAGGCTCCTGACCAGGAGTGAGCGTGTGCCTGCGGCGTACAACGTCAGGGCATTCAGAAGGCTCATTGTTAACCTCTCCCGGCGAGTGTCCGGCTCCCATGCTTCCATGTGCACTCCTCTGATTCACCAAAGCAGAGATTGGGTCCTTAAGGTAATTGTAAATAAGGCCTTCCCCATCACTTAGATCTTAACGTGAAGTGCTTTATTGGATCCTTTCCTAGGATAAGTTTCATCACTTAAAATACATTGAGTGCTTTGGAAAAGAAGGAGAAAGTGAGTTTTTGAAGAGAGAAAACAGTAAAAAGATCTTGAAAGCGCCCTAGCCGGTTTGGCTCAGCGGTTAGAGCGTCGGCCTGAGGTCCCGAGAGACCCGGTTCGGTTCCCGCTAAGGGCACGTACCTCGGTTGCAGTTTGTCCCCGGCCCTGGTTGGTCGTGCGGGTGGCAGCCACTCCATGTGTCCCTTCACATCGATGTTTCTCTCTCTCTTCCTCTCTCCCCCTCCCACTCTACCTGAACAAAAAATAGAAAAATGTCCTCAGGTGAGGATAAAAAAAAAAAAGATCTTGAAAGCAATGAGAGAGAAAAATCTTTATCTCCCACTTTACTATTTGCCTAGAATTGTTCCTGGGCTAGATGGCATTTAGGGAGTGTGTGTGTGTGGGGGGGGGGGGACCAGTAAATCCTGACATTTTCTAACAATCTTTCTCATAACTTGTCATTGTGCTTGAAGGTTTAGGATTAATCTAATCCTTTGACTCACCAAGTCTCTTTATGAAATTATTTTAAGAAAACAATAATGGGTGTGGCAGAGATTTCCTTGAAAAGCTGTTCATGACAGTATAGTTTATAACAAAATATTCTTAAAAACTTAAATGCCCATAAATATGGTTTATCTATACAATGGAATACTCTGTGTAGCTACTAAAATATGTTTAATGTGTGAAAATATGCCTGTGCTATTCTGTTAATTGAAAAAAATCCAGTTATATTACAGTAATTACCTGTGTTCTAATTTTGTAGAGAAGTAGAAAAAGAGATACTGTAAAAGAAGACAAATAAACATCACCAAATGATTAACAAGATGAAAATAACCTACAAAAGGCAAATGTGAGCTGGTGGTAAACAAAAGTGTGAGGAAGGAATTCTGGGTCCACTCCTTAGAGTGACAGAGGTGGGCAAGGTGGCGCTCTTTCTGCTATTGTCAATCAATTCTGAGACCAACTATCCGCTTCACAGTGTAACAAAGCATCTGTTTCTGACAAGGTGCATTCCGAAGTGCATACTATCTCTGTGCAAGAGGATTCTTTTGACAATGCTGTACAGGTGCTGAAGTGTTCAGCAATGACCTTTCTAGAACTTTATGTCATTTCATTTATCCATTGACTGACCCATTCAAGTGGTTATCAAGCACTAATATGTGTAAAATGCTATACCAGGCCCTCCCATATTTACCCACCTCTCCTCACCTCCCTGGTGCCACCCAAGGTAGATAGGTTTATTCCTTCCTCTCTCCCTTCTTCCCTTCCTTCCTCCCTCTCTTCCTTTTTTCCTTCTCTTCCTTCTTCCGTTTGCCCCTCTCTGCCCCCCCCCCCATCATTTACCCAGAACAGCCCATGACAATCAGGTGGCAATGTTGAAGGCGTTTCTTTGTCTGGGAAAAATAAAATGTTATGGATTCCAATGCAATTATCAATGTATTACAGTTTATCTTTTTCACTTAATGTTGCCTGTCAGTGAACTAAAAAATATTCTCATCACTGTGAATAGAGAAGATTTTACTGTTACTTATGACCAACAAAGGAATGTACCAAGACCTAGTGCTAGAAATATAGAGACAGAGAACTTAAATCAGTATATAAGAAATGAACAGGATAAATTTGGAAAGATTTTTAAGCAAAGAGAGGGAGGAAGTTCCCCTCTTAAGGGTACTCTGTTATCTAACATTGTCTTATTGTGGACCATCCCATTTTTGGCCTGATTTAAAGTTCACCAGAATGTCTAGCCAAATGTGTAGCATTTCTTGTAAGGATCCCCTTAGTCATTATTTTCCCACTACCTGCAATGTGTTTGATCTTGCTGCTTAATTTTACGTTCTAACCAAAGTTCAGCTCCTTCTCTGTTTTCTAAACTGTCTCTTATTTTAAAAAGAAACAATGTACTTTTTCAAACACTGATAAACTACCAAATTATTTTCCAAATTAAACAGCAAAATAGGTTATCAAATATGTATTAGATCTAATTATCCAGTCCAGCTAAACTACCATCTCCAAGCAAATCTTGGTAGAGCCCTCTTTAAGAATTGCCTTTTGACTTCCAGATTGCTATCTGGTTTCCTTGTCCTTCTTCTCACACTGTTTTACAGACCTGCAGTTTCCTCCACTTGTAGCAAGTCTGACACTATCATGAGAATCACCAGTGATATTCTGTAAATGCCAGCCAAAATCTATCCGCGAGAACATCTGCTCAACAGTGCAAAACTGATGTAATTACCAACCATCATCTATTCTCCTCCTGCTGGGGTAACTGCTCCAAAGCATGACTTTTTGCCCTGAGCTAACAAGATCCAGAAACTCCCTGTTATGTACAAAACCTGGCGCTTAAAACCCATGTAGCTTCAACACAAATTATAACCCAGTTTCTCAACTACAAGAGCCACTAACACCCCTGTGCCATAGGGTCTTGGAGAATCTTGCTCAAAATCTTGTGAGTCCAAGACCTCATCCTCCACTCTCTATCTATTTTTGTCTAATATGATAGGGAAGGAGAGGATACATCTGCAGTTAACAATAACATTGTTTTACATGTATAGCTACTGAAAAGAATAATTAAACATCAAATGTCTTTACTAGAACTGAAGCAGAAAGAGGAATTTTTTAAATCTTTATTGAGCATCTACTATTTGCCAAGTGCTGTCCTGGATGCTTTGCATATGTTATCTCATTAGTTGAGGTTTTAAAAATTACGGTAATCCAGAAATTCTTGCTTGAATCTATTAAATTTAGGAATCAGCTCTGCCCCCAAGGATGTGAAGAAGTTTAAACAATGATGATAAAATATAAATAAATTCTAAGTATTTTGTCTAATTATGTTAAGGGAAAGAGGGCGAAGAAACCATGTAGTTTTGGAATACAGTAGTAACAAGTTGTGGAGCATCCAACAGGTTTCTTAATCTGAATCTCAGTTTCCACATTTACATAATGAGGGAGTTGGCCTGGACTTCGGAGGTCACTAGCAGTTCTAGAATATTATGATTCATCGATTCTACAAAGCAAATTTTATTTCAAAAGATTTGAACTACACACTCATTCCTCTCATTTTTGGTTTCCCTTAAATTCATGGTGAGGCTAAGAACAAACTATATGTGGTTTCAGAAAGACTAGAAATTAATAAGATTCTGACAAATTATTTTGTTTTATTGTTTGATTTTTTAATTAAATTTATTGGAATAGTCCTGCCGGTGAGGCTCAAACTATTGGAATAGACCAGCCGGTTGATTGAGCGTCAACCCATGAACCAAGGGGTCACTGGTTTGATTCCCAGTCAGGACACAGGCCCAGGTTGTGGGTCCGCTCCCCAGTGGGGGGCATGCAGGAGGCTGCCAATTGATGTTCTCTCTCATCGATGTTTCTATCTTCTCTCTCACTTCCTCTCTCTCTAAAATCAATAAAGGAAAATAAATTATTGGAATAACATTGGTTAATAACATTATGTAAACTGCAGTTGTACAACTATGTAACATGACATCTGTATACTCCGTACTGTGCTTAACACTTAAAGTCTAGTCTCCTTTCATCACTGTATATTTGACCTTTACCCTCTTCATCCTCCCCCCATCCTCCTTCCCTTCTAGTAACCACCATTATGTTAGCTGTGTCTATGAGTTTGTTTGTTGTTATTTTTTGTTTGTTTTATTTGTTCATTTATTGCTTTTTGTTTTATATTCCACATATGAGTGAAATCATACAGTTCTTATCCTTTTCCCTAACTTACTTCACTTAGCATAACACTCTCAAGATCCATCCATGTTATCACAAATGGCAATATTTCATCCTTTTATAGCTGAGTAGTATCCCATTGAGTATATGCACATTTTCTTTATCCAATCATCCATCAAAGTGCACTTAAGTTTCTACCATCGTAGCTTTGTATATATATCTTTACAAATAAGTGTTTTAAAATTTGGGGGGTACATACTGAGGAGAGAGATTGAGGAACTTCAAAACTGTTTTCCATAGTGACTATATCAATTTACATTGTCCCCAGCACAGTACAAGGGTTCCCCTTACTCCACATGCACTCCAACACTTATTATTTTTTGTCTTACTGATAATAACCATTCTAACAATGTGAGGTGATATCTGATTGTGATTTTGACTCGCATTTCCCTTATAACTAGTGATGTTGAGTATCTTTCCATACATGTGTTGACCATCAGTATGTCTTCCTGGGAAAAGTGTCTGAGGGAGGTCCTCTGCCAAATTTTTAATCAGATTGTTTATCTTGTTGTTGAGCTGTATGAGTTCTTTATATATCTTGGATATTACCCCTTATTGGAGGTATTACTTGCAAATGTCTTCTTCCATTAAGTTCATCATCTTTTTGTTTTGTTGATGGTTTCTTTTATGATGCAGAAGCTTTTTAGTTTGATATAGTTTCATTTATTTATTTTTGCTTTTGTTCCCTTGCCTTTGGAGTCAAGTTCACAAAAAACCATCTGAGTCTAATGTCTATAACCTTAGTGCCTACATTTTCTTTTATGTATTTTATTGTTTTGGGTCTTATATTCAAATCCTTCTATTTCTCTGTATGGTATCAGATAGCAGTCTAGTTACATGGCTTTTTAAGAAAGATTGGCCATGTAAACTTCCAAAATAAATGCATTAAATCAGGATGAACTGAAATAGTAAAGAATACTCCTATCCCCAAGTGGAATTATGGCCATAATGCATACAAAGTATTTCTAGACAGTGAACAAAACTACCAAGACTATAATCTTTGTGTGATCTTCTTAGAGGAAATTTTATTTCTATTTTGCCAGATGAAAATAATGTTGAGGTGTGTGTGTGTTAGTTATATGAAGGTGTTCGATATCAATGGATGGAATGTTACCTTTTCATCATGAGTCATCATGAAAGAAATCTCTCTTATTCTGCCTTGGATGTATCAGGTCACTTTCTAGTTCTTAACCCATGAAAGCCTCTAAAAATAAATAAATAATTCATTAATTATTTGCCAAATTTACCTCTTGTGTCCCAACACTGTGTCAGGCAGTTGAATGACTGGAAAGACATCTCTCAAAGTAATACAAATAACTTGATCCACTAAGATGCAGATACAATAGACTGTGGGAATAGAATCTGCTGTAGAATCTCCTAAAGATGCTGAGGAGAGAAGCAAGGTCATGATTAGATGGTGTTTACAGTATTTCCAACATAGTAGTGCACATTCACCACAATTAGTCAGAATCCCTAAATACTTCAGGCACAATAGATCTGCCATTATTTGCAAATGTTGTCTCACATATGAAACAAGGTGTGTGGTTTGTTTAGCAAGTTCCAATTTTCTACTATATAAATAATTTTATTTCATTGCCCTTCATGAAGTTGTGCTTTTCTAAATAATAATAAGCTTCTGATTTTAATTACTTATTATATTCTAACATTTTCCATCACTGTAGATAGAAGGGAAGAATCTATATTAAAATGTAAATATAGAAAGTATCCATATTAAAAAACCAGCACAGCCAGTGTGGCAGAGTGGGTTGAATGTTGTCCCATAGACTGAGGTCCCAGTTTGATTCCTGGTCAGGGCACATGCCCAGATTTCAGGTTCTGTCTCCGGTTGGGGACATGCAGGAGGTGGCCAATCAATGTTTCTCTCTCACATCAATGTTTCTATCTCTCTCTCTCTCTCTTCCTCTCTCTAAAAAAAATCAATAAAAATGTATATTTTAAAATAAATAAATAAACCAAAATCAACCTTTATTCAAATGGTTCTAAATGATTATTAACAAAATAAGGGAACATGCACCGACAAAAAACAAACAAAAAATATCTTTCCAGAGTTCAAAGGGAAAGATAGGTAAAAAATCCACATGGGGTTTATTCAAAGCCTTGTCTCTTAATTAAGTCCCAGTTGTGGTATTATCTGATGTTAAAAATAAGATAACAGGCTCAAAATGGAGTCACTTATGCTAAGCCCCACATCACCAAACTGAGATGTAATACTTAATTAGTTTCAGCTCTCCCAGAAATGGAATCTCAAAGCAGTCAATCAGGAATCACATGGTCAGAACTAGTGGTGTAATGTACCTGCTAGATCCCAGCCATCCCCTGAAGGAAAGTGACCTTGCTACAACCAATCCACTTTTTGGTGGTATAACTTCCTTGTCCCTGCTTCCTCCTGCCTATGAAAATCTTTCATTTTGAATAGTTCCTTGGAGCTCCTTTCTGTCTGCTAGATGGGATGCTGTCCAATTCATGAATAGTTGAATAAAGCCAATAAGATCTTTAAGATTTACTCATTTGAATTTTGCTTTAAAACACTGATAATACCCTATCGCAAGTTTAAAGCCTGAAGTGACCATGTTCCCAAGCACAAATGTAACCTTATGGGCTAGAGGCCGTTCTCCCAAACAGAATGTGTCATTGGAGTACCTTCTTCTCAGTCATCCTTGGCATGACCAGAATCATACAGACAGATGGCTAATAGAAAAACTTCACAGTGTTTTGTTAAGATATTTACTTAGTTGCAGGCCCAAAACTAGGAGATCCTGAGCATCTTCTCTAACTCATGTGAAAAGAAAATGAAGAAATACTGAATGCCTGTTCCGTGCCAGGCAGTGTGCCAGGCTGTGTGCCAAGAGTAGAGCCTGAGGTTGTTTTCTCACAGCAGCTGGGTTTGAGAATCACTGATCTAGAACAAAGAAGACAAATTGGTTTGACTCCATGCCAACTACTCTTTGTGAAGAGATACAGGGTGAATTGCTCCAGGATGATTTCCAAAGAGTGCTAGGCCCATTTTATTATGTTACTTTTTCATTCCAGTTATCATGATTCTCCATGATCTTACTTCTCAATAAGGAAGTAATTCATTTGGGGCCCACAGAGCATTTATGATGACTAGGGATAATACCTACTAATTAATTTGAAGATAATGAAATACTTAAATACTAAATTTAGCAAAGGGAAAAAAAAGAAGCAATCCTAGAAAGGTGGTGTACTAAAATGATGTTTGAGGTTGGGATTGGGGTAAATATGGAGATCTGGAGACTGGAAGCAGTTACCATTGACCAACTCAATTACAATTTCTAGACAGGGTAGTGAGGACAGAGGAAGTGAACAGGAAGATTAAAAACATGAAGTATTAGTAGGAAATTGGAGGTGGAATTGAAATTAGGAGCTAAGGAAAACAACGTTGAAAATGACTCAAACTTGTTCTTAGAATAGTAACTCTGTTGATGTCAACAGAGAATTTGGGAAGTGGGTGCCTTCTATACACTTCAAAAGACACGTCAAGTCTTCCATGAACTTTCTAAGAATTTTCCAAATCTTGTTTTTACTAAGGAGTTAAAATTAAATTTAACACTTTCAGTACTGAAGGGAGAGAGGGACAGATGGAGGGAGGGAGGAAGGAAAGAAAATTAATACTAAATACATGAAAATATTTTCCTCCTCCTCCCATTATATCGTTATTAGGTGGTATACAATTAAAGAGGAATACGTCCTTGTCTGACTGTATATATTCATTCTGTACTTCACCCTGACCTCCAGCTTTACTTCTGTCAACTCTGTTTGCCCTGCTGTCAATGTCATTCTGTGCTGCAGTAGCTCTTGTATTTGTGCTTTGGAAGAAAGGCTGTCCAAGAAAGGAGAAAGCTGGACTCTGTCGGGGAGGTAATGCAATAAAATATGCTTCTGGAAGGGGAATTCAAACCCTGAAGGTTCATATACATAATAACAATAGGGCCTACTTTACATGTGGGCTGATTTGGCTCACTCTCTGATTCCTGGAGTTGACTCTCTAGGCTGCTGTGCTGTGCCAGCATTCATTAGATGTAATATGCGGGCTAACGTCTTTGTGGGGCCTGGAAGACCTCCTTAGGGCTTCAAGGTGAACACATATGAAGAAAGGCTTTCCAAGAGGAAAACTTTCTTCCTGGAACTCTTAGTGGTTTGGCCAAAAAGCATTTTGAAAAAACACATCTTTGCCTTTTATTCTTCCTCATCTTTCATTGTTTTCGTTTCAGAGAGCCATTTATACAAATCAGCTTCTCTCCGTTAGTACAGTGAGCTGCATGGAAGAGGCCAAAGGGTTCCCCTTGTTTAGGATCTGAACTTTGGGGGAAGAAGTGGAGCAGTGTAGGAAAGAATTCAGAGATCCTAGGCTAAAAACCAAAGAACATCACTTTGGAAGATACTTTTTCTACTGAGACTCCTGATCTTTAATTGATAGTTAAAAGACACTCTTTATTCCATAATATTTTTCCATCTCAATTTCAGTTTGTGCTTTCAATTATTTTGCTAACCTGAGCATAAGTGTCTTCCTAACTGAAGGCATGATCATGTGGGGAACACAGAGCAGGGTTCTTCATTAACAACAATAGAGGTCTTCATATCAATTTTAGATCACCACTGCTTAACCTGTTTTCCAGTTGCCCCATGACCTACATATGCAGAGTGATTCAAGGGAATTGGGTGGTGCTAAAGGATCACCTCTAAATGACATATTAGTTCCTCATGTGTCTTCCAGGGCACACTAATTTTTCTTCTAGAATATTATATCTCAGTCTCCAAATCCACTTTATATCCCACCACTGATTTATAAATCAGAGGATTTGGTTAACAGTGAGAGCAAAGAAAATGGAATATCTCAGAAGTGAAAGTTAAATGGAACTATCCATGGCAGAAGAGCTTCAAGCCAAGGACTTTGTATTTTCAGAACTCTTGGGAGAGGTAATTTCTATTGTAATCTTATGCATCAAGTTCCATTAATATGACATAATTAAATGTTTGATCCTTTGAACTCCCTTTGTTTTGATTCAACACTCACCAAGTCACCTTCTGATTATGATTTGATTGCCTAGAGGACAAAATTGACTGTATCTTCTAGACTTGAAATAGATTCATGCCAGGGACACATACATTTCTACTATCAATAAAACTAGTAAATTGGAAGTTATGGTGTTATATATCTGTCTTGTGAGCTTGGTTACCATGAGCTCAGTCCTGAGAAATGAACCCACTCTTGATGTGCCAATAAAGATTGAGCTTTTAAGCTTGTGAAACTGAGGATCCATCTCTGGGCCATGTAAATCCACCAAGATAATGAATGCCACATTGTGAGACCTCTTAGCAGCCAAGAAGCCAACCAGTCCCAGGTAGACACATAATCCCTCTGTATCATTTTGCCGAACTACTAGACCCTTTACCTCTTATAAGTTGCTTTTCTTACATTCAGCTACCCAGGCAGGAACTTAGCAACATTTGATTATTCAGATCTTTGCTGAATAAAATCTTATTCCCCGAATTTATAGATCGATTGCCAGGTAAGCATTCTTCAACTATTATCAATGCAGCTTGGCTGTGTTAAGCATGTTTCACTACTCCAGACCAATGACAGCAGGTTTCCACTACCCATTTGTTTTGAGGCTCCCATAAATGAATGACTTCTGTCATATCTCCTCGTCCTCCAGTAAGCCACTATTAAATTCCTGATGCCACTCCTTCAGTTCATTGACTAGGTTAGGGTTGTCCATTTTTCAAAATAAATGATGTCGTGTATTTTCTCAATACTGTGTATTTTTTGACATGATGGAGAAAAAAGCCTATAAAAGTACCCCTAAGTACTGCTACTGACACATGATCAACCGTTTGACCAGTGACCCAACATACTGCATCTTGTGTGAAAACAGTACCTCTGGCTGTTTCAAGGTCATGCATGAAGCTGAAAGGGTCCCCTCTACAAGAAAACGTATTAGTCAAAATACTCTGAGCCAGTCATAGTCAATTTTGTCTGTTTCAGATAAGTATCATTTTCCTTCACAGAACTCAAGACAACAATAACTATTTAATTTCCTTTTCATTTCTGGGCTCCCAGGCTCTAGCAGTGCCTGGTGTTTAATTGGTATTTAACTCAATAAATAATTGTTGATTGAGTTCATTGAATGATAAATTATTTTGAATTTTAGTTTTCTGTTCTCAATTTTATTTTTCTCCTCTATATTCCTACTTCTTTCCATCTTTAAAATATTCCTTATGTCACCTCCATGTCATAATTTATGCCTTTATTTCTCTTTCTTGGGAATATATGATAGAAGTAGTAATAATTATAAATGCATAAACAATCAAAACAATAAGAAGAATTAAAATTTCAGTGTAAGATGGATCCAAAATGGTGTGTGAGTGCAACACACCTTATACACAACATGAAGTATTTTTTCTTATCCTAAAATATAATGATACTATAAATAATCACATATTTGCATAATGCTTTATGACTTAAGAGCACTTTCTGGAACATCCTCCAACCTGATGCTTTTGAGAACTGAATGGCAATATCTGTACACATGAAACATAACTTTTTTGTAAAAATTCTGATGTTCTCCATCCTTTTGTTTTATTCTTTAATCTATTTTGCTTATCATTCCACTGTCCCCACTTCATAGTACATCACAATTACATCATTGCTTCTCCAGGTAATACCACCTTTCATTTCTTTGAGGTCTACATCTCTGTAGTTTCTATATTTATGATTGTGTCATTGGTTTATATTTCTAGAATAAAGAACAAATGGCTTAGAAAAGAGTGAAATTAGAACTCATCATGGTTTCATGTTATGAATAAATTTCAGAAGATATGTACAGCAATGCTTCATTACACTTAATATTTGCTTAAATATTACATGTTTCCCAGCCCAACACTACACTAAGATAGAGCACTGCTGTTTCCAGTGGCTATAAAACTCAGTGAAAAATCCAGTGTGATACATATTTATTTGCTCTTATTGCTATTCTGGGTGACCTTACAAACTCATATAAACAGGGGTGGGCAAAAGTAGGTTTACAGTTGTGAGTATGTGAAACAAAATTTATTCTTGTATTATTATTTCTTTCTTTTTTTTTTTTTTTCATTTATCTTTATTGTTGAAAGTATTATAGATGTCCCCCCCATTGGCCCCCTCCACCCTGCTCCAACCCCCTCAGGCCTTCGGTGCACTATTGTCTATGTACATGGGTTATGTATTATTTATTTGTATTACAACTGTAACCCTACTTTTGCCACCCCAGCATAAAGCATCTCAATTCCAAAGTCACTGTGTCTAGGGAGGAAAAAATATATTTCTAACATAGAATCCAGAGTTCCACAATAGGTGACCAAACCCTGTGTCATCTTTGCAAACCTGTTGCATTAATGTTCTTCTCTTTCCCATCTTGGGTCTTAATCACTTGGTTAATTAAAACATCATTCACTGTTGAGCCCAGGCAGTGTGGGGCAGTGGTTGAGCATCAACCCATGCACCAAGAGGTCGCTAGTTCAATTCCCAGTCAGGGCACATGCCCAGGTTGTGGGCCTGATCCCCAGTGGGGGGCATGCAGGAGGCAGCCAGTCAATGTTCTCTTTCATCGATGTTTCTATGTCTCTCTCCCTCTCCCTTCCTCTCTCCCTAAAATCAATAAAGAAAAATAAAATAAAACTTAATTCACTGTTGAGACCTGCCCAGGTTCTATAGGTCTTGTGTTTGGCAATATAACTAAAGGCAATAGAACTTATTGAATCTAGCAGATTACATTTTAGAATGACCAAAACTAAGAGACTGGTATGACTGATTCATAAATCATGAAGAATTATCTCTCAAGCACCAAATGTCTATGTCAGAAGATTCCATTTAACTTACAAGAAAAAGCTACTTAATTTTCTTTAGCTAAGGATAAATACTATATGTTCAACCACACGGGAAATACAGATGAAAACCTGTTTCTCATCCATAACCCTCAAAAATTAGGTTTTTAGTCCAGAAGGTGCTAACAAGGTCAAGGTCAGTAGTGTCAGCTTTGGAAAGCCACATGTCACTATCTTGCTATACACACATAACTATTGATTACCAAAAGTGATTCAGAAGGCTCTTTATCTCAACATAGAGAAAGCTAAGTTGTAAACTTAGAGTATGATAAAAAGAAAGTACATAAATATATGCTATTAGCAGATTTTAATATTAGTAATCTAATATTACTTCTTTTATCTCCAATGCTGTTATTTGACCAAGGATACATTGTCCAACTGATAACATCTTGTACACAAATAAATCTGATATTTATGCCTTAGACATTCTCATACATTACTTCTTTGATCCTTATAGCAATGCTATACGCTAAACACTTCATTTTACAAATGGGAAAACTGTTGTTCAGGGTGTTTAAGTCACTTACCCAAGATATATAGCTAGGACAGTAGTGAAGCACTTGAACTTGGTTCTAGTCTATCTACAGTGCCAAAGTTCTTGACCAGTAGGCTACCTGCCTCCCCATTCTTTTCTAGCACTGAAGTCACAGTGACTCTGTAGAGGATATGTTAGCTGTGCCTGCTGGACGCCTAATTGTCTGGACTAGTTGACCTAATGATCAACAGAATGAGTCCAGTGACCCTAAGAACACACAGATTATTACCTGAGTGAATTTCTATGGCAATGTCAGCTTCAAAAGATAATTGCCATCTTTTGGTCTCACTTTTCCTTGTGCCTTAAGATGCCAAAATAGATTAAACTGCTTATTTTCAGGAAATCCTGGCTCATACCTCTTTGTCTCACTTGCACATAACTGGCACATAATAAGCAATCAGTAAATAATAATAAATTAATCTTCATCCTAAAAACAGAATTATAATTTATTTCTGAAAAAAAAGAAACAAACAAAAAATAAACAAATAAATACTTATTCACCCACTCTACTATTGTTCAGTATATTTCGGGTTTGATTCAACTATTAAGAGTTCATCTCTGGATCTGCATAAAACTTCTTTTAATTTCTTTCTGTTTCACTTTCTTTCTCGACAATAAAAGCCATCATAATTTAAACTCAATAAATTGCAATATCCCTAAATTATCCCTGGAATATTTGCAACACACACAGATCTTCTAGCAGCTGGGACTAGGAGACTCAAGAACAGTCATGCTTTCCTTCCCATCAGTTGCCCATCTCCCTAGCATATGAGCACTCCTCCCCTAGTCGGTCCCTCGAGAGACCTGATGGGTAGCTGCCACTGATGTCTGAGGGGCTCAGAGCCCCTCGTGAAAGGCAGGAAGTGGTACAAACGACAAAAACAAGTTCCATAGACTGAACCATTAGAGCTGAGCAATTTGGAACTGAATTCCAAACTTCAACAAAATGCCATTTAACTTTGGTTTGTTTTCACATTCTAAGGGGCAATGGTAACAATTTTGATCTCTATCTCCTTGGATTCTTCCTTCTTGGATTGAGACTAGCAAAAATCATTTGTGAAATTTCATACTGTTTTGGTATAAAAATAATTAGCACAGTAAATACAACCCCTTTTTGTGGCCAGAGAGCTCTGACCTTTATTGACTTCTGAAATTAAAAACTACTTAATATCCCCAAGTCTTTGTTTTTCTATGGGTAGTATTTATACTTAAAAGTGGAAATTGGAATAAATCACTTGAATAAAGGTGCCATGAAAATCTTAAGGACCTAGAACTTGTTCTAAAATTATATTTCAAAATTTGATTTGTCAAAATTTTAAACACCTACTTTTAACCCCTCATTTTGAGCTTTAACCACTATTTGGTATTTATGGAAAACAGCTCTAAGTTAATGAAAGAGAATATATACCATTAAAAATCTATATGCCGATTAGATTTATAGAGCATAATTCAATCATTTTTTACAAAGCAATAAAAACACTTGCCAACTCTCATGAAAAACAACCATATGTTTTGGTTTTAATAATGAAAATGTTTTATAAATAAGCTCTAATTATGGTCCATATTATTTAAAAAGTATTGAATCTTTTTCTCTTCCAAATGTATTTTTTCTCTATTTTTTTTTTTTTTTTTTGAGGCACCCTTAATAATTTACATGTAAATTTATAGTATTTCCAGATTTGCTCACTTTTTTTACCACAAAAGAAACATTCAATATTTTTCTCTTTTAGTTTCCATTGTGCCTTAAAATGACATTTATCAAGTTAGATGACTAATGTATCAGCTATGAAAACATTTTATAAGAACTGCTTTTATCTACAAATTTCAAAGCAAATTAAATCATAAGCATAGATTCTTCTATAAAATTCAGGGACAGGTTCATTCCATGAATTATATACCCACTTAGATGATATAAAACTTTTAATGTGTTTTATATATCTCCTTATCACTTATGTGTAGGTATAAAATATTGTCTTACTTCTTTGTGGAAAGCAACTTGGCACTATGTATTGAGAGGGTGGGGGGTGGAAGCAGAGAGGGGGATGTCAATGGGGAAAAAAGAAGGGACAACTGTAATACTTTCAGCAATAAAGATATTTTTAAAATAAAAAATAACACCCCCAAAATAAATGCAAAATAATCAATGGAAAAATATCCTCAGGTGAGGGTTAATAACAACAACAAAATAATTCTTATTCTTTGACCCATCGTCTATCGTAAGGACATAATCACCAGGCTTACAATTTGTATGAGTTTTTATTACAGTGCTAGCTTTGATAGTGACAAATTGGAAATATCATCAATGTCCGTCCAACAATATAGGCCTGGTTAAATGACTTATGGTTAATAGAAACTTTACAAGCCTTAAAATGTAAGTTTTTAAAAATACTTAATGATATGGAGAAATGATTATTATAGAATGTTAAGTTTTTTAAAAAGCAAACTTCATAGGCTACTTTTTAAGTTTTTCCAAAAGTAGAATTATACTGTATATAATGTAAAGGTACATTCAGATACACAAGAATGGAAGGGTGCACACATGAAAATATTAATTTTTATTTTCTTTGAGTGGGATTATGAGTGATTTAAAGTGTTCTCTTTGTATTTTCTATTATGAATATATATTGTTTTTATATTCAGAAATAAATATGTGATTATTTTAAATATTATAAGAGGGCAATAGATAACTGATATTGAAGAAATTATTTACTGATAAAGTTGTTTACATGTAAATGAATAAGATAAAAATATTTTACATAAGATGATTGCATATGATTACATAAAAATTTTAATAGTTGTGTTCTACTATAGTGATAACCTATGTACATTGTAAATTATACATTAATATAGAAATATGAAGAGGATGAGATTTAAAATACAAACAGAAATTCTTATAAAACTTACAAAACTATCCAGATTTAACTATACCCCATTTGCTTCCCAGAGAAAATCACTATCTAGAAGATATACTATAGCTTTTATAACTTTACCATTACATTTTTCAACCTATATATGTACCCATAATAAAATAGAAATATCTAGAAAATGTTTTAAATTGTTACTAATGGTTTCAAAGTGTATATATACTGTATATTTTATTTGAAAATTGTTTTTTTTCAATCAACTGTATGTTTTTCAGATGCATCCATGGAGATATATGTAGATCTAATTCATTAATTTTAACCACTATATAGTATTAATCCATTTTATAATTTTACAATTCATTTTTCTTTTTTATAATTAATAGACATGTTGTCTCCAATATTTTAACATTTTAAAACCGCATTGAAAAATCTTATACATGACTAATACACATGGACAAAAGTTGCTTTACTATATTATATACACCTAGACTAGGAATTGCTCTTATGACATATGCTCAGTTTTAACTGTATTTGATATTGCCAGATTCTTCCCATATAAGTTGGTAATTTATACTACTAGCACTTATAAATAAATGTGTGCACACACAAACACAGAGTTTATCTTTTATCAGTTATATGTACTGTAAATATCTTCTCCTAGTCTGCAGTTTATTTCTCAGTTTACATTTAATTTAGTCTAATTTGTCAATCTTTTCCATAATGGTTTATATTTTTTATTTAACAAATTTCTCTCTATCCCATTTTATATAGGTATTTTTCATATTTAACCTTAAAAGTTTAATTTTTTCACATATTTGAAATGTATTTTTGTACATGGTATGAGTTAAATCTATATTTTCGCCTGTATATCTATTTGTCCAAGCAACATTTTTAAAATTGTGATGGTAGTGAAATCCCATACTATCTTCGCCAACTGCTAAATGCCCATATGTCTATTTCTAGACTTTCTGTTCTCTTCTTTGGTCTATTTGTCTGCCTTTTAACCAGTACCCCGATGTCTTAATTACTGTACCTGTATGAGAAGGTTTGACATCTTCTAAAATGAATTCTCTCTTCTAATCTTCAAGTGTTCCTTGACTGTTTTTCATGCTTCATCTTCCAAACTTTAGGATCAGCTTGTAAAGTTCTGTCTGCCCTCCTTGTGAGTCAGCTGTTTCTGCCTGCAGTTCAGTCGGAGAATGAGTCCACCGTGTGCCATTGCTCCAGTGCCTTTCCTGGAATCTCCGTGCTGTGTTGCAAATTCAGTCAGCTAAATCCTAGAGAGTTGACTGATCTTGTGTCAGTTATTTTATCAAGGTTGTCTTCATTAAAATGATGTCTTTTCAATCAGGCAAATACAGTTGAGTGAAAACTTTGAAGACTAATCCTTTCTTTCTCTCTCTCTCTCTCTCTCTCTCTCTCTCTCTCTCTCTTTCTCTCTCTCTCTCTCTTTCTTCCCCCCTACCCCCCTCTCCTTCCTTCTCTCCTTCTTTTCTTCTCTCTCCCTCTCTCTCCCTTCTGCACCAACATTCCAACGTCCCCATACCCCACGAAAGCGGTGATCATCTACTTTTTGGACAGCTTGTTGGATTGTGAACAGAGTGATCAAACATTTTCCAAACCCCAAAGCAGTGTATATGGTTTAACATTAGCAAAGTATTTATAATCAAAACAGACCTGGAGAAATCTAAAATGAATAGTTTGCCAAATTATATTCATTGAAATCTTAATAAGACTAACCATTGGGTCATACTAACAGCTCTCTCACAGAAAAAGGAATAAAAAAGGGAGAGAGAAAAGCCAACCTCATTTGTTGCTGATCAAATTTAAGACTTTTCTCTGAAAGATTTTTCTCCTATGAAATGTCCAATCTAAAAATGTACATAAATATACCTAATTTATTTTTAGGTATGCATTTATAATTACTGTATAGTTTATTTTTCATATTAGTACTTATGTTAGCTAAGTGTATACACACTAACCACTTCACCGTGCACTTTACCATGACAAAAAAGAGCAAAAGAAAGTGTGTTTGCTATTGCTATTATTATTATTATTATTATTTTAAGGAGATTATTTATATCACAGATCTCTGTCTTCTTATACTATATGCCCTGTAAATTGCTAAGGAGTGATTTCTGGACCAGAAATACTGTGCCAAGAAATGGCAAGTTCCAGGAGAAAGGCAGTCTGGTTGCCACAGTTTCATTAAAATATTCTAACAGATTTCATTGTGACCTGTTCTGTGCCTGCACAGCCTTCAGCCAAAAGACACCAGGGTTGCAGTCCAAGATGTCATTTTGAGAACTTCTAATCTTGTTGACATTTTGTTACCCTGGTTTTTTACTTTGGGGGCATTCACCTCTTGGACAAGTACTGATAGCTTTAGGAAACTCTTTCAGGGTGTGGCCCCCTAACCTCCAGAACATGGCAGAACAACACCTCAGGAAACTGAAACCCCTGGGAGGAGGAACCCAACCAACCAAAACATGAAGGAAAAATAAGAGGGAAATCAAGGTCACCGTTTGGAGTGGGGGGACCACTTCACAAACTATGGGCCTGTCTAACATGTGCTTCCTTTTTAACTGAATCTGGGACTTTCACTTTTTTCCTAGGGAAGGCCCTACGGGGAGAGCTTGCCCAGCTTGAGTCCAGGCCAGGGCATCACAGTTGAGGGATCTTTTGACTGGGCTCTGCAGCTGCAAGAGAAATAGGTCCTCTCAGACCTGTACCCAGCAAGCATGAGCGCCTGTAAGCATTCCAGGCAAACAAGGGCCTGGATGAGGCGAGCTGGGGTGGGGGCAGGGGAGAGAGGGCAGGAAGCCAAAAGGGGAAACCTGTGTGTGTGTAAAGCTGTATGTGTCCTGTTGTTTACTCACTTCAATGCCCTGGCAGGATGTTTCTCTGTCCAACCTTCGCACTGAACACTTGAGCACAAATAAAAGTTGGCTTTATGGAAGGTGTTTAAATAAGTGCTAAAACCAATCCCTAGAAATCTGACTGTCCAGGCCCAGGTGGAAGCTCATTGTCTGCAAAGTGGGGAATGCATGCCAGGGACTCCTAGATTATCAAAAAAATATCCAAACAGCCCTATTTAACATTTAAATAAGTAAGAGGACCAATAAAGATTTCTCTTGCTTAAAAGTACTAGCATTTTACAACTGTAAAAGGCTCCGCCATAGTCTATATGAAGCCCTGATTGCACATGAAACGCCCAGTTAAGCCTGGGGGTTTGGCCCACACTGTAATCTCGCTACAGTACAGGCTACATATTATGGAATTCAGCTTTCAGGATTTCAGACTAATTAGAGAGGCACCCAGTAGCACTATGCGGGTTCTGTCAGCATTTCCACTATAAAACCCCCTTTTCTGGGGTTTATAACTTGGCCAATAAAAGATAGCCCCAGGCTGGAATGTGCCATGCAAAAAAGGTTCAACACAGGAATAAGATTTTTTGTTTTAAACCAAATTTCATTAAAAATCAGTTCTTGTAAGAACAGGGCAATAAAAATATGCTGCTTTCATTATTTCTGATGTTTTCAGCTCCTTGCTTTGTTTAAAAATAAAAAAGGAAAAAATAAATGCACTTTCCAGGCATTGAGTAAGTAAAGGGTGGTGTGCATTTTAATGAAAATATTTGAATTATTGGGGCTGAGGAAAACTATTGCTTGCCACACACTAGTTTTGTTTCACAGTGTAGGCCTAGTTTTCAGTCTGGCTCAAATTGATTTGGAAATGCTATTCGATGCCTTCAATCATAGGGGTATTAATGGTTTTGCAGGATTAGCACATGTTAGCCATCATCATATTGTGGAGTAAAATCCCAACCATTAGCTGGGATTACTAAGAGCAAAGCTCTGCGATGATACCAGTGTTTTACATTATCTAGTAATGCTTACAAATAACCATTTTATTTCTACATCTAGGCAAGAGGAAATGGGGAATACACAAACTCCATATACTTAACAATAGCACACCCTATGTACAAATAAAATTAAACATTATCTCCTTAGCTTCAGTTTTGTTTATTTTAGCCTTGTTAATTATAGTTTTTTCTTGTTTGTAGATATTCTATCTTAAAAGGGTAAGACAGGATGAGTATTTGAATTCAGCCAGAAAACAAAAAGAAAGTAAAAGAATGAGGAGATCAATAACATCTAGAGCAGCGACCCATGCCTACCTCTGTTTTAGGTGCTTTATGTATGCGTTCTCAATAACAATTCACAGCAATCCCATGAAAATAAGGCTCCAGGAGGTTAAGCAAGTTTACCCAGAGTCACAAAGTTAAATGGCAGCACAGATATTCAAACACAGGGTGTCAGACCTCAAAAACTGTATTCTGCTCGCCGTCATTTACTATACAGTTGACTTTCTTCCCCCTCCTTAACTAATTTTATTGTGGAATTCTTGCTCAGCAATTTCCTCAGTTTCTACCTACAATAACTCTATATTAACCTTGCTTGTTGTTGCCAGAACTTGCTAATCTTAAAGAAAATGATCGAGCGGAGCTTAATTTTGAAAGCATTAGATTACCAGGGTGCCCAACTCTCAAGACATCCCTGACAGAACGAAGGATCAGAAACGGTCTTCCAGAGAAACGCAAAAGGCCCTTTCCAATGAAACTGCCGGGGCAGAATTAACAATTCAGAATTAAATGCAAGTTTCTGAATCTTCTTCAGAAGAGGTTCATCCGCAAAGCCAAGGGAGTGCTTTTACCAAGAGCAGAAATGGGGTCTCCGTTTACTGAGGGGTGTTGCACCTGCACCATCTGTTTACCTGGAGGGACTCTGCCTTAAGAGAGATTAATTTTATGCTCCTTTGCAATCTACCACTAAGCTGTGCCCGTCTATTAAACAAGTTGTATTTGCTTCTTTGGAGACCAATGTCCCATGGGACCTCCTTCTGTCCATTTATATTGTATATACTGGGAAGAATGGCTGGAAGAGGACTGGGGAGCCACTAACTTGCCAGATGACTGGTTCTTGGCCCCATTCAGTGCTGCCCTGGGTGGGAAGAGGCGGTGAGTATGGGCCAAGAGGCCGAGGAGACTCCAACCTTGCTATCAACCTTCTTTTCTGTTTCATACACCATTCATTCTATCCAGCTACACTCCCTGCCACAGGGATGGTATTTGTGCCATCCACACATAAATGAAAGAAGTTAGGGGCACCTCCATTAGGAATGTCCTTGCTTCTGTCTATTCAAATTAGAGCCTTAAGGGAAAACCACATGCTTTTAATGACCTTTAATTGGTTAAAGAGAACAGTAAGTTCCCTCCCAGAAGCTTGAGAACAGAGCTCTTTTCCTTCCGGATTTGTTTCTTGGTTAACCAGACTAGGGAACAAAAGAGTTGTAAAATATTTGTTAGGCTGCAAAGCTTAACAAAGAAATGTTAAACAACACTGATGATGATATTGATTTCTTTCTCTCCATTTCTGCTTACTCCCTGCTGCTAACTCAGAATGACTGTCCTTGGCTTGTGGTTGTTTGGTAGTGTGGGGATATGCAAAGTCCGGTAGAAAGTGGCCCTCATTGACCACTGGCTGCAGAGTCAGTTCTCCCCCAAAATTCCCTGGTGGAGTCAACTGCATTTCTTGCCTCTTTGGTAAATCAGACTCACGAAGGGGTTTAATACATGTGTGTGCATGTCTGTCCTTCCTGCACCATTTAGGAAATCCAGTTTACCAAAATTCAGACTTAGGAGACAGAAAACTTATGGTAATTTATCCCGTTAAAAAGATCCTCCTCTGCTTAGTAAAAAAGAAGCACAGCAGGATTTTTTAATCATGATTTCTACAATATAAAATGAGGTTTAGATATATGTATTACATCTCTCTAATTGATTTATTTTTCTAACATATACATATGTTTATACTTATATTCCATCTTACATTTTTGAGGGAGATAAATATAATTATAAAGTTGGAGAGCTGAATATCTTTAAAGTTCTTGACAATTACCCGCAGCGTCTCACACAGTGGTTTTTCCAGACCCGGAGCTCAGAAAATGCCATTAATTGAATGACTTAAGGCTTGCAGCACGTGGCTCAGTGCTCATTAGGGTCATAAATTACTTGAGTGATGTTAATTATCTTTTGCCTTCAGTGCTCATGATCAATATATTTATGTTTGTTTGTTTTTTACTTTAAATGTATTTCTTGGCATATGTTAGATTTTCCAACAGTGAGCATAGGACCAATAGCAAAGAGCATGCTTGTCTTATTTTGCATTGTTTCTTCTGTACCTGGTTTGGTGAAGAGTACATAGTAGACACTCAATAAATATTTGTTGACTGGGTAGTTGAATAATTGAAAGGGTCTGCTTTTATTAAGGCAAAGTTAGCATATTTGTGTATATTCTAGATCTTTGCTTTGAAACTCTTTTCTTTGAAAAACCAACGAGTCACAGAGAAACCATTGGGGGTTCTTGTAAAATAAATGAGTTCATAGGGACATGATTAATTCCTGCCTGCTCCATAGCCATCAGATCTTATCCAAGTGTTTGCATTCCAGGAAAAAGACCCATGAAAAAGAGATCTCCAGCTTCAGAAAGCTTGAAAAGCATAATTACATTAAGTTAATACACTGTTGAGTAATCATTTATCTTATTTTAAATGATAAATTTTTTTCATAAATTACCAGTATGCTAAAGTAAGTGTCAACCAAACAACAATTTTTACAAAACCCAGATTAGGGGCAAGTTAGATTCCAAACTTCCCTATTCTGATTAGCGCTTTGCCCCTTGTATCAGTTTTCAGTATTGCCACCCCAAACCGGTAACTCCCAGGAAACTCACCTTCAGTGTTCCACCATTCACTCTCCTTTGCATCTCCTTTCCTCACAACTTTGAATCTTCCAATCAGAAACATAGGCTAAATTATAGAAAGTAAAATGGATGCCACGCAGTGCTGCGGAGTGCAGGATCCTACTTAGAGGAAAGAAAGAAACAAATGCCACTGGACTCCCAAAGCCCACGTTCCTGGATCCGACGGAAGACGCTTACATTTTCAGAATACTGTCATTCCCCCACAAGCCTGCGGGCCACCATCTATATTAGCTACCTTCCATTCTGGCTATCAGTCTTGACTCCTCTCTCTTATGTGAAAACAATGGGAAAATATTTGGATTTTTGGTTGAGAACATAGATAACATTGGGAGGATTAAATAGTTTTCAGAAGATTTTTTTTTAAATTTTCCAGTGTTTTTTTTTTTCTTCTTTTTTTCCCTCTCCCTTCTTCCCCCACCCTGAAAATTATTCTGAAGTTCCACTTTGTTTGCTGGCTCTGACCTAAGCTCTCGCTTCCTAGCATTCATCAGTGACGATTGCAACCCACATTCACTGCAATAAAAGCAAATAAGAAAAAGGCTTTTCTGCACCATCCCAACCATATGTATGTAGTGAAAGTGAGAGAAAGAGAGAGAGAGAGAGAGAGAGAGAGAGAGAGAGAGAGAGAGAGAGAAAGAGGCCATAATATATGTTTTAGCAACACAAATGCACACCCTCCTTTTTGCATGCATATTTACCCAATTTCTTCTGGAGGTCTCATGTGCTTCAATTGCTCATTTATTCTTCAACCTTGGATAAAAAGACAAGGAGATGAGGGAGGGGGAGGGACAGACAGACCTATAGATGACAGATCTGTAGACAATGTTGTTAGCATGCCAGATCTTATTACAGAACCGTGGGAGGTCATGTACGCCACATCCCGACTCCATAGGGACCACCACATTTAAAACAAGATGAAAAAAATGCGATGTGAGGGAGAAAACCCTCATGGGCAGCCTTCAAAGGCAGAGACAGGTTGTGACTGGATTAACATTTATTGACTATTTAAGCCTGGTTTTTTTGCTTCAGGACAGAGATACACGAGTTTAATTGCAGAGGCGGTTGTGCCAACTGATCACTGGAGTGGCAACCAAAGCTTAACTAATCGGTCCTTCATTAGTGAAAAGTCTCTATTACAAAACAAATTAAGCATGCTCTGATCCCAACCTACAGATCCAATGGCATTACGGCAAAGTTTAAGCTGTTAGAGCACTGAAAAACGTATTAAGGGGTAGCGCTGAGATAGCACTTTGCTATTGATTTTACAATACACAGGTATTATGATTTATGGAGTGCTGGTGTCACTCTAACAAGCTGAAGGACACACAATATCATCTCCAGCATCATTAAAATTCAGAAGCCTCTAGAACTAACTCATCAACCACTGTGCATTGTCACAAACTATGGAGCTGGGCCCCAGTTTCAAAATGTCCTAGGCTTTAGGAGAGTTGTCTGCTTGTTTGGCAATCAGAAATGTCAAGCTGCCCATCAAAATGCATCTCATGCCTTCCATTAATTATCAGGACCTATTTACACACTGAGTTATCAATTGTATTTTGTTATTTAATTTTGCCTTTTAATATCTGAAGTATTTTGTGCGCATTTTAGAAATATTTCTTTAAGAAAAAAAAGACTCTATACCAGGGCAACATATAGTTTAAGCAAGTTTCTAACTAAACCATGCCCGAAAAAATGATTACCTTTATTTTTCAAAATACTCATATAAAAATCTGACTGCACTAGCTATGAGAATCAATCAATAGATATTCAATGAGCACCAATTATGCTCCAATAATAATAATAAGAGCTAATCATTATTGAGCATTTACTATGTTCCAGAATTGTTCTAAGTCCTTTTGTTGTATCACAACACTTAATCCTCATAATATCCTTTGAATGGAAACTGTTATGTCCATTTCACTGATAAACACATGAAAGCCCAGAGAAGTTAAGTACTCCACTACCAAGTGAAAGAGCCAAGGTTCAGTGAGGCAGTCTGGTAGCCAGGCATTACCGGGGCCAAGTCCTATGCCTAAGAATCATTTCTATTAGCAAAAGCAGCATTCTTTCAACTAACTTAAGTGTCTGTAATTCTGTAATTTGAGGATCAGGTAAAGATCTAAAATTGATCACTAGTTTTATCAAAAACCTTCCCATAGAGTATTATTGAGACACCCTTCAGCTCTCTGTTCTCTGAGCTAAATTATCCACAGTGAGTAAAATATTCTTCCAGAGGACCCATTTTCTCTGCCTTTAATCATTTTTGATGCATCCATTTATTTATATCTTTCTTCTTTGCATGAGATGGTAGATAACCTAAAACACAGTATCTTTTTCTTTCTTGTCTTACATGATTCCTCAACCCTACCCCCATCCCAAACTGAACACTGTGTTGAGTTTTATAAGAGCATCTTTGGTATTTACAATCAAAGCTGGATTAAACTAATTAAATTACAAACTTTTAACTTGGCTATACATCCCTATTTCTCCATAACAGTGTTTACTAAAGAATGAAAATTAGAAAGTACTATCTTTCAATGCAAACTAAAGAATTTGGGACTGGTGTAGCAGAAGAATCTTTCAAAACTTTCCTACCTTTTAGGAGGCCCCAAAACATGGCCCTGCGAACTGGTCTTATGACTATATTATTGATTCATATTTAACTTTAGAACCCCAGATCATTTCCTGTCTAATATGCATGGTGAATCACTTTCTAAATTTCATTTGAGGTTTCTTTTCCCATGTATATTACATGCATTATATTCCTATTAAGGGTTATCCCAATTATTATAGCCATTTTTACAACCTGAAAGGTTATTACATTTCACATTTTGCTTGTCATTTCCTCTGATTACCTTGGTGCCATTCCATCATCTATGTCCCCAGCAATTTCATAAGTGTTATAAATTGGTGGCTGGCAC
Organism: Molossus molossus; assembly: GCF_014108415.1. Classification (NCBI taxonomy): domain Eukaryota; kingdom Metazoa; phylum Chordata; class Mammalia; order Chiroptera; family Molossidae; genus Molossus; species Molossus molossus. The sequence continues at coordinate 74,116,484 of NW_023425346.1, forward strand.
CTAAGGAAGACCATCTGCCTAGCCAATGCTGAGTTAGAAAAATCTTCTTTGTTACCTATCCATCTAAGGAGGTTTCCTCTGCTTCTAAATGTAACTTGTCAAAACCAAGGAGTCTCCATGGTTTTGATTATCTTCTGATCATGCTGGTACTATAACTTAAAGGACCCTTACATCCACTTATAAAATCACAGTTCATTGTTCGTGGTAGGGCCCGAGTATCATCTCTTCTGGGAAGCCTTCCATGTTTCCTCAAGTTAGAAATAGCTGCTCCATCCTTATTTGTTTCCCTGTGCGAGCAACTTAATTTTGACTGAATCAGAAGATTCACTGAAAGAAGTTGTGTTTGAAATCAGAGTTTTGCCCAAACACAGTTTAGCTGCATTTACTCAGTTGATCCCAAGGAGCTTAGACTATATATTCATCTGTAATATCTTAGTCTCATTTTCACATCCTACAATACTGTTTTCTGAATTTGGGCTCTTTGGTCTTCATGTAATCAAGTTGTTCCTGAGTAGCTTTTATCTTCTTCACATCAGCAATGAGATAGAGTTCCTTGTGTCTTTAGTGGTACTTCTTTTAAAATATACAGCTCTTCTGAACTCCTTTGTCTCGTGAAATATGCCTAACTGTGTCTTCAGTTTTCTTTTGATCCACGAGATCCTAAGAGCTGGTGGAAACCTCAGCTGTGAGCTAATATACCCCTCGTTTTATAGATAATAAATTAATCTGGGGAAGATTAAAGAAACTGAATCCTAACTAGCTCATCCAGCTAGTTGGGGTGACAAATGGATTACAATCAGTGTTCTGTTTCCAAACCTGAACATAGCACATTGGCCACACCTAAATGGAAAAATCAAATAGACCACAGTGGTGCTGGTCACATCGGTGTTATTGAATCAGCCTTTACATAACCATGTGCTTTGTTTCAATGGATTCATTTTTGACAATCCCCTAAGCTTCTTGGCTCTGACTTCTAGAAATTAATATTCTGTATTTACCTGGGTTTACAGAATATTACTTCCATTCCATCACAGCCTTGAACTCTAAATTCAACTTACCTTCATCAAGGCTGTCTTAGTTCTTATAAACTTTCTTATCCTCCCTTCTCTGGATGAATAAGCCAGCACATCTCATAAAGTTTGCTCCATTCTGTACATAACTTGCCATTCCATGAATAGCCTCCAAGTCTGCACATGGAACGTTCTCCTCCCCAGCACTGCCCATCACAATCCTAAACCTGATTCACAACTCATCTCAAAGGCCAACTCATTTTGGCCACGCTCAAACCCTCCTTCAGAATTGTTTAATCCTCTTCCCTCTCACAGTATGTTACTTTTGCCTCATTGCTAGCTGCTTCCTTAGTCTGTTTTCTATTAGGATTTCTTTTTTATTTATTATTTATTAGACTACACTCCCTAAAGAGAGATACTTTCCTTTAGGCAATGAGTGACTTCACAAAGCATGATCTAAAGAAACATTTGTTGGATGAATAAATGAATAAGAAAGGCATTTTGAGTATTTGTTGCCTTCTACACAAACAGATCTAATCCAAAAACTCCAGAAATGTCTTAATTTGTTAGTCATGGGTTTTAAAAACTAGTTTTTCAAAGAATGCATGACAAAGAAATTCCATGATGCGTGAAAAACTAAGTATGGTGTGCTTATACATCATGAACACATGTTGCTATCCCTAAACATGACCTAAACTTTATATTTAATTATGATCAATTGTAATTGTCCTTTCTGGATTTCCTTACCCTAATCATCTATAATAAAAAGGAGGAAGGAGCCCTGGCCAGTTTGGCTCAGCGGTTAGAGCGTCGGCCTGCGGTCTGGAGAGACCCGGGTTCGGTTCCCGCTAAGGGCACGTACTTCGGTTGCAGTTTGTCCCCGGCCCTGGTTGGTCTTGCGGGTGGCAGCCACTCGATGTGTCCCTTCACGTCGATGTTTCTGTCTGTCTCTCCCTTCCTCTCTCTCCCTCCCACTCTATCTGTACAAAAAATGGAAAAATATCCTAGGGTGAGGATAAAAAAAAAAAAAAAAAAAAGGAGGAAGGACAAGTTTAAATACCTACAATATCACTAAGACATAAATAACTTTATAAAACGTTATTATGAACCAGTTTCAGGGTTGATATTTACACAGTATCAACTCATTCCTAAAAGATTCAATTGAGAAAAGAGAAATTCACTCACTCCTTTGGATGTTTCATCTAAGCAAAGATACATATTTAAATATTTGGAAACACCAGTGTAACTGCCTGGATGTTCCTTCCTGTTTGAGGACAGATTATGCCCACACTACTAGGTAAAAGGTATTCTCAAACTAAACCTAGACATGTCTTTGCTTCTCCTCATCACTTCTAAGTTCTGACGTCACCTTTTCACTCCTTGAATCTATCCAGTATCGGCCCCGGCCCATATAAATCTGTTCTGCCCCTTTGCTTCTGTCTTCATGTACAGCATACTGTAAATAATCATAATGGAGTGGTTGTAAATAGTTCTGTGGTACACTGGAGACCCCTATTGGTGAGACGCAGACAGTGAACGTGTAGCTCGACACCCCAAGGAACAGAAACCGTCTGTTTTTGCTCAGCTCTTTTGGGTTCCTGTGGAACCCAAAGCGACACCTTTGACAATGTTTACATACTGATTAATCAATTTGGGAAAGCAAATGCATGTGTGTTAACTGTACTTTGTGTTTGTATAAAGACATCACTGAATGAGAAGGCAGTACAAATGACAGGAAAAACAATATATGACCTGCTATTTTAGGGCAATTCATGTTCCGTAAATAATAGACAACAGGGATAAATGCAGCATTGCTGTTATCTAAGTACATATGGCTCAAATACGGAAAAGCATCTGCAAAGTCCCAATCTCTCTGAGAGTTGGGTACAAATTATACACTTTGTGTATCCAACTTTAAAAACAATATTGTATTGGTTTTAAATATGTCTGTGATAGAGTTTAGTAAATAATAAGGCTTTTGTAGGGCCCTTAAATGGTACCTTGTTTAATTTCAATTAAAAGGTACTAGTTTAGAACCTCCAAATGTTCAAAATAAAATGTTTATTTCAAGCATAAAGAAAAAAATTAATTTATAATGAAAAGATGATTATCTCTCAAACATCTAGATGTATTCTTCGATGGGTATATTGAAATTCATTTGACAGCCTAAAAGATTAACTAGCTAGGGTTTCTATTATAACTATAATGTAAAGGTGTTGTGTGATGCCAAATGGACCATAAATCTTCATTCATTTGGGATGGGGAATTGTCTGAGAATGTTAATTTGTACACGTTGTCTGGTGTTTTTCCTCTTTATTTTTCACATCTATCTTTTAAAATAAATTTAAATGGATAATGGCAACATGAATATGATAGCTATTTATTTCAAGAATTGGCTCTAAAAATATTAAAAACTTCTACCCTGTCCACACTGTTCTGAAAAAGCAAAGCTCATCACCTACCAAATGAAAAGTGTCTTTGTGCTTAGACTTGAAATATTCACATCCCTAAATAGACACATTAACATAATACATCTTATTAAACAAAAATATTGCTAATGGGGTGGGTGGGGGAACCTTCTAAAAAATTTATAGACAAAGTCATTTCTTAATTCACCTTTGCTATTGGTTTTGTTAACATTTTCATACTTTTTTCTTCTCCATGGTTTTTCTCTTCAAGCTAAATTGCTATTTCTCCTGCCTTTCTTTTCTCCTTCATTCCCCCCTCAAAACACACACACACACACACACAGGCAGCCTCTTCTTCTTAACACAATCTTTTCCTTGCCTTGAGGTGAAGCTCCTATCGTAGGGGAGAGCCTGGGGATGCAGCATAAAAATCTGATACCTGTGAGCTCAATATGAAATACAAGTTCCTATTCGCACACTGTGTTCATTGATCATTCATTTCTTTGCCGTGTTTACTAAATCATACATGCTTGTGTAATTTATTCATGATGAGTTCTGAACCTTATTTGAAATAGAAGAAAATGTTTTTACTCTGCTACAAGGAAAAGCTGCTAAAATGCTCGGGACATTTTATTTCCAAGCTGAGACATAGTCCTGAAGGCTGAAGCCTGAGAGGGGCTATGTTTCAGCAAAAAGCTCTTTTTTTTAGGAAACACACTCATCTCCCTCTCCCCACAAAGTTCCGAGTGAACATGACCTCATAGAACCAAAGCAAATGCTTTCCCAGCACCAGGCTCTCAGTGTGTGACTGGGCGCAGGTGGGACCTTGGCATTTCAGAAAGGTCACAAAGCTACAGGGCCCAAGGGTGCAGACATCAGAGAAGGAAAAGCCTTGAGTTCTAATCTCAGCACTGCTGCCTTGTCACCACCTTTTCTGAAGGACTTAAAAAAAAAAAACAAAAAAAACAGTGATTTTCTTGAAATTGATGTCTTACCTGAACTATCTGGAATTAATAACTGACTAATTTTTAAATGCAGAGGACATGAGGCTAAACTATGCTAACTTCTCAAGCTGTTGAACAATGACCCTCAAGGTCCAATTCTAGAATGCATGCTTAGACCTGGATAATGATTTCACTCATAGGTGGGATATAAAATTGAAAGCAACAAATAAACAAGCTAGAAAAAACAAACAGAAAGTTATAGATACAGAAAACAGTATGATGGTTACCAGAGGGAAAGGGGATGAGGGTAGTAAAGGGTCAAGGGGATCAAATACATGGTGATGGAAGAAGATTTGACTTTGAGTGGTGGGCACACAATTCAGTATACAGATGATGTATTATAAAATTTTATGTAATCTTATTGACCAGTGTCACCCCCATAAAATTAATTTAAAAATAAAATAAATACATACATAAAAATGGAAAAAAAATGATCCCTCAGAACAGACTGGTAGGGATACATTTCTACTCACTCTATTGGCTCTCAACAACTGAGAGACGCTGGACGAATACCCTGTACAGGCAGCATTTCTGCAAACTTTAATGGTGAAAAAGGAATATTATTATAAAGAATAGAACTGCTTTATTCAGAGGGAAAAACAGAGGACAAAAGTCAGAAAGTTCAAAGAACAAAACGATCCCAGCTCTGCCATTAGCTAATTCTAAGACCTCTTTCCTGGTTTTGTTTTCCCTCGCGTGGTGAATGGGCCTTATAATTCCTACCCTGCCTGTCATACATGAGAATCAAGGGGCATGATGTATGTAAAACTGTTTTGAAAAGCTGTACGTTCTATTTCCTTGGAGGGAGGGGTGTGTTATTATGCTTACTACTGTCAAAAAAATGCCAGTGTTGCTCATTGCTATTAGCAAAATCCAATTCCTTTTGTTTGAGTTTTGCCTATAGAAAGCAATAAAGCAAAATAAATATCCAGTAGTCAGTAGTCAACATATATTGGAACAGCTGAAACACCAAATCTTTTTCCTCTAAAAGCAGAACGCCAGACTAATGTTATTTCAGGAGTTGTGGGGGGCATGGGGGAGGAGGCATGGCTAAGTTGGGGTGGGGTAGGTTGGAGAAAGACACTTTGGATGGGGCAAAAATTCTGCTTCAAGCCCCAAGAAAATGTCTCCACTAAATTCCACTCAGTCTAATCATGCCTAAGGTAAAAGTCAGAAAGAAGGGTTAGCTTGAAGGGAGGCCTGTTATTGGTCAGTGTTAAGATGATATTGATAGAAAACGTAATGCAGTCCATTTTCTCTGCCACACATTTCTGAATAATAGCAATTTGCCAACTAGCTAACCACCTCAGCACAAACACTGGAACGCTCCTGCTGAGTCTTGGAAAGCCTGCTTGTCTGCAAGTGCACAATATACAAGGAAAATCACCATAAAGCTCTGTGCCACCATTCAATGCAAACAGTCCTCAGGTCCTGCTGTGACTTGGCACACCCCACTGGACAGCTGGAGACTGGAGGAGAGGGGCTGCTGCCAATAACATGTTACAAGGGATTTTAGAGCAATTTTCTGGAGACCAACAGTCCTGTGCTTTATTATTTCCCGGGCAGATATTGCTATGAGCTACATATAGATATATTATGGTGCAGTGTACTGTCTATTTATACTTGATATGATATACAATAAAACACTCCAACACTTTCCAATCCCATTTGTGAGCTGGAGCAAGGAAAAATAGGGAGACAATTTGCCACAGCCTTATGTTATGCCTAATATAATTTTGGAAATCAGCTATTGCCCCAAACAACATTTTATTACATGCATCAAAAAGATTTAACTTGCTAAGGGTCACATAAGTGTACTCAGAATATGCTTCAAAGCCAAGAGACACTAAAGATAGATGGTTTATTGTACATCTCATTCCTTCCCCCACCCCCAAGATAGCTTGCAATGAAGTGCTACCAGAGATCATTAAAAAAAAGATTGCTCATTTTATGTAGCTTGAATATATAAAATGGTAGTTATCTAAATTCCAACGACAAGAATGTTTGGAAGACAATGCCAAGAGATAAACCAAAGTGAGTTTAAATCAGGAAGACAGGCTCTGTAGCAATTAGTCTAATGTAGTATCATTTTTAATGTAAAGAAGTTACGTTTTCTAATTTTCACTAAAAGCCCTAGGTGCTGAATGGGTTATAATAAATGCATGCAATAAAAAACAGGTACACTCATCTTATAAAGCAGCCTATTAACCAGACTGCTAGTGCTGCAAAACCCAGTACACAGTAAACAATACTTTTTCTGTTAGAATAATGATGCATAGTTTACTCTTTTATACCATGCAGCATTTGGGGACCACATCCATTTACCAAAATAATACCAAATTAGTACTGTAAATATTGAAATCAGACTTTCCAGGCTAACCAGTGGCCTAATTTTCTCTTCAATCTGCTCTTAATCTCAATTCATCAATAACACTACCTTATTATCGAACTTTGACAGCAAGCTCAGGCTTTTGATAAATTATACATCTCAAGCCAGATTTAAAATTTGAAGCTCAAGTGCTAATTATCTGTACAGGCCTAGTTAATAACGAGATTTCTTGTTAAGTATCTGATCACAGCATGGGCATCATTTGTCAAGATCCTCAAGTCTACCTTAGAGACCAGCTCTTCGAATCCTCCCTTGCCTACCATATGTAAAATTGGGATCTTTGTTTCTATAATAACCTTTTATTAGGAAGCTGACATAATGATTAAGTTCACTGTAGACACACACAATGAATTAGACAATTACCCTTGCTGCTTTAAGCCACTCAGACTCCTAGCAAGACAAAATAATTAATATTGAATTTTAATTTGATGTGTTCCACATTTAAACCCCAATTTGCAAAGTACACCTGGAAAGCTGCCGCTGTTTCCTTGCAGTTTGTGCTGATGAAATAAAGGCCCCCGCAGTTTGAATGTAAAAGCACAGAAGGCTCGATGCACCACGATCACTTCTCAGTGGAGCACAGAAATTTCTAGCATTAATGGGAAAGGTAATTACCTAGGTCTAACTTTATAGCCTTTTCTCTAATGAAACTATAATCTCCCAGGCCTATACGCTTTAAGCATTTGCATGATTTTAATGATTTCGGTGCCATAACTGTTGGTATACCCAGTCATTTTGAAATGAAATGTCTTAAGTGCAAAGATGTTAATTATATTAACAGGCTATTCTTATTGGCACAAAGTAAGGCTGAGTCAGAAAGAAGCACCATTATAAAAACAACTGAGGGCAGCATTTCTCAGATGGCCACAGGAAAAATGAGCCCCAAGAGTATAAATCCATTTCTCCTTGTTCATCCCTCCTGCATGCTTCACCATTCCTACATAGTAACAGGGCACAAGAGCTTGAGCAAGTCCTTTGACTTGGCTCCCATCCCTAATATTTTCCAGAAAGGGTTTAGAATGGGTACAGTATGAACTATCTTCACTCTCTAATTAAATTTCCTTTATGAAAATGATTAACCTTCTTGGTTGGGGCATTTCAGTCTCACAGGAGGGGCTGAACATTCATGCAGTTTTTCTTTGGTGAAAAGGGGACGTTTGGGAGAGGAAAGGAGACTCCCCTGCAGCATTACACAGTGCGTGATTGAGATGCCAGACTCAACTTAGTTATCTGTTTTAAGACCTATTAAGGCAACTCCTGTTATTGCAGGAAAGGAATAAAGATTCACAGTCCATTTATTATGAACTCTAGAAGCCCTTACTCATCCAGATCCAGCAGCACCTGTGCTCCTGAGTGTGGTGGCCAAGCCCAGGTGCTCCTTTTACCTGTCTCCTTTTCCATGGGCTTGCTGCCTCCAGAGTCACTCCCAAAGTTGGGTGGCAGCCAGAGGAGGATCTAATTCTGTTGGATATAGAGGGGTGCCAAGGAGAATTTTTTTACAATTCTCTCGCTGAGGCTTGTATACAAAGATCCTCAGCCTCTGTTCTACCACCAGTGCCAAGTAGAAGGCCCTTCTTCCTGAGCCCTCCCACCACTTCCTGGCCAAACCAAACGACCACACAGTCAGGGGAAATGGTTCCTGAGCTCCAGCTTGATACTGTGTTAGTTAGAGATGAAGAGCCTCTTTATTGATAGCTTACCAGATAGATGAAGCAGTCATACACAAGTCTCCTAAAGTCCAGAACTATTTCCCCAAACTATAGATGAGGTTTAGGTAAGGAGGATGAAATGGTAATCACTTTCTAAGCTAAATATTTTAGGAAAAGGCAAATGCCCAGGGCTCTCAAATCTGTCAATGAAATTAGCGACACTTGCCCAGCTGGTGTGGCTCAGTGGTTGAGCATTGACCCATGCACCAAGAGGTCTCCCAGCACATGCCCAGGTTGTGGGCCATACCCCCAGTGGGGGGCATGCAGGAGGAGGCCAGTCGATGTTCTCTCTCATCAATGTTTCTATCTCTCTCTCCCTCTCCCTCCCTCTCTAAAATCAATAAAGAAGAAAAAAACTTTTTTTAATTAGCAACACTTCATATCTTCTTAAAAGTTTTCTTCTTGATTATCCCCATTAAACTATAGAGCCAAGTATTTAATAATCCTTTCTTTCTAGATCATCTATTTTAAAATTAGGTGTGAATCTAGGCTTGGCAAGTTAAAAACTATGCCACCTTGGGCAAATTAGGTAACCTCTCTGAGCCTCGATTTTATCAGAAGTAAAATTAGAATAACAAAGGTCTATTTCCTAGAGTTGTTATGGGGATTAAATAAGATAATATATATCATGTTCTTTCTTGGGAGACTTTTTGGCTCTAGTAAGTGCTTAATAAATATTGGCTGTTACAATAGTGTTATTATGCTTGTTTAACTAAGCATAATATCCTCAAAGTTTATCCATGTCATAGCATTTGAAAGGATTCTTTCTTTTTTGAGGCTAAATAATATGTCACTGCATGTATATTCCACATTTTCTTTATCCATTCATCTATCAGTGGACATTTACATTGCTTCCACCTCTTGGCTATTGTGAATATACAGTGTTTTCAGTTCTTTGGGTATATATCCAGAAGCAGGACTGCTGGATCACATCATAAGTCTATTTTTAATTGTTTGAGGAAACTCCTTACTGTTTTCCATAAAGACTGCACTATTTTTCATTCCCACCTACAATCCATAAGGATTCCAATTTCTCCACATTCTCAAAAACACTTATTTTCTGTTTTGATAGTGGCTATCCTAGTAAATGCGAGGTGATATCTCATTGTGATGATTAGGGGTGTTAATCATCTTTTCATAGGCTTGTTGGCCATTTGTGTATCCTCTTTGGAGAAATGTCTGTTCAAGTCCTTTGCTCATTTTTTAATTAATTTATCTTCTGTTGTTGTTGTTGAGTTGTTGGAGTCCTTTTAATATTTGGATATTAACTCTACATCAGGTTTGCAAATATTTTCTCCCATTCCATTGGTTGCCTTCTCACTCTGTTCATTGTTTCATTTGCTGTGCAGAAGTTTTTGTTTGTTGCAGTCCTTTTTGTCTAGTTTTGCTTTTGTTTCCTGTGTTTTTGGTGTCATATCCAAGAAACCATTGCCAAGACCAAAGTCATGAAGTCATGTGATCCTGTGTCTTATTTTAGAATTTGGAAGCATTTCAAGTCTTATGTTTGAGTCTTTAATCCATTTGAGTTCATTTTTGTATATGGCTTAAGGTAAGGGTAACTTTATTCTATTGCATGTGGATATCTAGTTTTCCCGGCCCCATTTGTTGAAGAGACTCATTGTATTGATTTTTAGTACACAATCATTTGAAAATTATTTGACTATATATGTGAGAATTGATTTCTAGGATCTCTATTCTGTTCCATTGGTCTATATGTCTATCTATTGGTACCATACTGTTTTGATTATTGTAATTTTGTAATATGTTTTTAAATCAGGGGTTGTGAGGCCTCCAGCTTTTTCTTTCTCAAGATTGTTTTGGGGAATTATATTATGTTTTTATGTTATTGTTAATGTTATTATCTTTGGTTATATGAATTTTTACCTATCTGAATTTGCATTTAATAAGCAAACATTACAAATGAATATAAATTGGTATAACTGGGGTGGGGGAGGAAACATTCTTCATTTCATATCTCTTTATTCCAAGTCTCTAGTTCTGTTAATGATGAAAATTTTAATCCTGGTAATTTCAGATATAGTTGGTTCAATTAAATATTATTCAACTTAAAAAGATATTACTGGCCCAATTTAAATACAGTACTTAACACTATTTTCAGTCTGTCTCTTCTCCTCACCTGTCATCTGGACAACAGATGATGACATTGAGAGTAGTGCTGGGTGCTGGAGCGAGATGGAAGATCTCTCACCTGGTGCTGTCACTGGACAGCCACTGAGGCCCACTCCGGGCTGGTTCCTGAAGGATAATGCCTGATACTTGCTCTAACTGGTGGGAATTGGCTGGTCCACTGGAATCCTCAGGCTTCCAGCCAATATTTGCGATGATTGATATCCCATAGATGTCGCCAGTTCTCCTTCCTAACTTAGTAAAAGGTCCATAGATATATTTTCAGTGCCATCCTTGGCTTTCTAAAGCAGCCTCAGGGATAGTCACATCAGTACAGGCTCTTAACAGCCTCAACACATCCTGTGCTCACAAAACCAAACAAGGCAGGGCATCTTCCAAAAATTGGAAGAGGGGAAGCCAACTCTGATGCTCTGCCATCTCTCTACTACTCTTTCCTTTGGCCAAGTAGGCAACAGATATGTCTGCAAGGGCTGCTACTCAAAAACAAAATCCCTCTGGGGATGAAAAAACAGACTTACCCCCACACTCCCACCACCACTCCCTGCTTGCTGCCTGTTGCAGATACTTCCAACTTCAAGAGGAATCTGATGGGAGGGTCAGTTGCTGAGAAGCAAAATAGAACATAAAACTTAATATATCAAGTTATTACAAGGAAAAAAAATAAGAATTAATTTATTATCCTGATATTATTAAAGGGATAAAAGTAATTTTTAAGATTCTGGTGGACCCCTCCTCTGAGAAAAATCTGAAGGGAAGTTTAGTAGGTTGAACTGCAGCTCCATTCTTTCAGCTAGTCTTGGGGCCACAGCTGATCCTTATCATTTTTATCTTTCACTACCTATTCTAGAATTACCTCACCCTCAGATACCACCTCTACTGTGCTTGGTGCATTACCTGGTAATGTTACCTAGAACCTCATTCTTGAGGCATCTGAGCAATGGCCACTATTGCCTTCTCAGACCAAGGTGGCTATGCTTGTCCACTTACTATCAAAACTGTTAAAGAGAATACCAAGAGGCACTCAAATGGACCACCTAGAGGACAACATATTACTCCCTGTTCCACCTAATGGCCAGGGTCAATGACTCCTGCCAGAATGATAACTCCTCTTCTTTCTTATCTATTTTGAGATATAAGGAGACAAGGCCCCAGGTAGTAGCTATAGTTTGTAGCTCAATGGGACTCTTTCTAGATCCCCTTTGGAAACCACAATCTATAACCCTGTGGAGCCCAAATTTGTAGAGATAATATACAAAAATACCCCAAGTAGGTCACTGAAAATGATGGCAAGTGGAGTCTGCTTCAGTCCTGTAGTTCTTCAACCAGTGTATTTTTCCTGTTGAGGACACAGCCACATATAAAGGTCTTTGATTCCAGCTATATACTGTGTCCTGGAGGGCAACACCCACCTTCTAAAGTAGCACCTTCACGCTGGCACTTTCTCCGGCTGTACCTTCAGCAGTTCCCTGCAGTGCTCTCTCCTGCCGCTGGCTTTGGATTGCTGCAATATGTAACCTGACCAGTGAATCGCATGCTCATGGCTTCTCTACCAGACGTTCTTTCCTGGAAAGTGGGTCCCCTAGCCTGATGTCATAGTATATAGGATTCCATACCAGTGGATCTGACTCTTCATAGCCCTCAAATAGGATTGCTAGAGGAGGTCCTGTAGGCAGGAAAACCAAATCCACTCTCAGAACATTTGTCTATTCTTGTCTGAATGAATCACTATCCTTTTTAGTGTGAAAGGGATCCGATGTAACTTTTCACCAAATAACTTATTGGTCTCCAAATTGTGCCATATTGGAGGCTCAACTAGTCAAGGATCCCATACAGGGATGGTACCAAGTATGTCTTTTTCAATTATACATTCAGGGACCAAGAAAATGACCACTAGATGGATATGCAGACCCAATTTACCCACTGTAAACCAGCCTAACTTACCCACTGTGGCAAGGATTCCATTCATATATTACCTGGCTCTGATTTGCCCATGCTTTACCAGGAAGCCCATGGTGATGTTTACCGTCTCTAGGTGTTCATGTCAACTAGAATCCTGTGTTCAATAATTGTTGAAATGTTTGGGTGCTCAATGCTCAGTTACCCAGGTAAATTACAGTAGACCCCTTTAAAGAAGGACTGGAGGATCACTATTGTGTGCACCCGCTGTGGTGTTGCAGGATCCTCTCACCAGGGAACTGAATCTTTGCTTCAGCCAGTATGTTCCAGACCTCAAAATTTGCATAGGTCTAGAAAATTGGAAAAGGATTATGACTTTTGTTATGAAAACCAGAAGAAAGTTTGAAAGAAAAGTCGGGATTCAAGCAACCAAAATTCTCTAAGAGGTCAAAGTGCAGGTGTGGAAGAAACAGGGTTGCAAAGAGAATGGAGGAGACTGTGGTTGGTCTTCTGATTCAGAGCAGTTTGGGGTTGGTTATGAGGATCCAGGAAGTGGGTGACTGAACTGGAACAGAGACAGAGGGACTGGAGTTGGCCTTCTGATCAGAGCAGGTTCCAAGAATTAGGATGTGGAGAATGTGGATATCTTTTGGGGGGCTATTTTTAAGCCTGTCATACTAGCATTAAAATTCCTGGATATTGTCATCTCTATGTCCCTGGAACCTGTGACTGTCACCTTATGTGGCAAAAAGAGGGTGGGTTAGCCAAAGAGGGATAGGTGGCATTTGAAGATGTGATTAAGTTAAGGATCTGGAGATGAGACTACCCTGGGTTATATGGATGGGCCCTAAATGCTATCACACATATCTTTATAAGAGGGAGGCAGAGAGATTTTACATACTCAGAAGAGAAGGAGGCGATATGACCACAAAGGCAGAGATTGGAGTGAGGTGGCCACAAGCCCAGGGATGGTGGAAGCCACCAGAGCTGGAAGAAGAAAGCAGTGGATTCTCCCCTAAAGCTTAAAAGGATGTGTGGCTCTACCAGCACCTTGATTTTAGCCCAGTAATGCTGATTTAGGACTGCTGACCTCCAGAGCCGTGAAGAATACATTTACAGTGGTATATTACAGCCACTACATTGAAACAAACACAGCTAGGTTGTTGAATATGTTACATAGATGTTGAAATACTCTAGGTTTACATTGGGTAGGGCAAAGAGTCTTTGACTGTTGAGAGGGAGTAAGTGAAGAGCTCAGTAATGACACTCACAGAGAGGAAATGCTAGGCAGTACAAACCTAAAAAGAGGAGGAGTTTCTACAAGAAAGTGGAAAGGGTAATCGTCTAGAAATGGCCATGAGAGAGCAAAATGAATGCCATCTCTCTGGCTTCGGGGAAGTGAGGGAAAAGTACTCGCCCTGAAGGCAGCAATAGGGGAAGATGGATCTAGAAACTTAACAGTGAACTATGGATTTGATTTTTTTTTAAGATGTAAGGGATGTGGAGGTATAAGAATAATTTTTGTACTGTTCTTCAAATGCAATTCTTTAGAATGTAATATGCATTTTAAAAATTTTAACATAAGATTTCAGATATAGAAAACTGTAAGCCATATGTAACTGTGATTATTATACAGAGTGGGGTAAAAATCGATTTACAGTTGTTCATATGGAAAATGATATAATTATTAATAAGTAATAATACAAGAATAAATTCTGTTTCACTGTAAATCTACTTTTGCCCCACCCTGTATATCTTCCCACATTGTAAACAGGCAGATCCCAGTTTTGTTCGGCCTGAAGTTCATACAATTTGAGGGGCCTACTTTAAGAAAGAAAAACAGCTTGACCGGTGTGGCTCAGTGGTTGAGCATCAACCCATGCACCAAGAGGCCACTGGTTCAGTTCCTGGTCAGGGCACATGCCCAGGTTATGGGCCTGATCCCCAGTGGGGAGCATGCAGGAGGTGGCCAATCAATGTTCTCTCTCATTGATGTTTCTCTCTCTCTCCCTCTCCTTTCCTCTCTCTCTAAAATCAATACAGGAAAAAGAAAGAAAAACAGTTACTTATGCAAAATTAAATATGGACATGGTTTTTATTTAGAATGAAAAAATTAAAACTCAAAACATTTAAAATTTTTTAAAGCTGCCTAATACTACAAATATCATAAAATCCAGAAAAATACATAAAAGTTTATAATTAACTTTGTGATACCTATATTTTTTCCAATTTTTTGGCTGTATATTCTAAAAAACTATATTATATTAATGTTAGGGCATACAGAAGAGCAATTAAAATGAATTATTAAGTTGTTACTTCATTGTATTGAGGCATAATAATAGTCATATCAAATTACTTTTATATAACACACATTGAATTAAATATGTGTAGTTTTGTTTCTTATTTTCTGGCTGTTTAATGAATCAGTGATCATTTTGTGTACGTTTTCATCCAGAACCACCAGATTTTAATAAAGCAATCTATGCCGGTATTTTCAAAGTACAATGCAATATTTTGGAATGCATAAATCATGCAGTCTCACCTATAAATGTTTGCACTGGTGATGATACTGCTACAGATTCTGCTCTACCCTCAAGAACTATAATAAATTTTGAATTCCCATCAAAAAAAGAAAATATATGCTTCATTTATAATCATGTAATGCATTATTGAGACTATTCCTGTCAGGGAGAACTTCCATGTTGACTAGATTTTAATGAAAACCAAACCTTCCCTTCAAAAATGTTCACATCTGATTTTTTCCAAGACATTTCTAATCATGTGCCTCCTCCACCACCACCTACTATTTGTCTTGGCTACTCTAGGATAAATTTGTATCATGATTATACTTCTGGCTGTGCATATTCATTTCACAGAGTTGGGTGTGTCAGCCCAATGGGCAGCAGAAGTATTCCTAGAAGTCATTCCTTTACCAGAATGGCTAAAAATAGATATACACAGAAGTGACTGCAAACCACATGAATATATCCCTCTAAACCCAAAATAAATGCATCCTCAATTCACCTTCCCTGTGCCAGAACCCCAAATCCCAAAGGCATTTCAACACCACCCAATTCTGGGGGCGGGGGTGTACAATGGGAAGGAAATCAGAGTGGAAACAGACCACATTCTTTTATTTATTTATTTTCTTATTATATGCAAATTTTTCAAAACCACAATTATGTGACCACATTGCTAAGTTTTACTTGGCTTTACAGTAAATCTGCCTGTGGTTGCAGGGCTCAAAGCGTGCTCAAAGAAGCCACCTTTATGCCAATGACAGGTCATTTGCAGAAACCTAAAGTTATGAGATCTGATCTACTCATCAGTATTTCTGATTAGTCACATGTATCCCAACCATCTTCATGGAACATCCACCTTCTCCTGCTGTCCTGAAATTTGATAGTGTTGGATATTATGTATGTAAATAGGTCATTAGCCCTGGCTGGTTTGGCTCAGTGGTTGGAGCTTTGGCCTGCAGACCAGAGAGTCCTGGGTTCAGTTCCCGCTAAGGGAACGTACCTCGGTTGTGGTTTGTCCCTGGCCCAAGTTGGGGTCATGTGGTTGGCAACCACTCTATGTGTCTCTCTCACATCGATGTTTCTCTCTCTCTTCCTCTCCCTCTCCCTCCTGTTCTATCTGAAGATAAATGCAAAAATGTCCTCGGGTGAAGATAAAATAAAAATAAAATAAAATGGTCACTAAATGGAGGTTAGAAATGTTTGTGATTGTCCGGGTCTTATCGCTGGTGAGCTCATGTGATGTGCACTGCCTTTCCAAGATCATTTTGCGTCTTTATTTGAGGTCAGTTAGCCATGAAAACAGAAAATGGATATGGAGCAGAGTGAGCATCAGCTTTTTTGTTGCATAGGATTCTTAAATAGCCAGTGTTTGTCAACAGAAATGAAATGCATTGTACAAGAAGGCAGCGTGTGTAAGCTAGATATCCTGCAAACAGTTGGTAGGAACAGATCATAAAGACTTTTAAAGTCATCCAACATTTGTCAGTTTTGTTTCATCATCTATCAAATGAGAAGCTCGACATGTCATGGGGTCGGGGGAGGTAGCCGAAGGTAAACGGGGGATAAATGGAGATGGAAGGAGAATTGCCTTGGGGTGGTAAACACACAATACACAAATACATGATGTATTATAATTTTGTGTACCTGGATCCTGGATAATTTTGTAACCAATGACACCCTAATAAATTCATTTTAAAAAAGAAGAAAGAAAGTCGACATGTCCTATGGTGGCTCCCCAGTGCTAGGAGAGCGGAAGGGCCCAGAACTGCAGCTTCATAAGCCCACAGGAGCATTTTGGTAGGAATTAAAATAGCATTCACATCATATGCGCGTAAAAGGCATATGTCCAGTTATTTATAAGTCCATGTCTTCTTCAAAGTAAACTAAAATACTCTGGGTTCTGAAGGAGAAAATGGAAAGCTTGGTATAGAAACACATCACCTTCCTCACAGCAAACTCACCATTATCCTGGAGGCCGGGAAGTAGAGACAGTCACCACTGTCCCCTTTCCCATTACGGTTTGTCTAACCTCGTGGACCAACCTTAGTCTGAGGGGGACACTGCCCAGGGTGCGAACACCCTCAAGGCCTCATGCCTAGTTAGAGTTTCAGCTACATTTAGATAATCCTCATGTAATAACAGACCTGTTCCCACTCATCAGGTAAGAAAGTCAGTCATCCTCGTAGCATTTGGTGCAGTGACTAATCTCCCAGAGACAAAGACACGGCATTAAGTCAGTGTTCCAGTTATACAGCTACAATCCTGTGGAAAAGTGCAGTGTCCTTATCTTAACACCTACTCTAAGAGCTGTCCTGATACATCAAAAGATTTATCTTTTACTAACTAAAGAAGAAAAATGAAGACAAAACAGGAATATGTTGCTTTTTTTAAAAAAAAGAAAGCAAAAACAGTCCCAATTCAACTTTATTATCCAAATTATCCATATCCTACAAGAGTCTTGCAAGGACTGCATCTATCACAGTGAGAGAGCCACTTAAAGTGTTGTTGCCAACTGTTCAAACCTAAGAGGGTAGATCAGAGTTGGGGCTTTCAGTCAAGATGTATAAATACATATTCTCGATCATCAGAAGCAGATTATCACGTAGGAGCAATGGTGGCCACATTTGACATGTGACTTCGGGAAAGGGAATTCGCATTCACTGGGCACTTCATATATTTTATCTCACTCGTCATAAAACTTCACAAGGAAGCTGACATGCTCACCATTTTATGCACAAGGAAACTGAGGCCCAGAATTTGAGCACCTTGCCCAACGTCACAAAGCTAGTAAGTTCCTAAGACCGAACACAAATCCAGGTTCCACTGCCTACAGTTCCGTCTACACCATGTTACTTTCCTGGAGTCCCAGCAGCCCCCCTCAGCCAACTCAATCTAAAGCACCAGCCCCATCTGCTGGATCCAATCCTTGAACTTTCTCATCATAAATAAAGCCCATTACCCCACAAGTAGAACTAAAATTTGAACTTTAAAACTCTTGGGAGACTATCTCCATGTGTTAATTTACATTAAGGTGCAGATGTCTAAGTTCACAAACTTATCTGTGGGAGGAAGCTTGGGAGGAGTAAGGATCCTCTCGCAAGGATTATTCATGTCTACCCAACATGCCCAGAAGCCTTCCCCACCCCCAGTGATGATGTGGCCTGGGCTGGGTTCAGCAATATCCCATTCCTCTGCCACAGTGATTGGTCCATGGGTTGGAACAATGTCAAACAGACTTTGAAACCATAAACTGAATATGGCTGCCTGGGTCCCTTAGTAACTCATGGAGTAGAATCACTGCCCTCCCTCTCCCTACCCAAACCACCCCGGAATCCTGAAATACCCACTCTAGACTGTTGTGAGAGCAAGAAAAATCTTTTATTTCACTATCATCATTGTGTTTTGGGGTCTATTCATTGTAGAAGAATAGCCTACATTATATAACAACTATCAATACATTTAGTTTTATACCCACCCCCATTCCTGGATTTGGCCAATTAAGACCCATCCAATTTCTAGCAACTTTATCTGAGCTTCTTAAAAATATTAGGAATCTGTCACTACAATGGATATGTAAAGATGGCCACTTTCATAGTTAATAATATAAGTAATAAATTTCCCATTATCACATAGCTATGAAATAGTGGAGTCAGTATTTGAACCCAGCTATCTGGATGTAGGGCAGTATTGTCTCCCCATAATGTGTGTAGAATTTTATATTAGAAGCCTTAAATAACTTCTTGAAAAATAAAGAATTAAATACAGTTTACCATAGGAATTCAAAGGAAGAAGAGGCCCTCCAGCCAGGAATCAGGGAAGTCTCAGTGGGGAGGCTGAATGGAATGTAAATTGTGCACTAACTGAAGGAAGGGAAAGTTAGGGGATGGAACAGCAGGAATGAAAGTCAGACTTGCCATCAATGGCCTGCAAACAATGAAGATGCATCGTTTTTATGCCTAGTGTTCAGATTTGATTCAGTGTTTCCCTCCCCATTTCCTGGGAGGGCGTGTTCTGCTCCCGCACAGTGCCTGCTTTTCCCCCCAAATTCAGTGTCCTTTCAGAAAATGTCATAGCTGGAAGGTGTCATCCGAGACAACCTCCCTTTCAAAGCAAGGATCCTTCCTACCTTGTTCTTAATGGAAAGCTCACCTCTGTCCCTAAAGAACCCATTTCATTTTTAGAACTGCAAATGTTTGAAGATTCTTCTTTATATTAGGGCTTAAGTCTAATCTCTCTATTACTTTCCCCTAATTATCTGGTTTGCCCCTGGGAAATATTCAGAGTAACACTAAGTGTCCCTCTGTTCCAGTGTCCTCTGTCATTGGACTCATCTTGATCTTTTCTTTTCCAAGATAAAAATCTTCAGTTTCTTCAGCAATTTTCCATATAACTGGGTTCTTAGACCCTTCCCATCATCTATTCTTTTCAGAGAACACCGAGATTGGTAAATGGTCCTGTTAAAAATGATTTCGCAGACTGAACAAGATCCTCCAGTGGAAATGACAGTGAAATGATTATCCACAGTGACCAGGGCGCCATCTACTAACTCAGGCTGATTTAGGGTCATCTTCATACCTTGCCCCACATGAGATGTCATCAAGCGAAATTCCTGGACCTTTTTTATATAAACCTATGTGAACCTAGGTTTTCCTAAGTCTGTACTTATATAATTAATTTTTCCAACCTAAGTATAGATGTTAACATTTATGTTAACAAAGTAGAATGTCATCCTGGTGTTTGGACAATAAACTCCAATAATGCAGTCTGACAGTTTTACTGCTCAGAACAGAATAAACACTAAATCATTTGGTTTGGACATTGGAGAAAAGACAGGGGTGTTGCATCATGACATTGTAGATACAGGGATAGGAGGTGGGGGTGATCTCTGGAGTCAATGGGAAGGTCCAAACAAATCTGCCTTTTCTGAGTAGGACAGAAGGAGGACGTAAGTTTCTACCAAAGCCTCCTGAGCTCACTGAGAGAGTGCTGGACTATTCCATGTTTGGTGAGCGGCAACAGTGTTGCGTGCAGGCCATGGACAGGTGCTCATCCATGATAACCATGCCACTGATTCAAGAAAAATTAGGGGAACTATAAGAACAACGTAATGACTTTTTCTTAAACTTAGACATACTCAATTTAAAGGATTATTCTTCATTTTGAGATTCTATTCTTCCAGCAAAAGCATTAAGTGTTTGTTGTTGTTATTGTTTTACTAATATATTTATTTAGCAAATGAAAGAGCAGAGAAATGGAGAAAAGCCGAACTCTTACACCAGTGACTTATTTTTTAGATCAGCTCTTTCCTGAACATCACCCTATAACCACACATAACACTTTTGTAAGCCAATAAATTTCCTTATTGTTTAAACCTTATTGTTGCTATAACCTGATACAAGACACAGAGGAAGAGAATTCAAATATTGGTTAAATTAATGAATAATCTCAGCCAAATTCTTCATGTGGCTTTTGACCACTGGAGCACAGTCCTCTGGCTTGTTTGGTTGGCAGAGCCCTGCACTAGCCATTTCCTGCTTCCCTATCTACGCCATCCTCTGCCACTGGAGTTCCGGCAGAATCTCACTGAGATGTATCAAACATCCAGTCTCATATTACTTGAATAGTTTCGCCTAGGTTTAAGTTCAAAGCATTGATCTACCTTGTTCAGGACCATTCTATCTTACCTGAACTGCCGTCAGTTGGCTTCTCCTCCAATCACAGGCGTCGGAGGGAACTCTCCCATGATGTGGCAGAGGCTGGCTGAGCATAGCTGTCTGTTCCTCTTCGTTTCAGAGCACACAGATGAACTGTGTTTCCTCCTCCTCCCTCAGTTCAGGGTGGGCATGTAGTTGAGATCTCCTCAGCTATGGCTAAAAGGCTAAGGCTTTTAAGAGTGAGTGTATCTCTTCCATGCTCTTAATCTCCTTCCACTGATTAGATGCAGTGAGGCCCCAGGGGACAACTGAGCCATAAGATGGTAAGAGGTTAGGTCCTTGAATCACCTCACAGTCACCCACCAACTTAAAACATGTGCCTTGGTTTGTTGTCTGGGTGAGAGGTAAACTTCTGTTGTGTTTGAGCACACACACACACACACACACAAATTGTGTATACTAGTTGTTACAGCAGCTCCTGACATACTGACTAATAAACCTGACTTTCTCTTCTTATCAATGTTTCTACCCACAAGCTCAGTTTGAGCTGTTTTCACTCCGTTCTCTATTTCCTTGGAAAAGCAGCCTCTTTTATGGCCTGATCCTCAAGACTTTCTTTTCTTCTTTTCAATCTTTGGTTGACACTGTCAACACAGCCACCTCAACCCAATCTGCACACACTTGCCCAGAGAAAGTTCCCAACTCGTCTGTCCTCTCTCTGTCCTGTGTGCAGAGCTGAACTTCAGAGCTCAGCCATGGAACTCCCTGGGTCTGTTTCTCTACTTATGTGTGTTCTTTCACAAAAGCAAATGAAGTTATAGATCAGACAGTACTGGAAAAGTTGGAAGCACCAGAGCTGCGGCTTACAGAAGCCAGTTCACAGACCCAAGCCGAGCTGTGAGCATGAGAATGGCCTGCTAATAATTTTCTAAAGTAGAGATTCATGGGCCTCCCACTCAGAGATTTCAATTTGGTGTTTCTGAAGTAGGTGACTAAGATTTGTATTTTTAAAGTATCTTTGTGACCCTGATTCATAAGCACTGTGTTTGACAATGGCATGTCAGTGTCAACAACAGTGTTGGCAGATATTAATAACAAAATCTCCCATGATGGGCAGTAGAGCACAGTGAGGAAAAGCTTGGGATTTGAACTCAGACTTGAGTTTCAATCCAGACTCTACCACTTAACAAGCTGTGTGACTTTCATAAACTTACTTAACATCTCTGAGCCTCACTTGCTCCCAACTGTTAAATTAGTTTAATAATGCCACAATAATAAAATTTTAAAATGCTCAACATCACTAATCATCAGAAAGATACAAATTAAAATGACTATGAGATATCACTTCACACCTGCCAGAATGGCAAATCATCAAATAACAAGTGCTGGCAAGGTTGTGGAGAAAAGGGGACTCTAGTACACTGCTAGGGGGAACGCAGACTGGTGCAGCCACTATGGAAAATATTAAAAATTGAACTGCCATTTGACCCAGTGATCCCACTGCTAGAGATATATCCTAAGAAGCTGAAACACCGATAAGAAAAAATATATGTACCCCCATGTTCATAGCAGCACTATTTACAATTGCTAAGATCTGGAAGTAGCCCAAGTGGATAAAAAAGCTGTGGTAATATGGACAACAAAGCTGGGGACAGGGTGTGGAGGAAGAGGGAGGGGGTAATCAGTGGGGGATAAAGGAGAATCATCTGTAACAAAAATAAATTAATTAATTAATTTTAAAAGTAGGCAAAAATAAAAGAAAAGAAAAATTTTAAATAAAAAAGCTGTGGTACATATACACAATGGAATACTATGCAGCTGTGAGAAAGAAAGGTCTCTTATCCTTTGAGATGTCGTGGAGGGACCTGGAGAGTATTATTATACTAAGGTAAATAAGCCAGTCAGAGAAAGACAAATATCATGTGATCTCCCTTATTTGTGGAATATATGAACAAAATAAGCTGATGAACAAAATAGACCCAGAGACATGGAAGTAGAGTTCAGACTGACAAACCTCAGAGGAGGGGGTGGGAAAAGGGAAGAGAGAAACCAAAAAACTTAAATGCATATATGTATAGCCAATGGACACAGACAACAATGCTGGGGTGGGGAAGGGATCGGGAAGAAGGTGTCAGTGGGGGGAAAAGGAGAAACATCTGTAACAAAAATAATGTAATTAAATAAATAAGTAAAATACAGAACTTAGATCAATGAAAAAATAATAAAATAAACTAAAATTTAAATGAAATAATGAATGAGAAGTCCCTGGCATAAAGAGCAAAATAAATATAGATATGGGGAGGGTGTATGAGAAAGAGAGAGACAGATACGAGTTCATCTATTGTGAGATGACAAATGATAAACATGGTGACTTCCATACCTGGGAAGAATGGTATCGGAAGAACACTGCTTATTATCTTGAATGATATAGCTGTCATGGATGTTGCTATCATAAATCCTTGTTGGCTCTGGTTTTGCTTCTGCTGCCACTACTAACAATAGCCACCAGAGGGAGCTATTTTGCCCCAGTAGATATTTTGACTCTAACCACAATTTGGGTTTTTCCCTCTTTCTCTCCTTTTTTTTAAAATTGATATAAGAGAGGAAGGGAGAGGGAGAAAAAGACAGAGACATCGATGAGAGAGAACATCAACTGGCTGCCTCCTGCATGCCCCCTGCTGGGGATTTGGCCCACAACCTAGGCATGTGCCCTGACCAAGAATTGAACTGGTGACCTCTTGGTGCATGGGTCGACGCTCAACCACTGAGGCACACCGGCCGGGCTTTTCCCTCTATCTTGTGATCTGATCCCGGTAAAGCTTCCTGGTGCAGACTGGCCATATGGAAGTCTTAGCACCTCCAAAGTACAAAGCAGGGCAGGTGGCCTTCGGCCCTCTCCTCGCCCTTTGGCTGGGCCTCTGGCTTTCTGGCTTCTGAAGAAAGAGCTGTTCACATCACCCAGACACTCCTGACCCAGCACTCCTGCCTGCAGGTGGAAGAGGCTGGCTTCGAGTCCTCTCTGCCACTTGCCCATTGAACGATCCTGGACTCTCAACCCCTGGGAGCCTCAGTCTCCTGATCTGTTGGTCATCATTTCAAAGGATCGTCATGAAGATTAATGAGGCAATGTATGTGAAAGTGCTCATAGCTGGACCGCGCCAGCAGGTATCCCGCATTCATGCTAACAGGGAGCAGGCGGGCTCAAGCCCAACGGCGAGCATCACCCAAGCTCTCCGCGTCCTGCGAACTGCCAGCCCTGCTTCCTCTCCCCCCAGGGGCCTGAGGAACACTGAAGGTTCTTCTGCTCCATTTGACTCACCCAAGTTTGAAAAAGGGACTTGTCAACACACCTGAAAGCCCTTTTTATCACATCTGTCCCAACAGTCAGGCGATGCTTCACAAATCCACAGTGAATTGGAATTTGAGAAGGTTCCCACTTAAAGAAAGAATATCCTTGCCCTGGCTGGTTTGGTTCAGCGGTTAGAGCATCGGCCTGTGGACCAGAGAGTCCCAGATTCGGTTCCCACTAAGGGCATGTATCTCGGTTACAGTTTGTCCCCGGCCCTGGTTGGCGTCGTGTGGGTGACAACCAGTCGATGTGTCCCTTTCATGTCGATGTTTCTCTCTTCCTCCCCCTCTCCCTCCCGCTCTATCTGAAGATAAATGCAAAAATGTCTTCGAGTGAGGAGAAAGAAAGAAAAGAAAGAAGGGGAGGGAAGGAAGGAAGGAAGGAAGGAAGGAAGGAAGGAAGGAAGGAAGGAAGGAAGGAAGGAAGGAAGGAAGGAAGGAAGGAAGGTCTGGGCCAGTGGACAGAGCTGAACAGAAGTCAGGAGCTCTTACTTCAGAGCTGCCACAGTCTTGGGAGGAAAGAGAAACTCAGACTTTGCTATGCCACAAATTCCTCCCCTGGAAGGTAGAGATAATGACAGTATGCTCTTCCTACCTCCTTACAGGGTGTTTAGGAGAATGGTGTAATGTAATTACAGTAACAAAAATAATGGTTAGCTCTTAGTGTGTGTCAGACACTGTTTTCAGGACAACCCCATGTGAGAGGTACTAGTATCCCCATTGTATAGATGAGGAAACAAAGCATAAGGGAACAATAGCTTTAAAGTACTTATCACAATTGAATATAATGTCCAAGGTATTCGCATTTCTGTCCTATTGCTGTACCTTATAGAGATTTGGACTTTTATTAATCAGATGACAGATTAGACGTGGGATGGGGTTTCCAGGGCTCTCTCCTTAGAGTGGGATCCTTCACAGTAGCCCTTCTAAGTGACAAAGTGGACACTTTCTCTGAGATGAACCAAAGAACTTATATGCATGTATGCGTAACCAATGGACATAGACAACAATGCTTGGTGGGGGGCGGGATAGGGAGGAGGGTGTCTGTGGGGAAAAAAGGAGAAACATCTATAACAGAAATAAATGAATAAAAAATTAATTTAAAAAACAAAGTGGCCACATTCTCTATGTGATTCAAATGAATTGGGTACTTGGAGGATTCTGTTATAGAAGAGACAATTTATTCATCAATAATTTATTTTAAGGTACTGGTTCTCTGCCTTTTCTTAACCATCTCAATCCTTTTCCTGAATCTTCTTTCAGTTCTTCTCCGACTTATTCCCATCTCCAGACCCCAAAGTTGGTGGCTCTGTGAACTGTGTCATTCTCCATCATGTGTGTGACAGCTGTGTGCAGGTCTCATGTATCCATAGACCAAGGGTGAAGCCCTGTGAGTGCCGGACCTCGGTGGTATTCCTTCGGCCTCCCTGTGGGCCAAGGACGCCATCCCATAGATTCCTAGGCTTGAAGATTTCAGCTGGAGCATTCATCTGTGACATTGGGAATT
Source organism: Molossus molossus (assembly GCF_014108415.1). NCBI lineage: Eukaryota > Metazoa > Chordata > Mammalia > Chiroptera > Molossidae > Molossus > Molossus molossus. The sequence continues at coordinate 74,142,079 of NW_023425346.1, forward strand.
CCCGGTAATTATAATGAGGACAAACTGCTTTTGATTCATTATGTGTCAGGCACAATGCTAAGCACTTAACATGCATTTTTGTGTTGTTTTTTAAACAATTTTTTGAGATTGCCATTTCAGCCAAGCCAGTGTGGCTCAGTGGTTGAGCTTCAGCCCATGCACCAAGAGGTTGCCAGTTTGATTCCTGGTCAGGGCACATGCCCAGGTTGTGGGCCAAATCCTCAGTGGGGGGCATGCAGGAGGCAGCCAATTGATGTTCTCTCTCATCGATGTTTCTCTCTCTCTCTCCCTCTCCCTTCCTCTCTCTATAAAATCAATAAAGAAAAAAATAAAAATAAAAAAAGATTGCCATTTTACACTTAAGGCTTAAAAAACATAAGACTCTATAGAGTAGTGGTCAGCAAGCTGCAGCCCATGTGCCAGGCCCCTGGTTTTGTAAAGTGTTAATGGAATACAGTCATGCCCATTCATGTATTACCTGCATTCATGCTACAACGACAGAGCTGAGTAGTTGCAACAGAGATCGTGTAGGTCTGTAAGCCTGAAATTCTTATTTTGTGGCCCTTTAAGAAAGTTAGGTAATTCCTGCTTTGGAACAAGATTGCCTGCATTTCAGTTCTGACTTCCTCCAATCAACTGTGTAACTTTGAACAAGTTATTTCACTTCTGTGAGTTCTGGCCTCTTCATACATAAATTGGGTATAATAATAGATTCTACATCATAGGATGAAGCCCACAACAGCAGCATCCCTGTGTCAGCTGGAAACTTTTTAGAAATGCAAATTTGGTTTTACCCCAGACCAACTAAACTCTAGGGGCCAGACCCAGGAAGTTTTAGCAAGCTCTGAGGTGATCCTGATGCCTGATGAAGGCTGAAAACCACTGACAGGGTATGAAAGTGGCTGCCCATAGTAAATGCTAGGCCAATTGCTTTACAAATTGAAGGCAAATTTGTAAAATTCCACCAGCAAAAAGATTGCAGCTTTATTGTGATACTCGCTTTATTGCCGTGATCTGGAACCGAACATGCAATATCTCCGAGGTCTGCCTGTACTTCAGATAAATATTTAATCAATCTCTATAAATTTGGGGGGGTCTTGAAAATTAGCCATAAATTCATAAACACTTGACATTCATTTTCCATCTGCCTAATACCAAGCACACATTAGGTACTTATTCAGCATTATGTGATTGGGTGATTGATTGATTGATTGATTGATTGATTGATTGAACAATTTCTAAAAATGGTGTTGTTTTCCTGGGATCTATGGCTTGGAATACATGGATGAACCTCAATGAATCCTTCAGTCCCCTGAAATTATGCACAAATGTTTGCATTTACAGTTACGCATCTTTCTCAGTAGATGTCTCAGTATTTACATCACATTTTCAGGTTCCCCAACATTTCAAGTCACTACGTCAGACATAAGTACCCAAGTGCCATCATACAGAGAGGGGGGCAATGGATGCATCCTATCCATTCCATAGGGCAGAGGAGGAGAGGGATGCAGAGATGACCTCCTCTGTTCTTTCTTTCCGCTTCTCACCTCTGCCTTCCTCCTCTCTGATTCTCTTTCTCCCAGGAATCATGGGCAGACAACCCTGCATCACGTCATGAGATGACTGTTTAATTTGAGATGAGTGTTACATTACTCATTGCACGGAGCCTTCTTTGATCCACCAGCATTTGCTTCTTTTATCCCCATGTAGTCAGACATTAGTGCCCTGAATGCTTCACGGTCTTGTCTTTTAGATGCTGTCAGAGATTATTTACTTGGGACACAGACGATATCTTGTTTAATGTCAAAATAATTGCTATTTGGTTGGCTCGATAGTTTATTAATGCTTTTAATATTTTTGTATTTAAATCAAAAACATTGCCAGAATTGTATTTTGTCTGTTAAAGGAAACAGGATATGATGATCTTTAAAAAAAAAAAAAAAAAAAGACTAATTTTTCTGTTGGAGGAGTTGGTTTATTAAAATGGTTAGAAGATGATAGAACCACGTAGGAACCATCACTCGAGTTGAAATGCACGGCTGCATGTTTTTTATTTGTATAAAAGCTGGAAAGAAGCAGTAAACAATTCTTTACACGAGAGCCGTATACTATAATGGTTAACAACAGTCTTTAGCTCTAGTGTCTAATCCCAGCTCTGCTGCTTACTAGTTGTATGAATCTTAATCTATTTTTCAACCACTCTATGCCTCCAGTTCCCCAGCAAAATATGTGTAGTGATTGTTATAAGAGTTAATTAAAGGAATATATATATATATTTCCTGACATATGAAACATGCTATTTAAGTATTGGCTATTATTTAAATAAGCATAAATTTTAAAGTAGTTCTAGAGTCTGAGCTGTAGAAAGGAAGTCAGCTGTACAAGTTTATTGAGAGCCTTAAAGACCTAGAATGAGCCTCCATGAGCCACCACCTTCCAACTTCTCTGTCCCCTGGCTCCATGTTGCAAATCAGGAAGCTTTCTAAATGCCAAAGCCCTGTGCTGACACTGAACAAACATTCCTGGTTGTCAGCTGAGCTATTCCAGAAAGGTGTTAACAAGTGAAGTTTACTCAGAGATCATGTGGCCCTGTTTCTTTTACCAAGGAATCATCCTAAGATAGTTCATCCACCCGGAAGAGTTTCTCCAGTCACACACACGTTTATTCCTTTTCATTTAGCGACTTGTATTTCAGCTCTTGAGTTTACCAAAGGATGGAGGAGGAAAGCTCTCCTGGCAGGTTGCTCCCACTGAACCACCCCGGAGAGTCACAGAGCATGGGGATTCCCCGCTCAGCCTCTGGCAGGAGCTCTTCTTGTTCGGTTGACCTAACTTGCGTGTTATGTTACTTCTTTATCTTTCATGTGACTGCAGCCATCAATTACAATAAACATATACTACTAGATGTTAATTCATTAATTTAGTCAAACCAGATTGTTTCTAGTTGCCTTCTAGCAGTTTTGCTAGCTGTTTTAATGAGTTGGTTTAGCTTCAGGTATGCTTTCTCAAGTTCAAGTTCTGTTCCCAACTAAAATATGGCTCATAGACTCATCTTTCTTCAGGATGTCATGCTTAGAGCACTTCTGTCTATCCTGAAAGGAATGAATCCAGAAATGGTTGTGGCAGGTTACTAGGTCGGGGGTTTGTTCCAAGTGTGTGGGTCCTTTGAATTCCCCTTTGCCAAAGGGAGATGGGTAAAGGAATTAGAATCAAGACGTGAAGAGATGGCTTCTGGAGCTCATTATATTCCCAGAAAGTAAGAAAGAGTGGGGCTGGCTCCTTAACTTCCTCAAACACCCCAAACATGAGCCCAAGGGCCTCACAAAAGACACGTTCTGTATTGTACAAATTAGATGGCATACATTCTTTCTTGCCCAACATGGCAGGGGTTACACATTCCTACAGTGGTATAAATTCCTGGAGTGTATCTGGCCTTAAAGAGCTGGAAAGAATAATTTCATATGATTGCAGTACCTGAAATTTCAGGAATATCAACATTCCAAAGACTGAGATGGGCCCAATACTAGACTACAGTTGACATCAAGCACTAATGAAACAGCAATTTCATCAAAAAGTATCACAATGAAATATAATTCTATTTGTTAAAATAAAATAGATTCTGAGACCCCAAAAGGACCTCAAGAGATGATTCAGGCTTCTTCTGATATTAAAGAAGAACTACATCAATTTACAAAACAAGTTTAAGAGTGTAGGAGATGGAGAAATGGAAATGCACTTCTGGGAGGAGTACAAGGCAGCCCAAAACATTTTGGAGAACTATCTGGCAATATTTAAAAAGCTCAAATATGTACATACATTATGATCCACACTTTCCATGTCTAGCAGATATGTTTTAGAAAAGAATCTCACATAAATGCCCAAAGAGACATGCAGAAAGATGTTCACTACAGGTTAGTTTTAACACCCAAATATCGGAAACAATCTAACTCATCAGTAGAGAAAAAGACAAATAAATTATGACATAATAGTATACAGCAGTTAAATAAACTGAGCTATATGAATCAACACAAATAAATGTTGGAAACAATGCTAAGTGGGGAAAAAAAAAAACCAAGTTGCTGAAAGATGTGTGTTCAATGTGAAAGTTAAGACACATGTATACCCAGTAAAAGACTAAAAATACACAAGGGAATGATAGACACTAATTTCACAGGCCCAACACCTTTGAAGAGGGGAGTCAAAGCAAGGAAGCAGAAAAAGAGGTTTCAACTGCATCTGTAAAATTTTACAATTTCAAAAATTGTTCTAAAGCAAATACCACAAATATTACCGTGATAAGCACATGGATATGTTCTTTTTATGTATTTGTTTATTTACTTATTTATTTATTTATTACCTGAACTTTAAAACAATTTTTTAAATTTATTTTTAGAGAGGAAGGGGGGGAGAGAGAGAAAAACGTCGATATGAAAGCAAAACATCAGTCAGTTGCCTCAATCCAGGCATGTGCCCTGTCCAGAACCCAACTGGCAACCTTTCCATGCATGGATTGACACCCAGCCAACGGAGCCACACCAGCCAGGGCAGTCACCTGAGCTTTTAATACATAATCTGTCTTTTTTTTTTTTTTTATCCTCACCCGAGGACATTTTTCCATTTTTTGTACAGATAGAGTGGGAGGGAGAGAGAGAGGGAAACATCGATGTGAAAGAGACACATCGAGTGGCTGCCACCCGCACGACCAACCAGGGCCGGGGACAAACTGCAACCGAGGTACATGCCCTTAGCGGGAACCGAACCCGGGTCTCTCAGGACCGCAGGCAGACGCTCCAACCGCTGAGCCAAACCGGCCAGGGCCATAATCTGTCTTTTAGAGCTTTCCCAATGTAGGTGGCAGGCCAGCTGGCCTTTCCCTCACATTATGTTGCCATATAGAATCCTTTCTGACCATTAAGATCTTATCTCCCAATCCTGGAGTAGATTGCATTTCAGGGGGAAAAAAGATGTTTCCAATAAATGCCTTCTGCCCTCCTGTCCACCTGTTCAAAGAATTGAAAGTTATTCCCAAGTTTAATTAAATCATCAATGTCCAGACAGAATCTCTCCTCTGCCCACAGATCTCGTTTTTCTCGGGTATTTCCTCTCTCCCCACAGATGTCCAGATACCTCTCCATCTAATTTCATTGGTGAATTCATTAAGATACTGCTTGTCCCTCCATCCTGATCAATAGTAACTCTGCCTTTTGCTTCTTCCTCTCAGTTCCTACCTAAGCTTAAGGAAAGAGCTTTCTCTTAGTAGAGATACTAGAGTTGCCAAAATAGTTCTGTCGGATTGTCTACTCTCTCACTCTCTTGGGTGCCTTCTCAAGGTTAAAATAAAAACCTGAGGAATATATTGCATCATGAAATCCCAATTCATTGCCCTGGCTTACCCCAGCTATGCACTCCCATCGACTCTACAGTTGCCCAAAATCTAAGAAATACACCTCTAATTTAAAACATCAGATCAAGGTTAGCTACATAGAAAAAACAAAATTCCAATTTTCTTTTAAAAACCTCTAAGGATACTAAACGGGAAATAAAGGAAATATATACATTGCTATGAGGCTAATAAATAGACAGAAATGAAAAAATGTAGTGCTTGGGATGTTCCCAAGTCTCTGTTCTCTTTTATTTTCCAGTTCCTCCAAGAAAAATTAATGAAAATGTTGCAAAATGTAGGTGGAAGAAATCTTAGGTATAATGAATAACCTTAAAGATAAAACCAAAGGTTAGTTAAAAGGGGGTAAGGTCAAACTTTTTCAATTGGGGGGAAAAAAAAACTCAATTTTGGTTATATGCCTCCATAATTTATAAGCATGCTCATTCATGATAAATTATTATTATTGTGGAGCAGATGGATGAATCTCAATCATTATACTATAATGGAAGATTAAACATTTTCTTAACTTCTATTCATCAAACTAAGTCTTTATACTCACAACAAAGGACAATGTATCAATGTTATCATTAGGACTTTTTTTAATATAACTTGAGCGTGAAGCATAATAAGCCATGATTAATGTAACAACAGAAGTAAATACTAAAAAACACACATTAGTCTAGATTAAAATCCCTTGTTTATTCCTCTTATTTTTGTGGCTTCTCGGTCCTTTGTGAATTTTGACAAAATTCACAGCTATCAAAAAGAAACAACTATCAAAATCATTTTATTTTGTTTGTTTGTTTGCTAGGTGTTCCCTTTTAGCCACATCTTTATTTGTAAAATGTTACCTACTCTCTAAATCTGTGTGTGTGTGTGTTTTAGGGGGAGAGAAGGGAAGATATCTACTTGGCCCCCAATGAGGAGACAGGTTTCCCACGTGACTGAGTTTTGTGTCAATTTAACAGACTGTAAGATTTAGAAGAAAAAGAAATCTCAAACTCCACAACACCTGTTGTCTATTGCACCCCAACATGAAAGACTTCCCTGAACTACTCCAGCTCCAAAAATCATATCCAGTTTCACAATCTCCCTCAAGAATATATTTCAACACTTCAGCATTACCAAGCACTCGTTTGTAGACATAGACTGAAAGAACTGACGGCCGCAATAACACTACATAAGGGACCAAAGAGCACTAACCTTACAGTCTTAGGACTCAGGGTCACGTCCCTGTTCTTCCACTTTGTGGACCAGATGACCTCACACATGCTGCTCAGTCTCTGATTTTTTTTAAATATGTTTTTATTTATTTATTAGAGAGAAAGGAAGGGAGAGAGAGATAGAAGCATCAATCAGCTTCCTCCTGTACTCCCTGTGCTGGGGATTAAGCCCTCAACCCAGGCATGTGCCCTGATGGGGAATAAACCAATGACCTCTCGGTACATGGGACGACAGTCCATCCACTGAGCCACACCACCTAGGCACTGAGCCACATTGGCCGGGCTGATTTTCTTTTACTTAGAGCATTTATTGCCTTCTTTGACCAAACATACATTAAATATTTTGCATATATCTCAGCTTATGCATTAGAAAACTCCCCATGCCACAGGTGTTATTATTCCCTCTTATACCCATTGTTATTATCAGTTAATTCATCAAAAAATTGGAATGCAATAAAATAGGAAGTCTTCAAGAAAAAAAATTTTCAAGACTAGCTAACAAGCTTTATACGTAGTTTAATAAAACACCAATAGTTGAATATTTGAAAACATAATATAGAGCATCAACTGTCAAGTATTGTGAATCGGGACACCATTCACTAGGTATGGTGATCCTGGTTGAAATACATGATAGGGTTTTTCATGAGAAAAGAAATTTCCATAGCAAATTTTCCCATCAACCCAACAAAATTTTAAAAAGTGTTTTCAATTCATAAAGCCTAACAAAGCAGGTGCCGAGTTTGAGGAGGAAAAGCAATGCTCCAAGATGAAAGATAAAGTAGAAAACCAGCAAGATCAAGTAATGACTGTGATTCCTTCACCTTCCAGAGAGAAACTTGTGCCACACAAGAAATATTTCCACCTTTCAGGAGCTCACGTCAGAAAGTAGTGGGATGTTGTTTAAAAACCTGTAATACTGGCCCAGCCGGTGTGGCTCAGTGGTTGAGTGTGGACCCATGCACCAAAAAGTCACCGGTTCAATTCCCAGTCAGGGCCAAATCCCCATTTGGGGCATGTAGGAGGCAGCCAATAGATGTTCTCTCTCATCAATATGTTTCTATTTCTCTCTCCCTCTCCCTTCCTCTCTCTCTAAAAATAAAAAATAAATGAAGTAAATACCTGTAATACTAAAATAATTACTCTAACTCCCAAATAACTCTGAAATATATGAATCAATTTTGGTAGTGATCCAGAAGTTATGTCAGATCTTGGGGGAGCCCTGGGTCATCATTTTCTCCATATCACTGAGCAAACTGTAACTTCCAAAACTATGTAAAGAAAGGCAGAATCCTATCACTAGATCATGTATTTGCCATCTATCTTTATCTCATTAACATATGGTACACACAGGTGCATGTGTGCACACCGTTTGGATTCCAGATGAAAAATCTGTGATATCTAAATCCAAATCCTTATTTAAATCCCATTGCCTTTTATTTTTACACTTATAAGAGATGAAAAAATTTTCACAAATAAAAAAGTAGTAAAAAGAACCTATCCAGATTTCAACATCACAGGGAGAAAGTAAGCTTGCAGGCACAGTCAGACAGAGGTGGGAGTTGTCATACACACAGTTTGATGAGGGAGCCAGCAAGCACATTTATTGTCAAAGAAATGTGGGAATGGTTATATAAAAGAAACTGGTTATAAAACAATATGTGCAGTATGATCTCATTTTGTAAAAATGCAGACATATACAGACATATACATACATACATACATACATACATACATACATACATTGACCTGAAACTATATGAGGTAGTCTCTGTGTAATGAGAGCATGTTTTATATTTTTATTTTTATCTGTATTTTCTAATTTTGAAACACTGATTTGGTAATAATTGCAGACTATACAAAAATAATTATTTCTTTATAATAAATTATTTGTTCTACACGTTTCATAGTCTTGTTTCACTGCTCTATCTTTTGTCTTTTCATCATAATCTCAAACACAGGGTAAGGATAACATTTTCCCTTATGTTTTAGCTGTTGAGATGGGATCATTATTGACCCCACTGACTCTGCTGAGAGGCTGAGATTGCTCTGTCCACCAGCACATGTGCGCGCGCACACACACACGCACACACACAGTGGGGGAGGAAGAGGAGAGCTATGCTTTTATCTCAGACCCCTGATTGAGTCTAAGTTTCACTTTGCATTAGATCTATGGCCCAGACAAATGAATTAACTTCTCTCGGCCTCAGATTCCTCAACTGTTAAATGTGGCTGATAATATTTAAACCTTAAAGTGTGTTGAGCGAAGTAAGTGAGAAAATACACATCGGCACTTACAAATGGTAGAGCCCCCAAAACTGTGTTGCTTACGTAATTCCAACTTTAGCAGGCACTTTTCTGCGATATTATTTAAGCACTTATGTGGCAATTCTGTGGGGAAAGTACTGCCTGTGGCTGCTGACAGGTTGGACCCTGAACCTTCAGGGCTGCTGGAGCTGAAGCCTGAATATGAATTCTCACCTACAAAAACCACTGAAGCAGTTAAAGGAAAGGCAAGGGCAGTTATCCACTTTCTTATTTTCAGGAAAGAGGAAATTGTTTCCTGATAATCCCACAAGAATGGAGATAGGAAAGAAGATGAGAATAAAATGCTGTTATCTTAGTTCACAGCTAGAGAGAAAAACACACAAAGGTCTCGGGATTACCCTGTAAATACCATTGTATATTAAAAACATTAGAGGAGATGATTGAAGGGCTCAGCCTAATCTGATGTCAGGAATTGACTGCTGTCATAAACCGCCCCAACCCTCCTCTGTTCACCTCCAAAAGTGTCTACCACTATCCACGACAGACTTGCCAAAACATGGCTTGCATAGAGTAAGCGAGAAAAAAGGCGATTTCAGGAGTAGTGGCCAAATGAAAGACTTGGGAAAAGAGATAAGTCTGAGGGGAGTTTTTTAGTGAAATGCTCTAGCATGTGTAATATAAATCACTGCTCAGTCTTGCCTATGAAACCTTCAGGAAAATCTTCATTGTTCACAAATGCTTTAATACAAATAGATTCTTTATGATGAATTTAAGGAAAGACTGATTCTGCTTCAGAGTGACATGGAGTGACTATAGAGACTGCCCTTAGGGCCAGCCTCACACAGACCCCTTTACTTCGGGTGAGTTTAAGGTCCTGTTTAGTGTCTCGGTCAAAGCAGCCTTGGCAAGTCCTCACCATGAGCAATGCGACGCCCACACTTCACCACGTGACTCCTCATTGAGGTAACATGTCCCATGATGCTACGTAGAAACTGTCAAACCTACCTACTCTCACTCCTGTGCACCCAGTGTGCAGTGCCCCAGACCACGTTCCCTGAGCCCAAGACTTCCTGACCTGTCACTACCTCCAGAACGCATCATTTCCCAGGGGCCCCGTGAGCATTGTAGTAAACAATTCTGCGTCATTGTTTGGAAATAAATTCTATCGCCTTTTTCTTTTAAATGTCCATAACCAATATCACTACTACCAAACAGTGCTTCTTGCATTTCAACAAACTTCCATCTCTATTCAAGTAAATTCGAAGAGTTCAAATGAGTGGACTGACCTAGTATAAAGGGTCAGGAATTGGTGTGACTAAGAGAAACTGTGTTTCTCAATCGGTAAGGGATTTAATACAGAGAACTGGGTAGATTCAAACAATGGAAAGTTTCAAAGGGTAAAAGTCAAGGGGCCTCCTAGACCAGGTTACGAGGTCCTAACACTGTCATGTGATAAACGGCGTGTCTGCTACCGCTGCTGCCATTGCTCCCAATTTCTTCCTCCCAGGAAGGCAGCATCCCCACATGGAGCACGGAGTCTTCAACTGACACCATCGGGCAGAGCTCGCTCCCTGCACTGTGGGGAAAAGGCTGCCACCTAACTCCTGCCTTCCAGTTGCACGGATGTGCATTTTCAAAGCAGAACATAATTCATATGCAGAATCCTAGCTGCAGTGCAATCTAAGAAACAGCGTTTAGATTTCCCGCACCTTCGAATGGGGGAGGATAACTAGTGTAGACATGGCTTTCAGTAAGGCTCAGTGCAACAACAGAACTTGCTGCTGTTGGTTTCGTAAGAAATTTCACATCGGGAATTGGGTTCTGGCAAATAATGGAATATAAAGTATGTTCCACCCACCAAATATTGAAAAACGCTAATAATAATTAAAGCTAGATTATAGGTAGATGGAGAGTTGCTCTTCTATTGTGTGTTTTGGAAGCTGTTTTTCACCTTTCTAAGTGTCTGTAGTTATTCTCCATTTGCCCCAACCCAAATGCACCTTCTCTCCTACTCCGCCCAGTTCTCTGCTCTGAGAAGCTGGCTTCTCTGGGTGCACCAGTTGGGTTCCCTGGCTAGTTGTCTTCTGGTTGGATTTGACTAATTGGAGGTTCCTGCAGGTCTGAGTGTGTAAGAAGGGGAACCTATGTATTGCTTCTCTCCCTCCTCCTGAGTCACTTTAGTTGACAGTGGCTGTGGCCCTACATTATGATAGCTCCTGCCCAGAGGTCCTTCTATTGCAGCTCCGACTGTCAATGATCTCTTGTAACACTGTGTCCTTCCTGTGATAATGGGTGATGACGTCTACTGTGGCTGCTGGTGTCTGGGAACTTCAACATCCTTTGTTGCTTCCCCACATCTGTAGTCCTGTGATTAAAACCCTTTTAAACCCTCGAAGTGGAGCTCTATCTTCCACTAGGCCCTCCAGCTCTCCTTTAAGACCCTCCCCTCTTCTCAGATGCAGCTCCCTGGCCTCCTGCTCTTCACTGGCCCCTCCCTGCCACACCGAGCTACCAAGCCTCTGTGCCTTCTGCTCTGGATCTCACATTGTGCCAAATCATTTATAACTGAATTGGTAGCTTATATTTTTATCCAAAGCAAGCTTTCTCAGTTTTAAGAGAGGGCACATGGTACAATCATGCAGAGATATCAGTATTATGATGAACATTACAGGGAAAAAGTAGGGAGCACATTTGGAGAAGATTGGTCAGTAGGGCCTAGAACCTATAAAGAAGAAGGTCTGATCGTCCGGAGGCCTGTCCTGCATAGAGGTGAAATTTGATTCAATGTTAGAAAAACAGAGAACAAGCTCCTTGAGGACAGAGATTTTGTCTTATTCTCAGTTCTTTCTCCAGCACCTGACACATAAAAATTTCACACATTTAGAATGAAGGAATGAATGAGTAAACCTGGCAGGAGGCTGCTTGGGCGTTTGTCGCTCAGCCTTCTCATCACCTCCACACTTGTGATTTTGTGGGGTGCCCTGTTTTCATAGTCAGTCAACACAGAACCCACATTTAGCCCTTAGAATTCTTGCTGTGGTCTTGGATGAAATCTCTTTCCCCTCTGGGTCTTAGCGCCTCATTGGCAGAGGGGCCAGGGTCAGAGACTATCAACATTGATAATTAAACCAAGATTAAAAATGCTTTTACTGCATTCTTAATATGGTGAGTTTTCTTGCTTTGTTTGATTTTATCATCTGGTTGATTGCTTTGGTAAACTGCGTGTTTGTTTTTGGCATGAATACAGCGGTTTGAGATAGCATATGTTTCTAAGATATTTCTCACTTGTGTTGACATTAACCACTTTATAGGAATGGCCTGAGGCACCCTGCCCAGGCGCAAGTTTACCTTTCAGAAAAGCTTACTAAAAATGTGCGTAAAAGTAGACAAAGGAAGGATAGACAGTTATTAAAAGTGAGGTGTACGCCCTGGCCAGTTTGGCTCAGCGGTTAGAACGTCAGCCCATGGACCAGAGAGTCCTGGCTTCAGTTTCCGCTAAGGGCATGTGCCTCGGTTGCAGTTTGTCCCCGGCCCTGGTTGGTGTCGTGTGGGTGGCAGCCTGTCGATGTGTCTCTCTCACATCAATCCTTCTCTCTCTCTCTCTCTTTCCCCCTCTTTCCCTCCCACTCTATCTGAAGATAAATGCAGAAATGTCCTCGGGTGAGGATAAAAAAAATTAAAAAAAAAAAAAAAAAGTGAGGTGTAAAGGGCCTCACTGACAAAATCTCTAACGAGCATCATGGACCAGAAAGAGCAATTATCAAAAGCTGCGAGGCAAAGTGCATTCCATAATGTCGACACAAGAAACATCCAAACCTGTAAGAATTTTTATGAGTTTATTTGAACCAAACTGACGACTATTGCCGGGAAGCAAAATCTCAAAGGATTGAGAAAATGTTTCAAAAAATGGCAGTTTTACCACCTATTTTATACATCAGAATCATAAGGGGGTTACATAAAATCCATTGGTGATAGATCAGGGAGGCGAGCGAAAGGAAAGCTGGGAAATCTCTGGGATTGGATAAAAAGTAAAAGGAATAGACATAGACTTCTTTTACATTGGTGGGTGCAGGGTAGTTAACAACAGACCCAGCGCTGGAGACAGTCTGCGGGGAACAAGGCAACAATGAGGGGTTCTGTGGTCTCCACTCTGGTGGGAGACTGTGCCCTGAGGGGTCTGGGAAACCGAAGATTACCCTGACATTCCAAAGGCATGTTATTGTAGATGCAAAAGGACAACAGACAGGCTCAGTGAAGGACCTTTGTTAGGGAAGATGCCAGCCTAGGACATCACTACCCTCCATTACTCACTTTTAGTTAGTCTTCATTTCAGACCATCCTATGCGGTGACTTTAGGTCTCTGAGTTTATAAGGCCCACCATGCAGTCCTCCCCTGAGCTTGTCAGGTTTACTATGTGGCCCCTTTTTTATCCAAAATAACCATAATCATACTGCTGATACAAAGCAAAAATCTAAAACCTGAGTTTTTCAGAGTAAATTACAGTTTCTGAAAGGTCAAGCCAAATGGGTGAATTACTTAACTGTAAATTCAAATATTTCTCTTCTACCATCAATTTTATCAGAAGTAATAAAAATCCTCGAGCATCTCTAACTAAAGATAAATAATCCATTTTTGAATAGTGGAAATATTGACATGCAAACAAACGCTATAAAGATTGGGCTAAGAAAGTGCTCACTCAAAAGATACAAGCATAGTAAAACTAAAGGTATAAAAGCCATATCACCAGCATTACTTTCTTTCTAAGCCAAAAATAATTTGTGACTTCAAACTAGTCTAATGTATTACATCTGGATAGTTGTGGCTTCCTCTAAACTTTTCAAATAGTGCCCATTAATTTGGGCAACAAACATAAATATAACCTCAGCCAAACATAGTTCTTACCTTCCTAATTTAGGGATTTATCTCAGAAGTTATTGCTGAATTGTGGCAAAATTATGTTGAGAATAGGAATGTAATGTAATTCAAAGGAGAAATCATTCTTTTTTAAATTTTATTTCTCAATAACAGTTGACATTTAATATTATTTTATATTAGTTTCAGGTGTACAGTATAGTGGTTAGAAATTATATAATTTATGAAGCAATCCCCCCGATAATTCAAGTACCCACCTGGCACCATATATAGTTATTACAATATTATTGACTATATTCCCTACGCTGAACTTTACATCCCTCTGACTATTTCATAACTACCAATTTCTACTTCTTAATCCCTTCACCTTTTACCCATCCCTTGACCTCTCCACCCCAACCCCCGCCCCTCTGGCAACCATCAGTTTGTTCTCTACATCTATGAATGTTTCTGTTTTATTTACTTGTTTATGTTGTTCTTTAGATTTCACATATAAGTGAAATCATATGGTATTTGTCTTTCTGTCTGATTTATTTCACTTAGCATAATATCTTCTAGGTTCACCCATGTTGTTGTAAATGGTAAGATTTCATTTGTGTGTGTGTGTGTGTGTGTGTGTGTGTGTGTGTCCAAATAATATTCCATTGTGTACATGTACCACAACTTCTTTATCCACTCATCTATTGATGGGCACTTGGGTTGCTTCCATATCTTAGCTACTGTAAATAACACTGCAATTATAATTGGTGGAAGTGGAGTTCTTGGGGTGTATGAGGAAAAGAATTTCCTAAGGCCTCCCCACGGGAAAAATGGGTTTCATGGAAAGTTTTATTGATGGTGTAAAATTAAGAGGGTTCCCCTCCAAGGTCCCATCTCTGTCTAGCCATGGAAGAAATCCAATCTTGTCTTCAGCAGGGCAAAAATAAAAACCAGTGTCCAGAGTTCCTGCTCCACAGTCCTTGGGAGCCCGCTCTGTCTGTGGTCTCCAGATGGCCACTAAACCTGCACGGTCGCATGCTGCCTGGTGGGAGAACACAAACACATGGAGAGTGTGGGTCACTGAGCGAGAGAATAAGCACGAACAAGAGAAGCAAGAGTGAGGGAACTCTTTGTCTGGAGATTTTAATCAGGAGCTTCTTCAAACCAACCAACCTTCCAAGTTTTTGTATGCTTCTGATGAGGCCCATCCTCTAGCCAATCCACTGTTCCCTGGGCTATACTGACAGGCAAGCACCTTCCCTACATCACCAACTTCACTGCACATGTGCCCATCTCCCCCTGTGTTGGATTCCTTCTCCCAGTGATCCACAGGGAATGGACCTTGGTTCCCTGGGGAGCATGAAGCTGTAGCCTCCTGGTGAAGCTGCCCAGATGACCATGCTTACAATGTCTGGCATCCTCTTTGCTTTCTCTCCTTTATTAATATTAAACTAGCTAACTACAATGGTAATACAGTAATCATAGGGGTGTATATATCTTTTTGAATTAATGTTTTCAGTTTCTTCAAACATATACCCAGAAGTAAAATTTCTGGGTCACAAAGCAGTTTCATTTTTAATTTTTTAAGGAAACTCCATACTGTTTTCCATGGTGGCTGTACCAATTTGCATTACCACCAACAGTGCTCAAGTGTTCTCTAAGAAAATATTCTTTTAGTAAGAAGTATGGGAATTCCTTTTGAGTTTTGAAGAGGGCCACCTTTGTTGGGAAGTTTCCTACTTGGGGTAGGAGGCAGAAAGAGTAATGCTCACTAACTATTCTTTGGTTTCCCTCTATTTCCTAGTCCCTTAAAATTAGTGGAGCCATGTGGGGCATTTTTGGCCAATGGGCTATGAGAAGTGACATCTTGTGTTGCTTTGAGGGAGCAGCATACAGGAGTACATGAAGTGTGGAAATGTGGGACTCTGTCAGACTAGGTCCCTGAGTGGCTCTATGGAGTAGAGCTTCTTGATGACCCATATTAGACATATACCTAGAATAGAAAAACAAACTTTTGGGGGGTAGCCCCTAAACTTTTAGAGTTAATTTGTTATGTCAGCTTTATCTTGCCTGTCCTGACTAATACAGATTAGAAGGCCAGATCTTGAAAAGCCTAGGTGTTCACAGAACTCAACTGCATGAAGAATTTGATCCTTATTGTAAGAAGGGGAAAGGAAGAGAGAACGTAATATAGACAGGAAGCAGAGGGAGGCCGTGAGTTATACAGAGGAATCTCTACCCTATAACTTCCGAATCTTAAATTAATACTACCAGAACTCACAAAATACTTGCTACAAATGAATTATCACTAAAGCAGAGGCAATGCAGTTGCTCTCAGAAGGAGGACCACAAAAGCATTGGCAGAAATCTTGGCAGGCTTATAAAATCTTCAACTCATGAAATAAGGGAGATGAGGCTTTTCTATGTTGAATTTAAGGATTAAAGAAGCCTAAACTTTCTTGTTTTGTTTGGACTACTGAACCTCCTCTTATAGTCAGAGAAAAAGGTTTTGTACTTCTAAAAATATTACTTTCCATAATATTCAAGATCCATCTCTGGTGTCACAAATGGCAGTATTTTATCTTTTCTTATGGCTGAGTAGTGTTCCATTGTGTGCATACACCACATTTTCTTTATCCAATCCTCTATTGCAAGACACTTTGGTTGTATCCATGCCTTGATCACTGTGAATAATGCTGCAATGAACATAGGGATACAAATATCTTTGCAAATATAATTTTAAATGTTGCTTTCACTTGATTCGATAAAATGGAGGCAGTCTAATTAATTACATGATCATAGAATATTAGGATCTCAGGATTAGAAAAAACATTAAAGGTCACCTACTCTAACCCTTTCTATTTCCTCTTTCTGGGATAATCCCACCAGGTGGCCTCTGATCTCTGCTTGGCCCTCTCCTGTGTCAGGGGATACACTTTCTCCCAAAGCAGCTCCTTCTATCTCTGCAGGGCCCTGAGTAGTCTCCAAGTTCTCTCCTACATTGAGCTGAAGTCTTTCTGCCTGTAACTTTTACTCAGTGGTCCAAGTTCTACATCTTGAAGCGTACAAAACAAGTACAATGCGTCTTCCACAAAACAGATCTTCCAGTACTTGAAGGCAGCAGCAATCATGTCCTCCTCTCTCCGGAAATTATTTTTGGAAAAGCATTACCCATATCCCCTTCTCAAGCCTGGGTAAGGTCTATCCCTTTTCTTCTACTAATTATTCTGCCCTTCAAAAGTGGGTTAGATGGCAGGAAGGGGGAATAAAAGGGAACACAGATCATGTTAATATCATGTTAATATCAACTGAAGACCTAATTAAGCAAGATTTCTTGTCTGCTCATTACCTCCTCCTGAATCTCACCTCCAGGGACCCATTAAATGGGTGAGAACCAGAGTTGCTTTTTGAGCAAATCAAGTAAGGACTGCCCTTGTGGTATAATTTGAGATTATGCCAGAGTCCTCTGCCTCAAAATCCCAAACCCAACACAAAGCACTCAGCCATTATTTCTTCTTTGTGTACCTGGGTTTCCCTGATGCACCACCATAGTAATAATTATGAAACATTTCTCTGGCTGCAGCCCATTCACCAAGATAAGAACACCCATTCTTATTTTCTAACAACACTCCAAAGAGTCAAAGTCAAAATTCATATGGCTGACACTGTACATTTGGACAGTGCTGAAATAAGGAAATATTTCTGCTCCGTATCTTTCTGACATTGTTTATAACATGAGCCCCCAATATATTACACTCCCATGTCTTACTGAGTTTTCAAACAAATCTTTCAGATTTTATTTTTTAGTTCTTGATTTCTACCACTCAGACTGGGCTAGAGAAAAACCTAAGAAACAGGCTTATTGCTGACCCCCTCCCTCAAATTTCTAGGCATGTCTGTGTCCAACTTTGTACTTCCCCTCCTCATGCAATGAGTCCTTCAACATTAGCCCACCAAGTCCTCTAGAGAAGTCTACATAAGTCTGAATTCTAGGGTCAGTGTGGCGTAGGCTCCAATTAGAGACAGGACTGCCTATTTCTGGTCCTTAAAGATTTTTAGTTTGAAGAAGATGAAAAGCATGAATCATACTAAGATAAAAGGATTCACGATAGGTATATTTTGATGGCAAATTACTTGTTCTTCAGGGCCCAAGAGTAAATGCCAATACATATTCAAAATGGGGTGGGAGAATTAGAAATAAATTTGAACATTTCTAATGTAAAGTTTCTGTTTCATATCCTAGTTCTTACCAGCTGAGTGACTGTGGACAAGTTATTTAATCTCATTTTTTATTTATTTTTTAACAGTTTTTTTGTTGTTGAAAGTATTACAAATGTCTCCCTTTTTTTCTCCATTGATCCCCTCTTTCTAATCTCATTCTTTTCAATTATAGTTGACATACAATATTATATTAGTGTCAGCTGTATAACACAGTAATTAGACATTTATGTATCTTACAAAGTGATCACCATCATAAGTCTAGTAAATATTCATCACCATACATAGTTATTATATTATTGACTATATTCTGTACGGTGTAGATTACACCAGTAACTTATTCTGTGACTGGCAGTTTGTGCTTCTTAGTCCCCTTCACCTTTTTCACCCATTCCCTCCATGTCCCTCTCCTCTGAAAATTATGTTTGTTCTCTATATCTATGAGTTTGTTTCTGTTTTGTTTTGTTTGTTCATTTGTTTTGTTTTCTAGATTCTACATATAAGTGAAATTATACAGTAAGAAGTCTTTCTCTGTCTGACTGATTTCATTTAGCACAGTACCCTCTGGGTCCCTCCATATTGTCACAAATGACAAGATCTTATTCTTTTTTGTAGCTGAATAATATTTCATTGTATAAATGTACCACATATTCTTTATCCATTTGTCTATCGAAGGACATCTAGATTGCTTCCACATCTTGGTTATAGTAAATAATGCTGCAGTGGACATTAGAGCACATATATCTTTTCAAGTAAGTGTCTTTGATTTTTTGGGATACATACCCAGAAGTAGTATTTCTGGGTTATACAGTAATTCCATTTTTTAATGTTTGAGAAACTTTCACACCGTTTTCCATAGTGGCTACACCGGCTTACAATCTCATCAACAGTGCACAAGGGTTCCTTTTTCTCCACATCTTCACCAACACTTATTCTTTGTTGTGTTTTTAATAATAGCCATTCTGACAGGTGTGAGTTGATACTTCATTACGGTTTTGATTTGCATTTCCCTGATGATTAGTAATATTGAGCATCTTTTCATGTGTCTATTGGCCATCTTTATGTCCTCTTTGGAGAAATATCTATTCAGGTCCTCTGTTCATGTTTTAATAGAATCGTTTTATTGTTTTTTGATATTGAGTTGTATGAAGTCTTTCTATATTTTGGATATTAACCCCTTATCAAATATATCACTTGCAAATATCCCATTTAGTAGGTTGCCTTTTCATTTTGTTGAGTTTTTTCTTTAGGGTAAAAGTTTTTTAGTTTAATATAGTCTCATTGTTTATTTTTGTTTTTGTTGGCTTTGCCTGATGAAACATATCCAAAAAAAATATCACTAAGATCGATGTCAAAGAGATGACTGCCTACGTTTTCTTTTAGGAGTTTTATAGTTTTCAGGTCTTATATTTAATTCTTTAATTCATTTTGAGTTAATTTCTATGGATAATGTAATAAAGTGGTCTAGCTTCATCTTTTGGAATGTATCTGTCTAGTTTTCCCAACACTGTTTATTGAAGAGACTATCTTTACCTCATAGTATATTCTTGCCTCCTTTGTCATCAATTAATTGACTATATAAGTATGGTTTTATTTCTGGGCTCTCTATTCTGTCCCATTGATCTATGTGCTTGTTTTTGTGCCAGTACCATACTATTTTGATTACTATAGCTTTGTAGTATTGTTTGATATCAGGTAGCATGATATTTCCAACTTTGTTCTTTCTCAAGATTGCATTGGCTATTTAGGGTCTTTTGTGGTTCCATATAAATTTTAGGATTATTTGTTCTGGTTCCGTGAAAAATGCCATTGGTATTTTGATAGAGATTATTTAATCTCTTTATCCTTTATTTTGTATCCTTATAATAGAAACAATATCAATCCCATCCCCATCACCCTCAACCCACTCACTTTTTGTGTAAGAATTACATGAGGTAAAATATGTAAGTAGTACAGTGCCTGGTACAAAATCAATCGATTAAGTGTTAGCTCTCCTCCTTCTCTCACCTTATCAGCTTTTCTCCTTTTCCTTATTTAAGACACATAGAAAAGTGCAGATTAATGGGAGAGGCTGAACCAATAAGCATAGGTGCAGCAGAGGAACTAGCCCAGCCTTACCCTGTAACAACAGGGAATGCAGTGGGTGTTCTCCTGCAGGACGGCTGAGAATGTGAGTAAATGTGGCTTCATAAGGGGTAGCTGCAACCACAAACCAATGTCAGTGTTCACAGGAGCTTGTAGGGACGGGAGGGTGAGTCATGACTTTTCTTTGCCCCCAGATGGAAATAAACATTAATTAAACAACTTCTTTTCCCTCAGAAAACTAAGGAATGTATGCCTGCATGTATATTTATTTGCCTTTTTAGCCCAAAAAAGCCAGTCTCTTTTATAAAATGAAAGCAAAATAATAACACTCTCCAACAGAGAACAGGATCACACAAAACAATGAACCGTCAATTTAATAAGTACTTTATCTACATGTACAGGGTGGGGCAAAAGTAGGTTTACAGTTGTTTGTATAGAAAATAATACAACAATAAATAATAATGCAAAAATAAACTCTGTGTTGTGTACTCTGCAAACCTATTTTTGCCCCACCCTCTATGTAAAAGCCAGCCCATAACTATCCAATTTGAATAGAAAAGGAAAAAACATTTTAATATCAGATCTTCCTTACTCGCCATTTTCCCCAGTGTGCCTCAAAAAAGGGAAGAATTATTTTAATCAATAAATAAAGCCAGAGCTCTCCCTTCTGGGCCCCCAAGCCTCTTTCTAGGGAACAAACAGCAAGGCATCAACTCAGAGGGGAGGCTGCCACCTACTGGGCCACCACTAACATCCCTCAACATTTTTGTCAGCATTTGAGGGCTCCTTAAAATCCCAATTTGTCCTGAAGCTACTTTGTTATTGACAGTGACAAAATCACAACTCAAGGTACTACTGTGTGGAAATTTAAAAGCTGCAACATGAATTAATCATATGACAACCTCTTACAAACTTCACAGCAACATTTTTGCTTCTGGTATTGGAGAGCCTGCATATTCAAAGGGAAAAAGAAACCTTTCTCTCAGAATTTCTGTTGTTATTTTCTAAGGACAAAGTGCTTTAATAGTTGGTAAGTGCTGCTAATTGCTCCCTGGACAGCCCTAATCTAGCCATTTCCTCCCTGCCTTTTACTCCATAAATCCTTCAGAAGACTAATATATTGGTTTAGTAGTCCTCAAAAGTGCCCCTTTGATTCGATTGATTTACATGTTTACAAATAGTTTCTCTACACCCACCATTTGAAAGAGACTATTTTTAGAAAATCCTCTATTATTCAAGTTCTAAACAACTCCAGGTTTATCCCAGTATCACCAAGATCAACCACCAAGCCCTCTTTCTTTTTCTTTCTTTCCTTTTTTTTTTTAGAACACATTACCTTGCACAGAGTAATAAACAGATAATCTGAGGTCTCTGCCTCCAACCAATTTTATGCCCTTGGACAAATCTTCGTGCCTGGGATTCTTCATTTGTGAAGCTGGAGAAAGAAACCTGCTGTACCAAAGAGGTGTGGTGATAACGCTGTATTTAATAGGTGCATAGCTCTGCCACAGGGAAGCATTTTCTCCTACTCTTTTAATCCTCCAACCACACTGCCCCTGAGGTGAGAATCATCACCCTGAACAAAGGATAAGTGATTACGAAGGTCAACCATGGAGTAAATAGACGAGATTGATTTCATTCTCAGAACTTCCAATCCTTGCTGAGAACTCTTTATACTCTACCCTGCTACTTCTCTTGTGCATGAGGTGAACTCATATGCGAAAGCACTCAGAGAGGATAAAGCTATATGCAAACTCATATTCCATAAAGAATAAATACTAGCCTTCGAACTGATAACCTGTAAAAACTGGCTCCCAACAAATACTTAGTGCTAAAATATAAAAATGTTTGCTTATAAAACCAGGCAAGCAAAATGGATGGATGGATGGATGGATGGATGGATGGATGGATGGATGGATGGATGGATAAGATTAGAAAGAGCTCTTCCTCTTTTCATGACTCTTCTGTAAAAGTTGCCAGTTATTCAAAAGAAACATTTTCTGTTTCTTTTTCCTTTCAGGCTCTTTCCACCTGCATGTTTGCAGATTGCTTAATTACTTCATTGGGCTTTGGAACACGTACATTACAGACACATGATCATCCAAGTTATTATCTGCATATCTTCCCATTAAGAATAATTAGAGCTCTTACCACCACTGCCCACGTACTTATGTCCTGCAGGCCTGGGCACACTGAAGTAATCATCTTTTGAAAATGATTTTGATGGGCAAGTATTGTGTGCACCATCAGCAATAAGCAGGATGAGGTGGGAAGATTTCCATCTCCTCCATTATTGAGCGGCTCAAAAATCACATTCCCATTATTTCATCCCATGCAGGACACTGAGGTAGTTTATGTTCTCCTGAGAAGTGAATTAGTGCTAAATGTGGAGACAAAACCCAGGGGATGCTGGAGAGTATCTGCCTCTCCATGGGTTACCTTTCTGAGCACGTACACGTCACCCATTTCCTGGCTCAATTTCACTGTCTACAAAATGGGATTTAAAAGATGCTTTAAAAACCTCCAATCATTAAATCTGAGATGGGACAGCCTTATAGATGGCAATACAGCTTTTTCTACTGATCAAGAGCTCAAGTTCTGAAACACTGACTCTTCCACTTTATCGACTCTATTAGCCTTGGGCATGTTATTTAACCTCTCAAAGCCTCAGTTTCCCCATAAGTAAAGAGAAGATTGTAGTAGTCCATGACCTTTAGAGAGTCAGTGAGATCCCACTTGTAAAGCATTTTCCCCAGTGCCTGGTACAGGTGAAGTTCCGATCAATGTTAGCTAATACTATTATTATCTTTGTGTCTCTACTGAAGGAGTCTGGGGACTGTTCAACAGAGGTCAGACAATGCATTTAAATTAAAACTAATAACTGCCTGCCAGATTATAATCCCAAAAACACTGTGAAGGGGTCACATTATTTTAATCATCGGATGATGGATGGGGTTCAGTTTCAAAGGTAAAAGGGTGACAAGCTATCAGATATTTTTTAAATATTAGATTGTACCCAAGAAAAAGCTGCTTAAATAATTGGTTAGTAAATAACCTGCAAATTTGCCTCAAGAGTTAATCGATTTCTCTTAAGTTTAAAAAATAAAATCTTTTTTAAATTTTTTAATACAGATAAAAAGTATTCACTGTTAAAATTTTAGATTTTGAAATAAGCAGTTCAAGTCTTCATTAAATAGCCTATTACACCTAGAAATAGGGTTAATATTTGTTTTAAATCATTCCGCTGTGTAATCTCTCTTGTTACACTCTCCATATACAATAAATAATGTTTGTCTGTATACAGTTTTCTCTACAAATATTGCTCTTTTCACTTAGCCATGTATTGTAAACACCTTCCAAGATCATGTCATATTCTTAGTCATCTTCTTAATGGCTAGGTAATTTTGTATTCAATCAATGTAACTGATTTAACCAAGCTTCTATTGTTGGTTATTTAGGTTTGTTCCCAAATGGTTGTCATGAACATCTATGTAGCTAAGTCACCAATATTTTTCTAAAAGTAGCTTGCTAGATCAATGAGAAAACACTTTCTTTAAACAAATAGTTGAATTGTAGCTTCCCATATTTGAACATGATTTGTATACAAGGACACATCCTCATCTTAATTAGAATTTGGTGTCCCCACTGGAATAATGTGTGTGCTTCTTCTGGGACAGACTATCTTTAAAGTTGATTCTGCAGTGACCCGTGGAGCTGCAAGCAGCAAATGGCCCAGGGCTCTGAGCACAGTGTCTACCTGGACCCCAGTAGACTAAACATGTCACATTTATAACCTTCCTAGCTGGGCTTCCCATAAGCTAGGACAGCCTAAGCTTCAGTGTCCATACAAAATACCCAACTGAATATGATCACCTGAGTGTATGGGTATCTTGGTTTTCCAGGATACATCTTGTGTCACTGATTTGAGTAGGCTGATGTTCAAAACTGTCCACAGAAAGTTCAACCATTTTTCAAAGGTGATTTGAAAAAAAAGCTTGTATGTGCACAGAATATTTCTGGGAGGATGCACAAACAGTCAGGGACAGATTTTGCCTCTGCCTTGGAAGAGTGGAAGTAACAGAGTGGGTGAGATACTTAATTTTTCACTGTCTTCTTTTGCACAGTTTTAATTTCTTACCATATACATGTATTCAAAGGAAAAAGTTTAAGCAGGAAAGATTAAGCCCAAAAGAAACAATATATGCATGGGTATGTTTTTCATTGTCGACTACCGGATTAGTAAAACTTAAGCAATATAGTAAAACACTTGAATGATTTCATTAAAAGGGTATAGTTGAGTAATTAAGAATAGAACGTCTGGAACCAGACCACCTGAGTCTGTAGTGCAGCTCTGTCACTTACTAGCTATGTGATCGTGGACAATCACTAAGCCATTCTGTACCTCAGTTTCTTCATCTATAAAATGGGGCTAATTAATTGTACCTACTTCACAGTTAGTTGTATTAAATGAGTGAAAACATAAAAGCCCTTTAAACAGTAACTAACACACTGCACATGATCATTGCATATTAGCTATCATTGTTGTTGCTATTATTCTTCATTCAAAGTCTACAGTGCTATAATATTAATAACAGAACCCTCCCTAGGATTTATAGATCTTGAAAATTGGAAGAGCATTTTTACTATGAGTGTCTAACTGACATTACGATGTTATTTACAACATGCAAATAGTCAATGGGAAGGAGGGGAAGTTGTAAAACTTCCCTTTATTAGTAGTGATCCCAAATTTGAGAATTGCCACAAGTCTTTGCAAGAGTGGGTGAGTGGGTGACCCAAAATATCTGGGGAGTTTGGTTTTGTTTTCTTTGGTGTGTGTGTGTGTGTGTGTGTGTGTGAGGGGGGGGGGGGGAGAGAGAGATTTTGTTTCTTTTTTTGAGGGAGGAATGATAGTGGGAGAGGAAGAGACAGTGGTTAAACAAATAGCAAAACTGAAGTTGCAGTACCCATTTAAATTGATTGCCCCTTAAAGAACGATCTAAGAAGCACACGTTTTGAAATCAGTATTCATAAGATAGAAGGGCATTAGAGATTCCTCAAAACATTCTAATCCCACCTACTGTGCATAATGTGCTCAGTCATTGGAAATGTATTGCTGGCAAAGAAGATGATATGGTGACGGGGACAAGTAGACTCTGCTGTCACACAAGCCTACATACATTCTTTGCCCAACACTTTACTGAACATGATAAACAGAGTGTTGTTATGCCTGTTCCATGGGTGACCCCTGCTGCCTTACTCCCATGTGGCTCTTCCCAAGCTGCCAGCATCATCGGAATGGGCTCTCCCTTCCAGGGTTTCAAGTTCAAACCGTCCCAAACTCAAGTCAACATATTTAATTAGTGAGAGAACAGCAGGGTATTTATGAAGATTCTATTCTGAGGTCTTAGCAGATTCAGCACTAGCTTCTCACACAATAGGCGTTCAATAAGCATTTGTTAAATGAATCTCCAAATTCATCATGTGGATATAACATAATATTTCCCTCATAAACACAAGACAATCCCCAACACCCTGATCTGCCACACTTTCAAGCATAACAAGGCTACATTGTTTGTTCCAAGTCCCTCCCTCAGCTGCTGCTTTGACTAGCAGAGGCGGTTCAAATAGAGCGAAAGGTAAGAATTGGGACCAAACAATAAAATCTAGTTAGAAAACATTTTCATTATATAAATACAGTTTATGTTCAGCTTAGAAGTCTGCCTACGATAACACCATCAAAAACAAACTTAAAATTAGTTTGTTTTATTTTACTAAATTATTCAAAATCCAAGAAGTTTGAAAAAGTGGGCCCCATTGATGAACAAGCTAATAGTCTAAAATCAGAGACATCCTTTGATTACGGGCGCACCCAGCCCACCGCGTCCTTCGAGGAAGAAGCAATGGGCCAAAGTCGTTCCAGGACCGCAGTGCTCAGCGTGTCTCCTGTGCAGCAGACATTTTCTTCCAACGGTGATAAAACTGCACAACATAATTTTGAAGCTGTTAAAGTCAGAATGGTTTATACTTTTCCAGTAAAACTTGGGTGAACTATATCTATACCACCTAAATTAGAATTCATCAAGATTCCAGATCCAGACATTGCCAAAGCAATGGGGCAGTGACAGACTCAACGGGTGCAGCTGAACCGACGGAATAATGTGCTTGTCTTGTCAGAGGCCACAAGCTGTAAGGCATCTCCATTGTTAAATCTCCCACACACACAGGGAACAGCCAGCTTCCTGGGATACAATCTGTCTCAACAATATTAAGGCTGAGATAGCCTTTGGGGGAGTGTAGGCTTTCTAATTATAGTACATTTGTTTCGTAATTTTAACTGAGGCTATTGTATAAACATTTTTAATGCATCATCATTAATAAGCTAAGGAAAGAAATCTATTTCTGCCAACAGATAGGAAATAAATCTTCACTATCTCTTTGGTCCACTAGTTTACGTTTAGAACATCAGACCTTTTCTGAAAAGCTGTTGGAGACATATGCTCTCATTATTATCCTGCAGTGATTTATCACTTAACTCTGAAATACACAATATATCCAACTTACCCACAAACTGGTGTCCTATTCCAATTACCATTAATTAACTCAAAATATGTTACACTTATACAAACAAAGCATTTTTTAACAATTGTGTGCTTTAAACCTCCAACTGATATTTCTACATTTTTTTTAGCTAATATTTAGTGATAACCTACTATGTGCCCAACACTGTGTTACACAATAGTAATTTTTTTTTTTTTTTTGGCTTCCTAAATATATCTGAAGCTTTTATTATGAAAGCTTATTCTCAAAAAAGAGAAGAGCCTAGTGTCAGAGTGTAAGAACACAAGATTGTGAGCTTTCACCCCCACTATGCCAGTAATACACTGCGTGGTCCAAAGGCATGTGTCTCTCTGTGCCTGTTTCTTCACCTGCACCAGAGAGGTCACTTTCCTTGCCCTGATTGAGCTATTAAGAGAAACAGCTAATAAAAATTGTTGTAAAGTACCATGAATATTGAAAAGTGCATCATCATCATGATTAATAATAATGTATAAAGCCAAATATTGAAATGACTCTCTGGCATCATTCCAAATCAAGAAATATAATCCCTGGCCTCGCATAGTAATGAAGAGAAACAGTGTGAGATACTCTTATTGTACAATTTCAAATGAACATAGTGATGAATATCTTTAATTACTCTGTATTCTGTAACGGTGTGTGTGAGAGTATTTTAAACTAAATGTATTGCAAGCCTCTCAACAATTTATCTGGGGTTCAAATAGAATCATTCCCAAATGAGGCAGACATTTATATGTCTGTACCTAACCTTGAAATGAATGCTCATTTTGATAGAGAAGGTAAGCAGTTGGCAGTCCTCTGTTAAAGAAAACTGGCTCTGATTTCATAGATCTCACGATATGTCATCTTCGCGTTAGCTGACTGTCTGGCACCTAATGAGAAAAACAAATTACTTTTACTTTCCACATAAGACATTTACATTTAGAACTTTTTTTTTTGTTCATAAAAGGTTTATAAAGCATCCACTCAAACCATTCTACCTGCATTTTTCACCTAAAAAGGTCTTTATGAAATCTTACAGTAAATTTAATAACCCTCTTCAATAAACATGAACTTTTATGAGCATGACATATCTAAATAGACTCAATGGTCTGGGAATAAGATCTGCATCAGTAATATTTTCAGTGCGGTAATATCCCACTTTTTTTTTAAAGCCACGTACAGAGCAGACCACTGCATAAGAAAAAAAAAATGAGTCTCCAAGTGTAAGAAAGCAACTGGTCAGTGAACACCTGGGCGACTCATTAAGTTAAATGTGGAGTGTCCTGATGTGTACAGCATCGAGCTTCATAATATTCCAACATTAGCATCTTTCATTTTCTTCCATTTTCAGCGAATGCACATTATAGAAATAACTTCAGAAATGGCCTTCAGTAATCGTTCACACTGGGTTTTTTCAGGAAAGGGACCTTCACATGAAACATTTCCCTATTTCCATCACCTCCACGGGGAGCTTCTGCTCGGGTGAACCTGCTGACATGAGCCCTATTGCTCCGGGTCTCTCAGAGCTGCTTTCGCCAGTTAAGCTACCAAATTAGGCATGAGACCGGGACCCTCATTTCTTCTATTGCTTGTGTGTATCAGTAAGGAAGACAGGAAAATGCTAGTGACTTTTTTATAGCTGCTATATAACAAGAGAACGAAATGTCAAAGTCCCGGAAACTCCATCTTTCTTAGTCCCATCGAAGCTCATCTAGCTACCACTGTTACTGAGACTTGCCCCTTACCTTCAACTTTGCCTTGCTAGCAAGTAGCAGTTTAAAATTCAGCAATGCAGAGCAGTCCAAAGAGTCCAAATATCCTGATTATGGATTCAGTCGTTACCAAACATGTGCTAAGGGCTTGGACAACCGTTCAGAGCAGCCCACCCTTCCTGTCTCGAGGCAGTCACTCCCCACAATTAGACATGCTGCTGAGAAGGTGTATGTCAATTGTTTCCTTGATAATTAATTCATATTTATAACATACCAAGGGATTATATCCTAAAAGATAAAAAACGGGTTTATACAAGTTTTTCCCTAGTTCTTAAAATCATGTCTTTTTAAAATCAAGATTTGCATATTTAAATCAAGTTTTGCTTACAGTAAAACAGACGGGGAGACAGAGATAACTGACCCAAATAAAACCACAGATGATCATGTTAGTCCTTATTTCTATCTACTTTTGCCCTCTCATAGTTTCTTTACCAAAATTTCTGTGAGATCCAAATAGAGAAAAGCTATCCAATAGTCAAAAGAAGGCTGTTTCCTCTCTCTGAGTTCAAGCTTCCTTTTGCAAATCATTGGATGATAGAGGCCAAGAAGCAGAAAGTGTGTGGATAGAAGAGCTGGGGATGACCGTAAGCTCTCAGGAGGAAATGATTACACTGTGCTTTGAGCTTCCTACCACCCTTACCCTTCAGTGCCCTGGACCCTCCACAGCTTGGGCACAAAAGTACGTGGTAACAACAGACGAGCCTTCTTCTGTACTCATTTCTTCCCTCAACAGCCTCAGGCTAGAACTAGCACAACTGCCTGGCCAGCCTGCCAAACCCCCTTCCTGGCTCAAGCTCTCCCTCTTCACCTGAACTTCCTCCTCTGCTCTTGCCTGTCATCTTGGTGCCCTGAGGGGCTCTTGGACAGGAAGCCACTGCAGTATGCAGGAAGCTCAGACAAAGCAAAGTAAGGCACTCCCAGAATGTCTCTGCCTCACCTTGAAATCTTCTCCTAGTCTGCCCTTGGACAGCAGTACAGTGAAGCAAATTGGTCCAAAGGCTGACAGCAAACAAACAAAAACAATGCAGAAATAGATGAGAAAGAGCTAATCAACAACATAGATCATTGTCCCTAAATAGCCAAGAAATAGCAAGATAGTACTTAAACCTGGTTTTCAAACTTGTTTGCATGGCTTCAGACAGGCCTGCTGCCCACAGAGCAGGGGGGGGGGGGGGTGATATCTGCTGGGACTTTTGCCAACCTGGACCAGGAACCCAATCTTAGTGCCAGAGAGCCCCAAAGATCATAAACAGTTTTCCTAAGGCCTACCTACATAGCTGTGCCTACTAAATGTTCTATTCCTAAGAACCGATGGAGCCTACTGCTCCAAATTAGTGCATTTTGAAACTACCAAATAAAATGAATGAGGTGATGATACAGAGAAAAGAAAACATTTAAGGATAATGAGCACTGAGCATAGAGCTTCATTCTATACGGGGGAAATAAAGGTCAGTAAATTTAGCACACATATAATAGTCCTCACAAATCATCTCCTAATTAATCCTCATCCAGCCAAAATGTACTAGTTTAACCTTTTCATTCTGGGCTTCTCACAATATTTACAAACCACTACCTCTCAACAGGAATGGAAAACACACCCATCTGGAAGCTTTGGGACTGAGTGTGCCCTAGATGTGCTCCTGCAGGGGGCGAGGGTGCCTGGCACTGCCCCTCCTCATGCTGGGAACCACGTAGTCTGATCACAGTCAGAAACCGTCATCCAATCATGTAAGGCTGTTGTCTGCATTTTCAGTGCCAGAGTTATGAGGACTTGGCAGCAAAGGGTTTTTGAGTCTTGTTTTGCATTCAAATAACAGTAATATAATTGACCCTTCTAAAACAATGAAGCTGACCTCAGTAAAAACCAGGTCGCACTCAGATCCTCCCCAAGAGTGGAATGGGTGATTTATTAGAAACCCTTGTCAAAAGGCAATTTAATAGACTCATAGGGTGAGTCTATAGCACCAGGAAGCTACAAATAAAGAACATTTCCAGAAGGCGTGCTAGGGCAGAACCTCCAAAACAGTATTTCCAAATACATAATTTCTCAGGATAAGTATCTGATATCCAACTTAAGGCTTTGAAAACCTCGATTTGGAAACACTTCGGGGAAGTGTAACACATATCACCTACCTAAAACTGTCCTTTTCAACCCCTGTGGTGCTAAACTAGTCCCAGTCTGAACCAAAAATGCAGAAAATGAAATAGTAGTCTGAGCCTTAGCATCACACCCTCCACATTCCAGTTTCACTCCAGCCGGCACACAACCCTCCACCCACAGAGTCAATCGCTTGTATCACTGTCACACTACCAGTAGGAGAACCAAAGAAGATCAGAGCTGGGGGAGGAGGGGCCAGGTTTTAGTAACTGTGGTATTGGCCTGAGCAATTATAATAGATAACGTTTGTTAAATGCTTTCTGTGTGCTTTTAAGTACATGATTCTTTTAATTTCCTTAGCCTCCATTACAACTCCATGAGGTAGGTCCTATTGATATACCGGTATTATAGACAAGGAAACTGAGACCCAGAGAGATTAACCCATTTTCCTAAGGTCACACAACTAGGAAGAAGAGAAGTTACTAGACTGTGGATTTCTCAAGGACAGAGTTGATATTTTATTCAACTCTGTATCCCATCAATACCTAACCCAACAGTCCTCACCTGTGTGATTTGCAAAACTATGAGTTTGTTGCCAAGAATCAGGGTAAACTGAATAATTTGAAGAAGGTAGAGGAGACTGCCTGAGACTACAGAGTGAAAGGATACTTGCAAAATGCTCTGTGAGCAAGAAGGGTCATCTCCTAACCCTAACTGGTATTTGTTGTTTGCACAGCCACTGGACAGCCTTCTTTCCAGGAGTACAGCACACTGCGGGTGCAGTAAGCCTCCATCTCCCCTGGATATTATTGCCCTTTCTCGAATGGTAGGTCATGATTACAAGTATTAAGCAATATGTCCTGCTGTTGAGGAATATTAATTCAACAAATGTTTATGAAGCATTTGGACAAGGTGCTACACAAGAGGCCACAAGTGACAGGACAATTTGTTCCTGCCTAGAGACGGGGAGTAGGGACAGCTCCCGCCACCCAGATCATGGCCCAGGTGGGACATGGAACTTGATCCGCTCCCCACATCCATTCCCCTGAAGGGGAAGAAAAGGTTGATGTGGCAGACCTCACAGTGGAGAAGCCATGCAGATGAACAGAAAGCTGGCAAGAACCCTGGTGTAGGAATTTAAAATGGTAGCAGCCTCAGTGTGGCTGTTGCTGGAGCTGCAGACCTGCTTGTGTGGATCCAGCTTCTATACTATGAGGAGTGCTGGAACTTGGATGCCAAGTTTCCCATCACACAACAATGGAGAAGAGGAAAACAACTCTACACTAAAAGCCTTTTACAACAGCACAAGGCTGCAGGCGGGGTCTGGCGATTACACCGTGTTCCAGCAGATTGCTGCGGGGGCCGTACCGGGAGCCATTCCCAGAGAAGCTGAGGCAGCTGAAGTAATCCAAGAGGGCCCCGAATCCTCACTTCCAGGGAGGCTAATTTGGGAGCAGGAAGAGAGGCAAGGTTATCAGCTGTCCTTCGGAATACATCAGAACAGCAAAGCTGGAATTGAAGACAGAGGTTTTGATTTGGCTTGCTGTGGTCAGATTCTGAAAAAGCAGAGTTTAAACTAGAGACGAGAAAGAAATTACTAAATTATTCATCTGTGGTTAAGACCACACCTGAGAACAAAAAAGGGGCCAGACAAACAGACCAAACCACTAATTTGCCTTCAGTAAAGATTCGGGCACACACAAGACAGATGAGATTCCGTGGCACCGGGCAGGATCAGGCATATATTGCACACAGGACTTTGCAGGGATACAAAAGCCTTATTCAGTTTTGAGGAGGAAGGATATATGTTAGAAGTCTCAGTCCCTAATACCACTGTGTGGAAACCAGTGATACTGCCCCTCGGCCTCTGTGGACCAAAGGAGACATCTGATGAAGGAAATCCCACGCCTGCACGTGGGGGTGGGGAGGCACAGTATGTGGCACCAGAACAGGGGAAGGAAAAGGACAGTCTTCCCCAATACCCAAGGTGACCCAGAAGAGCCAGGAAGAAATGCCTCAAAAAAGTGTCTCCAATTTTTTAAAGTCTTGCCTTGTTCTAGGGTTCTGTGGTACAGTGGGAAATAGGTATTTGGACTTTTCCTGGTTCCTGCTTCTAACACTTTTGGAATCTTTGCAGGGTGAGTGTCTTTTGTATGCAGATGAGATGGTGATGACCGGTGCCCCGGGAGCTTCAGGTTAGTCACCAGAAAGAACAAAGCATGATTACAGAGCTGAAACTTGCAGCCTGCCCCTGACGTACAGGAGAGAGTGGCTAGAGATAGAGTTCACTCACCAGTGACCAAGGATTTCATCAATCGTGCCTATATAATGAAACTTCTATAAAAACCTCTAATCCACGGTGTTGGGAGAACTTCTGGTTTGGTGAACAGGTGCCGGTGCTGGGAGGGTGGCACACCCAGACCGGTAGGGATGCCCTGAGCCCTTCCCACATCCTGTGCATCTCTTTTGTTTGGCTGTTCCTGAGCTGTGTCCTTTGTAATAAACTGGTAATAGTGATTAAAGCACATTCCTGAGTTCTGTGGGCCATTCTAGCAAATTATCTAACCTAAAAAGAGAGTTGTGAGAACCCCCTGATTTATAGCCAATCACTCAGAAGTATAGGTGAGAACCTGAGACTTGTGCCTGGGGTGCAGTCTTGGGGCACTGATCCCTTGACCCATAGGTTCTGCACTAACTCCAGGTAGTTTGTGTCAGGATTGAATTGAATTGTGGACACCCCGTTGGTATCCACAGAGAACTGAAGAATTGCTTGGTGTGGAAAAGCCCACACATTTGGTGTCCAAAATGTTGAGTACAAACAGCTCTGGATGTCTTTTGACATATACCTCAGAAAATTTGCATAGTAAATTAGCAAGATTGAAATGTTTTTCTTGTGGAAGAATGTAAAAAGATGGTGAAAATATCATTCTCATAGCGACTACCATAGAATTCCTGATAAGGCTGCTGGGGGCAGAAGCTGCTGGGCTGCCCTTTCCCCAACCTTCAGGCCTGTTCTGGAAGCAGGGGAGGTATGTGTTGCTCAGGGGAAGTTGAAGAAAGATGAGAGAGAAGGAAGAGCAGAGGCAGTGGCATGGTGGACGGGAGGAGGTAAATTTACCAAACTCACCAAGTGCTTTGTGCGCGTTGGTTTGGGAGGACTTTAACTATCAACAGACTGGGCTTCCTATCTCGACTGGCATGGCAATGCAACTGTAGCGCGTGTGAAAGCGCCAGAGATAGAAAGAGCTAGAAAGGGATGTTCCTGGGGAAGGGCCTTCTCTGAAACTCACCAAGATCTGAGGAGGCGGGAGAGGGAAGGTGACTGAGCCAAACACACATGAAGCCCTCACAGCCAGAGAGTCCTCAGGCTTTCTGGGTGACCCATGGCCTTGCCTATTCCTGACTCACAGGACTGCTACCTGCACCTCATCTTCCCTCTTGTACTTCCTATCCTCAGCCTCTCTCCTCCCATTGCCTGTCTCCTTCTCCTGCCCTACCAATGATAGTTCACAGAACTTTCATTCCAAAGCATTCCCCCTTTTTACGTGAAGCCATTCATAAAGTAATCCAGATTCCTGCTCTGGTTAGAGAACTTCTTTATTGGCATTCAGAAGGTACATGAATAAAGTTACTTTTTTCTATTCCGGCCAACTGACAAGATCACACACTGTACAAATAACCAGGTCTGCAATTCAACCCACCCACACCTGGGGATGTTTTGGTTTTATAGTTAGTATACATACTGAGCAGAGTAATTTAAAATAAAGAATTGGATGACTACATATTACAATTTGTCATTGTTAAAGAATCCAAGTGATTGGATAAGTAGACAGGACAAATGCATGCAAGATAATATCGACAGCATGTTGACGAATCACACACCCAATCATCTTACCTGCCACAAGTGAGAATTTGGTTAAACATTTTGATGATGTACAGAATAGCTTGCAGAGGGATTTGTTCCCAGGTAATTGGCAGGAACTGGAGCTCATTAAATTACCTCTCATCTGACATGCCAAATGATACTCACAGTTGATCCGTTAGATCATCAGCAAGCAATTGTGTATCTCTTCCGTGAGCCAGGATGACAAATAAGCAATTTTAGCCAAAAGGGTTAAGGCCAGTGCCAATCATTATTCATACTGCAATTTAACTGATTCTCCAGCAATCAATACCATGCATTCAAAATGCAATACAGCAGTTTCTTCCACATTGTACAACCCTTTATGTGAATATTCTGCCAGAATATAAACAAACAAAATACTAAATAAAGACAGGTCTCAAATATAGTATTTGTCATCTGATTTTAAGGGAGTGAGGAAATCAGTAAACCTAGAGGCATTCACCTTGGGCAGTGGCATAACAGAGCAGGTATATTAAGAGAGCTCCTACCCAGATCATTGGGCTAAACCTGTAAAAAAATCATGAAAGGTGGCAGGAGAGAAATGACAGGCTGGTTTAATGCCTATACCTAGCTTATCAGTCTCATCAGGAAATCTGAGATAATGATGGATAAAACAGCTCTAAAGGGCTACATTTTGCTTTCTGCTTCTATACACTTGAAATCAAGGTCTTCACGTGAGATTAGCTAAGGAAGGAATTCTGTACCAGCAGCACCACAAAGTCTTATTCAATTTGCCTATTGACGTGGCTGACCCTTGTCTAATATGTTATTTCCTTTTCCAACGGACTTTTTCTCATCTTGCCTAAGGCTCCCGACATTATGGCAAGATTCTAAGCTGTTGGGACACTTGTCCTCATTGCACAAATGACCAGAATACAAATAGAAACAGGGAAAACCGCTGCAAATGAGGAGTTTAAATCCTAGAGCCCTAGCCCAGAAACTCGGTCATCACTATGCCACTTAGTGCTCAGTCTCAAGTCTTGATTTCTCTTTCCCTGGGACATGCAGATTCTTATCTAGTTTGTGAATTATCTGGGTGTCTTGCTTCCCCTTCTTACCTTGCCTGGGAATTGTGGCCACTTAGCTACTGTAGTGCTCATCTGGTATGGGGCATTCAAGAGGCAGAAGTTCAAGCCCATATAGCCTCCTCACATGTTGACTGTGCTGATAAAATATTAAGAGAAAAAGAGGATTTATGCTTTGCCTAACATAAGGCTTTAGGATCATTTCAGTATTCCTGTCCCTTGTGTTTTCCTTGGCCTCCCAACCAAGATCATCAAAATTTGGTCACAAATCTCCTTGGTTAAGACCCCTCCTTATGATATGTTCCAGTAATCATTGTGCTAATCACAAGCCGTGCGGAAAAACTGGTACTTAGGTCTTTAAAGCAATATATGTAATTAATGTGGTCATAATATTTATAATCTATATTCATAATTAGAATAATAAATACTATGCACAAAGCTCTTCCTCTGGGGTCTTGCCAGACACACTCAAGGACAAAGGCCTGAACTGAGTTCGTAGTGACAGTAATAACGGAGCTATGGGGACTGGCCAGATTCTGACTGAGAGGAGGCATTAGGGTGAGAGGGAGGGAAAGTCAGGAATTCTTTCCAAGTTTTTGACCTTGCAGATACCATCAAGATGGTTCTGAGACAAGTGAGGGAGATAAGTGGAGTTCAGAGCACACTGAGTTTAAGGTGCCAGTGGGACTTCCATGTGGAATAATCTAATCATCAATTAAATATTGAGGCCTAGAGTTCAGGAGAGAGATGGGCGCTGGAGCTGCAGACTTGGAAACTGGTAGCATATGGTTAATGCTGAAGCCATTACAAGTGAATGAGACTTTGGGGGATGTAAAGAGAGAACAGGGCAAAAAGCAAAACTCGAGGGGTACCATATTTAAGAAGCCAGCTAGGGAAAAGCCGTCATCCAAGGAGGCTGAAATGGGACAAGAGAGAGGAAACCTCAATGGTCATCCAGAGTGGGTTGACAACTTTCTGGACAGACAGTTCCAGTCCCCCTGCCATCAATAACTACGTAACGCTATGCAACAGAATCAGGTCTCGGCTATCCCACTCCTACCAACGGTCCCCTTTCTACTCCTTCCTTTGTAAAAAACAGTTTCAGAAGGGATGATCATAGCTTTAGATGTTTCTATACCCCAAATAAGAAGAATACAAAAATAATTCCACTGACTTTAAAAAAAGGAAGTTTTTGGAAACTTTGAAGAATTAATTTCCATGAGATGATGAAAGCAAGAGCCCATTGCAGGGGGCTGGGAGTTAGAAAAGAAGACTGTGGCACCTGCTCTTTCTAGAACTCAGCTGTGGTAGCGCTCAGAAGGAAATTGGCAGAAGCAAGTGGGAGAACTCAAGGTGAAGAAAGGTTTTTGCTGTTTGTTTTGTTTTTCAGATTAAAGACTTACATTTATGTATGGTTTGTGAAGAAGATGCCAGGGGGGTTTCTTTGAAAAATAAATGATAGATCAATAGCTCAATAGATGGATAGATCAGTAGATCAATTTAAAAGAAACAATGGAAAGGGAGCAAAAACAGGGGATTCATCTTGAAAAGTAAGAGGGCTCCCTCTCCATGAGTGGCTCTAGGCAAATAGATATGACTGATAGAGGCACAGAGCTGTGGGAGAGAAGTCATCCATGCTGTGGAGAATGAGATAGAACAAGTGGATCTGGGAGGGTGAAAATAGTGTCTTATGTTTCAGAAGTTCCCATTCAAGTGGGAAATCACATCTACTGTGACATGAATTCACACAGCTACATGTGTGCCTCAGCCATTTGGGATGCACCAGCACATGTCACAGTCAGACTGAGCCTCGTTGCGGGTTACACATGCATATTTTGTAAAAGGTCATGAAAACACAAACATTGAGAATATTAGCACGAGAGAAGTGAGCTATCAAACATGCCGCACCGCTATCACTCTTGTGACTGCTGTTCCTGCTTTGCCCTAACACACCCATGCCTGCTGGAACTCAGGCAGGCTTCCTTTCTCCGCATGCTGCTGCCAAAGATGCTCGCTGCCCTTTATGCAAAAGTGATTCCTTTCTCTCCACATTCTCATTCTGCACTCCATCAACTCCCCTTTGTGTTCCAGTGGTGAGCAAGATTATGCGGACCACCCTGACTTTTTGACAGGCCACCAGGCAATGTGCAAAAGGAAAAGTCTCCCCCACTGTGCAGAAGTCATTGACTGACTAGAACACTTCCTGTGTCACACCATCAAGCGTCCCTCTGGCTGCAGCCACCTGGATTGCACTGTTGAATGGTTGCATGCCCACTCTGTGTGGGCTAAACTTACAAAGAGGAACAGGCAATCTATTGAACCCTTAACAAATGCCTAATGGGTTCTCGGCCTTGAACTAATGATGAGATTAGCAGGGGAACCTATAGAGACTGATTATTTCCTCTTAGGCTTTGCCATAATCCAGCCTTTACCTGATTCTCTGCTCACCCAGCAACATTTTGAATACAAATTCAGTGTCTCAAATATCTTAATAATAGCATAATGAACACAAAAATAAAGCACTTGGCCCAGCTGGTGTAGCTCAGTGGATAGAGCATCGTCCCATGGACTGAGAGGTCCTGGTTCAGTTCTGGGTCAGGGCACATGCTGGGGTTTTGGTCTCGATCGCCAGTGGGGGGCGTGCAGCAGGCAGCCATTCTATGTTTCTCTCTCACATTGATGTTTCTATATCTCTCTCCCTTCCTCTCTCTCTAAAACAATCAATAAAAACATATTTAAAAATAAATAAATAAAACAGTTAAAAGGCAGCTCCCACTGCAAAGCACTCCATTGGCATTCTGGCTTATGCATAGACGTTTAAGGGCAGCTGTCACAGCCATTTAGTAAAGCTGTCATGTGGCACTGGGTGTCCACTTGCTCTTCTTCCTCCCACAGTTGGACACTTGCTGGCCCAGGATCCTGGCCGTAGGCTGGAGATGCATATGCCAGGGCTCTGGCACAGGCGTGAGACATTCTTTGTCCAAGGTCTGTGTGCATAGACATGGTTTGGGGATTTAACGAGGGCAGGGTATGTATTCTAAAAGTATACCTTAGGAACACGGCAATATTCTCTGGAGAATATCCAATGACTAGTCTATCGTTGGCAGAGAGAGAGCAAATCGGGTATGAAGTAAAAGAGGAAAAATACAGGGGATTGAGACACGACAAGAGACAGAACCTAGAACATAGCCCTGTGCCAATAAGAAGACAGCTTCTGGACTTTTCCTTTTGGTAAGTTACCTAAAGTTTGCATCATGGGGCTTTAGGGTCTGAGTACTAGATGCTTTATTTATGTATATTATCTCTAATATTTACTACAACCCTAAAATATTAAACATTCTTCCCTGTTTCCATTGTAGAGTCTCAGAAAAGCCACGTAGTCAACTATGTGGCAGAGCCATGATTCACGTTCACGTCGGCTTCAGCCGTCAGAGCCTTGACCACAATGCCTAGTGCGGCCTCCGAGAGTGGGAGCATGAGCCCTCCAGCCTGAGAACTCTGTGGTCACAGCTGACCGCAAACAACACAGCTTTCACTGCTCGGGTCCGCTTATGTGAGGACTTTCTTCAGTAAATCTGGTGGGCCCTCTGTGTCTGCGGGTTCCACATCCACAGATTCAACCAACTGCAGATTGAAAACAGAATCTCACATTCCCACCCTCGGCCTTAACTGTGGATTCCCAACTGCAAAGCAAAAATCCAACCTGGATCGCAGTGACCCCACCCGGACTCTTTCTCCCCATGAGGCATAGCCACGTGGCTATTCAGGACATCTCTGCCATCAAGGAAACCCCACAGGGTTTGCTGGGTAAATCACCATGTTTTCACCGAGTACCACAAAGTGCAGAAACACTGAGCTAGAACAACGTATAAATGGTGCCAAAGCCAGGAGTTCAATCCCATTGAAATCATTTATTTTCATTTGATCCGTAAATTATTTGTCATAAAATAATTATTATATACTTATACATTACCATATTAGTCACTCATAAAAAATTAAAATATCCTCCATTGTATCAATAAAATGATTACAAAATAATAAGTGTTGAGAAAATAAGAATTGAGTTGATTTTTTAAAAACAGAATTATAGTTTAATCTAAAGGTGAAAAAATTTCAAGTAAGGATGTGATAGGGAAAATAAATTTAAGTATGTAAAATAAAATTTTTAAATAAGTTCGAATTATTTTGGAAAAATAATATAACACATGATCTTAAAAAGAAACATTTTCCAGCTCTATCACTAAGAATGTCCAAGAGAAAAGCAGCAGTTTTGCCCACCACCAACTGCCCAGCTCATGCAGACTCTAGTCCCTAACATTGTTCTTACTACAGAGAAGCAGAGCCCCATTCAGGGCAGGTGATCCTATGTTCTGACACGGGAGAAAATCAGGACAGACTTGACACATCCTGTTGTTGTTACCAGTCGCTAGTCATCCCTGGAACACTAGGGATGTTCTCAAGGACAGCAGGCACTGTGCTGAAAGAGAAGAGGAGACAGCTTGGGAGGCTCCCTGGCTGGTGCCACCACAGAGAGCGGTCTGAGATGATGACTGAGGGAGGAACAAGAGGCCGAGACTCAGAGAGCTCTCAGAGCCTCACAGGGGACTTTTCAGGTGGAAATGTCTGTCCAGCCCCCAGAAGAATTTATCAAACATCCCACACCACCCACACAAGAGAGCTGGCATTTGGATGACCGATCTGTCACAGGGAAGGAGCAAAAACCAACGGAGAGAAAGGAATCAGACCCGAGATGTGCATGGATGGGAACAGCAATTACAACCAACGAAGTCTCAGCACTGCAGTTAAAAGAAAATGGTTTTGTTCTGTGGTTCTTTGTCCTTTCACCAGAGTAGTAAGAACAGGGGAGAGAGACCAGTGCATGACAGAACAAACTTGCAACACACACACACATGCACATACACACAGTCACATTCACACACACACACACACACACACCCTCCAAGCTGCTGGAGTCCCAAGGCTGATGTGTACTGAGGGAAGATGAATGCTTTAGATCAAATAGGAGATTAAAGTTTTTAAATAAAGGGGACTACATTTTAATAACTGAAATGAGACTCTTTTAATAATTAACGTGACCGACAAGATTGAGAATCAGAGGGAACTATTACCAAGGAAGCTCACTATGCAGGAAGTAGATAGATAAAGCCCGTAATGGCATTACTGGAGTACAGCTCTGTGACAGCAGTTACCGCTCAGGAGTTGAAGTTCTTCAATCACGCTGCTTAAATAAGACGTGTCATTTGAACACTAATATAAATAATAAAGAGATTCCCCTCTAGACACAAAAAACTTTCAACAGCATCTAAAATATAGCCCTTTATTTAATAGTCCTTTATATTTAATATTCATTTTTAAACAAGTTTTTTTTTTTTAATTAAAGAGGCTAATTGTGTCTACTTTCCTGTACTCTGTGAGAAAGGCTGTCTTTTGTGGACACTGTAACTGCAACTTATTTTAAAAACATATACAGAGTATCTTCATCTATATTTAAGGTAATAGGATTAAATATATGTATTTAGCTTGTAGACTCTACTAAAACAACCAGCCATTTTCCTACATACATGTGTCAACACATTCCATCTTCCCATCCCAACCTCAAAACTGTTAGGGCCAATAAATTATCTCAGAATGTTGTTGTAGGCATGTCTAATTCTACCTAGTGTTCTGCTCTTCCATTTTTCTTTTATGATCAATGTGCAGAACAGTTTGATAATCCTCCTTCACATGTGTTCCTTTCAAAATAGAACATGAATAACAGCAACCTAGCTCTGTTTTAACGTGGGTTGCAATATAATTTTTTATTTGTTGTTTCCTTCCAAGGTATTTTGAGCTCTGATAAACCATAATTGATATAAAATAACTTTATATAATTAATCCAGATTTGTTGTCCAAAGTAAATGAATAATTATATTTTTTTTCTACTAAACACAGATCCACTTTGTAAGCTCTTTTGAAATGAACAGTGGCAGCAGGATAGATTTTTTTAAATTTTACTAATATAAGTGAATTCTTCAATTATGAAAATTACCACGAACTTGATATATTGAGTATCTAATTTACAGATGTACTTAAAATACTTCGAAAGGTTTACTGCTTTGAGGAGAGGGGGATACGTGATTGAGCTGTGAGTCGGAAGGAAAACCTGGAAAGGATTGTAGCCTCCTGATTCGTGTGGCTCCCTCTGCTCCGACATCATGGCCAGCGCAGACCACTGGACTTGCAGAGTCTGGTTTGATTTTTAAGTTCCTCCTTTTCAACGTGTAAGTCTGGGCAAGTCACATACCTACCCCAAACCTTGGTGTTGTCATTAGTAAAATCACCTACCTCATAATGTTCCTGAAAGGATCAAAGGAATCACTACAGACCAGAATTATAAGAAATTATTATCATTATAATTGCTGTATGTAATATACTGCCCCCTAATTTCCTAGCTACTGGACAGTCTCTCAAGACATAAAAACTTAAATCTGGAGAACTACAGCCACCATTTATTAACACTATGCATCAGGTTATTTTGCGAAATGTTCCACATGTGCCATCTCAGCTATTTCTTACAGCACCATGAACATCATCCCCATTTTATAGTTGAGGAAACCAAGATTCAGAAAGGGCAGTAACTTGTCCACAGTCACACCGCTGGTAATCTAGAGAACCGGGATTGCACTTGAATCTGTCTGGCTCCAGGGCCGACACTAAACCACCAGGTCCACGCCCTCCCCACTAACACTGGTAACGTTTTACCAGCTCCACTCATCACGTGCTAGCTCCCTGTTCATTATGAGGAACGAAAGATGTAATGAATTCTAAACCTGGAAGAATACAATCTATGCAGGGGGTGATGTTGCTATGCCACCACCCCCAGCAGCAAGCGCAGTGGGCTGGAGGAGTTACCATCCCGTTAGCTAGACTCAAGCTTAGGAGGGTGGATCGCCCCTCCTTGTTTACCGAAGAATCCCCCGGCAGATGGCAATACTCATTTGGTAAATATTTCATGTTATTGCTGAATTCCTGAAAAATATGTACCATTGATGAAAAAGTCTTGTCTGGCTAGTCTTCACATCACTAATGGGAGAAGTAAAATTGGGAAGATGAGTCAGAACCTCATTTACGGGGCTGCCTGCTGGCCTAGGAGCCTTGGAGTGGAGGCATTCCTGCAGCTCCTCCGTCCCAGCAGCCTGCGTTTTACATGTGAAGACACCGGGGGTGAGAAATCAATGAAGGGCTTCTTCCTCTGGGAAGCAAGGATATGAGCGAGAGGGGAGGAATCGGAGAAACCATTTCTCTTCCTCAGCCTAAGTGACTGGCGCAGCAATAGACCCTGTGCCATGGGACACACTGGGGAAAAGTGTTCATCGCAGAACCCAGATGCCAGAGTGAGGAAGAAATAGAGTGCTT
This sequence comes from Molossus molossus, assembly GCF_014108415.1. NCBI lineage: Eukaryota > Metazoa > Chordata > Mammalia > Chiroptera > Molossidae > Molossus > Molossus molossus. The sequence goes on from NW_023425346.1 coordinate 74,184,878, forward strand.
CCATCAGCTGCACCTGGCTTTTTGGCAGGCGTTCCCCACTGTGGTACTGACTCCCTGCATCTGCTCCTTAACCGGTTCACTGGGCACCTGGGAACTAAGTTTTACCCACCTTGACCACACACTGCTTGGAACTTGGATAAATGTGAAACCCTTATGTCTATTTTCAAGCTGCTGTGAACCTTTTCAAAGAAATCAATATCAAAAACTTTGAGTTGTAGCAGTAAGAAAAAGGGAAGAAGAAGAAAAGTAAAACATAAGAAATTCTCTATTCTGGACCACCAGCAGCTAAGAATCCTGATCATGTCCACATATAATGATTTTGAAAATCAAGAGAAAACTCTGCCTTGTCCTAAAGTAAGTGCTCTCTTCCCGTAAATGAGTGCAGGGTTCAAAGGGTTAATACAGTGGCCGTACAGTTAGATAGGCCCTGAGGAAATTTAATCTACGAGGAGGCTTCGTTAAAACCCTCACCTTTAGCAGAGCTTTTTTGAACATCAGAAAAGTGAACTACATTTCATGGCCTTCCCTCTACACATTTTTATACTACACCTTTCAGCAAAAGCTTTTACAATGATATTAAACATTAACTCTGTATGGGTTCATCCCAAGACACAGCAGCAGCCTTAAGGTTAATAGTCCTTTTAATTAAAGGATAAGTCAGTTATTGAACGCAGAAGCTAATCACAAAAGGATTACCACTGAAAATGAACATAGTCTGTGCAATTAGTCTGATAATTAAGACTTAAGTACTGGACAGAGATCAAAGTGCTTGTAATATGCAATAAAGTTCCTAGAGTTGTAAGGATATTCAAAATGTTAGCTTGTGCTTTATTGCACCTTCCATTTATCATGTACCCATGATAGCAGCAAACACATTTTCCCGATGGATGTCAGCATGGATAACTGCAACAGCTGTTACTACATAAGCCTGGTGTTTCTCACAATATGATTACTCTGTCAACGGCGGCTGTAAAAGGTGGCATCTGCATTCATCAAACAGAGTTATCAATAAATGTAAAGCCATACAACAATTAGAGATCTCAAAGGAAGAACAAATCCAACCAGAAAAAAAAATGTCAACCACATTCTTTAATTACTAAGATTGTTAATCAATAAAACACCTTCATAACTTTTAATTAAAATTTTATTTGATCTGGATGTTTGGAGAATCTGATTCTTTGTTTTCATTACATTTAACAGTTGCGCTACAAAAATCCTGGTGGCATCTGTGAGCAGCCGTCCTCTGGGGGACACTTTATATCTGTAATTGCATATTGTCACCTACAGAGGGTGTTAAGAATCCTTGTTAAATATAAAGGAAATAGGAGACATTTCACAGTAGCCATTATCATGGAGCAAATTACTAGGTAGAGTAATCCAGAAGCTGTCAGGAAAGGTTAGCAAAAGAGAGTGTGAGGAAATCAACCATTCAGCAATTCATCATGGACCAAAACTAGGTCTAAAACAAAACGAAGGCAAAAAAGGTTTTATGAAGTCAAGACATTGCCTGTGTTTACAGTAATAAATAAAGATGATAAGAGGCTACTGATGAAGAATAAAAAGATGCAATGATAAGAGAAAAATCAATTGCTTTAATCACACTGATTCTCAGGCAAGATATAATGAGAACAAGTTAGAATTCCAAAGCTCTATGCTGTACACATTAACTTTTTCTTCAATTTGTGTTCATAAGGAGCTGTGTAATTTATGTATCGCCAGCTCCAGAAGTTGACGGGTGAATTCCCTTACCTTCATCTCAGTCTCGTCAAGCCAAATACAGGCATAACTATTCCATTTTTAAATGGTCTTTTTGACTTATAGAAAAAGAAAATTGATCTTGAATGTTTTTTCTCAACTGAGTTTCCACTAGGATCTCATTTCACACTCAATTCCAACCTACATAAATAAATGAGGTTGACTATCGCCTGTTTTATTGCTGAAATAATTAGCAATCTCTCCTTTCACAGTTCTGAGTGCTGATAAGATGTAGAATTTAGTGCTCAGAGGCTCACTCTTGGGGCTTTCCTTTCTTTCGCCTCAGCTTGGTTTCCACAGGATAAGAATGATGGTGAACTATAACCAACCAATCTACCCAGTGTCCTAGAGAGGGCTGCCGTCTCTAATTCAAAGCTCATCGCAAATAGAATGTACCCTCCATGTTTTCCACTCTCAGGAAAAGTTAATGTGCTATCATTGGGGCATTGCTTGGAAGATCAGCCAAAGAAAGCTAGGATTTTTGTTGCTTTTGTTTTTGGTTTTGTTTTTGTTTTATCAACAGGTCCCAGCCCAACATTGGTTCCAAACAATGATTATACTTATGAGAGCAGGGTCATATCTTAGAGAATGAAGAGGAAAATAATAGTACTTTATACTTAAATAATGTATGCCAGATGCCAGGTACTATTCTGAGCACTTCACATATAGTAACTCATTTAATCTTCACAAAAAACCCTAGGAAGTAAATTATTATTATTGCACCAAGAGGTTAAGTTGCTTGCCCATAAGTGATGGAACTGGAACCACGCACCCAGGTGTCTGACTTCAGAGTCTATGCCCTCACCTTCTGTCTTACACTGCTTTTATGAAAAATGCATTATTGGGCATGCCAAATGTTTATTTCTCTTTGCAAGGTGGGTTTTACAGATGGAGAAGAGGAGAATTAGACCTGCCCAAAGGCACACAGTAAGTAGTGGTGCCAAGTCAAACCTAGTTCTATCAAAGTCCAAAAACCCATGTTACTTCACATATTGTCAGAGCAAGAAATGGTCGCTGGATTTCAATTCCACTAACATTGTTTAGAACCAATAATGAATGAGAAAAAGGGGGAGGGGGAGGAGAAAAATGCAAGAGACCACATGTATGTGTGCTCCTTCTCTCTCTCCTAGCAGGTGGAGAGGTAAATTAGCTCTAAAACAGAAGATTACACAAAGTTTGGAAATTTTCCCGAAAGGTAAGAGTGGCTATGAAATGGAGTTCAAATAAGTAGGGTCGATTTTCTAAGTAAAGGAGAGTTGTCATTCTAGGAATGACAACTTTTGTTTCTAAGGGAATCTGAGATCTAGGAGGTCAGAAGGCAGGTAAATGACATAAAAGTTTACGTTGTGATGTCCCCAAGAGCATGAAGGTTTGCCCTCAACTCTGACTGAGGGTCATGTTTTTACTGTTCTCCTTGGGGATGAATATTATTAGGCTTGTGGTGTTCATGGTGAAACATACTCCTCTCTGCCAGGTTAGTAAAACAACTTAAAATAAACACCAAGGAAGAAACAGGGATTTGCAAACAAACAATGAAGCTGGCTGGGTGGGGTGGATGGGGGAGGGCACTGCCGAAGTGGAAACAGTTGGGCTCTGATTCACCTTTGTAAAACCTCAATGCCTTGCATAACCGTAGGCTCTAATAAATACGTCTGAACTGAATGATGGACCTCTTCCCTCTCTACTTAGCTAAGATTAGGAGATAGCAGCTCCAACCTCTGCTAAAACAGTCTCCGTAGTTGTTTCCAACCTACAAGTGACAGCACTTTCCGTCTTTCATCTGTAGCATTTGGCTCTCTCTAATTTTCACTCCTATTATTCTTAGCAGTTGTTAGATTTTTCCCTCTCGTTTGAGTCAATTGTTCGAGATGGGCAGCAATTTCATCTAAGTTTATCAAAATGTCGATTTCAGATATGACGATAGAACCCTTGTTTTCTCCCCCAGTGCTTAGTACAGCCTACCGTGTAACGGACGGCAGTCAAAACATCAATAATTCCTGTGAAAACTGCCTGTGCCGTACTTAGTGTTTTGTTCATACCTACCAACAAAGCAGGGAGATACCCAGCACAAGTAATTTTAACCATTCCTTCCATCGCATATAAATAGCAGCCATATTGAACATCAAAGAGATATTTCAAACCTTAAATGGTATGTAAAAAGCATTGCGAACTCCCGACTGTTATTTAATTTCTACATTTTGAGATGATTGAAAATGAACATGATTGAAATATGAAAGTCATATTTTTTTTTAAACTTTCATTTTGCAAAGGTTAATTGACAAGCAGTTTGAGCAGAGGGAATGAGCTGCAAGTAAGTTTCCAATTACCAGAGCTGGGACACAGACTTGGGAGAATGTATGAAATATATAAATCTTGAAATGCTAACAGAACTTCCATTTACTAGTCTGAGGAATGAGTAGCATAGGTTTGAAGACATTATGGCTCATTTTATAAAGCTATAGCCATCTACATAAAGATAAAATAAAATAAATATCTTGATTTTAATTTCAGGAAAAAAATTCTGTAAAAATTTTCCACAGGAACTATCAATGACTAATAAAACAAGATTCCTTTTTCTATTAATGGAAACACTTGGGTAGAGTTGCAGGACTGTGTGAATATATATTCATAGATAGACACAGATATGTAAATTCACTGCCAAAGAGATTAGCAAAATGCTAGTAGCATGGCAATCTGGAGGAGAGTCTATCTTGTTGCAATTTTTAAATTTCTCAATCCATCAGTTAAATGTAGATTCAGGGCACAGACTCATATTTCCTTGTCAAATAAATTATGTCTTACATCAAAGACCACACAGATTCCTACTTAACAAAACAGGAGAATGTCTGAATAGACCATAAATGTGAAATATGAAAGAGAACAAAATGAGACAGCCAATAAAATAAAAGATTTGTTAGTCAGCTAAAAACTATCCACAAAATGGTACTACTGACAATCAGAACTGGTGATTAAAGAAATATTCTTTTAAACTGATGCTAATTTTTTTCCATGAGAAATGAGGTCTGGTGATAATGTGAAATGGTGAAATTGCTATGCATAAAAAGTTTTTAATTAGACAACAAAGACTGAGATGGTACATGTATCTTTTCTGCTTGACTATTGAAACGTCATGTACATATTTTATAATAAGAGAAGAGAACAAGAAATGTGCCCAGTCTTTAAGAAATAAACCAAGTACTAAATAATAATTTAGTTGTAAATCCAAGGGTCAATATTTGTTTTATCAACTCGACATTTTTCCCTTTCAAAGTAATTTATAGCAGTTAATTCTTGTTTATAGATATGTTTTCTACTCTTCTTTCCCCAAAGATGGCATTAAAAGACTGTCCCTGCCTGGATGTCACTGCTAAAGATGTTATTTGGTTTAATGATTTTGGTAAATTAAATTGTTAGCAGTCCTTAGATTGGAACTATCTTAAAATGTAACAGAATATAACAAATTGTGAGATTAAGAAATTATTTTCAACGTTTCTTTACAGTAGCTTCACTACAATATTGAGTTTCATAGATAAGTCTGATTCCCAAAGGGCCTCAGAGGATTTGGCTTAACAGTTTAATGAGATGACGCAGGGCCAGAGCTTGGCACGATATTTAGCACATGGTAGACACTCAGAAAGCAGCAGGTCTATATAACTGGATGGACAACTCAATAAATACTTCAGAGACATGATAGCCTTTTATTGTCAGAGGCTCCATCATATATGTATTAGTTTGCCAGAGCTGCAGGGGGTCAGGGCTGCCTGAATTTGAAGAGGATACAATTCAGCCCATAGCAATATTGTATCATAATGTTAAAGACTTCCCAACACAGGGGGAGGATGTTGGGATCCAACATGTACAGAAAAATAGAAGTCATGGTAAGCAAGTATAGAGGGAATGGGCTGACTATGGGGTTCCAGCGCCCTCTTGAACCTACTTTCAGTTCTGGTTCTGCTCCAGCATCTTTGCATCTTTGCATCTGTACCAACATCAAAGCATCTTTGCCCTGAGTCAGGTGTAGATTTGATTATAGTAATACTATGTAAAAGTCAGTAAAAGTCTTCGCAATCTTAAGAGGCGCTCTGTATCCCCACAGAGGACCAAGTTATATCAAAAGAAGCTCTGGTTAACCGGATGGGAGAAGGCAGAGTGAGTAGGATGAGGGGCAATGGGGTTGGGGGTCAGGAAGTGAAAGGGGAAGGCAGAGAATGCCCTATATTTAAAGGGACCTGAAAAAACTTGAAAAAATGGTAATTGTCTCAAGCATAAACAAAGTGTTATTTTATCCTGTTGTTTCACACTGTGTGATGATGGGCAACTTGTGAAACTATTAATGTGCTAATAGGGAAGAGTCTTTTTTCTTTAACAGAATGCTAGTGTTAAGAAAGACGGTCAGGTGTGAAATCACTTCAGTGGAATATGTAATTAGCTACTGTATGAACTTTAAGGAAAGGGAGGAAACAATAGTCTCTTCCTTGTTTCCCTTCCCTCCAAGTTATGGGAAAGTGGGTCTGTAATTTAAGCCCTGGCTTAATGTCGATACAGTGCTCCATGCCTTGTTCAACAAATAGATATTGTCACCTGACAACCCCATTATACGGTAACATTTTTTTTAAGCCAGATTCACTGTACCTTCATAGTTCCATTTTTCTTTGGGGCTCTTTCCTCCTTAAAATGGATTGCCAAGTAATAAAAATGCTTTCACCTTTATATCTACCTGTCTCACCCCCTTTAGTTCTTTTATTGCCAGGCTTTGTGTCAGGTGAATCCATCCGCCCACCTCTCATTGGCTTCCTGATACCCAGCAGCTCAGAGCCATTCTGGTTTTAAAATAATGGCAAGTCTTTCACGACAATCATTGAGGTTGGTCCATTAGAGGAGATGTGGATTGTGTTTTAATCGTTCAGAAATAACAGTCTCTGACTGGTATGAGCCAGGAAAGTCTCCCTTGAGCAAAGGCGCCCGAACTGGGAAAAAATTAAAAGGCAAATTCAGCAATAAAATCAAGCAATTAAGATGGTGGGACTACCTAGCAGAGAGGTTTACCATCTTCCTTGACAAATCCTGAGATAAATCTTCAAAAACAGAGGCCCAGGATTATACAGGGTAACTTAGTCTTTAAAAATACCTAGGAAATTAATGGTTTTGACAAATAACACTTATGTCAAAAAAGGGGGGGGATGAGTGGTTTCTCTTATTTATCTGGGTACCATCTATCATTGTGGAGCTTTCTGTGACCCACATGGCCCTCCAACTACAAATGCTCCATCCTAAAACACATGAAGCACTGGAGGAACAGGCACTCGAAGACGTACAAGTTACCGTTTGTCTTCTCTGCAGAGTGGCACGAATATTCTTTAAGCTCAGCCCAGAAGGATAATGTGCATAGTTCATTGGAGAACTTTGTAGCTCAGAATCAAATTTAATCAATAAGCTGAGACCTGGGCAAATTCCATTTTCAAAGGGCACTCGTGAAGTTTAGGACTTCTAAATTAGAAATCAGAGTTCATGATTTAGTAATTTTCTAACAGTTACAATTTATGTGTCATTTACATTTAAAGTTAGTTAACATTGAGAGTTTATTTTTTTGGCTTTCTGGATGATGTATATATCTGCTACTGAGTTACTAGCGCACATTTTGAGTGCGTAATAGTACAAGTACTTTCATTATCCTTTTTTGAACCATAAAGATCGGAGTCCACTTTAACGAGTCCCTACATGGCAGTATAGTAGAAAGAGCCTTAGAACAGAACCTAAAAGATCAGGATGCTAAAGTGAGGCTATTTTTTGGATATTGTTAGCTCATTAGGGACTCTCTGGATTGGCTAGGCAGTGCCCTTGCAGGGAACTTTGGGTACACTGTGAAGAAAGGCATTCATAAGACAGTATGAATTAAGTCTACTGCCCCTTCATTCTTATGTGAACACTGTCAATTCCTCAGAACTTAAAATAATCATACTACTTTTTTTAGCAGTAATTCAGTAGTAAAGGAATGATAATTTAGTTACTTTAAACTTTTGAAGCATATACTTGGAAAGTCATGGGACCTAAATTGTCCTTGAAGTCAATAGGTTATAAATACTTTGACAGCAATATTTAGTAATCCAAAATGCAAATGTTTACTTCCTACACCAATAAGAAGGATTTACAGTTTTATTTAACTAAAAAGAGCCCTGGCCAGTTTGGCTCAGCAGTTAGAGCATCAGCCTGCAGACCAGAGAGACCAGGGTTCAGTTCCCGCGAAGGGCATGTACCTCGGTTGTCATTTGTCCCCACCCCGGTTGGGGTCATGTAGGTGGCAACCAGTTGATGTGTCTCTCTCATATCAATGTTTCTCTGTCTTCCTCCATCTCTTCCTCCCACTCTATCTGGAAAAAGAAAAAAGCAAGGTTATAGATGATTTCTTAGTAGAATGAGGCAGCATGTAAATAAAACAAAATAAATAGGTTATGGAAATTTTTTTAGAAATGTGACTCTTAATTTACTTTAACAAAATAAGATTTAAATTTTTTCCCTTTACAAATGTTTTACTAAAAAATATAAAATGTGAATCTTTTATTTCCAATAATTTATCTAAAGACTTTCCAGCATTACTTACAAAGAAAAAAACACAAATATCTATTTTTGTATAGGGTGAGTTCCACCTTGCTTTTACTTTTCAATGGAATGAAAAGATAAATTTCTTAATTTTGCAAAACCCAAATTATTTATTAATTTATAATAAACTAACACAAAAACATGTGCAAAGCTTTTATTCTACTCCCAAAAAAGCCAAGTGTCTAGTATTACATTGTCATTGCAGTTTTCCTTGATGTATTTAAGTGAGCTAAGCTACTATTTGTGCGACATTATTTTGAAAGCTTCTATAAACACATATTTTTCACCTTGATGTGAGTTACATCTGAAAGGATTGAGGAGTGATCCATCTGAGTAAAGGGCAGTCATTTTAAAGTCATGCATTTCATAGCTGCAAGGGCTAGAGGAGGCATTGCTCCCCCTCCGGCTTCATCACCACCTAACTCACACCTCCGTCCAAGCACACAGCAGGCTGAAGCCTGGCCGTCTTTATTCTGCTGCTAGGGGACTCCTTGAGGAAAGGGGTTTCTTATTTTCTTTGTTATCTCAGTGCCTAGTTTGTCTTTTCCAACACGTTCAATAAATTGTAAGTGAATATATAACTCATGGCCAAATTCCCTCTTGTTATAGACAACGAAAAAAAACCAATAGAAAGACAAGGGCTTTTGTTAGGTTATGCAATGGATTAAAATCAAGACAGGATAAAAACCCAGATCTTCTTATCTTCATGCTGAGCAATCTTAGCCAGCAAGTCGAACGTAGATACCAAAGTATAGAAAATAAGTTGAATATAGTTTTGGCTCATGATGACTGATTTATATACCTTTTTATGATGATGTTGCACTAAGTATTATAAAAGTAATGATTTATTATCCTAGTCCATGGAGATATCTAGCATGAAAGTCCAGTGATTCAGAACACATTGGATTGGGATTGCAGAACAGACACTAGCTGTGTGGCCTTGCTCAGTTCCTTAGTCTAATCCTCAGATCCTATCCTGTAATGTGGATAGAATAGTAGCCACCTCTTAGGAGTTATAAGGAGTAGACAAAATAACACATATAGAGCACAGAGCTCGGGATCTGCCACATGGTTATCAACATAGAAATAATTTAAACTTCTTTGTAGGGATTTGTTAACCTTGAATTAATGAGAAAAACAGATTCCACTACAAAATATTATACACACACACACACACATCCATATACATATATACACATTTATATATAAATGTATATATTTAAACATATAATTTAATATGCACATATATTTATATTTTTAAGTATGTATATATGTATACTACAAAAAACAGGAAAAAATTCTGGTAGAAAGTACAATATATTAAGATGATTGTCTTTGGATAGTAAAATCTTTTTATTTGTGTTTGTATACATTTTCTACAATAAGCATAATTTATGTAAAATAAATTTAATGTATTTTTAAACATAAATATTGACTTTTATTAATCTGGCTTAAAAACTCACTTATTTGGAGTAAATCCTAAAATCACTTTCACATTTCACAAATCCTAAAATCATTTCCTCCAAAATGTTGCTGGGTTTTTATTTTTAATTAATTTTACAGTTATGTATTTATTCTGTTTAATAGTTACCATGTGCCAGGTACTGTTCCAACTGCTTTATCAATATCAACTCAATTAAGAAAGAGCACTAGTCCCCTGTTTGGGGAGAAAAATAGCTATGTGGGGTGGTAAGACATACCTAGAATAAAAACTTTTTAAAAAGAGAGTCTAACTTCTGTCTTTTAATGGGACTAATGGGAAATACAGGGCAAATACAAAATTCCTACAATTTGCTTTATTCATATATACATAATAGCCACCAAAATGAGATCATTCTAGCTTAAGTAGATTCTGCTAAGAAATTAATAATGATTTTCTAAATAATTTAAGTATGCTTTTATGTGGCATAATTTTACAAGGAAATCATCAGAAACTATGTCAACTACATAACAGGCACCTAACATATATTATTTTCTCTTTAACCAAAACTACCAATTACTGTTTTCTAAGTGAAATTTAAGTACATAATTACAAATGTAATAATAAGATTGAGAACTAGTTCTCATTATCTTCTCATCATACTTTTCTCTGAACACACAAGGTCCCCATAAAGCCAGTGAGCAGGACTCGGTGGCAGTGGAGGTCACAGAGGGGGCACAGCGGTGGGGAAGACTCGGGCTGGTAATCAATATGATATACTTCTAGAATCAGTATAATCACCCTGAATAACACGGGAACATCATGGTAATATATGACGGGCTATCATTTTTCCTTGCTGTTCCTTATGTAGCTGTGATGACCATAACTCAACAACACATTTGTCATAGAACCTTCAAAGAAGGGGGGTGATCAGTGGGCTCAAACATCTGTTCTGGGAACATATGATTTTTTTCTAATGTAAATCCAAATACGTTCAAAGCCATATTTGCTTCATGTGTAGAAATGGCTACTCTTAAATATCAGTACTCCAAGGGCATGAAATCTGCTATTTCTGTCACCTGAATGTTGAGTGATAGAAAGGAGGCCTTGGCATGTTAAGGTTGAAACCTTAGAAACAGGGAGAATTATTATTAGTCTTCCTGAGCTGGGTGCTGCTGAAAAGCCAGTGAAAGTCTGTGGCCAGAGCCTAAGCTGGAGAGAGTAATTGTTTTCCAAACCACCCTAATGTTCATTTAGCACCAGAAGATGTGTTCATGCCCAAAGTTTTAAAGCATAAGCATTTTGATTAATGAGACAGAGCCAGCCTTAGTGTTCCCAGTTCTCCCTTTCGAACCTACCTGGGCTGACTTTGGGAAGAGCCGTGTGGGCACAATTGCTAATGGCTGCACTGGTCATTATTTTCACACTGAGAAAGAAGAGAGCAGGTAATTATGAAATCGTGTCTTCCTGGGGTGTCAGGCAGAGGGAGCATGTCCAACTCCACAGAAAAAAGCAAAATTCCTTAGAAAGTGTTTCTTAAAGTTCTATAGAAATCTCATGTACACGTACTAGAAGATATACCGCAGTTCAAAGATTCCTGAAGAGCAGGGCTCTGAAAACAGAATAATAACAAGTTAAAAATAGGAGCTGAGCCCTGGCCTGTTTGGCTCAGCGGTTAGAGCATCGGCCTGAGGTCCGGAGAGACCCGGGTTCGGTTCCCGCTAAGGGCACATACCTGGGTTGCAGTTTGTCCCCGGCCCTGGTCGGTCGTGCGGGTGGCAGCCACTCGATGTGTTCCTTTCACATCGATGTTTCTCTCTCTCTCTCTCTGTTCCTCTCTCCCTCCCACTCTACCTGAACAAAAAATGAAAAAATGTCCTCGAGTGAGGATAAAAAATAAATAAAAAATAGGAGCTGAAAGTGTGTTTAGAATTCACCACATATCCAAGCTCTCACTCTCCACCCCACTACTGAGAAGGGAACGTAGATCCAGAAAAGGATCCCAAGGCAGACAGGGAGCTTCAGGCAGAGCCAGGATTAGAAACCCATTTGGTTCCCATGGCAGCCACAGCTCTTCCGCGACCCCGCCTGCAGCCTTGGCCCAGTGTTCCTTCTACTGCGTGGGCTGTGTCACAGTAGGGAAGAGGGAGCCATTGAAGATTTTTGAACACAGAAATGACATGACCATCTCAGTGTTTTAGGAAGATTATCTGGCAGACCCATCTGTAACCTGGATTAAAAGATCAGGACTAGCACAACATAGCATCAATTCAGGGCCATGGGAACAGGAACTGAGGGAATAGACTGGAAGGGGAAAGATGCAAGAAACATTTCAAACCTGCTGTCTGCAGTCTGCCTGAAAGTAGGACCAGTTGTATCCCCAGTTCCCAATACAGTGCCTCGTGCATGAAAACAAACAAAAACATGGTGACTTCTGTTAAATGAACGGAAGAATTAAAGTAGAAAAGACAGGAATCAGTAGACCAGGAGAGGCCTTTCTTTTCTCTTCTTTTTTTTTTTTTTTTTTTTAATGTTTAATTACAGTTGTCATTCAATATTATATTAGTTTCACATGTATAATATAGTGGTTAGATATTTATGTAATTTATGAAGTGATTCCCCCATAAGTCTAGTACCCACCTGGCACTGTACATACTTATTACAATAATATTGACTATATTCCTTATGCTATACATTACAACCCTGTGACAGTTTTGTAACTCCCAATTTGTGCTTCTCAATCCCTTCACCTTTTCCACCCAGCCCTCTAAGCCTCTCCCATCTGGCAACTATCAGTTTGTTCTCTGAATCTGTGAGGTGGTTTCTGGGTTTTGTTGTTGTTCATTTATTTTGTTTTTATGGATTCCACATGTAAATAAAATCATGTGACATTTCTCTTTCTCTGGCTAACTTATTTCACTTAGCATAATACCCTTTAGGTACATCCAAACTGTCACAAATGGTCAGATTTTATTCTTTTTATGGCTAAGTAATATCTCATTGTATATATGTACACATCTTCTTTATCCATTTGTCTCTTGATAGGAGCGTTTAATCCACTTACATGTAAAGTAATTATTATTATTATTATTATTATTATTATTATTTGTTGTTAATCCTCACCCAAGGATATTTTTTCCACTGATTTTTAGAGAGAGTGGGAGGGAGAGACACGTCTATTGGTTGCCTCCTGCATGCTTCCCAACTGGGGCCAGGAATCAAACCTGCAACCCACGTTTGACTGAGGATCAAACCCGTGACCCTTTAGTGCATGGGCTGACATTCTAACCACTGAGCCACACTGGCCAGGGCTAACATAATTATTGATAGGTAGGTAGTTATTGCCATTTTATTACTTGTTTTCTGATTGTTTTTGTAGTTTTTCTCTGCTCCTTTCTTATTCTGTTGCTCTGGAGAGGCCTTTCTTGAATCACTGATGTAGAAGTGATCCAGGAAGCCCTGAAACAGATGAGAATGCCACTGAATTACAGAAATGAAAGAAGAGCTGGATATATCATTGGAGTTAATCTGTGCACCTGTAGTGTGCACCTGGGTATGGTTGTTTTAGACTCATCGTTCTTTACTCATGGCTGACTGATAGAACCATGGAGATGGCATTTGGCAAAGACAAGGGACAAATTTTCATACCCAAACTCATTATCAGAGTGAAATCCTCAAGCAGGAAGACCCAAATGTATTCTTATAGTAGCAGTGAGAAATTTTCATTTTCAACTTTGAAATTGTACAGAATTTTATCAGAAAACCTTTAAAAGGGGGGGGTTATTTTAGTATTTATATAAATTTTGAGTTTCACCATAAAGAAATATTTTAATTTTAAGATACATACCAGGTTGTGGGGGAGAGGCATCATTATCTTTTCAGTGGCTGGGCGGGGTAGCAGACAAGCCCTGACACTCCCCACCCCCACATGCACCTCCAGGAGTGGCAGCGAATGAATGCTTCCTTTTGGCGGGAACCCTGGGAAGCAGTCACCTATACATTTGCTATTGGCCACAGCAGTCTCCCCAGATGTATCCTACAGCTTTTCTACCCTTCCATCTACCTGACCAATCAAAGAGAAGTCAGATCTTTGAAATGGGCATTTTATATTTTGTGGTTACTACTACTTCTTAAGGTAGTAGGATCCCAGAACCATAAATATCAAAATTCATAGACTGTTATATCTGAACATGACCTTAGAGATGAGTTATTAAATCCCCTTGAGAGAATCAGGAACCAGATATGACCTTCGCTCCAAGGAGGGAAGGGCTAGGTTTTTTGGTCAAAGCTGGCATTCTAGGATCTAAGGCTGAAAATGAGGCTGAGTGATAGCCCTCTGGCTGTAGAATGCTCAGTCAAGAGAATAGCATAGGGCAAAGAGGCTTGAGGATCGCATCCTCACAGCTCTCAGACACAAGAACAAACAAGGTACAGATAGGAAGTGGGAGATGGAGAAGTGACAGAAGATGACTGGACAACCTAGGGCAGTGGTTCTCAACCTGTGGGTCACGACCCCTTTGGGGGTAGAATGACCCTTTCACAGGGGTCGCCTAAGACATAACAGTAGCAACATTACTGTTATGAAGTAGCAACAAAAATAATTTTATGGTTGGGGGTCACCACAACATGAACTGTATTAAAGGATCACGGCATTAGGAAGGTTGAGAACCACTAATCTAGGGGATTGTGGAGAGGTGGGGATGGTGCTTGTGAGTGAGGACCTCTCCCCACAGTAACGTGGTTTTGCGATGAGTTAAGGCTATCCCCTGAAAAGATTATCTCCAACACTCTTATGGTACCACAGTTAACTCTCATCACTGGTGGAAATAAGAGTTTTGGAATAAAGGGGGGAAATACAATAAGATGGTAAATATTAGCTAAGCATAATTAAAATATGTGCTTATTATTTTTTAAAAATAGTAATATTAATTTACCAAAATGAAAATCGAATCTGTCAACTTGTGTTGGGTATGTATAAAGTATCGATCTGTCTTTCAGTTCCTTTTTTTATTTGCTCACTGACCTCTCTATCCACCTACATTTTAAAAAGTAATTTTTATATTTCTTTGTCCACTACTTCCTTAGCAAATATATATTGTTTGCCTAAAATGTGGTGGACACTGAGTATACAATATTTCACAAAATTGCATGAGCTTTTAAGGAATAATTTTAATCTTCTGCTAACGTGAATTTAGCTCATTTCAGTATTTATTCTTTCTTTTCCTAAAAAACAATTGTACTTTCATAGAAGAGTCATTTCCCTTGAGCTGAGCGTATCTCTTTTTTGGAAAAGAGAAGAGAAGAGGAAGGGAAGGGAAGGGAAGGGAAGGGAGGGAAGGGAGGGGAGGGGAGGGGAGGGGAGGGGAGGGAGGGGAGGGGAGGGGAGGGGAGGGGAGGGGAGGGGAGGGGAGGGGAGGGGAGGGAAGGGGAGGGGAGGGGAGGGGAGGGGAGGGAAGGGGAGGGAAGGGAAGGGAAGGGAAGGGAAGAAGACTCCCCATCACTTTGTCACTGGCATTTCATGTACATTCATTCTCAAACTAAGCAAGAATTGATCATCTGTTCCTTAAGAATATTCAAAAATAATTTGAAAATCACCCTGGCTTGTCTTTGCTTCTGACAGGGGTTTGTTTGCAATGTCTTTATTTTCTGTTTAGTGTGACTTGCATGTTGACATTACTCAGTGCTTACACTTGAGTTAAGTCTTCCCAGCCTCTATTCACACCAACTTCTTTCAACACTTAACTAATCTGTGGATGGTGATGTTACATTAACTTATGCTCAACATGATCTTCAATATGGTCAGCAGGCAGTATTTTCTGCAAAAGGCATTTTCTCCTAACTAAAAGGAGAAGAAAGCTAACCTTAGCTTCCTGTGGGCCCAGTCCCTTGTGAATTCCGAGATGGAGAAAAAGGTTAATTGTTAACAGGTTCATGCATGTGTCACGTACAACTCACCACTGGTCCTTCAGTCTCACACCCTTTCAGCAGTAGCGTCGAACACACTGAGACCAGACGGAGTTTTTATTGCTTTCTTCAATAAGATACAGAGTGAGTTTAAAGAAGGTGATCTTTGAGATTTATCTCTGGTCTGGAATAAGAGTTCAATGATTCCTTTAATCCATGTTGTCATCTCCTTTAGACTTTTGCTTTACTTTCGTCTTTTAACATCTCATCTGATATTAATAGCAATTATAAGAATCCATATAATAATTTAACCTAACAAGAACTCTAGTATGAGTCTCATCTGAGCAAGGCACGGGACCAGGCACTCATTTTATACTTCATAATGATACCATATTTCACAGCATATGAACTGTTTTTAATAACTACAATTTATCTACAACTTGTCTTTAAAAGCTCTCTGACAATAAATCAAAAGGATTAATTGGGTAAACTTTCCTTAAGAGGGAATTAGAGTGTTATAACATCTCAACACTAGTTGAAGCAGTCGACATAAATTTGCAAATATATCATAAAAATAATTTAAATTTAGTGATCAGGGTCAGTAGAAGTAAAAACACAATTTTTTTTCTATGGCAATTTATTTTTTCAATCATTTGACATGTTATATTTTGTAAATTTCAGGTGTACAGCATGTTATTTTTATACATTTATATATTGTAACATGATTGCCACTGAAGAAATATTTGTCACATTGTATCATTATAGTGCAACATTACTATCTATATTTATAACACTGTACATTATATCTCTGTGGCTTATTTACTACTCATTGGAAGTCTGTACCCTTAAACCCCATCTATCTGATTCCTCCACCCATGCCCCATTCCCTGGTAACCACCATTTTACTCTCTGGGTTGTTTTTGTTTTTGTTTTTGTTTTTTTGCAGGTTTGACATTTTTAGATTTCACATGTAAATAATATCATATAGTACTTGTTTTTCTCTGTCTGACTTATCTTCTTAGCATAAGGTGTTCAAGGACCATCCATACTGTTGCAAATGGCAGAATATCCTCCTTTCTCATGCTTAAATAATGCTCCATTGTGAATATATACCACCCCTTTTCTATCCATTCATCTACTGATGGGCATTTGTAAAAGTCAGATTTTAAACAGAATTAATGAATCCAAAATTACTTTAAATACATCTATTTCTAAAGGATCCCAAATATACTTAAAAAGTATATGTATATCTATGTCTATATCTATCACCTATCTATCCATCTGTCTCTCTATATAACTATAGATAGATAGATAGATAGATAGATAGATAGATAGATAGATATTCCTAAATACAATTAGTTCTTAATAAAATTTGTCATAATTTTCTACTTCAAGAGACACTACACACAGGCTCCATTGCTAGGATGTTTTGCATTAAGGCAACAGCAAAACATGTCTTGAAATTTCACAAAATCTTCTATACTTATCATATCTCTGGATAGATATCAAAACAGATTTGAACATTTCAATACTTGAAAACAATATGACTCTTTGCTATCCTGGAAGTATATCCACAGAATCATTTGTCTTTATTTCGCAAACTTATCCAAGAACTAAGACCTCTATGCATCAAGTGGTTCACCCTCTGTCTGATATAATCGCGTTCTTTGCAACTCAAAGGCTTCTTAGAAATCCATCAGTCAGTCCATTATTTCTGAAACTTCCTTCCAAAGAATATTTATGTACTTCAACATGTTAATAGAGTTTGGGGGAACTGTTTCTGTGTTCAAATAAAGTCTCAAATATCTCTTCTGGAGGCTCACAGTACACATTAGCATATTAAAGGCTCAGCCAAACCCGCAGTTAAAAAAAGACCTAGGGGGATGGGTTTTTGTATTTTATTATTTAAATGTATTTGTACTTTTTGTTATTTATACATATATATGGTGCTACCTGAATAAGAAATGAAAAAATACATCTCAGAGAAAGTAGAGAAAGAGAAGACAAATGGGGGAAAAGTTGATCAGTCCCAGTGAGAAATGCAACTTTCAGGATTAAGAGATATATCTGAAGAGCATTTTTATAAAGGTTTGTAGTATGAGGTGCTTTATATCTCTTCCTTTGTGTCCTTAAGACTCACATTACTTGTCAGGGCAAGAGAAGGAAGGAAGGAAGGAAGGAAGGAAGGAAGGAAGGAAGGAAGGAAGGAAGGAAGGAAGGAAGGAAGGAAGGAGGGAGGGAGGGAGGGAGGGAGGGAGGGAGGGAGGGAGGGAGGGAGGGAGGGAGCTCTGAGAGAAAGAATGAAGAAAGAGAGAAAGAAACTATTTAACTTTACAAAACCTGTGTTTCCAAAACTTATTTGACTAGAGAGCTCTTCATTCAAAGAGAATCTATCAACACTAGTGGTATGCTAGAAAGTATTTAACAACCAGCTCTTGGGAAAAGGAGGGGCCCTGATTTGTAGTATTTACCTATTTCCATGGTGTAAATACTCCCACCATGGCCACTTTGAAACTGCTAACATGACATTCACTGGCTCACAAGTTCTGGCTTCAGCATACCACTGCTTGTGTTTCCTTAGGAAACAGTTTAAGCTGGTGTATCTTCCCCTCCTTCCCCATTCTCTCTCCTACACATATATTTTAAAGATGAGCAAACTAAAGCCTAGAGAAGTTATGTGGCTGTTAAAATTACACAGCTAATCATCTTCACTGGTACCTAAACTCTAATTTCCAAATTAAATGATAATTCCACACTATCTAGTGTAAAATTTTAACTACATGGAAAGGAAGTGTAGTACTCAAGATCCCAATAATAAGGAAGAATCTTACCTTTCAGCTGCTCAGCTCCTCTACCTGTAAATGACATAATTTGGATAATATGTGTGTTTTACCAGCATCTTCTAACTAATAAAATATATGGGTTCATTTATTCATAAATATTTTGAAATCCTTAGTCAAAAGAGACAGCATGACAGTTTAAGATGGTATTCTGAAGTCATTCATGCCTCATTCAAGTCTTGACATTTCTTGGACCTTGGTCTTGAACTAGAGGTTACTCTCTCAGGTCAGAAGAAATACCTTACTTAGAAACAAAGGAAAGTTAACTCTCATTTATATTTTAATATTTTTGTTGTTCAAACTTTTTCCCTTAAACCATAGTACACCTTACACTTTTTACTTACCTCATCATGTTTTCTAAGACAAGGATTTGTTGAAATACATGCCTTTAAAACATAGAATTGTTTTTGATAGGTATTTACACATACATACATATAAATAAATTTGACTTTGTGGAAGGTGATGTTAATTCCTTGGATTCAAAGATGAGACTACAGCTTTGCTTGTGTTGCAAGTCATTATCCTTTGTGGCAGAGGTGTCCCATGAGCCCTTCCATAACAGGATTTGTTGTATAAATCCCAGGATCTTCTCTGACTGGCTTCCACTGATCTCAGGCAAGTCCTTTAATCTGTTACTCTTTGATTTTCTTATTCGTTAAAAAATGGAATAATAATAATCTATACTTTATGGGGTAGTTGGTCTCAACTACAGAGATTTTTTAAAACTAATAATTAAGTTTATGAATTTCACTATAACTTGGGCCATTTTACATTTTGACTTTCACCAAAAGCATGGTATAAAAAAGAACTAATCAAAATTTGTTTTAAATTGTTTAAATTTGTTAAATTATCTGTAGATTGAAATCATTCCTCTTCTCCTAGTGTCTCATTACTGCTGGGCACCACAACTTGGTAACAGTGGACAGTTGATATTATGGTGTAAATATAATAATGAATTTGTGTTGCCACTGTATTTACTTAATGAGCAGCCATCAATAAAAGGACAATTTAAAAAACAAGGGCCTTACAAATTTCAATAAACTACAGAAGATGTTTTAAAAAGGAGCTTAATGAACAGAAGGAATCAAAGGGCAAGTGGAGCGGAGTGCCCCTGGCTGAACCACCTCAAGACATGATGAAATGACCGACATTCTCCTTTGGTCACTTCCCTATAATGAGGAATTTCTGATTTTTCAGAGATTCTAATGAAATTCTGAAAACTTTCAGAGTTTTTTTTATGAACTTTTTGTCTGTCTCCAAATTTCACGGTGGTTGCAAAGTGATTGATTCCTTTGACAAAGCATATGTATCACTCAGGTAGACAATTACCTGATAGTCACCTAAGCTCTGTGGGAAAATTCTGAACAAAACAGGTAACTGCATGTTCAAATGAGTCCTGGGGTTGGTATTCCCTGATACATAGTCATTGCTCCCTCCTAGTGTACTCAAATAACTTTGTCAAGCAGCTTGTGAGTGCAATTATTTTATGAGAGATTTTTGGTTAAAATAATGTTATAGGAAGGGGAAAAAAATGTAATTAACATTTAAATAAAACTTTATTGTTTATGCAGTATTTCCCCCCGTGTTGTCTCTTTAATCCTTACTATAACCCCCATCGGTGTGGAGGTGTATTATCCTCATTTTATGAATAAAGAAGTTGAAGTTTCAAGAAATTACCTTATCCAGGTCAACAGAAGCCCATCAGAGAAATTTGGGACTCAAAAAAGCAAATTCTGTGTGCTTCCTACTATACCACATTAACTCTTAAAAATGAACTTGACTTTTGTTCCCACTATTCAACTAATCACTGATGTTAGCCAGTCCCCCAATCCTGGGGAACCAGTAAAGGTAAAGGGAATGTGTTATCTCTGCCCACTTGCAACAGGTCTTCGACATTCCAGCCCAGCAGTGATGAGGCCATACAGCCGAAAGCACTCCCTCTGTCGTCAGACATGGTAACAGCACGTCCTGGCTCCAGTGTTTACTTGGCCCAGTTACCTCACATCTTAGAACCTCAGCTTCCTCATCTGTGCCGTGGGCATGATGAAACTGCTTACCTTGTTGTGAGGATTAAATGGGGTTAAATGCATAGAGTACTTAGCACATAGTAAGCACTCAATAAATTCTAGCTTTTAAAAGCTACCTCAGCCCTGGCCAGTTTGGCTCAGCAGTTGAGCGTCGGCCTGCAGACCAGACTGTCCCGGGTTCGGTTCCTGCTAGGGACACGCACCACAAAAAAAAAAAGAAGCTACCTCAGTTGCACTGGCTGGTGTGGCTCAGTTAGTTGAGAATTGTAGGGTACACTGAAGGGTCACTGAATTAATTCCTGGTCAGGACACATACTTAGGTTGTGGGTTCCATCTCCAGTAGCAGTGCATATGAGAGGCAACTAATCAGTGTTTCTCTCTCTCTCTCTCTCAAAAAAAAAATCAATAAAAACATATATATTTTTAAAAGTTACCTCAGTTATGTCATTTTTTTAATTATCTCAGTTTTTTTTAATCTCTTAACATAAACCTAGTTTAAAATTAAAATGTTTGTATTAAACTCAAGGCACACACAGAATGTTCACACAAGGCCCGTCACTGGGGGCCTGACTGTTACTCCCGTCTGCAGAACTCTAAAGGCCACCCCAGGCCACCAACTTAATTATATCCAGGATGCGCAGCAGAGGTGAAAAGCCTCCTAGAACTGTTTTTCAATCATCATCTCTCCAACTGAGCTGGACTAGTGACACTAAACCCAGCAATTAGAAGCCTCAAGTTTAGAAATACATTCAGTTTCCCAAGTCCCAAATGGCAAAGGTTAAGTGAATTATGTGGAGATAATTCGCCAAGGTCCCAAGGGAGGGTCCTGCTAACTTCAGATTGCTGGCTGTTTCCGTCTTACTTTTCCCTTCCCAACTGGTACACTTCTTGCAATGGTTCTGCCAATATAAATATCAGGAAAGTAAGAGAATTTACAGATGGGAAAAATAAAAACCCTTCAATATGTTTTCTAGGGCGAAGCATGTGATTTGCACAGTTAGTGTTTCTGTTATACTGAAGGCTTTTCCTCCAGCTATTTTCAAGAATAATCATGAGTAAATTTACACTCACCTCATACTAAAACTATTTGAGATCTTTACTGTGTTGCTTTGCTACTTAAATAGGAGTGTGTCGCCGGGCATCTTACTGCGTGAGACCATAATGGGACCCACAACTCTCCTCCAGGCTGAATTAGAACCACCCATTACACCTCGAGTTGTGTGGTAACACCTCCACAGTGTTTCCAATTAACTTTGTAAGTTTTTAATCAGTGACAAATGCATCTTTGTAAATTCAATTTACCTTTTATTGCAGCGCTATAAACCGTCTTGCAGCATTCCGGTACTTTGTGAACGTTTTACTTGCTACTGACATAAGACAGCTGTTGGACCTACAACAAAGGCTAAGCTTTATGAGTTACCTGAATTAGGATGTAGGTGAAGTAATTAAACCCCAAAGAGAAAGAGGGGGGAAACAGATAGCCCTCCACTATCCACATGCAACAATTCACAGGCAGGAACTCCTGAAGCAACTCTGAAGCTGAAACATGCAAGATTAAAACCTCAGAAACTCCCTTCTTTTATTGTGAGTTTAAACTCCCAATATGTTGAAAGAGGTAGATGAGTGAAAAGGTCAGGCACATTTTATTAATAAATCCATACTGCTATTTGTTTTTCTTTTTAATCAGATTCAAATGCATCCTGTTAAAGAGCCCTGAGTGATTAGATCATAAATCTGAATGACCTTGAAGATGATGAAGGAAATGTTTCTCCGTAAAGCCATCATCATGCTGCCAGTTTCATCATTTACACATTTTTACAGGTGCAAGGAAAATGTTTAATTTTGAATCGCTCAGAATAAAATATTACTTTATAAGAACTCCAGATAATAAAGACAATGAGCTAATTGAACTACATGGAAATATGTGGGAGTTTTTGTTTCTCTCTTTGCTCCTAAAATAAGAAAATGGCAACAACAACAACAAAAAAAATTAGGAGAAGGAATACTAAGTATTTGACCTCAACTATATATACTCTAGGATTCTAGGTCAGGGTTCATTTTGTTTGAATATCACTAACAACACATTAACTTACTGCCCCTTTCTGCAAATTATTAACTAATTGTAAGTAACATGGTCATGAGACTTATCTTTTGTTACATATTTAATCAAACGTCTGCATTGTTATAAAGGCAGCAAATTTATGGATGACATTTATGGTTTTATCCTTAAATACTAAAGAATTCTTTTGTCTTATTTTTAGATTTATCACTCAACCATGAGACATTTGACATTCAAGATGTAGATCTCTGCTTTGCTATTATCACATCAAAAATACTGCAAGTGTTGTAATTTGTCAGGAGTTTCTAGACCCTGGTTTATGCTAATTCATTAATTCATTCACTTATTCATCAAGTGCCTAGGATAAATAGTGACTAAAGATATGGTCCTTTGACTGAGGATCATGGATTATAAATGCAAGAAAACCTTCAAACCTATATAAATTTGTGTTATTTTTTAGATGTTAGTTTAGACTTTATATGCTTTTAAAAATCAGCCATGATCTAAAATGTTTTATTAAATCTGTATATTGTTACCATTTCTAAACCATAAGCTTGGCTTTCTTTGACCTTTTCTGAAGGGCATACTCTTTGAATACTGTTTTGATTCTTCTGTATGTATCAAAGATGCTTTTGATAGCTTATGAATTTTTTATAATACATTTACAAACTAGTCAAAATGCAGCTTTGATTTTATTACCCTAGTTCTCTCCATTCTTTATTACACATATTTAAAAAATAAGAAAACGCTTGACAGGTTACTATATAGCTATTTTGAATTAGACAGGAAAAGCACCCTTTTGAATTGCTATAGACTGATCATTAGTTTCTCTCCATTTCTTCTGGATGCTCAGAAAAATATGGCCAGATGTAGAAGAGGAGTTTTAGCAGGCAGTGAGTTTATTGTCTTTATCCCACAGTACGATCTCCACCCAATCAAAGGAACACTCCAATGACAGTCCTGTGACCAGCTTGAAGGACAAGAGGACTCAGTTCCCTGGCACAGCACAGTCACTAGGCAAGGAGGCCTTCAAAGGGTTACTAAGCTTTCCCCGCCCTCAGTGCTTCCCTAATCCCAACAAAACCAGCCCAGAGACGTTCCCAAAGGAGCAGAGGGAGATGTGGCCTCCCAGAACTCAGGATTTCATGATCATTTCCCAAGATGTCACCTGACACCAGAATGTGCCCTAAAGATGGGGCAAAGCAATGGCTGGAATCCAAAGTTTTGGAGAAGAGCCCTAGTATAGTGACCAAGCTATAAAAAGCTGCTGCTTATTGAGAGCTTGAAATATACAGGCATCAAGTTCATCCCAACCACCCCACATGGTGGATGAGCATGCAGAAACGTGGATGAGCTAACAACACAGTGGAGCTGGTTCTCATACCCGTGTTGGCTATGAACTCCATGTGGGTGAGCCCACACCATAACTGCTACACCACCTTGCCATCAGATGCCAAAATGTCATACTATCTCTGCAACCTAAATTCTTATTTTTATAATGAAATTTAAAATCTCTTTAGTAACTAAGTTAACATCCCAGTAACTAAGTTAAACCATCCTTACACTGGAATTAAAGATCTCCTCTAAACTAGCTAAGAGTTTGCTCTAGTTTATGGCAAAGCATACCTCTACTCTAGAAAAGTAGATTAAATTTCTCCCCACTGGATAGTTTCCATTTAAACCATCTTCAGCCAAAACCACTTTATCATAAGTGATGTTTAGCTTTTTTAATAAAAGCCTTCTAATAAAGTCTCCTGCATAAGAAGGATTTTATAGTATTGTATGTGATATACAAATTGTTTCCATTGAAACAAATCTAAAAAGATTTGTATATGTTCCGTATTATTTAGTGAAGTAAAACTCTAGCTCTTGAAGTAATTAATTAGTGATCATTGGGAATTAGCATTTTGGATCCTGGTCAGGGAACATTTAGAAAATCAATGAACATTGGAGGCTTCACTGTCTCCACACCCAGAAGAAAGAAAAAAGATGAAGAATAAAGTCCTCGGGTATCGTCAGGCATTCTCAGCACACTCACATCTGGTATCATCTGCAACAGCTCAATCAATAGGGAAGAGTAATGTAATAATTGCTGCAACATCTTCTGTAATTCCTCATTGTGGTTGCAACAGCATTTCAATAATATTCAGAGAGACTATTTATGGTGCTTAAGGTAAGAGGTTTCTGCCATGTGCAGAATAACAAAAAGTTCAGTGCTGATATTTAACCCTTAATGTGAAGAATTCTTAGTGAAAGTAAAGAAGTAGTTAAGGACTTGCCTTAAACTTAATTTATCAAATACTCTCGATACCAGACAATAGTCACAGGATGTTGAGCCACCGGGCATTTGAAATAGGCAGAATAGTACTTGATGACCATTAACTGAGGACCAGTTGAATTAAATATGGTACATCCACACAATAGATGATTATGCAATTGTTAAAGCAAACATAGAAAACTCACTATGTACTGATATAAAAATTCTTCAAGATATTTTGTTGAGTGACCAAGGGAAAATACAGGGTAGTGTACATAGTAGTAGGCTATCTTTTGCATATAATAGGAGAAAAATTAAAAATATACATTTGTATTTATTTCTATATGCATAAGAAAACTCAGAAAGCTATATCTTAAACTAATAACATTTTTATAGCCTTTTATACTTTTTTCTTAACCATTTGAATGTATTATCTCATTATAAAAATAAAATTCAAGCATTTAATTAAATTTATTGAGGTGACATTGGTTAATAGGATCATTTAGGTTTCAAATATACTTTTCTATGATACATGATCTGTATATTGTACTGTGTGTCCACCACCCAAAGTCATACAATATTCTATCACCAAATATTTGGCCCCCTCCCTCCCCCACCCTCTTTAAAAACAGTATTTAACCATAATTACTGCTTTTTTCCTAAAGAAAAAAAATGAATCAATAAATTGATCTTGAAATTAGGGAAAGGAAGAAAACCAAGCTCTAATTTATCAAACTACTAATCTAGCTACCCTCAAACTACTAATACCTCTCCTTACTTTTTTTATAACTAGTTTGATTCAAACTTAGCTTAATGAAATTAACTGGATTCATTATATCCAGACATATAAATAAATATCATGTTTGCCTTTTCTCCACCCCACCTCTCACTTCAGGAAGGGAAGACTAAATGGACTGAGGCTGCGTAATTTAAATTTTACCTGGTTCATTATCACTTTCTTTTTCTTTTTTTTATCCTCACCTGAGGACATTTTTCCATTTTTTTGTTCAGGTAGAGTGGGAGGAAGAGAGAGAGAGAAACATTGACATGAAAGGGAACATCGAGTGGCTGCCACCTGCACGACTAACCAGAGCCGGGGACAAACTGCACCCAAGGTACACGCCCTTAGCGGGAACCGAACCCGGGTCTCTCTGGACCACAGGCTGATGCTCTAACTGCTGAGCCAAACCAGTCAGGGTGGTTCATTATCACTTTCAAATAATGTATGCATTTTCAGCAGCTGCTTTCTTCTCCTTATGTGTCAATCATGCAAATTAGCAAGATCTCAAAGAAACTAACCTATAATAAATCAATTTTTGAACGATGTCACAGAGTTATCTTCTCCTGTGTAGATGCTACCAGCTGTAAAGCACCCACCTTCCACACTAGACAGCAGTGGGAAGACTATAAGCTTCTAGTTAAACACATCCCAAAAGTTTAATCTTGCCTTGCCATTTATAAACTGCATGTCGTTGGATAAACCATGTAACCCCTTTGAGCCTTAGTTTTCCTTATTTGTAAAAATAGGGGTGAAAATTGCCTGCTCACAGGGCTGTCATTTATTTATTTATTATCCTCACCTGAAGACATTTTTACATTTATCTTTAGACAGATTAGGAGGGAGGGGGAGAGAGAGAGAGAAACATCGATGTGAGAGCGACACATCGACTGGTTGCCTCCCACACAACCCGGGCCAGGGCCGGGAATGAACTGCAACCGAGGTACGTGCCGTTGACCAGAATCGAACCCGGGTCTCATTAGTCCGCAGGCCAATGCTCTTAACTGCTGATCCAAACTGGCCAGGGTTGGGCTGTCATTTAAATAAGGTGTGTAGTAGAATGCCTGCTACTAGGGTGACCGATGGCCCTGGTTTTGCTGGGACTCTCCTTCAGTACTGCAAGTCCTACATCCTGGGAAGCTCCTCAGTCCTCGACAGGCCGGGCCAGCTCGTCTTGAATTAAGGTGTCGAGTGCACAGACTAGGAAGGGCATCGGTGTCCATAGTAGATTGTTTTTATGTTTCTTGAGGGGCTTCAGTGAGAAAGATACAAAAAATCAGTTCAAAAACGTTTAGGCAATGGAAGCAAAAGATAGGCCAGGAAAGGTGAGTAGTGACTCAGGAGGCAGACGGCCTGAGTTTTACTCCTGGTTCTGGGGAAGACCAACTGTGTGGCTGGTTTCCATGCCAATGGGTCTTGGATTTATCATCTATAAGTGAAAAATTTAGACCAGCTCTTTCTTAGCTCTAAAATTCTATTTTAGGAACGGTCAGAAACCCCCAACTGATAAGAAAAATCTCTGACCACCACCAAAAAGAGGTGAAAAAGCTCATCATCCCTTGTCAGACCTTCCACTGCCACAAGCAAGTATCCAGCATTACCTCCTGTGCGGGAAACTGCTAAGTAGGAAGCAGGCGAGGAAGAGGCCGCGCATGCCCCGCACTAACAGAGGACCGAACAAGAGTGATTTTTGCTTATAAGACCCTGAGAAATCTCCAGCAAGAAGTGGGTCACCAGCAGAGCCTGAGGATTGGGTAAAATATTAAGAGGCAGTAGATAGCAAGGCACTGAGGGCAGAGGCAACAGTCTGAACTGGCGGGGAAGTTGCTAGTTGTCTAGAATCCTACTGCAGACAGACAGCAAAGAGGGGTCAAGGATTTAGTGACAGCAAATAATAAATATTCCAAGAGCTATTTCACTAGAGTCATAGGCATACCACCAAAACTGCCAAGTGAGGAAAACGGAGGCCTTGGATAACAAGGAGAGGAGAAAGATGAGAACCTAAAGTGGAGGTGGAGCAGAGCCCAGGAAAGGTTTCTTTAGAAGAGGGGAGAGATCGGAACATGTGTGCAAATATCTGACAGATTAGCAGGAGAGAGAGAAAGTGTATGGAGAAAAATTTACTTTGGGGAGGAGCAAGACATTTTTTTCTTTTTAGACTTTAGGTACAGGAAGAAAAGAAGACTCCAGAGAAGGTGAAAATAGTTAAGGGAGGGTGGGGGGAAATGGAATTAGAGGAAGGTAGTTAAAAGGTATAAACTTCCAGTTATAAGATAAGTACTAGGGATGTAATGTACAACATGATGACTGTAGATGGTTAACATTGCTGTACGATAGATAAAAGGGTTGTTAACTGCGTAGATCCTAAGTTTTCTTAGCACAAGAAAAAAATTTTTTTACTTTTTTGTGCATATATATAGGAGATGATGGATGTTAACTAAACTTACTGTGGTAATCATTTCACATATATGTAAGTAAAATCATTATGCTATCCACCTTAAACTTATATAGTGCTATATGTCAATTATATCTCAATAAACTGGAAAAATAATATACTATAGTACTACCAGAAAAAAAAGAAAATAGTTCGTGGAATTTGAGTTCTACGGTCTCAATCAATAGAGTAAAATAACAGTCAATGCTACTGTGCCATTTTTTTTAGTTGGGTGTCATCCTGTGCATGGAAAGGTTGCTGGTTCCATTCCTGGTCAGGGCACATGGTTGGGTTGTGGGCTCCATCCCCACAGGGCGCGTGCAGAAGGCAGCCAATGGATGTATTGCTCTCACATCAATGTTTCTCTCTCTCTCCCCCTCTCCCTTCCTCTCTCTCTGTAAAAAAAATCAATTAAAAAAATTTTTTTTAATATATATATATAAAACCTCAATTTTGTGAATTATCTTCATGTTTATATATCGAAGACAGTGGCACTTAATTAATGGGATAATTAATTTAATGTTTTGAGTAACTGAGATTTATTGAAGATTTCAACCAAAACTTGTGCCTTTGTTCCAACTTCTGTCTTTAAATTTTGAAAAATATATTAGTCTACTCTCCTTTCTTGGCAATTAGAGTGTAAAAATAGACTTCTTTAAAAAAAAAATAGGATCTATTGGATTTTTT
This sequence comes from Molossus molossus, assembly GCF_014108415.1. Classification (NCBI taxonomy): domain Eukaryota; kingdom Metazoa; phylum Chordata; class Mammalia; order Chiroptera; family Molossidae; genus Molossus; species Molossus molossus. The sequence goes on from NW_023425346.1 coordinate 74,213,636, forward strand.
AGTAAAATTATTTAATTTAAAATTGTTAGTTATGGAAAAGAAAGAAAAGTATGAGGAGGAAAAGTTCTCACATAACCACAATCCCAAATATTACCAATATTTTGTGGCCAGTATGTCCTTATACTCTTTTTTCTAGGCATTTTTTTGTTATGGTATTATGCAAATAATATGTATCACAGTTTTTTGTTCACTTAACAATAGAAAATAGGAATTTTCTTACATTAATACAAGTTCTTACAAGAGTTTGCTTCTACTCATCATTTCAATATTTGTATTCCATGATGAGACTGCTGTAAATTATTTAACTACTTTTCTATTTGGACATTTGGGTTTTTAATTTTTTACTACTGTATATAATGCAGCAGTGTGCAACTTTATGTATAAAGGGGATTTCTAATTTATTTAGGATAATTTTCTTAACTTTGATTTTTTAGAAACGAAGTTCTTTTTTTAATAGCTTTTTATTGAGTAGAGTTCACGTACCATACAATTTACCCATTTATTTTTTATTTTTTATTTTTTATTTTTTTTTTTCCCACATCTTTATTGTTGGATGTAAAATGCATTACAGATGTTCCACATTTTTCCCCCATTGACCCCCTCCTCCCCACTCCCGCCCCCCTCCCACCTTTTCCCAAACTATTGTCCGTGTCCATTGGTTATGCATATAAGTTCTTTGGTTTATTTCTTCCCACCCCCCCAACCCCTTTCCCTTTGAGGTTTGTCAGTCTAGGAATGAATTTGTGCTTCTTACTCCCTTCACCTTTTTCATCCATTCCCCCAACCCCTTTCCCAACTGGCAACCAACAAAATGTTCTCTGTATCTATGAGAATGTTCCTGTTCTTCCTGTTCATTTTGTTTGTAGATTCCATTGTTGATAGATATGTATTCATTGCCATTTTGTTTGTTCATACATTTTATCTTTTTCTTTAAAAAGACCCTTCATCATTTCATATAATAACGGTTTGGTAGTGATGAACTCCTTTAACTTTTTCTTGTCTGGGAAAGTTTTTATATGTCCATCGATTCTAAATGACAGCTTTGCAGGATAGAGTAATTTTGGTTGTAGGTTCTTGGTTTTCATCACTCTGAATATTTCTTGCCACTCCCTTCTGGCCTGCAAAGTTTCTTTTGAGAAATCAGCTGACAGCCTAATGGGAACTCCCTTGTAGGTAACTAGCTGCCTTTCTCTTGCTGCTTTTAGGATTCTCTCTTTGTCTTGAACCTTTTGCATTTTGATGATGATGTGTCTTGGTGTAGGCCTCTTGGGGTTCATCTTGTTTGGGACTCTCTGTGCTTCCTGGACTTGTATGTCTGTTTCCTTCACCAAGTTAGGAAAGTTTTCTGCCATTATTGTTTCAAACAGGTTTTCGATTTCTTGTTCTCTCTCTTCTCCTTCCGGCACCCCCAAGATGCGAATGTTGGCACGCTTGAAGTTGTCCCAGAGGCTCCTTACACTATCCTCATTTTTTTGGATTCTTTTTTCTTTTTGCTGTTCTGGTTGGGCGTTTTTTGCTTCCTTATATTCCAAATCGATGGTTTGCTCCTTGGATTTACGTACTCTATTATTGAAGCTATGTAAATTATTCTTTATTTCAGTTAAAGCCTCCTTCGTTTCTAACTGTGCAGCGATCGTTTCTGACTGGTACTTTTTTATGCTCTTGAGGCCCTCACTGAGTTCATTGAGCATCCTTATAAGCAGTATTTTGAACTCAGCATCTGTTAGGGTGCTTATCTCCATTTCACTTAGTTCTTTTCTTGGGGTTTTGTTCTGTTCTTTCATTTGGGACCTGTTTCTTTGTATCCTCATTTTGGCTGCCTCTCTGTGTTTGTTTCTGTGTATTACTTAATGAGAGGTATGGGGCTCGCTGAGACCCGATGCTGCTTGTTTGAAAGAATTTAGGAAAAACCTGAAGCGGGATCCAAGACAGGCCAATCCTATGGTTAAGCAAGTAGCAACAGCTTAGGTGGGCTTGAAAGTTGTGTGGGGCGGGGCGGGGCGGGGCGGGGCGGGGCGGGGCGGGGCGGGGCGGGGCGGGGCCTCAGGGAGTCAGCAGGGTGGGGCTACCAGTGTGAGCCAGGTTGCTGGAGTCCCAGATATGGCTTCTGTCTGCTGCTCCAGGGAAGGGCTCACCAAAGGAACAAAGGCCTCTTACAGCACGTTTGTCCCCGAGAAAGCTCCCTCTCCAGCCCTCGCTCCAGTGCCAAACAGCTCAGTTCTTTTCTGTATGTCTCTGGTGCCCCTCGAGCTGCCTCCCCTCCGAGCTTAGAGGGAGAGAGTCCGATAAGTCCGTGCGTGGGCCCTTTAGGGAGCTGCCTGTGGCTCCAGCCAGGTCAGCTTCCCTGAGCCTCAGTTTCTGCTGGTTTTTCCAGCCAGAAGTTATGGGGATTCTCTTCCTGGCACTGGAAACCTGAGCGGGGCACCTGGTGTGGGATGGGGACCCCTCAGTCCTCAGGAAGGACCTTCCCAGCCACGGGAGCCTCCTGATTTTTATCCGCCACACTTGGGTGTGGGACCAGCCCGTCCGCCGCCGCTGCCGCCACCCCTCGCGCCGCCGCCCCTCCTACCGGTCTGGATGTAGCTGCTTTTTTTTTTTTTAATTACGTAGTTGTAGGACTTTCATTCAGCTTGATTTCAGGCGATTTTGGATGATGGTTGTTCTGTAGTTTTGTTGTAACTTGGATGTGGTTGTGGCAGAACGCGATACTGCATTTCCCTACGCCGCCATCTTGACCGGAAGTCTACAATTTACCCATTTAAAGTGTACAATTCAATTGTTTTTCATATACAGTTCACTTTAGAACATTTCATTACCCCCAAAACCCTGTGTGTTTCACTTTCCATCTCCCTAATCCCTACCCTACACCCACCTCCCACCAACCCTAGGCAACCACTACTCTATTTTCTGTCTCTGTAGATTCTCTGTTCTGGATATTTCATATGAATAGAATCAAGTTAATATATGGCTTTTTGTAACTGGCTTTCACTTGGCATAATGTTTTCAAGGTTTATCCATGTTGTAGCATGTGTCTATACTTTATTCCTTTTTTATAGCTGAGTAATATTCTACTGTATGGATATATCACGTTTGTTTATTCATTTACCAATTGATAGACAACTGGGTCGTTTCCATCTTTTGGCTTTGTGAATAATGCTGTGTGTACAAGTTTCTGTGTGGACATATGCTTTCATTTCTTTTGAGTATACATATTCTAGGAATGAAATTGCTGGGTCATAAGGCTAGAAATGTAAATTCCTGCTTAAAAGAGCTTGGACACAATAAGTCTCTTAATATTTATCTCCAAATTGCTTTTCCTAGGGTGTTGAATTAACTTTTACTTCTGTGATTGAAGATCTGTTATTTAGTCAGTTGGCTTTCAGGGAACAATGATGTCCCAAAGTAAAAGTTTAAGACAGTAGAAATATGAATGTCCAGTAGGAATATAATCCAAGTCATATATGTAATTTTAAATTTTCTAGCAACCACATTTCTTAAAAGTAACAAGTAAAAAGGAAGAATATTACCTAGATGTTGGTAAATTTATAAAGGTGTATTAACATGTTTAACGATAAAAATAATAATAATAAATTTTATTGAACTCATTATATCCAAAATATTATCTTACCTTTCTAACCTGTAAATAATATAAAATCATTACTGAGATATTTTATCTTTTTTTGTATTCACATTGTTTCCAAAAATCTAGGATGTATTTTAGACATCTTCATTTGAATGAGTCACATTTTACGTGCTCAATAGCCACATGTGTGGCTAGTGGTTAGGAAAGTGGCCAGGAGTTTGGCCGATTCCATCTTCTTTGGAAAGTAGCAAGCAGTTACTTTTTTAAACATATCCTCAGATTTATTTTCCCTTATCTTCCTCTCTTTAAGAAAAAATGAAGCAGTAACAATATTTGGCTAACTAAAATTTCCTCCTAGGTAGTGAATGGTTGACTAAATACTTACTGGTTTCACATATTACATATTTATACCTAATAAGTGACAATGTATAATATGTAAAAAAGACAGTTTTAAAATATCCACTCTTTCATTTCAGATAACTTGGACAGAGCTTGGAGGTGCTTTTATTTCTGGGATCTACGTGATTGTGCCGAATGCTAAACACCAAGGCTAACATTCTCCCAAATTGGTAAATAATTTTCTTTATTAGGTTTTTTGATGGTAAATGGGAAAGAAAAAAAAAAGCAGGAAATAGATTTCACTGTGCTATGCTAGCACAACCATATTTTCCAATGTATTCTTCTCACAGTATAAAGTACATAATCTGAGATCCTATATCGTCCCAGGACACAGTGATTCTTCTCTGTTGTATAGCGACTGCCTGCCATGCATAATTATTTTCCAAAAGCGAACCAGGTCAGAGATGAAGCAGAGAATGGGGGAAAGAGTCCATGGTGACCTTAGGCAGGTTTTTTTCACTAGCAGGAGTCAGTTGGCTAGTTATTACCACCTGGCGCTGCTAATGAGTCTAGTTGGGAAAACAAAGCTGCTAAGCATTCCGTAGCCGATTGCACTGTGGTCCAGGTCTGGGGAGTCTTTTTGGGGTCTGTTGAGCATCTAAAGATACATTTTAAGGTGTTTTACCTATTATAGAAATTGAACTCCTAGTTTTTTCTATTTGAAAAAGAATATGTTGTTTAGAGGCATTGCTACTTGTTGATTCATTTGTGCTTCTGTAACCTAAATATTTTACAGGGTTCATAAAATAATTTTAAAAGCTTAAACATATCTTATGCATTAAAAGCAATTTATTCATAATATTCTTGGAGGAAGTTGAAATCTCTTCCAAGATGTCAACATCTCTGTCCAAGAATTAGTATTTCAACTACTAATTCAAATTGCCTCTAAGCGACCTAAATAGGCAATGCAGTGCAATCATTCAGAGCAGAAAGTCTGATGTCAGAGAGACCTCACCTTTTACCAATCATGTCACCAGAAGCAAGCTATTTTTCTTTGCATAAGATCCCTCTCCTGAATATAGAAACAACGAGAGCTATTTTAAGGGTCGGGTGAGATAATGCATATTTGGTACTTAGCTGAATACCCATCACTACTGTCTTTGTTGTGGTTTCATTTTTGTTTTTGTTTTTAGTTATTATTCTTACACACATCTCATGTATTCCAAGCTATCACAGCATAAAGACTAGCAAAGAAAAAGCCCAAGGAATAGTAAATAGTCAAACAACAATTACTATGTGACCTAACGCCTATGCTAGAAGAGGAAAGTATGGCTATCCTGTAAGTTGTGAGAACTAGGGGAAAAGAAGAATGGAGAGACGAGAAGAGGAAGTAGTAGGAAACATTAAAGTAACAGACTTACTAAGATGCTTTACTAATACACTCCACCTATTGTAATTGATTGAATACATGCTTATTGAGCACAAAGTATATGCAAAACACTGTGCTTGGTATGGGGGTTACAAAGATCTGATATGTAACCTGCCTCCACTAATTATAGAGCCCTGCAGAGGGTTGCCTTCATGATTGCATGAACCACCTTGCCTGTAGTTCTTGCCTTGCTTGTCGGCCCCAGCCTCTTGATTATGGGCAGGCATGCTATCTTACTCACATTTGTACCTCTGTACTGAGCACAGTACCTGGCTCATAATAGGTACTCACTAAATGTTAGCTGAAATGAATTCTTTAGCACGGACAAGGGAATCAATCACTCTTGGATTTCCAACTGTAGTAGATAAGCTCCTTGAAAGCAAAGACCCATGCTTGTACATGTCTGGATGCCAAGAAAGGTGGATACTTGATATTAGTTTAGCACAGCAATTTCCAACCCTATTCACCTCGTGGCACACATAAACTAATTAGTAAAATTACGTGGCACACTAAAAAATGTATTATACTTTTTGTCAATCTGACACACAAAAAAATAGGTATAATTTTGATTCATTCACACTAAACAACTATTATGGTATTGGCTGTTGTCATGCTTTTAGTTGACAATCTAAGGGAAAAGGGGTCAGTGCCCCTGACTAAATAGTCAGGTATTGAATGTTTTAGAAATCTTGTGGCACAGCAGTTGAAAATTGCTGGTGTAGCAGTTATGCCAATATTAAAATTGCGTTATTAAAATGAAAGTTGCTCTGCAAATATCAAAATGCAGTTATTGCAATTTCAATTTTCAGTAGGTTCCTTTAGTCACAGGTGCATAAAATACACAATTGCATTGCACTGTTATAGCTAAATAAGAGAAATAAAGCAATGAAAATGTGCTCTCTGAAAAATATGTTTGGTTGGGTGTTTTTTTTTTAATTTATTTTTGTTACAAATGTTTCTCCTTTTTCCCCATTGACACCGTCCTCCTGATCCTGCCCCCCACCCCGCCCTCAGCATTGTTGTCTATGTCCATGGTTATGCGTACATGCATATAAGTTCTGTGGTTTATCTCTTCCCTCCCCCGCCCCCCTCTTCTGAGGTTTGTCAGTCTGTACCCTACTTCTATGTCTCTGGGTCTATTTTGTTCATCAGCTTGTTTCATTCATTATAGTCCACAAATAAGTGAGGTCAATTTTTTTGTTGTTTGTTTTTGAAGTTTGGAAAATCTTTTACTTTTCAGTGAGCTACTATAAATAAGCTTTTTGTTGAATCATAGATACTGGGACTTCATCATTTGTTTTCCATTCAGATTACTTTATTCTATTCTCCTAAAAAAGAAATAATAAAATTTAGATATTGAATTATGTTTAAATGAGAAAAAACTGATTACAGAATGTGTATGTGTTTTCCAATTCTCGTGTAGAGGTAACGTAGTCAATAACAGCAATTCATAATACTGTTGCAATGTATCTGATAAAATTATGTTTAGAGGAGTAATTCCTTTCTGATGTCCTGTGAAGTAAAATGTGCATTGTGATATTAGTCCTGAACTTCGTTAGGCTGTGGAAGTTTGTAGCTGATTCCTTGATAGGGTGAGTGGAGACAGGTTATAGATATTCCTAGTCTACTGAAGCTCATTACAATTGGCAGTCTGGAATCAAATGCTAATGTACAGTCTAATCCAAGCATGATAACTTTTCATTAATCTGTGATGGGTTTTTATTTCTTTATTATGAGCTAAATGTGTAAACACAAAAGAATTAACAGTCATCTTGGCATGATTTAATTCTCAGGGCTCCCTCTGCTGGTTATAAAAAACAACAAATTTACAGAGAGTTTAAGAATGAGGTTAATATTATTACCACACTTTTGCCATTTATATTAAAGCTAAATTTATTGTTGGACACTTATGCAATAAAACCAAATGTTTTGGTTTACTGCAAGCCAGCTTTTCCATTAAAGATTAAGTGATATTTTTGTGGTTGAATTAATTAGTCTTTTCATCACAGAAAATTGAACTATTTTGTATTTAAAATAAATATTTGCCAGAGTTATACAGAGTAATTTATAACATCACTTATACAGATGATTACCAACAGCTTACATAAATGGAAACAGAACACTTAATAGAGACATAGTGAAGATTTAGTAGCTACCCAAACTGCTTCACACTCCTCTAAATAATTCCTATACAATGTAAATACACACCACACATACCATCCAATAAAACAACTACTTTCTGGGCCATAATATCTCAACATAATACATAAAAATTGGAAAAAATATATTCAACTTGCAATCCTCTGAGTACTTGTGTATATGGTGCTCTTCTAACTTTGAAAAGTACTTTCACATTTATCACCACATTTTATCCTAACAACTCTTGAGATGGAGTAGATACCTCCATTTAACAGGCATAGTAACTGAGGTCAGGGGCTAAGCAATTGGTCCAAAATTATACACTAGTTAGGGGAAAGGAGTCTTGGACTCTTCCAATATTTCCTGAAGGCTTCTCTCTATGGAGAACTTTTTTATTATTAACCAAGTTGTCTTGAATTGCCTATCCATATTTATGTTTCACAGTGCCCTATGGAGAACATCTCTTAATGAACTAAATCTGAGAACTATAGACAATTTTCAACTGAGGGTTCTAACAGCGACTTAGAAGAGAGAAAAGAATAGAACTGGCGAGGTGGGATCATTTTAGCATTACCTACTATGTTGGTACATACAGGATGGACTGTGTTCTTATAACTGAGTTCCAAGATCATTTGGGAAGTGCTGAGTCATACCATTGTATCAAACCATGGGTTCTAATTGGGTCAACCTCAAGATAAAAACAAATGAATATTCCAGTTCCCTGGAGTCACCCAGGCCTATAAGCACAGAGTTATTGTTTTCTAACCAAATCACAAACTTAGCTTTTTTCCATGCATAAGTGAACAACATTTTAGCAAAATTTAATGATAGAGGTGAGACCAAAGATTCTGATCTAAGTAACAATCCTCAGAGAAATAGGTTTGATTATTTCAGTTCAGTGCATATCATGAGAGCACTCTGGCACAATTGATAGGATGTTCAAGAGGAGGTGATATACAGATCCACAGATTAAATTACTTTTCAGCTCAAGAGATATTTATAGGGGCGATCTATCAAGGTTACAGGGAAGAGCAGTGATGTGACAGTAAGAATGCTCAACCTAAGCTTACATGATGGAATATAAATACACCTGCAGTTTTATCCTTGTTAACTATTAAAATTGACAACTTTTCATTTAAAAAAATGTTTTGGTACAGAAATAAGTTCTAAAGATTTATACTTGTTTTTCAAGTTGAATAAAATTGCAAAAATGTACCCATCTATTTTTCTATAGAAAAGATACTACCTACATCTTTAAAAAAGATATATGAAATACGTTTGCACAGCAAAAAAAATTTTTTTAATTTATTTTATTATAGATGCTATTTATATCTTAGAATAAGAAATAAAAAACAGCCCAGCCCATGTGGCTCAGTGGATAGAGTGTCCTCCCATGGACTGAGAGGTCCTAATTCGATTCCCTGTCAGGGTACATGCCTGGGATTTGGGCTCAACCGACCGATCTTTCTCTCTCACAATGATGTTTCTATCTCTCTCTCTCTCCCTGCCTCTCTCTCTAAAAAGTCAATAAAAACATTTTCAAAAATAAAGACCAAAAATATAAAATTGTTTTCACAGCCATAAAATTCATTCAATTGTAAAAAATATATAATTTTTCTGAATAGAAATTTTAGCAAACATTGTCTCTAAAAAGCCTACCTACCATGAGAGCAACTCAATTTCAACTATATTTCAGTGTTATATTACACAGATGGATGAAATTTTCATCTTCTAACCCACAATTTCTACTGTAGTAACTCTTAATTGGCATGAAGTGTGGTCCACCTGACCTTCATACACACACAAAAATTGTATTATTTCCGTCTGGCCAGTTGCTCAGTGGCTGAGCATTGGCCCATGCACCAAGAGATCGCTGGTTCGATTCCTGGTCTGATCCCCAGTGGGCAACATGCGGGAGGTGGCCAATTGATGTTCTCTCTCATTGATGTTTCTTTCTCTCTCTTCCTCTCACTTTCTAAAATCAAGAAAGGGAAAAAAAATTTTTTAATTGTATTATTTCCTTGATCTTTCAAAAATTGAGAAAATAAATCTAAGTATTCTTACAAAAGTATAGGAACATTTTAACTACATCTGATATATCTGAGTACTTCATTCTTCATAATACAACAACTGCAGAATCAGAAGAAATGAAAGACATCTAAGAAATAAAACAAATCTGGCCAAAGTTCATCCACTTAATTTGTGAGAAAGTTCCTTGGGCCCTCTTTCATAGTCTGTGTACTCTTATATTTATACACGGTCCAACAAGCTTCGTTACCCTGGAAGAAAAGGATTACTAGAGGTGGGCATACTGACATTATGAACAGCATTTTATGTATACCGGATACCACTCAGGTCCAGAGAAAAGGCAAATTGTAAGAAATGCACACAAAATTTCTCCTTTAGTCAGTATATCAATGAACAAGATTGAAATGTACACTTTATAGTCTCTAATGCATAATAAGCTGAAGAGCCTTTATTGCATACTAACGGATAAGGAGCATTTACTCCACCACTTGGCTCAGACTGGACTGTCACAAACCCAGAGAGAGACCCCTGAGAAGATTTAGACAAGGGAGGGGAGGACTTGTCTCTTCCTCCATGCCTGAATGCAAACCTTTAGCTTCAGAGTCCCAGAGGAGGGCCTGGCAGGGGAGGGGAGCAGCCAAAGTTGGCAACCCATGTAACTTACCCATGTAGGCCACTTCTACAGGGTCTTCATGGCAGGTTCTTCTGCTCTACTTGTGCTTCATTCAGCTCAGGAAAGCTGAGTCCTCTAACCCTTCTGGGCAGCATCCAGCAGAGATGGGAGTAAAGATTTTCTCCTTTTGATGGTGAGACAGTCTGACAAGAGCAAGAAATGAAAATTCAGGGTTATGTACTTGGTGACCAGTTATCCTCCCAAAATGGTAAGTCATGATTAAAACAGAAAGCCATACTAAATACATTCTGCCAATTGAACTTCCAATGCTAAATTAAAGTCCCTTTTTTCTCTCCATAAATATAACCTTGGTTTGATGAAGTCATAGTTCCTGTGTTTCTTTGCTTCTGTCCTGAAATATTGACCAACAAAAGTGGGAATATTCTGCAAAGGCAGTGTCATAAGAGAAATTTCTGAGTTTGAGTGAATATCTTTGAGAATCTTTAAGCAAACTTTTGAAAATCTCTAGTGATTATTTCGAGAATCTCAAAGTGATTAATTGAAAGTGGGTTCTCAAACTTCTTAAGTATGAGGATCCCTTGCTGAAAGTTCTTGAACTTCTAATATCTGCTGATTAGGAAGCTACATAGTGATGACGAGATATTGCCAGGTTAATGATTAATTTAATTTTAAATTAACTTGCATTTACTCAGCTACATCATCTACATATATTTGGAAAGTAGCAATATAGTACATATATATGGGGAACACAAATTCAGAATCCATTTACACACCTTTTACAGTAAATCCAAGGGCTCCTAGAAAATAAGTCCATAGGTTGGAAAGTACTGCTTTAGAATAACTAAACTTATGAAAATAATATATAACTTATGAAGGGAATATCTGACCATTTTGAATGTGGGCAGGTTTTATTTATTTATTAATTTTTATTAAATGTATTGGAGTGACATTGGTTAATAAAAGTATATAGGTGTCAAGTGTACAATTCTATAATATATCATCTGTATGTTGCACTGTGTGTTTACCACCCAAAGTCAAATCTCCTTCCATCATCATATATTTAACCTCCTTTACCCTTCTGTCTCCCTTCATCCCCATTTACCTGGTAACCACCATACTGTTGTCTGTGTCGATGAGTTTTGTTTGTTTGTTTTGTTCATTTGTTGCTTTCAGTTTTATATCCCACATATGAATGAAAGTATATGGTTCTTGACTTTTTCCATCTGACTTATTTTGCTTAGCATGATATTCTCAAGATCCATCCATGTTGTTGCAAATAGTAGGATTTCCTCTTATCTTATATATGAGTAATATTTCATGCATATATGTACCACATCTTCATTATCCAGTCATCTATTGAAGGGACACTTCAGTTGTTTACATGTCTTGGCCACTGTGAATAATGCTGTAATGAACACAGGAGTGCATATATCTTTAGGAATAAATGTTTTCAAAATTTTCAGGTAGATACCAGAGAAGGGTTGCTGGGTCATATGGTAACTCTATTCTTAATGTTTTGAGGAACCTCCATACTGTTTTCTATAGTGGCTGTACCAGTTTACATTTAAATGTGGATATGTTTTAAATTGGCAGGAACCTGGAAACAGCTCAAATTGAGTGCCCTGCCTTTCTTTTTAAAGATCAAGTACATTTTAGATATGAATAGGCTAAATAAATTTTTTTTAAAAAACCTAAATACTTTACTGGCATTGAAACAAAAGAGACTTTACATTTTAACATAGGAAGGGATATCAACATAAACTAATCCTTGTGTAGGAAAAAAAAAAAATGTCTTTTTTTCTTTTTCTCTTATCCTAGAAAAAATAGGCAAAGGCAGAAACATATAAGATTATTAGGTAGTGGCTAAATTCCCTGTTTTCAGAGCCAGATAAAAACCTGGTTTGACATCAGACCTCAGCCCTAACCAACTATAGGATCTCCAATTTCTTCATACCATTTTTTCATCTGTAAAATAGAAATAGTGCCTACATTAGAAAATGGTGATATGGGTTGAATGACATAATTGCAAAGTGCTTGGTACACAGTAAGAGCTCAAAAAATGGTAGCCATTATTATTATTAGTGAACTTTGCATGTAAATGGATATTCTAGTGAAGCTTATTTTTAGAAAGCTAATATTTTTTAGTATACATAGAGAAAGTACAAATTGCAGGCAGACCTAAGAGCTAGGTCTCCGAAATGCAGAGAGTACAAGTAGAAGGGATCCTCCTTCCAGTTAAGTCAACACCAAGAGAAGAGAGAAGGAAAAGGAATTTTTATCACTGTTTATTTTGTGCTCAGGCTCTTTGCTAAGGCCACAAGTACTAAATGGTATCTATATTCTTGGTATTATGGGTACCACTTGCAGAAGAATTAAACCATTTTCTTGCTTAAGAAAAACAACAAAAAGTCTGTACACTTAACAGAATGTCTGAGACAAATGTGGATTATGACAGAGACATAGCTTCTGAGCCATCTTATTGTTTGAGTGAAATTTATAGGCTTCATTTGTGAAAGCTGACACTGCACTTTTCTTTAATAGAACATTAATTCCTTTTCACCATCCTTCGCGAGAACAATTAGAAAAAAAATGAGGATTTAAGTTGGAAAACCAAGTTTCCTCTTCTTGTTCTTGTATAACTGAAAATTGTGCATTTCTTTTACTTTGACAATAAATAGATAAAAAGATCTATTTCTTCTTATTTGGCAGGGTGGGTGCAGTGGGAAGATTCTCAACTTAGCATTTCCTTTTTTCTTGAAACGTATTAACGTCCTTAGGAGCCAAATATTTAGCTTCAGTTGAAATAAAAATTGTAACACCAAGAAAGTGTCTTTGGCTCTTCAGGGATTTTCTTGAAGTCTGCAGAAAATCATCCTGATAGCACCTGAAGGATCAGGAGGGGATAGTTCAATTACAGTCGGGAAGTGCTGCAAAGAAGATCCGCACGTAATTCTCACAGTGCTCATTACCTCTGGCTTCCTGCCTTAGCAACTGCCATGTACTACATCAAGCGTGTAAATGTTCTATGCAGAATGCTTTTTTGTCACAGCCTTTGGGCCCCTGGGGCCCAGACAAGGCTAAGAGAAAGTTAGCGTAACACATTTGGGACCCAGTTCCCCAACTTTTCGAGACATGGAGGTGTTAGGTGTTAATCATGAAATGTATGATGAATAAGAATATTTGCATGTACTACATAACAATTAGTTGGTTAAGTCATACCACCGTTTTGTGAAAGATATAAAAACTGTTACCATCTTCATTTGGGTTTGTTTGGTGGATTGCTTTCCAGTATAAGGTATAAGAATTCAGTGTCAACCATCAAGATAGGCCTACATGACTTAATTCCTCTAATCTGTTATGTTTTCCTAAAGTCATATAAGGTTTGGGCTTTGTCCTGTCAAATTGTTTAGTCTCCTATCACTCATAAACCACTCCACAAGTATTTATTAAGCTTCTACTGTATGCTAGGCACTAAGTATACATAGGTATGTGCTTCCTGCCCTTGTGTAGGTTACAATCTGTGGGAGAGACCAATGATATATTAATGTGCACCTACAAATTGTGATACATGCTGTGAAGGAAACTAGTAGGGAGCAGTGACAGGCAAACAGAGGGGGCCTCTCTGGGGTGACATTTAAGTCACAATCTGCAAGGTGAGAAGTGCCCAGAACTTTCTAGGAAGGAGGAGCAGTAGGAAAGTGCTCAAGGATTTCTGGGCATTCCCAGAACCCACTGAAGGCGGGTGTGGCCAAGGCAGAGCAGTAAGAGGCAGTGTGGGAGCCACCGTGTTGGAGAGGGGCTGGGACCCGACCATGTAGGACTTTCTTTTGGGTTCTCTAAAGTGCAATGAGAAACCTTTAAAAGGTTTTAAGCAAGGGAGTGACATGTGTTTAAATGACCTCTCTCTAATTGCTGTGTTAAATAGACTGAAGGTTGCTAATATTGGAACCAGGAAGACAAATAAGGAGGCATTTGCAATCGGCCATGCTATTGGAGTAGTTCTCATTTCACTTCAAGAGAAACTCTAAATGCAGATAGAAAGTAAACGCCAAGGCAGGTAAGCACTGTGCTGCTAACCAAACTTTGTGTAGCATTTAGAAGCTATGTCCAGTTACTTAATTTCCCTGAGCATTCATTTTTCTCGAGAAATTTGTTAACCTTGAAGAGTTAGAGTGAAGATGAAAAGACAAAACCAATGAGTGAGAAGCATCTAACACCATGCCTGGCACAGACTAGATGCTCAATAAATTATATTATTATCATTTTCCATAAAGCAGTACTTTCTTATGACCCATAAAATCTCCATTTTTAAAAATTGTCAATATTTTCATTTATAAACTTGTTAAGACATATAATCTACCTTGTTTAAATGGGTCTCTAGCTTCTTACTTTTACTTTTATATCTTGGAGTAGAGACTTGATTTTCAAGAAAATGAGTAGTCTATTAAAATATGAAAATCAATCAAATCCTTAGAGTATGCTTAATACCATCCTGGTAGTAGTTTGTATTTTTTTTCTGGTTAGGGGTAGAGCACTTTACATTACCATTTTTGTATATTTACAAATGGAGAACAAAATATTTCAAATACAAATTAGCATTTTATTTAAAATTCTGTTTCTAGTTTTAGTCACTTGTTTACTAAATCTAAATTATATTTTGAGTCAATATTTGTCATTTAAAACAGTATATTTAATGGCCACCATCAACAAATCATCAGACAACAAGTGTTGACGAGGGTGTGGAGGAAAGGGGACTCTAGTACACTGCTGGTGGGAATGCAGACTGGTGCAGCCACTATGGAAAACACTATAGTGCTTCCTCAAAAAATTAAAAATTGAACTTCCATTTGACCCAGTGATCTCACTTCTAGGAATATACCCTAAGAAGCCTGAAACACCAATCAGAAAGAATATATGTACCCCCATGTTTGTAGCAGCACTATTTACAATAGCTAAGATTTGGAAACAGCCCAAGTGTCCATCAGTAGACGAATGGATAAAAAAGCAGTGGTACATATACACAATGGAATACTACGCAGCTGTAAGAAAGAAATATCTCTTATCCTTTGAGACTACATGGAGGGACCTGGAGAGTATTATCTTTTTTTTTTTTTCTTTTATCCTCACCCGAGGACATTTTTCCATTTTTTGTTCAGGTAGAGTAGGAGGGGGAGAGAGGAACAGAGAGAGAGAGAAACATCGACGTGAAGGGACACATCGAGTGGCTGCCACCCGCACGACTGACCAGAGCCGGGGACAAACTGCAACCGAGGTACATGCCCTTAGCGGGAACCAAACCCGGGTCTCTCGGGACCGCAGGCCGACGCTCTAACCGCTGAGCCAAACCGGCCAGGGCGAGAGAGTATTATCTTAAGTGAAACAAGCCAAGCAGAGAAAGACAAATATCACATGATCTCACTTATTTGTGGAATATACAAACTGATGAACAAAATAGACCCAGAGACATAGAAGTAGGGTACAGAATGACAAACCTCAGAAGAAGGGGTGGGGGTGGGGGTGGGGGTGGGGGGAGAGATAAACCACAGAACTTATATGCATGTATGTATAACCGATGGACATAGACAACAAAGCTGGGATGGGGGGATGGGGAGGAGGGTGTCAATGGGGGAAAAAGGAGAAACATCTGTAACAAAAGTAAATTAATAAAAATAATTTTAAAAATAAATAAATAAAACAGTATATTTGAATTTTACATTATAAAATCACCAATTAAATATTAATAGCCAATTTCAACTAATATTTTCATTCACTAAATTTATAATTAAGATATTGGCATGTCCTTCTCAGCAAATGATTATCTTTTACAAAAGAGAAATATAAACAGTATTCTCACTAATGTTCTCCATATTCTTTCTTAGTGCTTTAGTTCATGCTCAGCGTTTAGCAATATGAACAAAAGAAATTTGGCCTGATTTCGGGGGGAAAGAAGGTGAAATTTTGGATTTGGAAATATTGGATCATAAATAGCTTGTAGGGCTCTGGAAAGTGCTCCATAAAGGACCTATGACCCAATCATGAGAAAGGGAGAGAGAGAGGGGGAAGGAGATGGGGAGGGAGAGAGGGGCCTACAGCCACACAGGATCGATCCTAACCTGACAATATTCATGGTTGGGCATATGTTTGAATCTAGTGCCAATTTAGAACGCTCTATAAAGGAATGTGCTATTAGATTGATAGAATGTAAGTCAGATTAAATGAAGATCCCACAAATATAGCTATATCCAGAAAAACCTGCATTTTTGGTGAACATCCATTAACTAGCTTCTGGTTCTATTCCCCAGCACCAGCATCCCTTCTTAATGAAGAGTCGTGTCTGTACTGTTGACTTGTGAATCCGTATGCCTCAGGTCAGCCACAGAATTCCCTTTAACGTTGAATATGGGTGAAATATGGAGTCACAAGGATGGAAGAAAATAACCACAGCATGGCTTGATCTTTCTTGGGAAATGAGTTAGAAAATAGAGCACATATGCCTTAATTATAAATTTAATGAGTGATAATTGTCAAAATCTGGAAGCAACCAAGATGTCCTATAGGTGAATGGGTAAACTGTGGTACATCCCGACAGTGGGATATTATTCGGTGCTAAAAAGAAATGAGCTATCAAACCTTGGAAAGACGTGGAGAAAACTTAAAAGTATATTGCTAAGTGAAAGAAGCCAATCTGAAAAGACTACATACTGTTTGATTCCAACTACATGGCATTCTGGCAAAGGTAAGATTATGGAGACAATGACAAGACTAGAGATTGCCAGGGTTAGAGAGTAGGCAGAGAACTGAGGATTTTCAGGGCAGTGAAACTGCTCTGTATGAGACTATAATAATGATACATGACATCATGCATTTGTCCAAACCCATAGAATGTACAGCACCAAGAGAAAAGCCTAAGTTAAACTATGATCTTTGGGTCACAGTGATGTGTCAATGTAGGTTCATCAGTTATAATAATTGTGCCTCTCTGGTGGGGGGTGTTGCTAGTGGAGGAGGCTTTGCATGTGGAAAACGGTGGTATACAGGAAATGTCTCTACCTTCTGCTCAATTTTGCTGAGAAAGGCTTTTTATAAGTAGTGTCTTACTATTTGATAATTGTTAACTTTGCTGAGTTCTTACTATGTGTCAGGCACATTTAATCCTGAGCAATATTCTGTAAAGTAGGTACTATTATTATCATTATCCCCACTTTACAGAGAAGGAAATGAGGCTTGGAGAGATTAACGTGCCAGAGGTCAGAGTGTCAAAATAGACAGAGCGCGCACTTATGCCATGCTCTCTCGGGCCACAGGTGCTAACTAAAGTCACTGCTTTGTCACAGGGACATTGTAACACATGGACTTGAGTAATAGCTGTGATAGGAAAGACTGAAATTTTGTTTGAAGCTATTTATAAATAAGTTGTAAAGATCACATAGACTACCACCAAGTGAGAAATCCAGGGACAATTCACTTAGCACTCACTGCCTGAGCATCAGGAAACACTGAGCGCACGTGCATGCATGTGTGTGTGCATGTGTGCGTGTGCGTGTCTCTGTGTGTGTGTGTGTGTGTGTGTGTGTGTGTTGAGTAATGTTTGTAATCTTTTTTCTGTCAAAGGAAAAAAATCAGTTAAAGTCTTCTAGTGGCAAAACTTTGAATAGCTTTTAATGATTTATGCTCTGACTAAAATAATTTTTAAAAAATAATAAAATCTGTTCTTCTTCATTATGCCCAAAATAAAGTAAAATATGACTTTTTCACTTTTTAGTGATTTATAGGCTATACCCCACACTGTGCCCTCACAGGGCATGTACAAAGAGAGAACTGAAATCATTAATAATGTAAAGGACGCCCACATCTGGTTGATCCTCCCAGGTGAATGAAACCAAAGCCTGATTTAACAGATGGACACTGCACTGTTTCCTGATGGTAAAATCACCAGATGTTTAGAGATTCCACAAGTACAAAGGCAGAAGGAAGTGCGTTAATGATGAGGTTTCTGGCACACCTTTGAATTTTCTTACTTTTCACCCTGCATTTTCTTGTATATCAGGTATGTGTGCATGAGTCACGCCGTTATTTGAGTTTTAATTAAAATAGAATTTTACTCTAAAATATTGTGCTCCAAAAATAAAGAGCAAGGTTAGGGAACATCATGAACAAAATAAGCTGTCGACAGAAACAGATCCAGAGTCTTGGAAGCAGGAAATAGAGTAATAAACCTCAGAGGGATGAGAGGTGAGAGGGGTGGGCAGAGATAAACCAAAGAACTTATATGCATATATGCACAACCAACAGACAAACATAGGCATTAAGTCGGGGAAAGCAAGAGGAGGGTGGGAGCAGGGAGGAGGGGGTCAATGGGATGAAAAGGGGGACATCTGTAGTACTTTCAACTATAAAAATAAATAAATAAAAATAAGGAGCAAGGGAAATGGTATTATTCCATCACCAGACTACACCAAAAATTATTCAAAGCTAGAAAACACATCAGTTGTTTTGTTTCCCATTCATTTTCTCTTGCAAAAGCCCTTGACATGGCCTGAGCCAAAGATAATGGCCCTTGGGATGATGAGTTGCCTGGTCCTCCCTGGCTCTGCCTCCTTGGCCGTGTAGGGGAGCCTCTGGCCCCTGCTGCAGGGGGATCATAGCAGGTTTGTGCCAACACTTTACTAGGCTGTATCCATTATTTTTAAGCCTCTAACCTTAAAGGGAAGATGGACCCACTTTCATTTATGAAGGGGAAAGTGTGGAGGCCATAATGCTGGGGAACAGGCATGAGGACTTTGGTGCCAGCAGGGCTGCAGGAGGAAGATTATTCCATGGTGGGTAATAGCATAAGAGTGATAGCTGTGCAGAGAGCAAGGCTTGGGCTCCAGTCCTGGTACCAGCATTTACTAACCATGTGGCCTGTCCCTGGACCAGTTACTTAACCTCTCTGTGTCTCGGTTCTCAGTTTTCTCTCCTGGACAATGGGGAACCTTGTGCTTGCCTCATAGGATTGTATTGACAATTAAATGAGATAAGGGATGGAAATGCACTTTGCATATTGCCTGATATAGAGTTAAGTCCTTTAAAAAAAGAGAGAAGAAGAAATCAGAGACAGAGAGAAAAACTGTGCATTGCAAATTTCTGTGTAACTGCCTCAGCTAACAACATTCTTCCTTTGGCCTCAGGATATTTCCATTTTTATGTCTAGGATGAACCAGCTTCCCCTTATTTGTTTCAAACTTGTCTTGATTGCTCCAGTAATTAACCTGTTAACCAAGCGGACGTATAAATACGTCAAACGTTGCATACAGTAAAAAGGGAATTCCCTGGTTATTCCCTGGTTAACAGGTTAAAGTTCTGGACCCTATGTACAATATAGTAAATGTGGACAACATTGTATTATAATCATCAAACTTGCTGAGAGTAAATCTTAATTATTCCCCCCACAAAAAAGAAATGATCATTGTATAAGATGATAGAGGAACTATCACTACAATCGCAATCATATTACAATATATAAATGTATTAAGTCAATGCGTTGTATACCCTACATTTACACCATTTTATATGTCAAATATATTTCATTCATTAACTGGTTAATTAATTAATTAATCAGGTTCCTTCCTGGACTTTCCCCAGATGGAGCATCTTGCTTCAGAATTGAGAGCAGACTGAGGGGCCCACCCAGCACAGTTATCTTGTCTGAATTCTTCTTTCAGCTGTTTAGAAGTCTGGCCTTCAGAGTCCATCTGAATACAGAGACAAACTGCAAAAACAAAACACGTGGCTTTCTCCCAGAGTCTTTCAAGTGTTCTTTCAGCCGCGTGAAGCTGCCCTAGGGGTAAGCGCTTTGCTATCCGCTGTCGGAAGACAGAGAGGCATCCTGAGTGAGTAAGGCCGCACTTCCCTTTTTCGTCTTCTTTCTCAAACTACCTGCTGGGAGACTGTTTCATTAGTGGGCAAACAGTGATTCCCAGAAATTATGGAGTCTTTAGTGTTCACAAGTACATCGTTCCTAATGTTTTTTCCCAGCAATATATACAACCATTTCCTACTATTAAATAGTAGGCTAATCTGAATATTAACTATCTGCCAATTTCAACACACCTCTCCTATAAACATTTCCTTCCTGGGTAGGGAGGAAGCCCAAACGATGTGGTCCTGTGTAGTTCTTTAACTTTCTTTTTTATGATTGGTGCAGAGCATCTGATTATTTCCAGGTGTTTTAGATTTTCTCATGGTCTCCTTGTTATTTCTCCCCTCTTTGAGCTCCTTTGGCAATGAATGTGACCATGAGTCCAGAGCTATAAAGGATGTGTTCACCGCTTCCCTCTCATGTCTGTCTCTTTATTTAACCACAAGTTCACTGTCTTTATCCATGTTAATTCCCTGAGGTATTCACACAGCATTTGTGTTGACTGCCTTAATTTTGATCTTCTCTAATCATTCCCTGCCAGATGGTAGTTAAAGTTTAATGGCCCCTGTAAAAATAGTTCCCTTTCTTCTTTCATCAGTCATGTGTGTTTACTTAGCTAACTGCTGAATGTTCAGAGTGAACACAAAGTGACCACCAACAAAATGAATTCAACAAACACATTGGCTTAATACTTCTCATGGTAGCTAAAGATGTTGCCTGCCATTATCCACTCAGCCATTATCCTTACCTTTTATCATCTTTCCTTTCTATTTTGTTAGTTTTCTTTGCTTTTTATCTCCCTTTTCAGGTTGTGTGGTGGGAATCCACAAGACCGTTAGGCCTGGCAGCCATCAGTATCCAACAATTAAAGTATGTGGACATGTCCAGCTACAACAGCATTTAAGTGCTAGATAGATGGCATTTGGGGGATCTGTAGAGCTTCCCTTGCCACACCCCTAAGAAGTGGCATAGCATCATTCCTTATGATTCAGATAAGCGAGCTAACTCTCAGCAGGCCACACAAAAGGCTGGGATAGAAACTTGGCATTCTAAAGGAACAAAATTAAGAAGCAGATAGATGTAACAAATTTCTCTCTAAATAAGTAGCATGCCCTTTGTGCCTTCAGTGCATCTTGCTCTCATTTCTAAGCTAGCTAGCTCAGAAATAGCAACTAAATAAGGATTGTGTTATATGCCATTTTACAGATGAGGTAACCGAGATGAGTCATATCACATGCCTCTTGCCAGGCCACACACACATCTCTAGAAGTATCCTGTCACTTAGATTTACAGTCAATTTATTAAAATATGTAGGAGCTATTTAAAAATAAATAAAACTAACCAAACAAAAGATTAGCAGCATTTTTAGAGCAAGCATTCTGGGTGACTTTATACACACATACCACTTAAAGCCTATAAAACATAGGAGTCCAAGGCAGGGGTCTGCAGACTACAGCCTGAAGGCCAAATTCAGCATGCTGCCTGTTTTTGTAAATAATGTTTTATTGGAACATAGTCACTCTCATTCTTTTACATATTGTTTATGGCTGCTTTCACACTACAATAGCATTGTTGAGTAGTTTTAACAGAAACTATATGACCTGCAAAGCCTAAAATATTTACTATCTGGCCTTTTACAGAAAAAGTTTGCCAACCCTGCTCTAGGGCTTTTGAATTATGGCGTTGCATAAATAATTAATTCCTTCTTATGATTCAGGAATGCTATTAGGTGTTGTTACTGAACACTGTTTAAAAAGATGTTGATTTTAAATGGCATTTCAAATGCAAAAGGATTCTAAAATCATCTACTAAAATTTTCATCTCAATTCTACTGACCACCTTGAAGAGTTAAGAAACTGCAAATGTTCAACAACTTTTTGGTAATTGGGGAAGCAGTTGATGGCCACCATGCATTCTGCAGTTGGTAGTAAGTAATCTAGAATGTAGGCAAAAGATATCCTAACTATTAATCAGAGAGGAGGTGGGGGGCAATGTGTTACTATTTGGCCACTTTAGCAATTTGGGGCAAAAACCATAATCTCTCTGGGCTTTTGTTTCTTCATCTATGAATCGATGCTATGAATTAAATAATCTCTAGCATCCCTTTTAGCACTAATGTTCTATTGTCCTTATTCTTCAAAAAAAAAAGTGCAAATAGCCCCCTTCTCCCCTCCAGTCCCCCACCCATGAAAGAGAAGTTTCTAGGCTCTTATGGGAATATAGTTAGTCCCAGTTTTTAAACAGACTCTGCAGGCAGATTTTAATTCTAGGCAACTTTGACCTGAATCTCGTGGTGAGTGAAGGAGAGATGATACTCCAAAATGAAGAGCATTAAGTACTCTCCTGCCAAATATCTTATCTATGTCTTTAAAAACAGGACAGTTAGCCCTGGCCAGTTTGGCTCAGCGGGTAGAGCGTCGGCCTGCGGTCCGGAGAGACCCAGGTTCGGTTCCCGCTAAGGGCACGTACTTCGGTTGCAGTTTGTCCCCGGCCCGGGTTGGTTGTGCGGGTGGCAGCCACTCGATGTGTCCCTTCACGTCGATGTCTCTCTCTCTCTCTCTCTCTCTCTCCCTTCCTCTCTCTCCTTCCCACTCTATCTGTACAAAAAATGGAAAAATATCCTCGGGTGAGGATAAATAAATAAATAAAATAAATAAAAACAGGACAGTTATATCCTTTATACATGAGAAAGTATATCCAGACACAGAATAAGGCACCAACTTTCCACAAAGATTTTGAAGGGTGAATTGAGAAATTTAACTGATTATTTAAAAGCTTCTTTTTATATTAAAACATATAAAGCCATGTTGTGGAATAACATGCAAAAGTCAGTGGGAATTTTAAAAGTAAAATACAACCCTTCAAAGACATTTTGTTCCTGAGGAAGTTTCCTCAGATTGTACACAAGAGCCTTCCTCATTCCTTGTCGCCTCGCACCAAGTGCTACTCGGGGTCCATGGTCACCGAGGAACTTCAAGGGGAAAGTTAGAGAGGCGGTGTCTTATGGAGAGTGAATTTTCATCTTCCAGTGTGAAGAATATCACCTGTACCTTTGAGTCATTGCACGAGGATTTATATTCAGACTTATTGCTGTGTCTAAAAACTTCTGACTAGCTCTGAGAAGTTTATTTCAACAATAAGTGTGTAAGTGAACATTCAGACTGGCCCAGATTTATAAATTCCCAGGAGTGTGTGTATCTTGTCCTGATGTTTCA
This sequence comes from Molossus molossus, assembly GCF_014108415.1. Classification (NCBI taxonomy): domain Eukaryota; kingdom Metazoa; phylum Chordata; class Mammalia; order Chiroptera; family Molossidae; genus Molossus; species Molossus molossus. The sequence goes on from NW_023425346.1 coordinate 74,236,904, forward strand.
ATGAATTGCTGTGGGTAAAATTCAAGCTTCATACATCAACCAGATTATCTTCAAGCTCCCTTCCAAGCAAGGGAGGCAGTGGGAGGAGGTGAGAGATGGAGTGGGAGTAAACCAGGAGGTTCTGCCACTAACTCATGGTGTGAACCTAGTCAGGTTTAACAACGTTGGGCTGTGGTTTCTCTATCCAAGAGTGAGAGGTTGGAAATAGAGGCGGGCTGACATATGCCAAATGGGAAATTCTTAGTAAATCACAACTGCTTTAAAAATGTTATTTGTATTATCTTCTACTCACTAGACTATGTCTGGCAATAGGATACTCCTAATCTCTTATTTTAGTAAAAAGAGTAATAAACACAATAAACAATGCAGGTATCAGAAAGATTGTTTGGAACACAGTCAGTGAAAAAAGGGGGGAGGGGTGATTACATACCTAAAGGAGCTACCATAACAAGACTAAACAATAACAAGGCTTAGGACACAAGGAAGCTTATGTCTTTCTCAGGTAACAGTCAAAAGAAGGTGGGCAGCTCTGTTCCACATAGTCATTCAGAGACTGAGGCTGATGACAGATCTCCCTCTTCCACATGTGGCTTCCAAGGCCATTGGTTGTTGCCATTCCAGCCACCGGAAAGGCAGAAGCCTGGAAGTCCAGAGCCAGGAATTCGTGAGAAGCAAGGTAGTCAACTCGCTTCCACCTACCTTCCATTGGCAAGAGTTTAGCCACATACAAATACTAGCTCCAAGGAGGGCTGGGAAATGAGAGATCTCGTCCTAGTCACAGCTCCATTATTACAGCAGAAGAGAACAGATTTGGGAGACCCGATAATCCTTATGCTCATTGGAATTAAAGGAGGTGAAAGGGTCAAGTTAGTCTGTTACTCAGTGTATAAAGATATATACATACATAAAATTTTAATATTTCATTTTGATATATAAAATATTCACATGTAGATAAAAATTCTAATAATTATAAAACAAATTAATGATACTCTTCCAAGCATTAACAAATCTTAGAATGTATTTCATTGAAGAACATTGAAATACACAGAACGTATTTCATTGAAGACCTCCAATCTTCTTTCCTCCCTGACCAGGGGGAACACACTCCTGAAGTTAGTGTATAGCCTTCCCTTCTGTGTCTAAGATTTCTTTTTAAAGCAATAAGCAATATGAAGAATAATTCTGTTTTTTAACTTTGCATACAGTGGTGCCACACTGTATCTATCATAATACAGCTTACTTTTTCCCTCCAAATTGTATTATTTAGATTATCCATGTTGAAAATGTGAACTAAACTTCTTCGTGTTGACTGCTTTATCTATTTGTGTGACTGTGGCTAGTTTCTGATTTTTTATTATTGCAAATATTGCTGCAAAGAGCATCTTTCTGCACATGGGCAGGCATTTTTCTGGAGTGGTATTATTCAATAAAGTAGCCACCAGCCACATGTGGCTACTTAAATTTAAATTAATTAAAATCAATTGAATTAATTAAATTAATCAATCAAATTAAATTAACATTTAATTCCTCAGTCACACTTGCACTTTTCAAGTGCTCAGACACCACACGGGGCTAGAGGCTAGCCTATTGGCGGGTGCAGTCATTACTACAGAAGCATCTACTGGATAGTATTGCTCCAAAGTATAGACGCAGCAGTGGACTGCTGAGCTGTAGATGTATATCCTCAATATTAATATTTCCAAGTTGCTTTCTACACCAGTCAAGATTCTTAGTTATAAGCAACAGAAAGCTATTATGGATTATTTCACCAAGAAAAATAATGTTTTAAAGGATGTGGGATAGCTTACAGAATCTCAGGAAGGGCTTGAGACCCAACTTGAAGATAAACTACCTAATATCACACCATGGAATTGATCTAATGAGGACAGTGCTACTCTGCTTAAAGCATGGGTTCTGCCCCTTTTATTTCCAAAATGACATGTGCTCCATGAGGGTGCTTTTTTCTAGGATTATAGTCATTGCTGCTTTCCACCTTCACTACAGGGGTCCTGCTTAGTACCTACGTTTTAACACCATCTTCAGATTCCAAGTTTGGAACTGATGCATCTGTTTGGCAGACTGGGCTGAACACCTGCTCCCCATATTTACAGAAGGCTAGGAGACAGGAGGCTTGTAATTTTTCACTTCTGGGACATGTGTAGATTTTCAGACTTCCTAGCTATTAGCCTGTTGGTATCCAAGGTGAATATAAAACTTTCAATTCCCATCATTGCAAAGGACGGTTCCCATTTCTCCACATTGTTTCTTACATGGAGTGTCATTTAGAATTTTAGTGTCTGCCAAACTAATGACTGTGCAAAGATATCTAAGTGTGATTTTAATTGCATTTTCCTGATTCATGGTAAAGCTGAGCATCTTTTAATGTGTTTAATTATCATTAGAGCTTGATCTATAAACCATTTATATCCTTTGCCCAATTTTTAAGTTGGATAATTGGCCCTTTTCTTGTTAATATTAGGAAATTATTTTTATATATTTGATTTTCTTAAGTTCTAGACATTAAATCTCTCTCTTCCCAGGTGGCAGATTATCTTTTCAATTAAAAAAAAAAAAAAAGTCTTATTATGGAAGTCTTCAAGCATATGCAATATAGAATAATATGATGAATCCCAATGTACCCATCACCCAGCTCATCCATCTTGTTTCATCTGTACCCCCATCCTGCACTTACTGCACTAGGCTGTTTAGAGGGAAGTTCCCAGATATCATATCACTTCCTGAATAGATATTTAAGTGACACTCTGAGGGAAAGAATTCTTTGTGAAACCAGAACAATAATGCCATCATTAACCTAATAATATGTAAGAAAGTATCATCAAAATATAGCCCATTGACACAGATAATAGTGTGGTCAATACCTGGGGTGAGATGGGAGCCAGGTGGAGAGGGGCAAAGGGGGAAAAATAGGGCATATCTGTAATACTCTCAATAATAAATATAAAATTTAAAAATAAAACAAATAATACTGTAAGAATAAAAACAATTATCTAGTCAATTTTCCCCAATTGCTTCCTAAATGTTTTTACAGTTTGTTTGTTTGTTTGTTTCAGTTAATATCTAAATAGCTAATAAAAATCAATATCCAATAGTCAATAACCATTCAATTAGTTGATATGTCTCTTAATCACATTTTAATCCATAGGTTACCCCTCCATCTTTTGCTGTTTCATTTTTATTTTTGCAAATGTTTTTGTTATTGCTGGAAAAGCCAGGTTTTTACCTTGTAGAGATCCTAAGGTTAGGATTTTGTTTTTTGAATCTATGTAGTATAGTTTCTCTGCCCCTTGTATTTTCTATAAGTTGGTAGTTATATAGAGACAATTGCTTTTTTTTCAAGATAGACTCAATTGCATTTTTTTTTTCAAGATTACTTCATTGATGGTGTAGTATAATTTCATCAACAGGTACACAATGTCTAGCTGTCTCTATTTTTTAGATTCTAGCAGCCATTAATGATGTTTGCCCAGGTACATTCATTCAATAGGAGTTGCAAAATGGTGATATTCTAATGATACGGGTCTGTTTCAATTTGTTAGTTGGAATACTTCTTTTAAACCACAAAAGTTAGAACAAACAAAAAAATCCCCTTCTGAATTATTGATACCCTGAGGTACAGTTCATATAGAAAAGGCAAGACCAATGCTATTTTCCCTTAAACAGTTTTCAATGTCATAAATTAGTTTCTTAGAATCCTATAAAGGGAAACAGATATGGACTCCAAATACTGTCTTCCACTAAACAAACCAAAGATCTTTAGAGAAATAACTGTCTCCTGAGCTGGAACAGGAAATGTATAGTGTCAGTCTACACACATACCTGAGTGTGAGGAAGTCTGCTCAAGTTGCATCAGTAGCACTCAGGAGCCAAACTGAAGAGGTTTCCACTGACCAAATTCAGGGTCACTTGAGCATTTGGAAGAAACATAATCAAGGATTGAAACATAACTTATATAGTAAAATTTGTAAGTTCTTAATGACATCAAACAGAAAACTCTTTATATTTCTAATGGTATTCACTTTTGTCCAGATGTTTTTAACCTGAATGTAGTCAGATTCATTCTTTATTTTTTAAATCTTCACCCGAGAATATTTTTCCATTTATCTTCAGATAGAGTGGGAGGGAGGGAGAGATAGAGAGAAACATCAATGTGACAGAGACACACCAATTGGTTGCCTCCCACATGGCCCTGACTAAGGCTGGGGACCGAACAGCAACTGAAGTACACGCCCTTGACCAGAATCAAACCCATGACTCTGGTCCATGGGCCAACGCTCCAACCACTGAGCCAAACCAGTCGGGGCTCATTCATATTTTTTTTAAAGTTTGTGCTTTATTATGTCTTGTTTAAGAAATCCTTTCTTACCCCAAAGTCATTAAAATATTCTAATTTTTTTAATTGACTTTCACATTTGTCTTAATCCACAAACTATTTTTGTGTATGGTGTGAAGTATGTCTCTGTTTAAGTAGAGTCTTGGCAGAAGAGATTAAAAAGAATCAGAGAAGAAATACTTGGAGAAATAGTGGATGGAATTTTTCTGGAATTAAAGTACAAATTTCAAAAAGTTCATTCTTAGACGTATCATGTAAAAATGCAAAACATCAAAAACAGAGATCTCAAAATCAGTTCAAGAGTAAAGAGAAATAATTTACAAAGGAATGACAGACTGATAGTAAATTTATCAATATCTTTATCAATATCTATAATGAAAACCAGGAGCCAGTATTTCTCTCAAATACAGAGAGAGAGAGAGAGAGAGAGAGAGAGAGAGAGAGAGAGAGAGATCAAGAATTGTATAACCTACAAAATTATTTTTCAGGAATGAATCTTAAATAATACAATTTAATCTAAGTAAAAACTGGGAGAGTTTACTACTGAAGACTTGCCCTAAAAGAATTTCTAAAAGATATATTTCGAGAACAATGAAAATGACTCCAGAATGATGATCTGAGATATGACAAGAAACAGTAAGAAAATGAAATGGTAGCAATGTTACACAATTACTATCTGTTTAAATAAAACAATAATAATGTTTGATTTGTGAGATCAGAAAAAGAAAAGGACAAGGGGAAAGGGTATAATTCAAGTTAAGCAGATCTAAGGACTTGTATTATTCCAAAGGGAATTAAGATAAGAATTTGTAACTTTAGGCTTTGTTCAGTTATATATGTATAATAAAATTTTGAGGGTAACCAATAGTAATAGATGGTATAAAGTCTATGTCAGCAAAGCGGGGAGAACAGTGAACTAAAAGAAACACCCGTAAGGTTAGACATATAAATCAAATGGAATAGAATTGAGAGTCCAGAGATAAACTCTTACATTAATGTTGACTGTGATGATGGTTACACAACTCTATGAATATATTAAAAACTATCAAAGTGTACACTTTGAGTAGTGAATTGTATAGCATGTGAATTAAATTCCAATAAAGCTGTTAAGAAAAAATAAATAAAAGGAAAAAAAGAAGCACAAAGAAAAGTGGTTGGAGCCAGTGCCATCAGAGTTCTTCCTTGGCCTCTGTTCTCTGTCTTCATCCTCATCTGCAGCACATCTTTTTCAGCATCGAGAGGATTCATGTCTAGTCATGGCTTCCAGACTCCCACCTGCTTAACTCCACAACTGAAGAGGCACAAGGCTTCTCTTTCTAGATCCAGTCTGAAATATCCAGTAAAAGGCTTTGATTGGCACTGCTGAAGAATTGTTCCTACTTTTTAAGCCAATCTTTAATACAAGTCCTTAGAACTACTTAACTTGAATTAAACCCTTTTCCCTTCTGATATACAGGTGATTGTCCAGTATCTTAGTTTTGTCCTTTTCTTTTTTCAGTCTCACAAATTAGTGGCCAAAGAGATGAAGGATTATGATTGGGCAAGTTTGGGCAGCTAGGGTAAGGTGGGGAAAGGAAAGTAGAGAACAAAAAGAAGCTGGTGGTGATGGTGATGGTGATGGTGATGGTGATGGTGATGGTGATGGTGATGGTGATGGTGATGGTGATGGTGGTGGTGATGGCAGTGGTGATGGTGGAGGAGGAGGTGGAGGTAGAGGTGGAGGTGGAGGAGGAGGAGAGGTCTACTCTAGATATCCAGTTTGCCTGTATATACTCATCCCTAAATAATTTGTTTCTAGCCCACAGCCAAGAGACTATTCAAAGGTTCCTAACCAAAGCACTTGAATCTGAATGTTGATAGACTCCAGTTCACAAGTTAACCTGTGGATGTCCAGCTATCTCTTACATGAACCTATTATAACCCTTGTGTTCAAATGGAGACTATTCCTGTTGGCTATTACAAGATACAAAAAGGTTACACAATTGCATGATTTTGTCTAACTTTATCATGACATTTATGTGACTGCTTCTTAGCAATGACCAAGGCCACAGTTCCTCTGATAAATTAATTTCCTTTTATAGCAACCTTAATTATTCATGTACTTCAAAATTTACTTGTATTAATTCGACCTCAATAATAAAATATTTCTTTTTTCTTTAGCTTCACCTTTATTGTGCTTCTTAAAGTCAATTTTATCATCGGAACTTCTGAAAGTACAAGGATGAATGTCAGAGTGTCAAGGATTTTTAAATGAATTCTGACAAGAGAGAAAAGGTCAAAGCAGATTTCTTCAACACGTTCAAATGTGGTCCTGGTTATAAAGATTTTTACAAGGAGTATTTAGGTTATTTCTTAAAATGACTGCAGTATTCTGCTATATTTGATGGATTACATTTTGCATGGAACACTCTTCTCTCTAGAGTCCTCACCTTCTGCCTTGCTCATCTCCTCATCCTTTTGCTCTTGCTTTAGATGTCATCTCTTGCAACAAGTTTTTCCAGGTTCCCCAATATATAGCCAGTTGTCTCTTCGAATATCCTCCCCATACTCAGTATTTACCTCCATTATTGCATTTATTACCCTGTATTGTAATTACCTGTTAATTTGTGCACCTCTGATTCTTTTCACTAAAGGACCAGTTTCCTGGGGGCAAAGACTAAAGTACGTACCCCAGAGACTAGCAAAGTGCCTACACTACAAAAGTAAGTATCTGCTATGCTTTTGTTAAATTAAGGGACATTCTTTAAAACATTTGCCCTCTACTCCATGAAAGTGTCAAGGTCATGAAAGACTAAGAAACAATCCCATGATTCTGATCTTGTTTTGGATACTGGACCAGAGAAAGAACATTAGCCCTGGCTCATTTGGCTCAGGGGTTAAAGTGTCAGCCTGCAGACCAAAGGATCGTGGGTTTGATTCCCAGTCAAGGGTATGTACCTCGGCTGCAGGTCCCATCCCTGGCCCCAGTTGGGGTCGTATGGGAGGCAACCAATCAATGTGTCTCTCTCACATTGATGTTTCTCTCTCTCTCCCTCCCTCCCTTCCACTCTTATCTAAAAATCAGTGGAAAAATATATCCTCGAGTGAAGATAAACAACAACAACATAAAACAACATTAATGGGACAACTGACAAAATTTGAATAAGGTCAGTAGGTTATTTCATGGCACTGTATAAATATTAATGTCCTGGTTTTGATCATTGTTTCTATGGTTTTGTAAAATGTCAGCATTTGGGAAGATGACTGAAAGGCATATGAGAATTCTTTAAAGGTTTTTGCAACCTTTTTTGTAAACCTGAAGGTTAAAAATGTTAATAGGAAAAAAAAAATGTATGTGTTGACTCATGAATAAAAAGGAAGGGAGGGAGGGAAGGAGAAAGGAAAGGAGAGAGGAGCAGAGGGAGAGTAGGAAGTATAGCTGGGAAATAAAAGGAAAAATGTGAGAACTTTCTAACCGTAGGTGCCTCAAATGTCACATTTTTACCACATTCTTAGCAGTCCAATTAGGAAATGCTGTTCATGACCACAGCCTTATCTAATCCTTTCTTTGCCGTTTACTCCTGAGCTTTGCCCATATGTTTTCAAACTATTCAGCTGGATTTAGCAAGCACTTACTGAGTGCCTGCTGTGTGCCAGGCACAGTGATGAGCACTGAGGATAGATGCAAATGTGGTTAGATATGTTCCTCATCCTCACAGAGGAACACAACCTACAGGGAAAATTGAAGCAAAAAGAAAAGGAAGAGTGGCAATTTAGTGAGAAATGTGCAACTATTCCCACAAGTACCAAATCAAGAGGCAACACCTGAGGGTATTATGCTAGGTGAAATAAGTCAGACAAATACCATATGATCTCACTTATATGTGGAATCTAAAACAAAACCAAAAAAAATAACTCATAGATACAAAGAATAGATTGGTGGTTTTCAGAGGCAGGGGTTGGGGATGGGCAAAGTGGGTGAAGGGGGTCAGAAAGTACAAACTTCCAGTTATAAAATCAATAAGCCCTGGGAATGTAATGCACAGCATGATACCTGTAGTTAATAATACTGTATTGCAGCCCTGGCCGGTTTGGCTTAGCGGTTGGAGCGTCGGCCTGCGGACCAGAGAGTCCCAGGTTCAGTTCCCGCTAGGGGCACGTACCAAAAATATAAATTAATAATAATAATACTGTATTGCACATTTGAAATTACTAAGAGAATATACTTTAAAAGTTCTCATCACAAGAAAACTAAATTTGTAACTGTGTGGTGATGAATAGTAACTAGACAAATTGTGGTAATCATTATGAAACATATACAAATACTGAATTATTATGTTGTATACCTGAACTAATATAATGTTATATGTCAATTTTTAAAAAGAGGGCAATGTAGAAAAGTGCTTACTTTCCTGGGAGAACAGAAGCTTCACAGAAGAGATGATGTGTAAGCTGGGTTTTGAAGAATAAATAGGGATTTACCAGTCGACAAAACTGGGGAGAACATTCTAGGCACAGGATGCATAAGATCTCAGAGGTGGGAAACGGCAAAGTGAGTTCAGCACAGCTAAAGTGAAAGCCACAGAAGAATGGACTCTTTCTTAGTAGCTTTATTGGGATATAATTCACATATCATAAACTTCACCCATTTAAAAGGTCCACTTCAGTGATTTTTAGTATAGTCACAAAGTTGTACAACCATCATCACTATCTAATTTTAGAACATTTCATCAGCACCCAAATGAAATACCATGCCCATTAGCAGCCACTTCCCATTCCCTACCCCCAGCCCTAAGCAACCACTAATCAAATCTACTTTCTGCCTCCACAGATTTGCCTGTTCTGGACATTTTATATTATAAGTGGCTGCACCATTTTACATTCCCACCAACAATTCCACAAAATTGTTATTGTCTATCTTTTTTTTTTTTTTTTGTAGCCATCCTAGTGGGAATGGTATGTTAGCTTTCTAGGACTGCTGTAACAAATTACCACAAACTGGGTGACTTAAAACAACAGAGCCTTCTTCTGTCACAATTCTGGGGGGCTGAAAATCTGAAATCAAAGTATAAGCAAGGTCATGCTCTCTCAGAAGGCTCTAAGGGAAAAGCCGTTCCATGCTTTCTCTTAGTTTCTTGCGTTACCAGTAATCCTTAGCCTTCCTTGGCTTGTGGATGCATCACTTCACTCTCTGACTCTGTCATCACATGGAGTTCTCCCCTCTGAGTCTCCTCTCCAATCATATTGGATTAGAACCCACCCATCTTGACTTGACTACATCTACAAAAGACTGTATTTCCAAGTAAGATCACACTCACAGGTACCGTAGCTAAGATTTCAATGTATCTTTTTGCAGGGACACAATTCAACCCACAAGTGGCATCCCCATTGTGGTTTTGATTCACATTTCCCTAACAGTTAATGGTGTTTAGCATCTTTTCATGTGCTTACTAGCCCATTTAACCAAATATAAAATCCAACTGTAGTGAAGAGAGGGCTGTCTTTTCTCATTTTTTTCTTGCCCATCCATTCTCTCAGGCCTAGGTTCCCTTGTAAAATCTCAGCATAATCAATATGTTTTCCAAAAGAAAATAACATTTTTGCAGGTCTTGTAAATCAACAGGTTTTTTTTTCTCTTATAAATCAATGGTTCTTTTTTGTTTTACCTTTTCTTTTTATCTTAAAGAGCTCAAAAATTTTGGATCCAAAACTAATGTTGTAGTCTAAAATGTTCAAAGACCTCCTCATAGCCCAAGTTTGATTATGGGACAAATAAAATAATGTATATACTTTGATTCATAATCAAAGTAATTGACTTATAATGTGATTGGAATTCTGTAGCAGGAACTTCCCTATTCCCAGTCTAAATTTATAATAGGATTCTTCTGTATTTTAGAAGTCAAATCAAAGACTTCAGAAAACTGTGATGAAATTTCAGTAGGGAATTGGGGAACCTAGCTCAGAAACAGTGAAAACAAAAATAAAAAATTTTCAAAACATAAAAAGAAAATTATTTAAACATTAATTTTTTTTTTTATCCTCACCCGAGGACATTTTTCCATTTTTTGTTCAGACAGAGTGGGAGGGAGAGAGAGAGAGAGAGAAACATCGACGTGAAAGGGACACATCGAGTGGCTGCCACTCGCACGACCAACCAGGGCCGGGGACAAACTGCAACCAAGGTCCGTGCCCTTAGTGGGAACCGAACCCAGGTCTCTCAGGACCTCAGGCCAACAATCTAACCGCTGAGCAAAATAGGCCAGGGCTAAACATTAAATTTTTTTCATTTAAATAAATAAATATAAAGAAAGAAAGAAAAAAAAGAGGTTGACATCTACAAGTGAATAAGTGCTGCTGATCCAAATCTCACAGTTTTAAAGCATTTCATAAGTAAAGTCCTTAGGAATGGCTTCCATCTCACCAAAAAGAGGGTGTTTCTCTATACGCCAAATTACAACACCAAGACAGATCGAGGAAAATTAATCAACCATTTGTTGATTATTTATTTTTTTAATCATGTCCTCGAGCATCTACAGATGTAAGGAAGCATGTGGCCTCAGACGGAAGCTGTTTGTAAACAGCAGGATTGCCTGGCCCAAGAAGTGTGCTGTGTGATGAAAGCTGCCCCTCTGCAACCGTGTTTGGGTAGCACCTATGCCCTGCTGAAATTGGCACAGCACATTCTCCATGGGCATGCTGCCAGCCTAACAGATGGGCACGATGTAACCCTGCCAAAGAACCTGTGTGCAGTGAACTCACAACTGTGGTTAGATTCCTTACCAAGGGGGTTACATCTACTTATGCTGGCCAGCAAATAAAAGTATGACTTACATGCTTTCAAATGGCATTAATGAACATGTAAATAATTCTCCAAATTAGTGGTTACCTGGACCAGCAGCATTGGCACCAAGTGGATGATTGCTAGAAATGCACATTTTCAGCCCCCACCCTAGATCTAATGAATCAGAAACTCTCGGCGTGAGACCCAGCCATCTGTGGTTTAACAAGCCCTCCAGGTGATTCTTTTTTTTTTATTCTCACCCAAGGACATTTTTGCATTCATCTTCAGATAGAGCGAGATGGAGAGAGAGAGGAAGAGAGAGAGAGAAACATCAATGTGAGAGAGAAACATCGACTGGCTGCCACCCACATGACCCCAACTGGGACCAGAGACAAACTGCAATCTAGGTGCATGCCCTTAGTGGGAACCGAACCTGGGGCTCTCTGGTCCGCAGGCCGATGCTCTAACTGCTGAGCCAAACAGGCCAGGGCTACAGGTGATTCTAATGCAGCTCAAGCTTGACAGCACTTCTCTAAATCAAGCTCTCACTTGAGAAATGTTTTTAAACACATGCCCAGAGATTCTTGTCTAATTGGTGTAGGGTGCACCCAGGGCCTTAATCATTTTAAAATCTTCTCAGATGGCCTGGCTAGTTTGGCTCAGTAGTTAGAGCCTCGGTCTGGGCTCCTTTGGGAGAACTCAATCGATGTCTCTCTCACATCAATGTTTTTCTCTCTCCCTTCCTTCCTCCCTTCCACTCCACTCTCTCTAAAAATCAAAATATCCTCAGGCAAGGATTAGCAAAATATATATATATATATCTCCTCAGGTGATTCTAAAGTGCCACAAAGTTTGAGAAGCACTGTTCAAACTACTCCTTACGTCATTACCTTGCACAAGCTTTGAGGAGAAATACCTTTGCAAATGTAGATAAGTGTTGAAAGAACGTTTGTATAGATCTTTGTATAAATAATGCTTTGATTAGTGGATCACTTTTTTAAGCCCTTGGAAAAGATAAAATGTATGGCCCTGGCCGGTTTAGCAAATGGTTATAGCATCTGCCCAGAGACCAAAGGATTGCAGGTTTGATTCCCAGTCAAGGGCATGTACCTGGTTTTCAGTTTCCATCCCTGGCCCCAGTCAGAGCCCTATGGGAGGCAATCAGTCAATGTGTCTCACATCGATGTTTCTCTCTCTCTCTCTCTCTCTCTCTCTCTCTCTCTCTCTCTCTCTCTCTCTCTCTCTCTCCCCCTCCCTCCCTTACACTCTATCTCTATCTAAAAAAATGAAAAAATGCCCTGGCCGGTTTGGCTCAGCAGTTAGAGCATTGGCCTGCGGTCCAGAGAGACCCAGGTTGGGTTCCTGCTAAGGGCATGTACCTCGGTTGCAGTTTGTCCCCGGCCCTGGTTGGGTCGTGCATGTGGCAGCCACTCGATGTGTCCCTTTCACGTCGATGTTTCTCTCTCTCTCTCTTTCTCTCTCTCTCTCTCTCTTTCTCTCTCGCTCTCGCTCTCTCTTCCTCTCTCTCCCTCCCACTCTATCTGAACAAAAAAATGAATAAATACCCTCAGGTGAAGATTAACAACAACAACAAAAAGATAAAATTTATATACTCTGTGGCTTTTGGCAAAAACCCCGTGTGTTCTGTGAGTCACCCACCCTCTAGACCACCCTCTTTCACAGTGCTATATTTAAGTTTGCTCCCCATTGCATGCTTTTCTGATCTCAGTGGACTTGGATATGACATAGTAATATATCCCAAAATTCTATTCTATGGGCATCTCACTCCTCTGTGTGTCTCAAATACTGAAACCTCGCCTTCTTCCCAGCCACAAAGAGATCTGATATCAGAAAATGTATATTTCAAACAGTCTAAATTGAGGCAAACAAATTCCCTTTGAGCCTCAAATTACTCAGCATGTATAGTATTAGTAGAAGTATTTGCCTAAAAAGGCAAGAGAAGAAAAACGTGAAATATCCATTCATTTGCTGCACTTTCACTACTCTTCCCAGCAAGGCACACACATGAGACATGGTAATAATTTCACGTCCCAAGAGACTGAGTGGGTGAGGGTGCAGACTACCCAGCCACTCCAGGAGTAAGATCAGGAATCACTGCTGGGAAGCTCTGGATTGATGAAGACTCGGGTTCATGGATGAAATCTTAATTTAATTCTATGGAAAATGAGATTTAACAAACTAGTATTTGCTTCCCCTCCAATTTTTCAGCAATAGATCCAGTGTAAAATGATGATGTACTACTACTAACTCTATTGAGGTCCTACTTAACACTGACAAGAAACAATGTGAGGGGAAACGTTAAGTGACTAAATGTAACTTCTCACAGTAGTCTCTCAGTTCTGTCACCTACCAACTGTAACCTTGGACAAGTAAGTTATTGGTGTTATACCTCAATTTCTTTCCCTAGAGGTACTATTATTTCTCATAGCGTTGTTATGCAAATCAAATGAGCTAATGTATGGAAGCACATGGTAGGCAAGCTGTGATTCAGTGGTCATTATTCTTATTAACAGTGATTACATCTAATGATGACATTGTGTGTACCTATTACTAGCCCTCAGCCTCATTTCCCTTGTCTCGGTCTCCCATGGCTCCAACATGTGGATCTACATTGAGCCATTCTAACATGAACAGCATAGGGCACAGGAAACTCTAGGGAAATGGTGTAGCATGCTCTGCCATCCGACAACAAGGTTTCAGGCTAGGTTGAACACAGAACCCCTGGGCCCGAGGAAGGCATGCTGACTGGGTGGTTTTCATTTAGGGTGGCCCAACAAGCTTGGCAGTGTTTGGAAATATTTGAAAACATTTCTGGCTGTACACAGCTAAGGAATGCTACTGGCATTTAGCCAGTGTTGCTACATTTCCTCAAATATGTGGAGACCAAAGGGGCAATGGCACCCACATTGAGATCAAAGTCAGAAGAGGACCAGGCCCCAGTGTGGTGACTGGGACATAAGACAGGTCACCAGAATAGGGACTTGAGAACAGAAACTAAGAATGAGCTCCAAACTATAAAGCAGACCCCATGGCAAGGATGTTTATAAAGGAATACCCTTGAGATAAACACCTGTGGAAGAAAACGAACTACCTTTGTCTGGGATGCTATAATAAAACACCACCAACTGTGTAGTTTATAAACAAAATAAATTTGTTTCCCACAGTTCTGGAGGCTAGAAGGCCAAGGTCAAGGCACCAGCATGGTCACATTTTCAGGTAAGGACCCTCTTGCTAGTTCATAGCTAGTGCCTTCTTGCTGTGTCCTCACATGGTAGAAGGGGTAAGGGAGCTCTGTGAGGTCTCTTCTATAAGAGCACTAATCCCATTCAAGAGGGCTCCACCCTCATGACCTAGCCACCTCCTGAAGACTCCACCAATTAATACCATCGCCTTTGGGGGTTAGGATTTTAACATATGAATTTTGAGGAGACCAAACATTCAGATCACAGCAAGGATAGAAGCAAAATTTGCTAGAGGGAGAAATCAAGCTGACTCAACGGAAAGTGCTAAAGCTAGAATGACCCTTCAGTGTTATCTCAAGTTGGATTAGATGTCAGTGTCTTTATATATACCCCATTCATCAATCATTGGATATGAGCTACCCTGGAAAGCGTGTGACCGTGAACAAGGCCATACTCCTTGGTTAGGTGATTCCTGAAGTGGCTGGCAACTGAAGGCTGTCTGCTGACAACACTCCTAACAGAGCCATTAAAGGAGAATCTGAGTGGCATATAACAAGGACGGACAAAGTATGTAGAATAGCACGGAAGCCCCGTGGCCAGTGCCACAGCACAGTCTCCCAGGTCAGCTTTCAGCATGAATGTCCTGATCAAACATATCAGTTCCATGTCCAGAGTTCGCTTGATGGTCTCTGAAGTAGGGAAGTTGCATGTTCTCGGGACAATGCCCACTTAGCCTTACATGAAATGATCTGAGCCCGACCGATGTAGCTCACTTGTTGAGCATCGACCCATGCACCAAAAGGTCACTGGTTTGATTCCTGGTCAGGGCACATGCCCAGGTTGTGGCCCCAATCCCCACTGGGGAGTATGCAGGAGGCTGCCAGTTGATACTTTCTGTCACTGATGTTTCTATCTCTCTCTCTCTCTCTCCTTTCCTCTCTCTGTAAAATCAATAAAAAATAAATAAATAAATGGTCTAAAAGAAGTCAGTACTGCCGTGTATTGGTTAATGCTGCCATGGCACTTCTCCAGACTCTATAGCAAGACCTGGTTGTTGCATTTCCTGTTCGTGCATGCTTGAGCCCAGAAGCAGACTGTTACCATGTTCAACCTTTCGATCAGTCCACCCGTTGGTATGCTAAAGAGAACTAAACATGGCTAGCTATGTTTAGGTGCTGCTTCTCTCTTTCATCAATCTTGCCTGAAAGAAATGAAGAGCAGCCTTTTACATGAGTGACATAGAAATTTAGTTGGTAGAAGTGGGCTTTTGATACCAGTTCTGGTTTATGTAATGGTCCAGCCCCGCCTTGAATGTGTTTTCTTGGTTGCAAATATATCAATCCTGGTCAATCTATTTTTCCCAGGATCTGTATTGTGTCCATGATCCCCTCATGCTAACTGGGATTTTGTTTTCTTCTGAACCAAAATGATATTACCCGCTGGGTATCACCAGCATAGCTACTGCTCGGAGAATCTTGCAGTAGGATCCCAGTTCACCTTATTTGATACCTTAATTTGGATTTTGTTTGGACTTCATCCAGTTTCATTTGGAAACTGGTCAAGTCAATTCCCCAAACCCTTACCTCATAAAGCTTAAGCTTACTCTCATCTTCTCATAGACCCACGGTTTAGGGTCCAGGTTAACCACTGGCAAAATACATATTCCACGACACTTGGAAGCCTCTTAGAAAGATGTTTCAAAAGTACAGGCGTCAGGAGTCACAGTGCTATAATAATTCTATGCTAGCCAAATGGAGATTGCAGAGCTACAACCACAATTCCTTTGGCTTCCTATCTTCTCAAATCTTAGTCTTCCCCCGACAGATAGGGTCATTTTACTTTATACAACAAGGAAGCATTCCTCTGAACATAGCAACCTCTTTGCTAGAACATGGCAAAAGACCATAGCTCAACATCTCAGACTCCCTTGGGGCCTCCCAGTCAGGTTTGGTTTCCTGTCTGGTTTGCATTCCATCTGCAGTTGATTGACTGAACACAATAAATAGTCTACACTTTCCAGGCTATTTGGGATAACTCCAGCTCCCCCAAAACTCTGGGCAGTGGCTTTGTCACTTACAGGTTTGCTATATAAATAATACCTTATCTATATAATACCAATATTATTCATTCAAAAAGGACTTGCACAAATTCATAGAGACAGAAGACTGAGTATTGGTTGCCAGGGCTGCAGGAGAGTTAGTGTGCAATGGGTACAGATTTGGGATGATGATTAAATTCTGGAGACAAATAGTGGTGAAAGGGGCACAGCAATTAAAGGTACTAAATGCCCCTGTACTGTACACGTAAAAATACAGTGGCGAATTTTATGTATATCTTACCACAGATTTTTTAAAGACTCTGGAAAGACTTTTTAAAAGACTCCTATTCTAGTTTCTTTGGTTGGAGGTGGAAAAGGTATTTACTCAAGTATTCACAAGTGATGCTGTTTATTGTAAGACTCAGGATGGAGCCAGGATCACATATTAATTAAAGAACAGGAAACCAAACTGGAACAAAAACTGGAGCTGTACCCAAGGACCCTCAGAAGCAAGAACTGTGACTCCTCTCACATGCTCCTAACAAACAAGGATCAGTCTCTCCCTGTCTCTGCTTCTCTTCAGATGTCTTCTTGCTACTCCTCCCAATAAAGATGGATCCCTCTACTCTATCTCTTCTTCTTCTCATAGCTTCTACTTAATTACTGTCTCACCTTCTTCATAGTTTAGCTTCCTTATAACCTAGCTTTGATCTTGACCTATTTTCTACACTATACACCCTTTCCTGTCAGTTCCTACTGTTACCCACCTCATATTCTGTTTCCCAAACCAGGTTCCCATGAGTGAGCATATGATTGGTCTGGTTGTCCCTCTTTGAGTAGAGATTTTGATGCAGGGACCCCATAAGCTGCTCTTCAGTCTGTATTTTGGCTCACTCTACTGCAATCGGCCATGTGAAAGGATTCATTAGGTAAGAAACATGGCCGCCTTCATCTGCCTCTTTAGCAGAGGTGGTAGGTAGAAAAAACCCTAAGACTGCCATGTCCAGACCAGCCTAATTCTCAATATCTTCACTCCTTATACTCTAGAATAATAACTCTTTCTAGGAAGAGTCACAGCAACTGCATCTGGGTCAATGACATCTTTGACATCAGTATATTTCAAGAGAATCTCAGGTAACACCAGCAGCAGTACCTGCAGAAGTTGTCTGTGCTCCAGGGCATATATATACCACTGTCACAAAGCATGAACACACGCAGGATCAACATAAAGCACTTAGCTTGATTGTATGGCAAATGTTTACCCCTGCTGGTTAATTATTATGTTCCTAATTTTGGCATAGCTTAAATCCAAAAAGTCCTTTGGACAAATGTACCCTTTTTAATCAGCAAATTATTTTTAGTTCTTGGTCATTAAATCCTAATAATGTCTCTAGGATATTTGGCCTGTCGTAAATGCACTAATTATTAATGTTTTAAATAGCACATAATAGTTTTTTGTGTAGACAATGTGCTAAGTAAGATATTCCCCACTTAAAGATATAGGAGGCTATTCCTTGTGACATCAGATCTGGCTGAGTTCTGTAGAACAGGCTGAATTCATCTGCTGGCTCAACTCCAGCTCTGCAGGGCTTGAAGCTTCTGGGCCGGAGAACAGGCAAAATAGCTGCATTGTGGGTGCCCCCAAGTGGGTATATGTTGATGTGCATGCTGAGAATTTTCTGGCCAACTCCTCTAGCAAAAAAGCTATAAAAGTATGTCATTTTCAGCATATACCTTTTACTACATAATATCACCAGAAACAATATTTAATATTTTGGATTATCACAAATCATTTATTTTCTATCTAATATCTTACAATAAAGGTTTCAGGTTATACTACCATATGTATGAAATAGAAAAAGGATGGACTTTAGTGTCAGACAAAACTTGACTTTGAACTCTCAGCTCCTTATCAATTGTGTGACCTTGGGCAATCTGCTTAACCTCCCAATTGACAATTGTTTCATTTTTAAAATGGGATTTAGGAGTATTTATTTCATAGGACTATGTTTTGGGTAAGATAATACATATAATAGGGACAGTGTCCAGCATATTGTAAGTGCCTAATAAATATTTATTATTTTTGTTTATAGACGGTTTGATATACACATGCAAAATAAAATGTATTTATTAAGATATATCAAAGTTCTAGAACTTCCCCCAATACTTTTTAAATAAGTTCCTTTTCTATCACAGAAATGTAAAGTACAGCATAGGTAATATAGTCAGTAATATTGTAATAACTATGTATGGTGTCAGGTGAGTACTACACTTATCGGGGGGGGGGGCACTTCTAAGATACCTAAATGTCTAATTACTATGTTGTACACCTGAAACTAATATACTGTATGTCAACTGTAATTTAAATTTTTTTCTTTTTTCTTTATTTATTTTATTTTATTTTTGTTACAGATGTTTCTCCTTTTTTACTCCATTTACAACCTCCTCCCCTTCCCTCCCACCCCATCCCTGGCTTTGTTGTCCATGTCCATTGGTTATGCGTACATGCATATAAGTTCTGTGGTTTATCTCTTCCCTCTCCCCACCACCCCCTCTTCTGAGGGTTGTCAGTCTGTATCCTACACTTCCACATGTCTGGGTCTACCCTATTCCTCAGACTGTTATGTTCATTATATTCCACAAATAAATGAGATCATGTGGTATTTGTCTTTTTCTGCTTGGCTTGTTTTGCTTAGGATAATACTTTCCAGGTCCCTCCATGTTGTCTCAAAGGATAAGAGATCTTCCTTTCTTACAGCTGCATAGTACTCCATTGTGTATATGTACCACAGCTTTGTTAACCATTCGTCTACTGATGTACACTTGGGCTGTTTCCAGATCTTAGCTATTATAAATAGTGCTACTACAAACATGGAGGTATATATATTCTTTCTGATTGGTATTTCAGGCTTCTTAGGGTATATTCCTAGAAGTGGGATCACTGGATCAAATGGCAATTCAATTTTTAATTTTTTGAGGTAACACCATATTGTTTTCCATAGTGGCTGCACCAGTCTGCATTCCCAGCAGCAGTGTATTAGAGTCCCCTTTTCTCCACACCCTCGCCAACACTTGTTTGATGATTTGTTGATGGTGGCCATTCTGACATGTGTGAGGTGATACCTTATTATTCTTTTAATTTGCATCTCTCTGATGATTAGTGATGTTAAGCATTTCTTTATATGTCTCCTGGCCATTTGTATGTCCTGTTTGGTGAGGTGTCTATTCAGCTCCTCTGCCCATTTTTTAATTGTGTTCTTTGTCTTCCTTGTGTTGAGTTGTATGAGCACTCTATATATTTGAAAATTAACCCCTTATCTGATATATCATTGGCAGTGATGCTCTCCCATACAATGGGTTGCCTTTCCATTTTGATGGTTGTTTCTTGTGCTGTGCAGAAGCTTTTAAGTTTGATGTAGTCCCATATGTTCATTTTTTCCTTTGTTTCTGTTGCCTTAGGTAATGTATCAGTAAAAATTCTGCTGCGTATGATGTCTAAAATTTTGTTGCCTACATTTTTTCTAGAATTTTTATGGATTCATGGATCACATTTAAGTCTGTTATCCATTTTGAGTTTATTCTTGTGTATGGTGTAAGTTGATGGTCTAGTTTCTTTTCTTTTTTTTTTTAAATGTAGCTGTCCAATTTTCCCAACACCATTTACTAAAGAGGCTGTCTTTACTCCATTGTATGCTCTTGCCTCCTTTGTCATATATGAATTGAGCATAATGTCTTGGGTCCATTTCTGGGTTCTGTTCTGTTCTGTTCCACTGGTCTATATGCCTGTTCTTGTGCCAGTACCAGGCTGTTTTGATTACAGTAGCTTTGTAGTATAACCTGATATCTGGTATTGTGATCCCACCTACTTTGTCCTTCTTTTTCAAGATTGTTTTGGCTATTTGAGGTCTTTTTTGGTTCCATATGAACTTTTAAAGTATTTGTTCTAGTTCTGTGAAATATATCATTGGTATTTTGATGGGGATTGCATTGAATCTGTAGATTGCTTTCGGTAATACAGACATTTTAATGATGCTAATTCTTCCAATCCATGAACAAGGTATGTTCACTTTTTTATATCTTCCTCTATTTCTTTTCTCAATGTCCTGTAGTTTTCTGCAAATAGGTCCTTTACTTCTTTGGTTAAGTTTATTCCTAGGTACCTTAATTTTTTTGCAGTGATCATAAATGGGATTGTTTTTTCATTTTCTTTTTCTGTTTATCATTGTTGTATAAGAATGCCATCCATTTCTTGACATTAATTTTGTATCCTGCTACTTTGCTAAATTCATTTATTAAGTCTAGTAGATTTTTGATGGAGTCTTTAGGGTTTTCTATTTATAATATATCATCTGTAAATAATGACAGTTTCACTTCCTCCTTTCCAATTTAGATCCCTTTTATTTTTTCTTCGTGTTTGATTGCTGTGACTAAGACTTCCAGTACTATGTTAAATAAGAGTGGCAAAAGTGGGCATCCCTGTCTTGTTCCTGTTCTTAAGGAAAATGCTTTTAGTTTCTGCCCATTGAGTATGATGTTGGCTGTAGGTCCTTTATATATGGACTTTATTATGTCGAGATATGATCCCTCTATTCCCACATTGCTGAGCATTTTTATCAGAAATGGTGCTAGATTTTGTCTAATGCTTTTTCAGCGTATATTGATATGATCATGTGGCTTTCTTATCCAATCAGCTACTCTGTGTCTTTTTATCGAAGCATTCAGTCCATTTACATTTAAGGTAATTATTGATATGTACTTATTTATTGCCATTTTTGTTTAGTTTGTTTATATTTTTCTTATTACTTCTTCTATTAATTACAGCAGTCCTTTTAACATTCCTTGCAGTGCTGATTTGGTGCTAATGTATTCCCTTAGCCTTTTTTTGTCTGGGAAGCTCTTTATTTGACCTTCTATTTTGAATGACAGCCTTGCTGGGTAGAGTAGTCTTGGGTTCAAATCCTTGTTTTTCATGACCTTGATTACTTCATGCCATTCCCTTCTGGCCTGTAGTGTTTCTGTTGAGAAGTCAGCTGATAGACTTATGAGGGTTCCTTTGTAGGTAACCTGTTGCTTATCTCTTGCTGATTTTAGGATTCTCTCTTTGTCTTTAATTTTTGGCATTTTAATTACTATGTGTCTTGGAGTAGGCCTATTTGGCTTTTTCTTACTTGGGGCTCTCTGTGCTTCTTAACTTGAATGCCTTCTTCCTTCACCAAATTAGGGAAGTTTCCTGTCATTATTTCTTCAAATATATTCTCTAACCTTTGCTCATTTTTTTTTCTTCTTCAGGGACTCCTATGATGTGAATATTATTACGTTTCCAGTTGTCCCACAGTTCTCTTAAGCTGTCTTCCTGTTTTTACTTGTTTTTTCCTTTTGGTTTTCTGATTGGTTGATTTTTCTACCCTGTCTTCTAATTTACTGATCTGGTCCTCAGCTTCCTCTACTCTGCTGTTTAGACCTTCCAATGTGTTCTTTATTTCTGTTATGTCATTCTTGATTTCTTCTTGGTGGTTTTTAATTTACAATTGGTTGATTTTCAACATTTTTATGTCTTTACTCATGGTGTTGATGTCTTACTCATGCTGTTGAGCTTCCTCAAGATCAAGGCTCTGAATTCTAGCTCTGTTAATTTGCTTAACTGCTCCACATTTATTTCATCTTCAGTAGAGGTTTCTTATTCTTCATTTGGCTTTTGTTTTTTTGTTTCACCATTTTGGATATCACAGTGGGCTTTGGAGCCTGCCAAATTTTCCCTGTGGATGTTGGTGTTTTGCTGTTTGTGGCTCCCTCTCATGGGTTTGGATGAGTGAGAAAGGACCCATGTTAAACACCACTGTCAAGTCTTACTTTCCTGTTTAGAGTTGCCAGCCCAGGAATGATTCAGTTATCCTCTAGCTTTTTGCCTGGAGGCTATAAGTAGCGGTTACTTGAAGAGCCTTGGGTTCTCAGTTGAATGAAAAACTTCCTCAGGTGCTCAGTGTAAGGGGATTTCCCAAGGGTGGGGCAGATGCTGGTTATTAATGAGCCTCAATTTGCATTTCAATGGCCACCAGGTGGGGTTGAATCTCCAAGGGAGGGGCCACCACCTCTCCCCAGAGCTCTGGGAAGGAGTAAGATGGCCACTGTCCTGCGTGGCTGCAATTCAGCAAAAGTTCTGAGCACCGTTCAAATCCCGAGTGTCCCCACACAGCTCCAGTCCAGTCCACCCTCCCTCTGCTGGAGCCCAAGGTGAGTGGCTATGGCTATTTTAGCATCTGTCCTGGCTCAGGGCTGTGGAACCCCTTGGGAGTTTAACCTGAGGGCGCTGCTCACAGCTAAAGCTGCTGCTGTCTGTGGGCTCCCAGCCCCCCTCTTGCAACTCTGCAATCCTACCAGGATTGAGTCAGTGTCCCTGGTTATATGATTCTTGCAAGCTGCTTTTTGTTGCTTTTTCCCAACAATTTGTCTTTATTTTAGTTGTAATTTCAGTTTGGTCCTGGGAGATGGTCTGTGTAGCTTCCATTCACTCTGCCGCCATTTTGGAATTCCAATTTTTTTTTTATTTTAAAGAAATAAATGAATGAATTTCTTTCCTGCTATTAACTATAGATAATTTGTGTTATTTATGATGAGAATTGATAATGTATATAATTATGGCAATGATAAAGAATGAGGCTGACCTGTATTCCTCAAAAATGTCATTATCATGAGAGACAAAGAAAGGCTAAGGAAATGTTCTAGGTGATCATAGACTAAGAAACACAACAGCTGAATGCAATATGGTATTTTGGACTGGAACCTGTATCAGAGGAGAAAAATTCTATGAAAGATCTTATTGGGACAACTGATGATATTGGAATGTTGACTATAAATTGAACAGAAATATTTTATCAATATTATATTTCCTGAATTTGATAACTGTAGTTGTGTAAGAGAATCATTTTCTGAGGTATAATTGACATATAATATTATATTAGTTTCAGGTGTACAACATAATCTTCTTGTTCTTAGGAAATATGCACAGAAATATTAAGGGGCATGATGCATACAACCTACCCTCAAATGGTTTAGGAAAAATAAAAATATGTATAACATTGCTGTGGATAGATAGATAGATAGATAGATAGATAGATAGATAGATAAAGGATAGATAAATGTGTATGTATAATGACAATATCATATGTACACGTGCACAGAGAGAATGACAGAGAAGATATGAAAAAGTAAAAATTGTGAATCAGGGCAAAGAATAAACAATAATTCTCTGTACTCTTCTTGCAACTTTTCTTTGCTTAATATTTAAAGTTTAAAAATCTAGTTTTGAAATTTTTTTATATAAAAAATTTAAAAAATAGTGACATAGTCCCCCAAATTATACTAGATAGCTATCCAGTATTTTGAGACAAACCCACAAAAGTATTGCAGATTATTTGGGAAATAAAGTATGCTTTATGTTAAAGGAATATCTACTCTCCAGAGAACATTGGAATATATTAACTAATTATTTTTTAAATTGAGAATTAAAGCATAAAGCGAGAAAAATTATGAACTATAAGAAATCAAAGAGACCTTAGAGATCACCTAGTCCAGCCTTCTTTCAAAGACAGAAAATCATCCAAATTTCCCTAAAGATATATCACCCACTCTTAATCTATGGAATAAATCACTTCCACTCTGTATTCATTTTCTGATGGTTAAAAATTATATATGACTCATTATTCTGAAAACTAGTAAATAACAATTTATCTTCACTTTTCTGTCCTAACTATAATTCAAGGTAACAAAAATAGTTGATATGGAAAAATTCTTTGTAGAATAATTCCAGCTAATAAATGAAGAAGGAATGATAGGAATAAATCACCATATCTCAATCATAATGTAATGGATCTAGAAAATGATCATCAGTGACTTCTAAAATCATTAAGTAAAAAGCTGACGGGGAACTTTATAATGGATAAACCAAGCTGACCTCATTGATCAATTTTAGTATCAGGAAAAAGATAACCGGACATTATATGCCTCCTAACTGGTGCACATAGGAAGTATACAGTACCACCTATAAAGGATATTTTAAGAAAAAGAAAAGAAAACTGACCAATCCTCTAGATCTATCTACCAACTTACAGGAAATACAGAGTTCAGATGAACATGTTAAGTGACACCACGAAGACAAAATTACTAAAATCTAGAATGTGGAAAATTCTACTTAACAAACAACCAGTTTTCTTCAAATAATAAATTTGAAAGAAGAGTAAGAATCTATTGGTTCAAAGAGACTTTAAAAACATATAACTAATTACAATGTGTAGAACTTATACAAGTTCTTAATTTCAACAAATCAACTGTTAAAATAATGAGATGAGACAATCAGGAATATCTAAACACTGGCTACATATTTGGTGATATTAGGAATTATTAAATATTTTAGGTGTGATAATGGTGGTGTGGTTTATGCTTTTCAGAAACCCTTATGAAGATTCATACTTAAGCATTCATAATTTAAATATTGTGACTTCTGGAATATGTTTCAAAATACTGTGGGGCAGAGGGGAAAAGAAGTGAATGAGAGGAGAACAGTAGAAACATGATTGACCAAGTGTTGATAACTGTTGAATCTAGGTGATTGATGGGAATTTAACACTATATTCCCTTTACTTTTGAATATGTTTGAAATTTCATTATAAAATTTTAAACATTATTTTTTTAAAGATTTCTTTATTGATTTTAGAGAGGGGGCAGGGGGAGAGAGAGAGCAAAACATCAACCTGTTGTTCCCCCCATTCACAAGCCCATTAGTTGACTCCCATATATGCCCTGACTGTGGATTGAACCTGCAACCTTGTTGCATCAGGATGATGCTCCAACCAACTGAACTACCCAGTCAGAGCTTAAACATTATTTCTAAGAGATTGTGGTAGCTACAAGTTTACTGAAACTGATTTATTATTAATACACATTCATTGAAAAATCAAGATGCGACTTCCAGTCAAGATGGCGGCGTAGGTAAACGTGGTATCGTGTCCTCCCACAACCACATCAAAGTTACAACTAAACTACAGAACAACCCTCATTCAAAACCGCCTGAAATCAAGCTGAATGGAAGTCCTACAACTACAGAATTAAAGCAGCAGCCACATTGTGACTGGTAGGACGGGCTGGTTCCACACCCACATGTGGCGGATAAAAATCAGGAGGACACCTCAGCAGGGAAGGTCCTCCCTGAGGACTGAGGGATTCCCATCCCACACCAGATGCCTTGCTCAGGGTTCCAGTGCCAGGAAGAGAATTCCTCATAACTTCTGGCTGGAAAAACCAGCAAAACAGGCTCAGGGAAGCAGATGTGGCTGGAGCCCCAGGCAGCTCCTTAAAGGGCCCGCGCACGGACTTATCAGACTTTCTCCCTCTAAGCTCGAAGGGGAGGCAGCTCGAGGGGCACCAGAGACATACAGGGAAGAACTGAGCTGTTTGGCACTGGTGCGAGGGCTGGAGAGGGGGCTTTCTCCATGACAAACTGCTATCAGAGGCCTTTGCTCCACTGGTGAGTCCTTCCCTAGGGCGGCAGACAGTCGCCATATCTGGGACTCCAGCAACCTGGCTCACACTGGTAGCCCCGACCTGGTGACTCCCTGAGGCCCCGCCTCACCCCACCCAACTTTCAGGCCCACCCAAGCTATTGCCACTTGCTTAACCATAGGATTGGCCTGTCTGGGATCCTGTTTCAGGTTTTCCTAAATTCTTTTAAACCATCAGCATCTGGTCTCAGCTAGCCCCATACCTCTCATTAAGTAATACACAGAAACAAACACAGGGAGGCAGCCAAAATGAGGAGACAAAGAAACAGGTCCCAAATGAAAGAACAGAACAAAACCCCAAGAAAAGAACAAAACCCCAAGAAAAGCGAAATAGAGATAAGCAACCTAACAGATGCTGAGTTCAAAATACTGCTTATAAGGATGCTCAATGAACTTAGTGAGAACCTCAGTGAACTTAGTGAGGCCCTCAAGAGCATAAAAAAGAACCAGTCAGAAATGCTGGATGCACAGTCAGAAATGAAGGAGGCATTAACTGAAATAAAGAATAATTTACACAGATTCAATAGTAGAGTACGTAAATCCAAGAAGCAAACCGTCGATTTGGAATATAAAGAAGCAAAAAATGCCCAATCAGAACAGCAAAAAGAAAAAAGAATCCAAAAAAATGAGGATAGTGTAAGGAGCCTCTGGGACAACTTCAA